>NC_136919.1:34119422-34836193 GCF_949752795.1 Hyperoodon ampullatus
CCCTTCATTACTCAAAAAGATATACCTAAAGGCTGACCATAAAGTATTTAAAGATATCTGGTCCAGATGGAATCATTCATTCAATGTTAAAATGATGATTAACTCTTTGCTCCACCGTTTTTTATCCTCACTTTAAAATGAGTACAATCATTGTTTCTATTAGAAAAAAAGTGATTAGTAATGTATTCTTTATTTAATTTAGTAGCATGCTTTGTTGGTCAGTTTTAGAGAGACTTAACTCATCCTGGTTCGCCCAGGACTGTCCTGATGTTAGCACTGAAGTAATGGATTCCCGAAAACACCTCAATCCAGGGTTAACCGGACGGTTGGTTACACTAAGTCTGGCTCATAAAACGTATGCTATTGTAAAATATTTCAGTATTGTAAAAGATGAGTACACCTATTATCCCTAAATGAATGGGAGCAAGTTGGGTTAGAGGAGGGTCCCCAACGATGTTCTCGTCACTGATATGTGCTGGGTATACAAAGCTGTACAACAGGATACCTACTTCTAAGTAGGCCAATGTGTAATACCAGCGACTTCCTTTAAGTAAAACTGTTAGATTCTGCTTTCTAAATGCCTCTATTCTAACCCACCCTCTTCTCTCCATCCCTATGCCTCTACCTTAGTTTAGACCGCTACCATTTAAATCATTTTATGTATCGCCTCTTCTTGGAGGACTGAGCCCTTCAAATCCCTTTAGGCACTCAAGGAGATTGCAATCCAGCTCCTGCCTCCCTCGGGGATCTCACCTTAGTCTACCATCTTCCCGCAAGCAACCCACCCTCGTGAACTCGCACTGCGCTCGCCCTACCCAGAATGCACCCTGCTGTTTTCCACGTCCTTGCAAATGCCATTCCCTTGGCCTACAGGGGAACAGAGGGATCCAGTTCCTTCTGATGTGGGGAGGAAGCGCTGGGGAAGGTGCGTGTGCCTTATGATCTGTCATCATAGTCCCTATACTGTCAGACAAATTGGGCCCAGAAGAGACTGACATCATTCTCCACTTACCCGCTTTGTACCAGCGAGTGAAGTAACGATCCACAAGCGACGGCACCGCGGGCTCCGCAGCCGAGGCGGCCACAGGGGTCGCGGGCTCGGTAGCCATGGCGACCTAGGGTGCTGCAAACCCCGCCCCCTGGGGACCTGTACTCTTCCTCCCGCTTGCCACGGAGGAAGGTGTCTTTCCGGCGTGTAGCCGGGACACGCGCTGTGCGCACGCGCGCTGCTCCCCGGGCTGCGCAGGCTCCTCCCACCGGCGCCACTTAACTGAGCTTTGGGGTCTGACCTCAAGGCGGGGATCAAATACAATAGGCTGGGCAGGAGGATGTAGGGATAGGGGGCGGCGGCCAGCGCAGCTCCCCATATATCTTCGCGGGGGAGACGGAGAAGGCAGGCCACGCCCCTTCCGCTCGCGACGTCACTCTGGCGCTGCTGGGCGCGTGTCGGGCTATCTTCGTTTGCGAGTACTTGTTTCGCAGGTCGCCTGTCCGCCTGGCTTCGGCCACGACCGGAGGGTCTCGAGCGGCCTGACGGCCCGGAGACCCAGTGCGCGTCGCGAGAGCTCAGAAGCACGGTCAGGGAGAGGCCCGTGCGCAGCCCTGGGCGGACGCACCGCTGTTTGGGGGTCCTCAGAGCGCGGCGTAGGTGAGCGTTCGAGCGGCCTAGCTGGGGTGGGGGCACGGAAACGGGCCCTGTCGGCCAGAGGGTGTCCTGATGAAGGGGACCCCCTAGCGCCCAACCGCTACCTGCTGCTGGTCTGGGAGTAAAGTGCGGCTTGACCACCTCTGCCCTCGAGTTCTCTTTTCTGCAGACTCGCCGCCTGCTGCACCCGCGGCCATCAGAGGGCTCGGCGCGGCGCGGCAGGAGGGGGAATGATATGCTGCTCCCCCAGCTGCACACTTACCCAGTCTCCGGATTCCTTGCAGGTGCGGACTATACCGCCGAACCAAGTAATGCACCAATTAAAGCCCAACAATGCATGATAGAAGCTGACGGTAATAGAGAGAAGTTCAGGTGCAGCTGCGAGTTTTTGCAGCTCGCAGCTTTTCTCGTATCTGCAGCTTTTCCTTGGAGGTGTTGTCCCTGTGCATCTCCATGTAATGTGGTATCTTATGTGGCCCTCTCCCCTGTTAAGCTGTGACTTCTGAGGAGGCAGTAACTGTCAGTCATCTCTTGTCCAGAACTAGCACTTAGCAAGTGCTCAGTCGGTATTTGATGTAGGCCACAAACCGGATCGTAGGATTACGGTACTATGTAAAAGGATTCAAACCGTACATTGACAGGCAGGGCAGTAACCAGTGAATAGTTTACTGTGAAAGTGTGGGCAAAAGGGAAGCAGACACAGTTTCAGCTTGGAGGACAGAGAAAGTAGGAATGCCATGTCCCCAGAGGGGAAACTAGTTTGGTGGAGGATAGCAGGTACTTCATTTAACAGGTTGCATTTGATGTGCTTTTTGAGAAATCCTTGTGGTAACAGCAGGAGGTTGAAAATGTGAGTTTAGTGTTCAGTTTAGGGAGGATCAGGGCTGGACGTTTAGATCTACTAAACATATTAGGGATCTGTTTGGTACTTGTGGTCATGGGCATGATAATTAGCCACGAGGTGGATGGATGAAGGAGCAAGGGAAGAAAATAAAGGAGTTGTCAGAAATTTCAGAGAGGATCCAGAATTGATCTGTGGTGTGGAGAGAGGGCTGAGAAAGGATGAGTCATTTGAGGGCAGGGGAGTTGGAGATTGCAGATGTAAAAGAAAGGGTACCAATAAGCCAAGGTCCTGGGGGAGTTTGGAGGGTTCTCCTTTGCTGGTCTTGAAAAAGAGTAGGACACTTCTGAGAAGGTAAGGGAATAAGGCTGGTAGGTGTGAAATGTTAGAGAAGTTCATTTTGAGGCTGGAAGGGTTGGGGAGGAGGGAGATGAATGATGAGTTGCCCTTGTGTCACCAAGCCTAAGCTCGTACTGCTCACCACACAACAGGCCAATAATCGAGAGACGAGGTGTTGGGGCAAGGAGTAACGACTTTATTCGGAAAGCCAGCAAACCAAGGTGGTGGGCTCGTTCCCCCAAAGACCCATCTTGCCTGAGTTAGAATTCAGGCTTCTTTTATACTAAAAGGGGAGGGAGTAAAGTCAAACATTTCAAGGTTCCCATCAGCCTCCAGAGGGGATGTGTTAATTTCTTCCTCCCTGCAGGCATTCACAGGTGGGCCTGGTCAGGATGTTTCTTGTGAGCTAAGCAAAAGTATTTTAGCTTAATGCTCATTACCTGGGAGTCAGGGTTCTGAGAGTTGGGTGATTATGTATAATTTAAGCTTATAGGCTGCATCCCTTTAGTGATTAACTTGTAATCGAATACCAAAGGTTCTTCCCTATGACACTTGGCCGGTGATTTTGAAAGCTCGGTGATTTGAGAACTCAGGTTGTTTGATACGTTTGTCAGTCAGGATCCAGTCAGGGAAGTCGAAACCACACAATATTTCAACAGAATTTAATACGAAGAATTGGTTAAATACCTGCTGGAGGAACAAAAAGCAAAAGGGAGCAGTGAAGTAATGAAAAAAGTAAACTAATGAAAGCAGTTACAACACTTAGCTAGGTCTGAGGATCAAAACAAGGGAAGCCATTGGGGTTATCATGACCTGGGAGGAGAGGCATTGGAAAGCTGGTGTTGATAGCTCTGGAATTCAGAGGAGGAGCTCCATGTTACTAGATTTCAGGCACCTGGAGGGAGCACCTGCCTGGTTAGTGCTGGTACCTCTGGGGTGGTTGTTATCATGCTAGTCAAGGGAGTGCCAGAGGCTGGGACTGAGGGCCCCTGGAAGGATGAAGGCCCATTGCTGGGGTGACATTGACTGAAACAGCAAGGTAACAGGAAGAAGGGAGTCCTCCTCATCTCCTTCTGCCTTTGCCTTCCAAATTCTTATGCTGGGGTTCATGGACCCCAGAGCTCCACAGGTTGTTGGTGAATAGAATCCAAGTTCACAGGGAGACATTTTGATGCTCTGATCATGGCAACAATAACAGCATAATTATTAGCTAAACCAGGTTGAAATACATCTGGTCCTCTGTCGCCTGTTTTCACCTCTTGCTACTCTGTCCTGTGTTTACTCCCCTCTAGCCAGACATCCTCTCATCTCACATCTACCCATCCTTTCAGATCTATGTCAGTGGTCGTCTTTGTGTTATTTAAAGATGAAAGGTCATGTAATTTTTATGTGCTTTCAAAAACCTAAGCTTTCTATATAGAATTAGATCTAAATAAAAAGTCTGCATAGTATAATACAGGTTCGAATAATTTCTAGAAGTTCTTGAATATAACTGTCATGAAAGCTCACAAAACCATTGTTTGCCTTGATTCTCTTCCTCACTTCCACCGTGTGGGCTTGCCTTCCTCTTAACCCACATTTTATGTTGTCTCACTCATACTACACTTAACATTTTATCTGCTATGTAGTATAAGGATTAATTCATGTTTCTTCTTTCATTGTCATAAGTAGGAAATGCAAGATGAGAGAATTCACCTTGGATTAACGTGACAAGAAGGCCAGTGTGGTCTGTGTAATTGTCACCCCTAACATAAGTTAGGGACTTCCAATTACAGTATAAACCTTAAAGGGGTCTGGATATAAATATACAGCACATTGACTTTTTTTTCCTCTTAGGTAATGTTACACGTTAAAACAAGTCTGATTTTGTCAGACCAAGGTAGATTTCCTATTGATCGTTCTTTTCTCAGCTTTTCTATTGCCCTGGTGAAAATCAGGCCAGGAAAGTGGAGTAATGTGAAGTAGTTATATCAGGTTATCAAGCTCCTCGAATTGTTGGTCATCATTTTGAAGTATACTGTTGTAATTTCATAGTGTCTTCTTTTCTCCCTGAGAACAATAAATGCTTTTCTTTTTTTAAAAGAAATTTATTTATTTGGTTGTGCTGGGTCTTAATTGCGGCACTTGGGCTCCTTAGTTGCAGCAAGTGGGCTCCTTAGTTGTGGCACGTGGGCTCCTTAGTTGTGGCATGCAAACTCTTAGTTGCGACATGCATGTGGGATCTAGTTCCCTGACCAGGGGTCGAACCCAGGCTCCCTGCATAGGGAGCGCAGAGTCTTAACCACTGCACCATCAGGGAAGTCCCATAAATGCTTTTCTTTATTTCTATGTTTGATTTCAATTTTAATTTTTTTAATGAAGATATAGAGCCAGTTTATAAATAAATGTAGTTAGTGATATTAAAGTAATTTTATTTTCTTCAACTGCCAGTATATATGTGGATTTTTATATTATTTTGTAAGTCAAGTTATAAAAATACCCTCATGTGCAAAAATAAAATGTTTTCTCATTCATTGCATTCTTCTCAACTTTCCTTCAGAATAACCGATGTTAAATCTTTTTTGAAGAAAAAACTCTGAAGTTGAGAATCTTGCCTCTTTCAAAGAGTGAGAACGTAAAATAGATTTCACAGCCTCAATTTGTAGACCATAGATTTACACAATTGGTTAGGTTGCTACCACTCATCTCTGTGTGGGTTCAGATTAGATCTTTTTTTTCTTGTTTATTCTAACTTCTCTGCTCCCTGAATCATTTTGCTTATATTGGAGTGTGATTTATCGCTACTCAGCTGTTTCTATTTCTCAGAGAAATTAAAGCTTCATCAAGAGATATTTGTACTTTTCTTTCAGGAGTCGCTTCATCATGAGAAATCTAAAGTTATTTCGGAGCTTGGAGTTCAGGGATATTCAGGCTCCAGGGAAACCTCAGTGCTTCTCTCTCCGAACTGAACAGGACACAGTGCTCATTGGCTCAGAGCATGGACTGATAGAAGTAGACCCTGTCACAAGAGAGGTAAGTTATTGATGGAGGGTGCTAGCACTTGGCATGACTCTTGACTTGTCTTTTTTCCAAACTTGCTTCCCCAAATAGTCTTTCCTTTAAATCTTTCTGAATTTACGTCCCCCCCAAATGAATGCTCCCTTCGCTTTATACTGATGTCATATTAGACATAACTAGTACCCTGTCTTTTAGTCTGCTTCTGTTTTAATCTAAGCTGGCAAAGCTCTGACGTTGTATTTTGCGGGGTGCCCTACTTTTTACCCTTTCTACCATGTAAATACTATCTTTTAACAGTTCTCAAGTGGGAATGCAGGTGAAATTTTTCTGTAGGGCTTTTTAAATTTTTTCAGTCTCCATCTCATACCAACTACATCAGAATCTTCACTTTTGGAGCTTGAGCGTATGTATATTGAAAAGCTCTTTAGGTTGATTCTGATATCTTCCCTTAATTATATTTTGCTACTAATGTATTTTAGGTGATTACATTCTTAGTCCCTTTTCCCCATACTGTATACATTTTAGAAAATCATAGTTACTAGCTTCATGTTTTATTGGATATTTTCAAAGATACCAGGCTTTTATGTTTGCTTGGCACAAAGGTCACATGAACTGTGTTTTGTGTTAAAGATGGTAGTGTTGTGAAATTTCTCAAGTGAAAGTTTGGGTTTTAGGAAAAAAACATTTTTGAAAGCTTTTATACTATAAAAGAAGCATTAAAAAATATTTCTGGAAGTGTGATGAATTGTTCTTAAAAGTAGATTGACTTAATTTGCTTATTTGTTTGTTTTGGTGAAAGGTGAAAAATGAAATTCCTCTGGTGGCAGAAGGCTTTCTCCCAGAGGATGGAAGTGGCTGCATTGTTGGTATTCAGGAGTTGCTGGATCACGAGTCTGTGTGTGTGGCCACAGCTTCTGGAGATGTCCTACTTTGCAATCTCAACACACACCAGGTAAGTGGACGAGATCAGTGAGGGGGAAATCTTAGACATCCTCAAACGCCTTTTTTTGTTTCATGTCACTAGTTTTTCGTAGAAGTTTAAAATGTCAGGAGCCATAATATTTAAGCATTTTGCAAATTAAAGTCTTTACGTTATATAATTCTTTACAGGAACTTGTTGGCATGGCTTTAGCTATATTTCAGGATTCTTCTAAAACTCAGTTTCGTCTGTTGCATTTATTAATTAGAACAATCAGAACATTCCAAATAAGAACTTAACAAAAACCCAAATCTGGCCATTCTTGTATGGTATAGCTCACCTCTTAGTAGAATCTGATCCTGAGCTGTAACCTTTATTTCTCAATTTATGAAGTCTTTGAAATGTTTATATGGCTTATGTTTTCTTTTATGAATACTGAATAAGCCTTTCCTTGATGGCTAACTTTAAGAGTCCCTGAGCTACAGGCACTAAGGTGATATGCTATCATTATGTGCACATCTTGTGACTACCAGAGAAGATAGATTTCAACCATTTGCCTCCTTCTCTACTTAGCATAAGGCTTAGTTTCTGGATTTCTAGCCTCGCCTTCTCCACAGCGTTTTAAACTTTGTTGATTACTCCCTTAGTTGTGATCTCTTTCACATGGATGTATCACAAGTCATTACTAATCAGAGGATAGTAATAGCAGCTGACATTTATTAAATGTTTACAATGTGCCAGGCACTTTTTCAAGTGCAGAATTGTATTCAATCTTCACTACAACCTTATGAGGTAGATTGTTGTTTTTCCGTTCTTCAAAAGAGGAACTTGAGGCACAGAGGGCTTAAATGATTAGGCTAAGGTCAAACAGTGATCAGGTGGGATTTAAACCCTGGCAGTCTAACTCTGGCACCTTTGCTTTTAATGGTTCCATTTAGTACAACAATAAATCTTATTCTCAGTTCATGGTGAGAAATATCAAAGCCATCAAGTATAACTTACTTAGTATTTCTCACATTTAAAAGGTATGCTTTTACTTTCGAAACACTGTGTAGAACTTTTTCCTAATTACTGAGCTCCTCCAGTCCATCCGTCTCCACCGGATGGTGCTGATCCTCCACATTTGTGGCATCACAGTGTCTGCAAGACAGAATCCATGTTCCTTATTGTGCCTTATAAGACCTCTCACTGTCTGTTCCCCAAATTCCTTTTTAGCCTCACCTCCCACCCCCATCATTCCTGTGTATATGTATACCTTAGGCTCTAGTTGCAGCTGATTTTTAAGTGCTGTTTTTAACTGCACATTTTCCCCCCAGTTTCTTCCTCCTGGCCCTATTCCTACCCTTCAAAGCGCCTCCTCCGAGAAGCTTTCCTGGACTGTCCTGGGCCACTTGTCAGTCTCTGCTCTGAGCCCCCACTTAATTCCCAGAGACCTCGGTTACATCCCTAACCCTACTGTAGAGGCATCTTTTTTTTTTTTTTTTTTTAAGATGTTGGGGGTAGGAGTTTTAGTAATTTATTTATTTTTGCTGTGTTGGGTCTTTGTTTCTGTGCGAGGGCTTTCTCTAGTTGTGGCAAGCGGGGACCACTCTTCATTGTGGTGCGCGGGCCTCTCACTATCGAGGCCTCTCTTGTTGCGGCGCACAGGCTCCAGACGCGCAGGCTCAGTAGTTGTGGCTCACGGGCTTAGTTGCTCCGCGGCATGTGGGATCCTCCCAGACCAGAGCTCGAACCCGTGTCCCCTGCATTAGCAGGCAGATTCTCAACCACTGCGCCACCAGGGAAGCCCTAGAGGCATCTTTTATCTCCTTAACGGGAGGAATGGAGTGGCCGTAGTCACTTCCAGTCCCTATGGTCTGTATCATGCCTGGTCTTTTAATACCTGTTACTGAATAAATGTTCACTGAATAATTTCACCTTTGTGTGTTTTGTTAATTGTTTTGATTAAGGTCATAGTAAATATTTACAGAGATGCTTATACTTTCATATCTCCCTTAACATTTAAAAATGTCTCTCTCAGCTGGAATGTGTCGGGAGTGTAGCCAGTGGTATCTCTGTCATGAGTTGGAGTCCTGACCAAGAGCTGGTGCTTCTTGCCACAGGTAAGCCTGTCACTGGTCCCTAATTCTTGACTCTTATAAAACATGACTCCTAATATCTCACAGGCTTAAGTTTTAGGGTGCTTAGGTTTCAAAAAAAAAAACCCAAAACATTTCTTGGAACAAGGATACCGACATGATAATCTATAGGGAATGTGGTGTTTTTGAGTTAAGTTTTACTTCTTAATATATTGTTTTAAAAAGTTGCTGCTAAGGTCCATAGTTATGGTTTAAAATGTCAGCAATATTTAACCTGCTCTAAGAGGAAGAGTTGCTACATAAAATAAACTGATTCTAAGAACTGCTCTCCCAGTCCTATTTTTTTTCCCTTAAGTCTTTTCATTCCAGATGAGTTTCTGCAAACTAGCACCCTGATGAGGTATACATTTGAAGAGATATCTTGCTGACTAAATCGTTGAAGTTAATGGAAGAGGGCTATGTGGACTTTGTTGTTAGCTTGACATACATAAATAGCTGAGAATAAGTACTAGGTGATTTACCCAGTCAAAACTTTTTTTTTTTAAACGAGAGTCGGAACATTTTGAATAAATTCTGTCTTCCCTGTTTTGACTATAAACTCCTCCACTCCAGCTCAGTAGCTTCCAGTGCTGTAGATACTTACAGAATGGCAGATTTGCTAAATGGGAACAAAATCATTCTTGTTTGTGCTCCTCCAAGGTCAACAGACCCTAATTATGATGACCAAAGAGTTTGAACCAATCATGGAACAGCAAATCCACCAGGATGATTTTGGTGCAAGTAAGTATAGCTTTGTTTGAACCATTTTGTGACTTGTCTTGCACACTGATAGCCACATCATAATAAGCCCAAAGAACTATGAAGCTTAAACCCCAACTTAATTCACTGACTGATAGCCCCATTCCTTGAGTTCATTCCAGATTTTAAAAGGCATACCTCTGGTGCCTCTCCAAGTCTGAGAGCTGGCTTTGTCAATAATTTGGGGAATAGGAATCTGTGCTTAGAATCACCTGGGTAGTTGTTGCCCAAACCCCAGGACAGGCTTAGTCAGGGGGTTTAATGAAAAGGACTGTACTAGCTAGAATAAGGAGAGCGTTTCTGAGGTACAATTTTGGGGAGAAGACAAGAGAGGCAGGATAGAGAGCTGATTTTTGTTCCTAGTGATTAGACCTGAATTTTCATGGGACCCATCATATTGTTTTCTTGCTAAGATCTAGCTGAGGTGATATGGGCATTAGGCTGTGGAAGTATTGAAGAGGAGAAGAGTGGAGATGCTTATCGATTGTAAGAAGCTCTGGCCAACTTCAGGGCACCAGGTAGCTGGCCTGATTGAGGAGAAGGATGGGGGAGATGATATTTTAACTTTTGCTGAGGTCTAACTTCATGACTTCTCATTCTACTAAGAAATCATTTAGAAAAGTGCTACTCATTTATTCATTCAAAAATAATTTGTTCAGGGCTTCCCTGGTGGTGCAGTGGTTGAGAGTCCGCCTGCCGATGCGGGGGACATGGGTTTGTGTCCCGGTCCGGGAAGATCCCACATGCCGCGGAGCGGCTGGGCCCGTGAGCCATGGCCGCTGAGCCTGCACGTCCGGAGCCTGTGCGCCGCAACGGGAGAGGCCACAACAGTGAGAGGCCCGTGTACAGCAAAAAAAAAAAAAAAATTTGTTCAGAAATAATGTTTGAGTAGGTAGTGTGAACCCAGCAGTGTGTTTGGTGCTGTGGCTAATTCATCTTTTCCCTTAAGGAGTCAATAATAACAGGATGTTCAGGTATTAGGGTAGCATAAGGAGAGAAAGGGAGTAATGGGGACAGAAGGCTTCCCAGAGGAGGCCGACTTGAGCTGAGTTTTGGCTGACTTGGTGTTGGGTAGATGAGGGTTGAGGGTGGGGGAGTGGTTCAAGCAAGTGAATTAGTTCATTCCAAGGCAGGGATGTTTCATAGAAGCCTTTGACACCGCATGGCTTATCCAGGCAACTGTGAGTACTTCAGCATTGCCTAGTGACAGGACATGGATGTGGAATGAAATAAAGGGGAGGGATTTTGATTAAGTTTGATAGGGAGTTTGGACATTAAGTTACAGGAGATCAGTCATTAAGGGTTCTGATGATGCAAGGTTGATTGGTGGAGAGGGAAGAGACGAGACAGGGTGATCTGGTAGGAGGTTGCTACAGGAATCCATGTGAGAGAGAAAGAAGGTGGGTGTGGGACTAGAAAAGGGAAAAATGCAGGAAAATTTTGATTCTCAATGAGGATAGGAGTACATTTTTTGGAATTATGAGAAACTTTTTTGGAATGTGTGTGCATGGTTCCCCTCCTGCCCTAGCTAGTTTGAGAAATACCAGTTTAGAAAGTGAAATAAATAGGCTTTGGGTATGTAAGGTGAAGAAGAAAGTTTAGTAGGACTCTAGTCAGAAGCTCAGGTGGTGGAAATAAAGATGTCAGTATCTGAGAGGGAAGGTGGGGAAGTGCTGGTCTGTAAGGGGTGGGTGATGAGTTCCTTCTTGGATTTATTTAAGGGGCCATATGGGATCACCAAGTAAAGCAGGTGAGTAGAAGGGGCTGAAGCTCAGGAGAGGCCAGAGCTGTGGACTGGGAGCCATTGGCATGTGGGGAATCTTGACAATCTTGGGGTTAGATGTGCTTGCTCAGGGAGCAGGTATGGTGCTGGATCTAGGGCCCGGGGTGGGACTCTGGGGCATCCAGCTTTGAGGATAGTCATAGAGGTAGTAAGCAACACATCTTAGCATGGGAAAGTGCTCTGGGCCTGGCTCATCCCACCGACTTTTTCATAAGAAATCTAATAGAGTAAATCAAAGGAGAGGGAGTCCAAGTCAGGGTCTTAGGTCTTAGAAATGTATTTGTCAGTATTTGTCAGTACAAAAAGTCACTCTGTGGAGCGGTGAATAGGTATTTTTCTTCTAACCCAGGTGTCGACAAACTTGTTCTGTAAAGAACTGGATAGTAATTGTTTTCCTCTTTCAGGCCATATGGTCTGTGTTGCAGCTACTCAACTCTGCTGATGTAGTGTGAAAGCACTTAAGATAGTACATAAAGAAATGGGTATGGCTGTGTTCCAATACAAGCTTATTTGTAAAAGCAAATGCAGGCTGTAGTTTGCTGATTCCTGCTGTAACTCCACCACTTATCATCTGATCCCACTGGAAAAGTTGTCTTGCTTCGCTCCTTGACCCTTCATCTCTCTGTGGAAACTTTTGGATAGAAGCCCAGGGGTGTGCACCAGGATAGGCACTACTATTTGTATACAGCAGCAAGGTGTGCTTTGGGATACTACAATACTTGGGTGTGCCCAAGCAGAGAAGACAGGAGACAGTCATGCTGACCCATAATTTATAGAAATTATAAACAGCTCGGCTTCATCAGAATCAGCATCAGTTGTAGGAGGGAAATATTGGGTCCTGCATCTGGCCAGTGCTTTCAGGGGCATCTCTGTAGTACCTCTTATAGGTGGATGCCAGATCCTACCTTCAGGAACAGAAGGCTGCATTATTTCAGCAACTGACTTTATATTTTATGTAAGATCAGCATTATAATTTAGAAAGAAGCCCAGCCTGGAAGGCAGAAGCCCTGTGTTCTCATTTTGGCCTCTGTCACTCGGGTGTGTCAGTCTCTGTGAGGGCTTGAATTCCATAATCATGGTCTCCTCCAACACTAGCAGGGAGATTGGATACATTTAGTGGATTGAACTTACAATTGGAATTTTATTCCCAGCTCTTGTCTTCTTGAGTTTTATGTTTTGTTATCTGTGGCCATACTGCATAGATTCTTCATGTTTCATTCTCCTTGTAAAGTGGGGATGGAGTGCTGACTGTCATCAAGGGAATTTATATACGATGACAGTAAAGCTCTTTCCAAAATAAGGGCATTTCAAAGTCTTCAGAATCACTTCAGTATATAATATGGAACATAGGTTTTTAAAATATTGACTGCTGGTCAATCTATTGAGAGGTCTCAGAGGACCCAACTTCATGAAGAGTAGCTATGAAACTGCTTTTATTTTATTTAGCTTGTTGGTTGTCTTGCATATTCTCACTCACTTGTTCTCTAGGCAAGTTCATCACTGTTGGCTGGGGCAGGAAGGAGACGCAGTTCCATGGATCAGAAGGCAGGCAAGCCGCCTTTCAGATGCAAATGGTAAGGTTGGTCTGATGGATAAAGAACCTTCTTTGGAACAAATAGAAGTTCTGCTAGCCACCAGGAGCTCTTAGGTGTCCAGGTGTTACCAAAAGTGGGGTCCGGCTGCTCGCCGCTCTAAAGCCAATAAAGAGGCAAGGTTGGTGGAAAGGAACGTTTGCTTTATTCTGCTGGATGCCAGCAACTGGGGGGTGGGAGGGTTGGGGGGGCGAGTTTTGTCCAAAGGCCGACTCCCCTCCCTGACAACCAGTGGGCAAGAGCTTTAAAGGCCGAGGGGGGGCTACATGCAGAAACAGTACAGTCAGCTCTGACAGTCATCTTGAAATTGGTCATGGCGGTGGTCTGACCAGCATCACCTTGATTATTAAGTACAGTTAGTCTTTACTTCCAGGGTCGGTTTGTTCCCATTTCTTTGAGGCCAATTCTCGGATTTGTGGCAGCTTATGTCATGGCCACAGTCTGGTCATCATGTAGTTAATTTCTTCCACCTGGTGGCGGTTTCAGTATCTATAAGACAGCTCACAGGATATGGCTCAGAATATTATCTGTAGCCCTTGAAGATGAACTAAAAAGGTCCTTGACTGTGCTTAATGCCTAAACTATTATTATTTAGTCATGTTGGACTGTTTTCCTTTGTTTCTGCATTTTCTCACTTCTCTGATTAAACTTACTGTTTGGCTAAAGTTTTTCTGCAGACAAAAGGCAGGCTGAGGACATGGGGTGGGGGGACCATCGGGTCCTGCCCCGTTTCACAGGTAGAGGGCGGTAATGGACAGATCTCGTCTGCTCTAGTAAAACAAGCTGTTTGGAGACCTTAGGGAATGAGTCATGCTAGAAAGATCCTTTTTTCTTTTTTATTGCCAAGTTGTTTTGTTATTTTTTTTTCACATAGAGAATAATTGTCACCAATATTCATTTAAAAAAATAACCCACCACAGACAGAAATGAAGCATTCTGTATCCCTTCCTGATACCCTCCCCATTCCTCCCCAGAAGGAGCTGCTGCCCTGCGTTCACTGTTGATCATTCACGTGCATGTTTTTATACTTTTCCTACGTATGTATATATTAGTCTTTTTTTCCCTGATTTCTCTTCCTGGATGAAACTCTATGTTTTCCTTCTTTCTGGATACTTTTTGAAGGATAGAGCTACAGGATTTATTGATAATAGATCAGATGTAGGGTAAGAGAGAGAGAGAGGAATTGAGGATAATCCCCAGATGTGGGCCTGAGCAAATGGAAGCACTTTGTCTATGTTATATGTGGAGATTTCCCTGAGCTGACCTTCTAGGATAGATGAAATCATACACTGCCTGCCGTTACGTTTTCCATCCTTAATTTATTTCTGGCTACATTCCGCGTAACTCATATTGTCTCTTAACCCTTCACTAGAGGAAGTTTGTGTATACCACAGGGCAGTTTCATTGAGAATAAATCTTGTTAGGCTGCTGTGTATTCCCTACTGTGTAGCTTGTGGCACTAGCACCATTCTGACTTAGCCTGTCACTGGAATGTGGTGATGGATGCTCAGGTGGTCATTTGTCCCCAACCCCACAGAATTGGCTTCTGTCTTCAAGGCTTTCGGGACTGAGATGCAAGTGGCACTGGAAACCTTTCTTGTTTCAGTGCTGCAGAATGCGGAGCTTGTCCATGTTTTCATCACTGCTGCTGGCTTTATCTCCTCTGGCTCTTCCCTGCCCACATTCCTCTCATCTTCTTAACTCTTCTGTGCAGCATTGTGAAGTTTACTCAGTGAATAAAACTCTACCCTCTTAAATTTAGACAAACATTAATTTCCTTATATAATTACCTGATAGATTCCTCAGCTTGTTGTTTTTAATATCTAGATCTGTAGCTCTTTTTCCCTGTTGCTATGCTTGGAGGCCACTTTTTAATGTCTAGAGAAAGATTTTGTTTTGTTTGGTTTTAAGTTCTTTTCTCTTGATTTTTGGGTCTAAGGGCCCTTCTGGAAGGGTTCCTGAGGATTCTGTGAAACTCGATTTCTAGATAGCTTAAACCTTATATAAAAATTTAACTTTAATAGCCTGAGGCTTGTTTGATTCTGGGCCATTTAAGGCCACCAGTAACATTTGTGTTTTTGCCTCTCTTTAGCACGAGTCTGCTTTGCCCTGGGATGACCATAGACCACAAGTTACCTGGCGTGGTGATGGACAGTTTTTTGCTGTGAGTGTTGTTTGCCCAGAGACAGGTATGGAAATAAATTTTTCTCCCTTTTGCTTTGAGGGTTTTCTTTCATTACACACATGAGGTAACAATGTGCTGCTTTAGGTGTTAAACGAATATAGAGCTAAGAATCAGAAGAGTTCTCTGAGGCTATTTGGCCCAGCCTCCTACCTGTTGGATATGAATTTTTTTTTAAGCATTTTAAAATTTTTTTAAAATTTATTATTTATTTATAAATTTATTTTATTTATTTATTTTTGGCTGCGTGGGGTCTTTTGTTGCTGCGCGCGGGCTTTCTCTAGTTGCGGCAAGTGGGGGCTACTCTTTTTTTTTTTTTTTTTTCCGATACGCGGGCCTCTCACTGCCGTGGCCTCTCCCATTGTGGAGCACAGGCTCCGGATGCGCAGGCCCAGCGGCCACGGCTCACGGGCCCAGCCGCTCCGCGGCATGTGGGATCTTCCCGGACCAGGACACAAACCCGTGTCCCCTGCATCGGCAGGCGGACTCTCAACCACTGCGCCACCAGGGAAGCCCCCGGGGGCTACTCTTCATTGCAGTACGCGTGCTTCTCATTGCAGTGGCTTCTTTTGTTGTGGAGCACAGGCTCTAGGCGCGCGGGCTTCAGTAGTTGTGGCGCATGGGCTCAGTAGTTGTGGCTCGCGGGCTCTAGAGCGCAGGCTCAGTAGTTGTGGCGCATGGGCTTAGTTGCTCCGCGGCATGTGGGATCTTCCCGGACCAGGGCTCGAACCCGTGTCCCCTGTATTGGCAGACGGATTCTTTTTTTTTTTTGCGGTACACGGGCCTCTCACTGTTGTGGCCTCTCCCGTTGCGGAGCACAGGCTCTGGATGCACAGGCTCAGCGGCTGTGGCTCACGGGCCCAGCCTCTCCGCGGCATGTGGGATCCTCCTGGACCGGGGCACGAACCCATGTCCCCTGCGTCGGCAGGCGGACCCTCAACCACTGCGCCACCAGGGAAGCCCCGCAGACGGATTCTTAACCACTGTGCCACCAGGGAAGCCCTGGATACGAATTTTTAACAAGATTCATCTAATTGGCTTTGTGAAACCATGACAGTTTTTATTAATAAGGAAGGTGTTTGGAAGTTCAGACTTGACAACATTTATCACAGTGCTTTAAGTTTTGCTGTTGTTGTTTTTCTCCCTCTCTCTACTACATAGGGGCTCGAAAGGTCAGAGTGTGGAGCCGGGAGTTTGCTTTACAGTCAACCAGTGAACCTGTGGCAGGACTGGGACCTGCTCTGGCTTGGAAGTGAGTGGGAGAAGAAACCTTGTAACTTCTTGCCAGAGAATTTCTTGGTACTAGGGTGGGAGTGGTGGTACCTACTGAATGTAGGTGTTTATAAAACACAAAGAGATAATTACTTTTTCTCATTTGGCTGTAAGCCTGTATCTTTCTTTTTTTAGTTCCCTGAAGTCTGAATGTGGTTTGAATAGTAGATTCTGAGCTTCACAGACCTCATCATTCCAAGGCCCACACATTTTGTAGGGTATAGGCAGGGCCTACATGAAGCCACTGTGTAAAACAGAAAGTGGTGCTTCGAAGGGAAGTTGCAGCCCCTGAATTTCTGTGGGGCAGTAGAGCTTTGGTGAAAACTAGGAAAAGGGCTTCCTTTCCCTGCACAAACTCCCACACTGAGGGGACCTGTTTGCTGAGGAACATGCGGGCTGGATTTGGGCCCGATTCACCTGTTGGCCTAGTACCCTTGTGCAGGTCACAACCTGCTTATGATATATGGCTGTCCTGATTATAGATAGAAGAAATATTTTCTGCCTCAGCAGCATCTGTTATAGGCAAAACCTAGGTCTCTAGGTTTTAGACATCTGTTTCCCACCAGTATTTGAGTGGCAATTGGGTGACAGAGAAAAGAGAGAAATGTATTTGAATTAAAACTCTAGAGACAAATACAGACAAGATGGGGCGATCAAGGTGTTTTCAGTAGATTGAGAAGTCTTTAAAAATACCTACCTGAGCGTGTAATATTGCTGAAGTCATATAATTGAAAGAGAAATAGTTTATGGTTTTATAGGACATTATACTGGGAATGGTTTAAGTAATTTATTGGTTCTTTTAAAAAGTCACCCAAGTGCAGTCTAAATCTGCACTCACCCAAGTCTGAAAGACTCACCCAAGTGAGTCTTTGTGGGCAAATAGAGCCCTTGTGCAAATCAGGAAAAGGCACTCTGTCCTCTGGGCAGATACAGTCCCACACTAGGGTGACTGCTTGCCAGGAAACATGGAATTTAAAACTTCCTTGGATGGAGGCTTTTTGTTTTTTGCTGAAAAAATTGTTTCTCTGAATTTCATCTTGGTCTTAGCCAGCTGGATGAGCTTTTGGATGCTCTAACACTCTGGGTTTGCTTTAAGGCCCTCAGGCAGTTTGATTGCATCTACGCAAGATAAACCCAATCAGCAGGATGTTGTGTTTTTTGAGAAAAATGGACTCCTCCATGGACATTTTACACTTCCTTTCCTTAAAGATGAGGTTAAGGTAGGTGCCTGAGTTGTTTTACCATCAAATTTAGAGGACTTTCCACAGCTATAGAGAAGAAGATTTGTATTTGATATGGGTATGTAAACAGAAGCCCCAGAGTAGACAGTAATAAAAATAGTTGCTTCCTATGACTGAATTTTTTTTTTATAAACCAAATTGTTTTTCCTAAGGAGATTTTGTAGAGAAGAAATAGCATTCCTTCCTCACCCTAGATAAAACACAGAAAGGAAATAGAAATGCCAGTTTTTATTGTTTATTTTGACAAAAGCATAATTCTTCCAGTGATAAAGATAGTTGCCATTTTTAACATGTAAACCTTAAGGAGGTTGTGTACCATTTGGATCTTCGCTGGAGCGGAAGCAAATCATGGTAATTTTTAATTATGTAAAAATTTAAATATATTAAAAGTTGAGAGAAGAGTTTAATGAATTCCCATGTACCTATTACTTACTTTCAACAGATATGTACCAGCATTTTGCAAAATTATTTTCATCTATTCTTTACTCTCTGCCCCCCCACACACACTTTGTAAAAATTTCCTAGGGTTTTAGTTTTAAAAATCATATTTTCAATATTCATTTCTCTAACAGTTGAGAACATTTTTCTTTATATAACCACAATTCCATTATCATACCTTACAAAATTAGTAATAATTCTTTAATATTATCTAATACCTAGTCCATATTCAAATATTCTTGATTGTCTAAAAATGTCACCTTCATTTGGTTAAGTATTTAAACATAATGCATTTTTTTGAAGTCCTCTACATATGATGACAGAGATTTGTTTAATAACTCCATAGGTTAGTAACTTACAGCTAAGGATCAATTCAAGTGTGGGATTATTTGACTTGTGAGAGCAGGGAATTTAGCTATCATAAAGATTTTGGGGTAAATATGTAAAGGCCAGTGACAGGTCTTTTTTCCCTACTAGGTCAATGACCTTCTCTGGAATGCAGATTCCACTGTGCTTGCGGTTTGGCTGGAAGACCTTCAGAGGGAAGAAAATTCCACTCTAAACACCTATGGTAAGACAGCTCTAGTATCTCAGCCTTCTGCCCCGTAAAATGTAATTGAAAGTAGTAGGCCGTGGAGTTTCCTTTATCCTTTTCACTTAGTCTTGTAATGGAATCAAAGATAACTGAGGGAGTTAGGTAGAGATGAGGGAGTGGTTAGCTTTTGATGGGATGGATTTCAGTTATGTATCAGGCAGGGTCTCTAGAGAAATAGAATCAGGGTAAGCTGGCTGGTTGGAAATTCAGTGAAGAGTTGATGTTGCAGTCTTGAGTCCAAAATCTGTGGGTCTGGAAACTCGGACAAGATTCTCTGTTACAGTCTTGAGGCAAAATTCCAATTTCCATGGGAGGCCTTAGTTTTTGCTCTTAAGGCTCTCTGAATTCTTTGGATGAGATTTATCCACATTATGGAGGCTAGTCTGCTGTACTTGAAGTCAGCTGATTATAAAGGTTAATCACATCCGCAGAAGACCTTCCCAGCAACGTCTAGACTAGTGTTTGATCAAACAACTAGACACCATAGCCTAGCCAAGTTGACATGTAAATTAACCATCACAAGTCATCAGTGCTTTCTCTTCATGGATGGTACCACTGTAGCAAATAAAAATGCTAGCCAAAGGAATACTGTGGAAGTGAAAGAGAAATGAGATTAGATATAAGTAAGAATCTTCTGTAGCTTTTAAATTGCAAATCAAATTGTAAATATGTATTTTTCAGTGTATATGTAATATGTGAAAGCATTAGAAAATAAAGATGGGAAGACGAAAAGTTCTTCTGTAACTTTGTCACTCAGTAATAATCATTATTTAAAGTTTCTTGTCTTCCAAATTTTATGTATGCATCTCAGTATAGCTATGATATCATTTTTGTTAAATATGTAGGTATGATACCTGCAGTTTTGTAACTTGCTTTTACAGTGTGTCACAAACTACTTCCATTTCAGATATCTATCTGTGTCATTTTAAATTGCTGTATATTCATTTATGCTACAGTTTATTAAATCTTACGTTGTTAGACATTTAAAGTTTTGTAATTTTTCACTGTCATCAATAGCAGTGCACTGAACATTTTTTTCATAAATCTTTTCATTTGCTTGATTATTTTCTGAGCGGCTTTCAAACTTTTTAATCAATAGAACTTTAACTGAAATGTTATTGAGAAGCTCATTCATTCATTTATTCATTCAACACAATAGTTCTCAACCCTGGCTGCAGCTTTAGGAAAAAAAAAAATGCTACCAATGTCTTATTTCAGAGTTGCTCTCAGTGTGTTATAATGGGGACTCTACATCAGTATTAAATTTTTTTGAAAAAAAGCTTCCAGGTGATTTTTTTTTTTTGTAAACACTGACATTTATTTACTTATTTGTTTTAATTTTATTTATTTATTTATTTATGGCTGCGTTGGGTCTTCGTTGCTGTGCGCGAACTTTCTCTAGTTGCGGTGAGCGGGGGCTACTCTTCCTTGTGCTGCGTGGGCTTCTCACTGCGGTGGCTTCTCTTGTTGTGGAGCACGGGCTCTAGGTGCACAGGCTTCAGTAGTTGTGGTGCATGGGCTTAGTTGCTCCGCGGCATGTGGGATCTTCCCAGACTAGGGCTCGAACCCATGTCCCCTGCATTGGCAGGCGGATTCTTAACCACTGCACCACCAGGGAAGTCCCCAGGGGATTTTTTAATGTGTAGCCAGAGTTGAGAACCACTGATTAACCAGGTGTTAACGGCTGGCCCTGTGATATGCTCAGGCTAAAAGTGTAGCTGCAAGAACAGCCACAACGTCTGTCCTCACAGAGCATGAGCATGTAGTCTAACTTAAGCCAGAGCTAGGTCGAAGTATTGTAGTAGGCTCGTTCGAGAACTACGTTGGATTTGCTGTGATTGCTGAGTTAAGAATTAGTGATCAGGGAGATGTTTAAAGAAAAGAAATTCCTTAATATAATTAAAATCTTCATTTATGTGTGTCATCTGTTTAACAGAGGTTGGCTTTGACATGATGAGGTCTTTTTTTTCCAGCTTTATTGAGATATAACTGACATGTAACGTGTACATTCAGGAGCTACAATGTGATGATTTGATACATGCATGTACTGTGAAATGTTTACCACAGTAAGGTTGATTAACTCATCCTTCACTTCGCATAATTACCATTTTCGTTGTTATGGTGAGAACTTTTTTTTTTGGCTGCGTTGGGTCTTTGTTGCTGCATGCGGGCTTTCTCTAGTTGCGGTGAGCAGGAGCTACTCTTTGTTGTGGTGCACGGGCGTCTCGTTGTGGTGGCTTCTCTTGTCACAGAGCACAGGCTCTAGAGCGCAGCCTCAGTAGTTGTGGCGCACGGGCTTAGTTGCTCCACTTGCCTCCATGCAAGCTTCAGTAGTTGTGGCACGCAGGCTCAGTAGTTGTGGCACATGGGCTCAGTAGTTGTGGCTCGTGGGCTCTAGAGCGCAGGCTCAGTAGTTGTGACGCATGGGCTTAGTTGCTCCGCGGCATGTGGGGTCTTCCCAGACCGGGGTTCGAACCCGTGTCCCCTGCATTGGCAGGCGGATTCTTAACCACTGCACCACCAGGGAAGCCCGGTGAGAACATTTTAAATCTACTCTCATAGCAACTTTCAAGTATACAGTACAGTACAGTATTGTTAACTGTAGTCACCATGCTATACATTAGGTCTCTGGAACTTTTAACTGAAGGGTTTGTACTCTTTGACCAACTTCTTCCTATTTCCTGTGCTCTACAGGTTTTGGTCTTGTTCTTTTAAGGGTAATTGCATGCTAATCTCCCTTGGACATAACTGCATGCAAAACACCTGGAAGATAATAATAAGCGTCTTAAGCGTTATACAACATAGTGATGCTAGTCTAGTGCCCTTGGATTGGGTGTTTTAATACTTTTAATCTAATGGCCAAATTTTCTTCTCTCTAAGTCTTGAAAAACACAACTCACTAAAGCACTGTCCTATGGTAGGAGCCTTCCATCACCATGATCATAAAGTTTGAAGGTAGAGGTAGAAATGAACACATGTGCTTCGGACCTTATTGATGCTTAATATTTTATCCTCACGAAAAACTATACTTTAACAATTATTGTTAATATTATTATCTTAATGAAGAGGCTGAGCAGAAAGGGTCATTTGAAAAAGAAAAGGGTGTCTTCATCCCTCTCTAGCAAGTGGTACGAAGTCTGTCCCTCAGACCCCTGCCTCTGATCACCTTCCTTTGCTTTTCCCCTGCAGTTCAGCTCTGGACTGTTGGAAACTATCACTGGTATCTCAAGCAAAGCCTACCCTTCAGCACCTGTGGGAAGAGCAAGATTGTGTCTCTGATGTGGGACCCGGTGACCCCATACCGGCTGCATGTTCTCTGTCAAGGCTGGCACTACCTCTGCTATGACTGGCACTGGACGACTGACCGGAGCTCAGGAGAGAATTTAAGTGACATGGCAAATGTGGCTGTTGTTGATGGAAGTAAGGAGCTGGAAAGTGTGTCCATGGGCCCGCAGGGGGCCTGAGCCAGGAGCCTGCAGATGTGGTAGTTTGACTAAAACAGTGCAGGATTTTTATTTGATTGATTATTCTGGTTGTTTGGTTTGTTTTTACTTGTTTTGGTTTCGATTGGATGGGAACGCCCTTAGGTGAGGCGTGTACTCCCCTGAGAACCATGGTCTCCTCTCCCCCTGCCTCCCTCAACTCCCTTTTCTACTACCACCATGGGCTTTACACATTTACTTGTCTGGGCTTTGAAGACATTGACATTTCTGACCCTGGGTGGAGAGGAAGACAACAGTAGGCTTCTGGCATTGGTGTGTCAGCCTTGTCTTTGTGCCCTGACATAGGGTTACGTTGACCCTCAACACCACTCCATTATGTTGCTTTATTTTTTTTTTTTTTTTTTTTTTTTTTTTTTTTTTTTTTGTGGTATGCGGGCCTCTCACTGTTGTGGCCTCTCCCGTTGCGGAGCACAGGCTCCGGATGCGCAGGCTCAGCAGCCATGGCTCACGGGCCCAGCCGCTCCGCGGCATATGGGATCCTCCCAGACCGGGGCACGAACCCGTATCCCCTGCATCGGCAGGCGGACTCTCAACCACTGCGCCACCAGGGAGGCCCTTGCTTTATTTTTTGATACATATTTAATTTATATACATAATTTGCTTGCTAATTATATACCTTTCCAGTATCTTCAGTTCAAGTTACAGACATCTGCCTAGTACTCGGATTGGATTGGTGTTTTTTAATTTGGTTGAGGGTTTTTGTTTAGTGAGGGGAAAGAAACTAGGGAAAGTCAGTCTTTCCTGAATCGACAGTTTATTTATTGCTGATGACCTAAGGAAAACTTGCTTCTAAGGTTGTAACGTGAGTTGATGTACTAATTTATGTTCTATGTAGTGATCATAATACTGATTTTACAATCATGTGTTCTATATAGAGGACTTAAGCACATATGCCTTATTACCAGATCCATGCACAGGGAAGTGCTTTAAGGGTTTTGGTTTATTCTGGCTTGGTTGCAGGCCCAGGTTTAAAGCTAGAACTCTGACCTTTGGGCCTGCTTGCCCTAGTCCCTGGCACCTGAAACTCCAAGCCCCGAGATGAACTGCTATAGGCCTGGAGGTGACAATAGCCAGATATAGACAGAGCTCTGACACTTACTTTCCTCCTCTACACTGTATTTAAGCTTATTCATGATAAAAACACCAACAGTTACTTTTAAGAATCGCTGTATATTTTCTACCACCATTATTAATTAGTGGTACTGTGCTGTTCAGCTGCCTTGTTTTACAAATTGAATATCCATGTGTCTCATCCTCTTTCTCTCTCGCATGCAGACAGGGTATTGGTGACAGTCTTCCGGCAGAGTGTGGTTCCACCTCCCATGTGCACCTACCGACTGCTGCTCCCACACCCTGTAAATCAAATCATGTTCTCGGCACACCCTAAAAAGAGCAATGACCTCGCTGTCCTAGATGCCAGTAACCAGATTTCTGTTTATAAATGTGGTATGTTCAAAAACTGTTATCGGGATGTTCTGAATCAAATCTCCTACACAAAAGCAAATTATAGTTTGGTGTTGCGTTAGCTCTAGGGCTTCCAAAAATTTTGAAGTTTATAATTAATACCATTCTTACTGTGATGTTTAATTGACTTGCAGGGTTTTTTGTGTGTTTGTGGCGGGGGTTCAATCCTACTCTGGCTAATAAGAACAATTCTTTTTGCTTTGTTGAATTTGAAGGGTTAGGTATTTAAGAATAATTCTCAACCCTAGAAAGAACATAGTGTCTCATTACATCCTTAACGTTGTCATTGCACATATTTTCAGTTGATCACACAGCTTTCCTAGGAGCTGTGTCAGAGGTGGAGTTTTTCTGTTTTATAGATGAGGGAACAGCATGCCGGAGGTGCTTGAGCAAGAAAGGACAAGGACCTCTACTTAGGTGTTTTAGCATCTAATCTAGTTGTCCTTCCACAGTCCCATTGCTGTCAGTTTCTAGTTGCTTTCCTGATGCACTTGAAGAACCTGAAATTTGTGAATTCTATGGTTGTATTGTAAGTTATACTGGCACATGGCAGTGGTAGCCTTGTTTTCAAATAAGTTTTGAATTCTCAGCCTGAAAGGTAGGCAGAAATTTAATTTAAGAAAGAGGTTGAGATGTGGTTATTTTCTAGATTGCTTTATTTGTAAAGTGGATTACCTTCTAGAACCCATTAAATGCAGAACCCCATATCTTTAGTATCAGGAAAAATGTTTGTAATTTACTATGTTAGTATTTGCATTTTTTTCCCTAGGTGATAGTCCAAGCGTAGACTCTACGGTGAAACTGGGAGCTGTGGGTGGAAATGGATTTAAAATTTCTCTTAGAACACCTCATCTGGACAAGAGCTACAAGTAGGTTGTTCTTAGTTGCCTTGGACCTCTGGGCACAGAAGCAGCCAGCATTTAGTCCTAAATTCAGCCAGCTGTTATTATCTTAGCCTGTGCCTGTTGCTCAGTGGAACAAGAAGTAGATACAACACCTGGGCCCTGGTTTTTCAGCCTGGTTGGAGAAGCCAGTTACCTATATATCTGAATGTCATATATGCTGATGGGTGGCAATGGAGCATAAGTCTTAGGCTGACTTAGAACCCATTCCCCCAACATCCCTGGGGGGTATTTTCAACAGGGAAAATCCCATGGGAAAGATGGAGATGCAGCTGGTAGAGCAGAGTGCATTTGCTTACACAAATGAGGATATGTACATTGTTAATGTGCGGCTGACCTAATGCAGTCTCTAGTTTGTCTCATCCTACAATGCAGAACTTTTGGTTGCTGTGTTTTGAGGCTCTCAGGTTGCAAATCAGAATGCATTTTCCTATTGAAACAGTACTACAAACAGGTGGATATAATTGAATACCTCAGGTGCACTATAGGCATTGTAAAATGACCCAGAAGCCAAATTATTAATTATAAGTCCATTTCTGTGAGAACCCAGAATTTGATTCTATTCTATTTAATAAGCCCAAGTTCTTAACTAACGCAGTGCTTTGTCGCCTGGGCGCATTTATTTCTAAATCAATGGGAATAATGAGCAAATAACTGAATATAACAAATAATATGTTTCTTAAATGCCAATATATGCAATATATTTAATAAATGAATATATTTCCTACCTGTGTATGATTTGGGAGCTGTCTATATAATGCTTAGTAGTTTTTCAAAGAGCATGTACATGGATTATTTCATTTCACAGACTTGAAAGTTTAGAGGACAGATTTAAGGCAAACTAGAAAGCATGAGGCAATTGAGAATATAGTTTCATTTTTTTAAAAATTGTGAGAAGGATAGCTCTAAGTCATTTAGAGAAGATTTCATGAAGGGCATAAATAACTTACCTTGAACGTTGAAAAAGAGATAGGCTTAGGATTGCCAAAGAAGGATTGAGAATGTTGAGTGTGGTGGGCAGAAGAGTGTCAGTGAGAAGCCGAGGCAGGAATGCTCCTGCGTGGGGCTGAATGCAGTGAAGAGACTGAGTCCAGGGAGAGCTGGTTGAGTAGGAAGATCAGACTGGTGACTCAGCTTCAGTGGGTGCTGAGGATCTGCTGCTTGAGCTGAAAGGCAGGAAGGAGCCATTGTGAGTTCCCCCATGAAGTAGTAAAAACAGGCCCTCCCCCAGTGTCTAAATGCTACAGGAGGAAGGCATTAGCGGCAAAGAAGTCATCTCCCAAACGAATTAGTCATTTTGATATGAGATGCTTAGGAAAGGATCCATTCAACTGAGACCTAAATATCTGCTGGAGCCTGGTTTGAATGCTGGTAATTGGTAACAATGGAAGACTGCTGGGGTTTATTAGTGTAGGGCCTGGGGCAGTCAGTTTTTCTTCTGTAGTCAGTTTCTTGAAATGTTCTCTTCAAATCTAAAGATCTCAGAGTATAAGATACTTAATTTTAAATACTAGAAAAATGTATTCTTAAGCCAGGCGAACATTATTTTTGGATTTTCTAGTATTGGGCATTACCTCAGGTTTTGTCCCTCCAAATAATTAGGAGTTGACTGTATATAAAGTGGTTCATTCTTCATTCAGGAAAATCTCGGTGATGTTAAAGTTTTATTCATGTTTTGAAAATTCTTCGATGTTTAAAACAGAATTCAGTTTGAGAACAGTGAAGATGAAGAAGTAAACCCACTGAAGCTCGGCCTTCTCACCTGGGTTCAGGAAGATGTTTTCCTGGCTGTGAGCCACAGTCAGTCCAGCCCACAGTCTGTCATTCACCATCTGACTGTGGCCCCTTCTGAGATGGACGACGAGCGGGGACAGCTCAACATTAGGTATTGCAACAATTCGCTGTATTCCGTGTGTTAATAAGCAGATAGAGTTAGGCTTCTTTTATGCGCATGGGACTTTTTTTTTTTTTTTTTACTTCCAGTGAGCAGGGTTGAGGGGCAGTGGCTTCCTTTTTAGACATACTTAGCAAGAGGGTTAAGTCTAGTTTTTAGTCATGTCAAAATATAGACTAAAATACATCAAGAAGTGGTGAAAAATAGCACAAATGCCAAGAGATGAGGCAAAACATTTTTAAGGGGTGTTAAAATTTTTCATTCACCTTATATTCCAGCAGAGTAATTATTAGCCTATGAGAATTAGCCACTCTAATTACCCTTGTTAGTTATTAAAATCGATTATGAGATCTATATATATGCACTTCATTTTGATTTAGTGACTTCAAAATACTCCTATACATTTTGTTTGGCACTTGATTGCATTTATTACTAGAAAGCCTCTTCTCTTTTTCTTTGCTAAAATTTCATAGCTCCCTGGCCCTGAGTTTCATTTTGATTCCTGACTGCATCTTTGTCACGTAACAGGTTTCATTAATGAATGTTGTTTTCTGTATCGCAAGCCCTATTGTGCACCAGGTAGCGCTGTGTGGACAGCTCCGAGAAATCCTCAGGTTTCCAGTGTCAAAACTCGGCACCCTCGGCATACATTGATAGTAATCCCCAGATTCACATGTAATTAAAGTTCTGCTGGTTAGCTTTAAATTCTGAAAACCGTTGTTGCAAAATTAGGAACGTTTCTTTATTGTATACATGAAGCATATTCCAAATGTAGTCATTAACTTCTAATCTTTGAATGATACTGCTTCATATTTTTTTAAAAAAAATATTTACTTATTTATGATTTATTTTGGCTGCGCCAGGTCTTAGTTGTGGCACTCAGGATCTTTTTTAGTTGCGTCATGCGGGATCTAGTTCCCCAACCAGGGATCGAACCTGGGCTGCCTGCATTGGGAGCATGGAGTGTTAACCGCTGGCCCACCAGGGAAGTCCCAATAATGCTTCGTATTTTTAAAGGTTTTGTGAATATGTCTGGATGCAGAATATGTTCTAGCTGCATGCAGACTTAACAGGGGCTTCCTTTGGAAAACAGAGCAATTTACATTAGAAATGCCTAAATTGTGCATGTTTCTACTACTTCAAATTTGCAACTTTTTATCATTACCTTGTAAAAGGTAAATGCCGTCATCTCATTCGCTATAAAGGAAGTGAGAAGTCATTTAAAATATATTTCTGCTGCTTTGACTTTTGTTTCTCAAAAAAGACTATTTTGTTCATACAAAATGTTAATGTCTTTGACAAATATATAGTCCCCCAATCAGCTTATAGCTTACATTTACTATAGCTTGTGCTTTGTAAAAGGTACTCTTTTAAGTGCTTTTCCTATATTAACTCACTTATTTCTCACAACACCTCTCTGAAGTATGTACTGTTGGCGCCCTCATTTTACAGCTGAGACAGCTGAGGCACAGAGCAGTTTAAGTAACTTGCCTGAGATAGTGCAGGTGGAGCCAGGATCCAGTCCCAGCCATTGCACTTCCAGAGTCTATTCCCTTAACTTCACAGATAACTTATCCTCCCCAAATTTGTGGCATTTTGGGGTTTTTTGTAGATTTGTTTAAAACTCTTTGAATAAATGTTAGCATTGGCACCATTTGCTTTTATCGTACCTCTTCCACTTCCTTTAAGACATGTCTACTCTTGGTTCATTGACTCAGGAAAAAATATAATGGCAATAACAGATTCCCCTCTTCCCATTAAGGGAGACCCACAGATTTCTATGAATGAATATAATAGCAATATAGGTATTAAGTGTGCTCACTTTCCTACAGATTCACTGCTTTATTTAATGCAGTAAATTGAAATAAGTTGCAATAAGTTATATAAAGTTGCTGCCAGAATAGGAGTGATGACCTCACAATGTAGACACCTACTTATTGACATTGTGGAAAATAATGTCATGTGACAGGTAATTGCTTTACCTGGGCTTGCGCTTGCAATAGTTTATCTATTAGTGTGTATATACATATGGGTGTGCGTTTATTATGTTTATGTTATATTGAAATAGGCAGTGCAGCACCAAAGGAAAATTGCTTCTTTTTCTGTTCTGCAAAATCAATGAAATGTCACTACTTTTGAGAAAAAGTCTGTTCACACCTCCTTCACTTCCTTTTTTTTAAATTTTACTCTTGTCAGTTCATCTGTGACAGTGGATGGGGTCATAATCAGTCTGTGTTGCAACTCCAAGACCAAGTCAGTAGCACTGCAGGTGGCTGGTGGTCAGATACTTAAGTACCTTTGGGGTGAGTATCAAAATGTTAGGAAAGTGGGGGCTTCCCTGGTGGCACAGTGGTTGAGAGTCCGCCTGCCGATGCAGGGGACATGGGTTCGTGCCCCGGTCCGGGAGGATCCCACATGCCACGGAGCGGCTGGGCCCATGAGCCATGGCCGCTGAGCCTGCCCGTCCGGAGCCTGTGCTCCACAACAGGAGAGGCCACAGCGGTGAGAGGCCTGCGTACCGCAAAAAAAAAAAAAAAAAAAAAAAAAAAAAAAAGTTAGGGGGCTTCCCTGGTGGCGCAGTGGTTGAGAGTCCGCCTGCCGATGCAGGGGACACGGGTTCGTGCCCTGGTCCGGGAAGATCCCACGTGCCGCAGAGCGGCTGGGCCCGTGAGCCATGGCCGCTGAGCCTGCGCGTCCGGAGCCTGTGCTCCGCAACGGGAGAGGCCACAACAGTGAGAAGCCCGCGTACCGCAAAAAAAAAAAAAAAAGTTAGGAAAGCATGTTTATGACTTACGTAGGTATTTAATTCTTGAGCACATATACTTGTATCTTATCAGTGTTGCGGTGATTATTAGGTCTTTTAACTACCCTGAAAATCCCTAATCTATAGAGTGGAATTAGCAGGTGTGTTCTCCCTGTATTTTCTCTTGTAATGAACTGGAGTGCTTTACTGAGTTTCCAAAACACATTTGGAAAGTGATTTAAATTGCATGTTAAGTATTTTAGCAAGTATTGATGCAACAGTTTTTTTTTTTTTTTACAAAGAGCAGATAAGCTCTTGGTAAACCTCATCTGCCAATCCTGCAGAATCACCCTCTCTGGCTGTTGAACCATGGAAGAACCCTGGTGGATTTCCTGTTCGATTTCCTTATCCGTGCACACAGACCGAACTGGCCATGGTTGGAGGAGAGGTAAGTAAACACAAGGCAGAAAAACTTACCACTTAAGAGCAGTGACCCAGGAACTGACAGCATTAAGTAGAAAGAGTGTGTGCTTTGGAGGTGGACCTGAGTGTCCACTAAATCTCAAGGCAACAATGAGAAGTTACTCACTCTCGACAATGAGAAGTTTCCTGAGCCTCAGCCTCTAAATCTCTGAAATGGGATTAAGAGCTTGCATGCAGTAGTTCGTTGATTCCTTTCCTTGGAAGTATAAATTCAAAAACAGAAAAATGCAATTGGCAGACTTTTATCCCCATTTGTACAAAACATTCAAAGTTAGTTTATAAGTAACTTTTGGGGACAACAGAAATGTAATCTTGAAACTAGTATTCAGTAGGTTATCATTCATCAAATATTAGAATGCCTATAATTGTGGCCAGTGGTAGGATACAGTGGTTACAAAACCAAACAGCTGACTAATTCCTGCCCTTCTGGAATTTTTAATCTATCAATACAGGTATGGCTGTCCCTTCTGATAAGAGAATGAAGTAAATGAGCAGGGTGTAATGGTAGAGAATAGAGAAGTGTTTGAGGCTAGTTAGAGGATGGTAGCTGTGAGGATGGGGAGACCAACTTTTGATGGTCTGGGAAAGCCTCTAGGAGGTGGTGGTGTATGTGCTGAGATGTGAAGAAAAAGAAAGCTCTATCTCTGAGAAAGGGAGAGTGTTCCAGGGAGGAGGAACTATCCATACTGTGAGCTTAGAAGAGCTCAGCTTATTCAAGGAACCTAATGGAAGCAATGGCTAGACCTTAGTGATAGGCCATGGGAAAGAGTGTGGCTTTGCTCATTTAACATAGACTGGAAATTGATGATTTTAATCAGGGAGTAGTGTGATGTGCTTCACGGTTTGAAAGGTTATTCTGGCTGCCCACTAGAGAGTAGGTTGAAAGGGAGGAGAGTGGAAGTGGCTGTGAGTGGAGGCAGTGAGGGGCCAAAAGGTGATACGTTTGAGACATGTGTAGGAGATAGAAACGGCAGAGCTTGCTGATGCATTGGATGGCGTCATAGCACACTCTGCACTGGACCAACCACATCTTAGGCATCTTCAGTCCCCATTACAAGGACCTAGATGTGAAATCATAGGGCATTGGAACCATGTAATAGAAAAGTTTGGTTTAACTGGTTTGGTTAGAATTGTTTGTAATTTCATATTTTATTTCTTTGCAGGAATGTGTCCTTGGTCTGACTGATAGATGTCGCTTTTTCATCAATGACACTGAGGTATCAAGGCTTGTTCTGACACTGGATCTTTTTCAGTCTTGGGCCCAAGTAATACAGCTAACTCTCCCCTTTGCCTGCCTGACCTTTTGTAGGTTGCTTCAAATATCACGTCATTTGCCGTATATGACGAGTTTTTATTGTTGACGACTCATTCCCACACTTGCCAGTGTTTTTGCCTGAGAGATGCATCATTGGAAAGTAAGTTTTCAGTGTATAAAATAGAAAATAGTCCCTGTTCTAATATCATTTGTCCTTTGAAGTCTTGATGACTTAAGATTGTTGGATACTTTGGCTTTTTATCATGGAGTCCTAGACTGGAGAAAACTTTTCAGGTTCATTTACTTAGCCCCTAATCTCAACATGATATCTCAGTTGAATCACTCCACACCAGTTAGCAAAGAGAAGGAGGTCTTTCCTTAAGCAGCACATCCTAAGGTAAACAAACAATTTTCAGGAAATTTTAAAATATAACTAATATTTTACTTTGAATTACCATGTAGGCACCAAACTGGCGATATGCTCAATCTTCTTTGTAATCTTCCTTTTCTCACTGTGGCAACCCTCCATTGTATATCTGAAGGACTCCATCTCATGGTTCATAGGAAATCGGCTGCATTTTTTTCTGTGTTTCATGTCCCCCCACCCAGCGTGTATGTGTGCGCATGCACACAATTTTCTTATGAAAAAAAAGCCCACTTATTTTCTTTGCTTCTATTGATAACTTGGAAACAGGGAATCTTTCACTGATACGATCGTAGCTTTATCAGTACACTAGGACAGAGAGAAAGTGCCCAGTCCTGCCTGTGTTTTCCATATCAGTTGAGAAGTTGTGTATGGGCATGTGCACGGGGGCTCTGTGAGAGAGCACAAAATTCTGGGATAAGGTTGTTTATCAGAGGGGCTAATGGTCTTGAGGCTGAGTGAGAGAGCAGTGTGGCTTAGTTGTTAATTGCTTCCTTCTACTTTGGATAACATGCAGTTGCAGCTGCAGTTAATGGAAAGTGGCTTGTCCTGACAGTGATTCTTAAGGCTTAGCCTATGGTGTCTTTAGCATTACAGGCAGGTCTGAGCAGCAGCCATGTGTCTGATGGGGAATCTCTGCGGAAGGTGGAGAGGGGTTCACGCATTGTCACTGTTGTGCCCCAGGACACAAAGCTTATATTACAGGTAAGCTGATTTTTCAGGCTATGTTTCTGATAGTCATTTGACAGTAAATACCAAACAGAATTCTTGTGGATTATATTTTAAGTTGTCTTATCATTTGTGTTAATTTATTATAAGCCTTTCCTTGCTAAGTTCTCTGTTAGCTTTATACAAAGGAGTGTTAATACAGGCTCTGCCCCGTAAGGCTAAGAGGGAAACTTCTCTTAAAAGTCAAAATAAACTTTGAGCACAACTGAATTTTGCCAAAGGTATGCTCATTTTACAGTGTTGTGTTAGTTCTCTAAGAAGAGTTAGGAAAAGTTGTATATCCTGGGTATTTAATTTTTTTCTGTTTAGTTAAAAATGTTATTGATTTGATTTATTTATTTTAAGATGCCAAGGGGAAACTTAGAAGTTGTTCATCATCGAGCCCTGGTTTTAGCTCAAATTCGGAAGTGGTTGGACAAGTAAGTACCATGTATATGGTTAGTTAGCTTATTGTTATGACTTATGTGTGAAGACAGCAAGTATTCCATTAAGATTTTTAAAACTTAAAAGTCTTTAAATCTTTCATTACATATATCTTCAATCAGATTCTCAGAGGCTCTCTTTTTTTCACACTTTGATTCTTATATCGTATGGTGTAATAAACATTCCTAGCAGAAGGAATCATGAGGCTCATTGTACGAAACAGGGCTTCCTAGCCTAAGGGGAACGATATAGGCTTTAGATGGCCTGTGAACCCAGGGAAGTTTTGCACCATCCTGTGTCTATGTGTATTTGTCTGGGCAGAAGGCCCAAGGCTTTCAGCAGACTTATAAAAAGGCCTATGGGGCTTCCCTGGTGGTGCAGTGGTTGAGAGTCCGCCTGCCGATGCAGGGGACACGGGTTCGTGCCCCGGTCTGGGAAGATCCCACATGCCGCGGAGCGGCTGGGCCCGTGAGCCATGGCCGCTGAGCCTGCGCATCCGGAGCCTGTGCTCCGCAACGGGAGAGGCCACAACAGTGAGAGGCCTGCGTACCACAAAAAAAAAAAAAAAAAAAAAAGGCCTATGACCCAAAAATGCCTGAGCCACTGTTGTGAAGGAAATGATCCATTGTTTGAATCTCTGAATTTGGGGGAAACTTTATATTGGAAAGATGTTTACTAACATTTTGTTAAAAAAGAAAGTAGCTCTAAGTTCCATAATGATTTTCTTGTGTGCATGTGTGTGGATATAGTCCTCAATCGGCCATGATGACTAAATCACACCTTTTAGGAAGGTAAATGAATCTGGTACCTGATTTTTTTCATTCTATGATTTCAGAGTAGAAATCCAGTAGTAGTTGGGCTATAGTCTTAATTTTAACTGGTTTATATCATTATGAAAGTATGCTGAGTCCAGGGAGCTTACTTTTTGTGAAATGCCCTCTCTGTCCACTTTCTGTCTCTTCACAGACTAATGTTTAAAGAAGCATTTGAATGCATGAGAAAACTGAGAATTAATCTCAATCTGATTCATGATCATAACCCTAAGGTAACATTCTAAATCTGATATTTACCATAGCGTACCTTAGGCTTGAACTAAGATGATCTGAACTAAAATGTTTTATCCTTTTTTTATTCTTTTCTTGGGTAGGTGTTTCTTGAAAATGTGGAAACCTTCATAAGACAGATAGATTCTGTAAATCATATTAATCTGTTTTTCACAGAATTGAAGTAAGTATTCTGAATAATTCATGAGTATCATATGCATAATTTTCTCTCTTCTGGTTAAGGAAATCAGACAGATAAATAGAGGAGAAAAATTACTTTTCAATATATTTTTTTAATCTCTAACTCTTAGATGCCACATGTACTGGATTTTCAATCTTTTCCCTTTTTAAAACTAAGACTTTAAAAGATGTCATTTAGAATTATTATTTGACTTTAATTTTAGGTGTACATAAAAAACTTAATTGAAATAAATGGTGTCTTTCTGCAATGACTTTTTTCTAACTTTCTATTTTTTTATTTTTATTTTTTCTAACTTTTCTGTATGTTTTAAATTTTTCATTAAAAAGTTGAGAAAATTGTCCAGTGAGCATCCTGTACCACCACCTAGATTCTACAGTTCATATTTTCCTGTATTTGCTTTATCACTATTTCCCATCTGTCCATCCACCATTCATTTTTTTTTCCTAATGCACTTTTTTAAAAAATTAATTTATTTTTGGCTGCATTGGGTCTTCGTTGCTGCATGCGGGCTTTCTCTAGTTGTGGTGAGGGGGGTTACTCTTCGTTGTGGTACGCAGGCTTCTCATTGCGGTGGCTTCTCTTTTTGCAGAGCACAGGCTCTAGGCATGCAGGCTTCAGTAGTTGAGGCATGTGGGCTCAGTAGTTGTGGCTCACGGGCTAGAGAGCGCAGGCTCAGTAGTTGTGGCGCACGGGCTTAGTTGCTCCGTGGCATGTGGGATCTTCCCAGACCAGGGCTCGAACCTGTGTCCCCTGCATTAACAGGCGGACTCTTAACCACTGCGCCACCAGGGAAGTCCCCACCCTTCATCTTTACTTTAGACAAATTTCGAGGTAATTATAGGCATCAGTCCACTTTACCTGTCAGTACTTCACCTTGCATAACATTAACTAGATCATATTCTTTGTGTATGGGGTCCCCCTGCATGTAAAATTTATATATAATGAAATGCACAGATTATAAGTGTACCATTCACTGAGTTTTGACAAATGTATACTTCCATGTAATCTTGACCCCTATCAAGATAGAGAACATTTCCTTCATCTCAGAAAGTTCCCCCAAATCCCTTCTCATTTATTCTTTGTCCCCACCCTCTTGGCAACTGCTTTTTTGAGTTTTTCACTGTAGATCAGTTTTGCCTGTTCAAGAACTTTATATAAATGAATCATATAGTATACTATCTTGAGATTCATCCATGTTTTTGCATGTATCGCTAGTTTATTCTTTTTTATTGCTGAGTAGTATGCCATAGTGTAAACATACTGCAGTTTATTTCTTCATTCTCCTGTGGGTGGACACCTGGACTGTACCCAGTTTGGGGCTATATGAATGTAACATCTGTAAACATTAACGTACAAGTCTTCTGTGGACATGTTTCCATTTCTCAGCAAGTTTTTCCATTTTTCACCATATGTGAATATTTTTAGAATTAAACTGTCTTCCAAAAGCCATTTTTTATTTATTATCTCATCAGCACTCCAACATATATGTTAGTAGTTTGATAGCTGGGACATGTGTTCCGTTAGTGACCTTGTAATACACACTTGTTCTCAGGGAAGAAGATGTTACAAAAACCATGTACCCTCCCCCAGTTACCAGCACTGTCCAGCTGTCCAGCGATCCTGATGGGAAAAAAGTAGACCTTATCTGCAATGCTATGAGAGCAGCCATGGAGAACATAAATCCTCACAAGTACGTGTGCTCTCGTTAGTTGGCATCTTTTGAGTAACAGAAGTGTGGAGTTGTTTTTCTTCAGCTTGCTCATCTTTCTTATTCTGGTGTACTTCACTTATTACTTCAGGTACTGCCTATCCATACTCACCTCTCACGTGAAAAAAACAACCCCAGAACTGGAAATTGTGCTGCAGAAGGTACACGAGCTTCAAGGTAGAGACATGTTGACAGAGTGTGTGTATCGGGGCCTCGACTGACATCGGGTCTTCAGTCTTCTGGAGATCACACTGACCAGGACCAGGGTCACATCACTGATCTAGTGTGTGGCTTTTTGGTCTCCATTTTAAGACCTGGGTCCATTTCTTTGAATGCCGCCCTATAAAGCTTGTACAAAAGAGTCAAAAGAATATATTCATCTGGTGTCCAGTTCTGCCAGGAAAACGTATTACTTTGTCTTTTTGGTTATGTTGCTAGATGTGTGGGTTTTTTTCCCCAAATGGTTTTGTTACTGTTTTGTTTTCTTACACACTGACAGGAAGTGCTGCACCTGTTCCTGATGCTGTGAGTGCTGAAGAGGCCCTGAAGTATTTGCTGCTTCTTGTAGATGTTAATGAATTATATGATCATTCTCTTGGGACCTATAACTTTGATTTGGTCCTTATGGTAGCTGAGAAGTCACAGAAGGTATGTGGAGTTACTACTTAGACATACTTCTCATTTTTGTTTATGCGAACGTGGTAGTATGAAACAGTGCTCCTGACACTGCAGTGTTTGGTCTGATGTTAAGGCTGTGAGGACAGGCCTCGAGGCAGATCTGTGAGTCTCCAGGGCCCATACTTCCAAGCTCATTCTCTGTCGCTGTTCTGGGCTTACCAAAGTGTTTTGATTGCTAGGTTGAGCAATCGAAATAAAATTACTGGGTTATTTTTAAGCTTACAGGCATAAGTGTGAACAAATTCTTCTCTTATAAAGGAAATATAACAAATGATTCATATTCCAGTCCAGTTCTATCATGTAGCTTCTTTTTCCAGTGGAAATTGGGAACCTGGAGAATATGGCCATATGTTAAGGCATTTTTACCAAAAGTGGTTTTATGTAGTTTGGTTTTATATATAATTAATATATTAATACACTACATATTTCAAAAATGATGTAGCTTTCATTTCATTGCTATAATTATTATGTTTATTTTTTATAAGTAATATAATCACAAGCAACAAAATTGTCCTTTACAAAAATTTTTTTTTTTAATTTTTAGGATCCCAAAGAATACCTTCCATTTCTAAATACACTTAAGAAAATGGAAACGAATTATCAGCGGTTCACTATAGACAAATACTTGAAACGGTATGAAAAAGCCATTGGCCACCTCAGCAAATGTGGTAAGTGTGAGGGTTAGTATGTTTATTTCTGCTTCAAATATTCTTTGGAACTAGGGAGGGTATAAATTGCAATCAAATGTTAGTTTAGACAGACTGATTTCAATTTCCACACCTGAAAATGTTAACAATTACATACCCGCACCTTATTTTTATCATATGTTTTGAAAAGCTGAGGGTAAAGCAAATGTCTTTGAATGAACGGGAGGAGCTCCATAGCTAAGAAGATAGAGTAGATGCTTTTGAGTCAAGAGTGATCATCCTCGAAATTCACTTCAGTGTCTTAAAATCAAAATTGGTTGATAATTCACTCTTCTCGTGGTGTTTGCAGACACCTGAAGGAAACCCAGCTTGTGTGAGTGGCCATGCCTACTGGCAGTGCCCTGACCCAGTTTTGATTGGCAGTGATATGGAGTCGAAGAAGCACGATGTCGGGTGTTGTGCTTCACCCCATCCCTGACCAGTACTGGAGCCTCAGGCTTCAGCAGTTATGACTCTTTCCTAAGGGCTGAGACGGGGACAAGGAAGAGTCACTTGGGGTGCTTGTTAAGCATTCAGCTTCTGGCTTCCTTGGAGGATCTGATTCAGCTGGGCTGGGCTGGGACTCAAGTGCGTGTATGGTTAATAAGCTCCCCAGGTGATTCTTACTAAGGAGGCTGAGCAAACACTGGGCTGGATGGTCATTCATCAGGGGTAGTGTAAAATTCCTTTTAAGTAGAACTCTGATTCCAATTGGTGCTTCTCATACCTCAGAATCTGCAGTGGTGCTCATTAAAGCTCACACTCCTGCATTCCCGTTCTCCAGATACTCTAATTATGCAGGTCTTAAAAAGGTCCCTTGTTGATTTTATGTAGGGACCATTGGTAGAAATGAAATCCATTATGCTTCCCAAGTCTCAAGCTTGTGTGTGTATGAATCTTATTCCTGTAGGACCGGAGTACTTCCCAGAATGCTTAAACTTAATAAAAGATAAAAACTTGTATAACGAAGCTCTGAAGTTATATCCACCAAACTCGCAGCAGTACAAGGTGTGTAGCATGTGATGTGAGGCTCTCCTGATTTTGCTTTGTGCTTTAGTTGGAAAAGGATGAGACTCCTGAGTCCCTGACATGTCCTAGGATTCAAGGTTTATCTTCAAACTAATTAGCCTCATGTTGAACTTCCTATCTGGGAGAAAGGCCCTGACCTGTTCCTCTCCTGAAGAACTTGCCCAGGCCAGAAACCTAGGCGTTGTCTCTGGATCCTCCTCGGGAATACCATGGCAGTTTCCATCCTGCTCCTCCTCCAGCCCAGACTCATGATCATCCTGAATAGTGCTGATCTTTCCCATATATTTCTGCATAAAGTTTGGTTCGTTTGTTTGAACATCTGTTTAGCTTTTCTCATATGCAGATACTTTGCTTATCAGCTACATGTATTATAATTCTTACAACAACCTGGTAGGTGTAGTGCACAATTTTCAAATGAGGAACCACCTTGCCTCAGGACCTGGGACGTGAGGTGGCCGACCTGGGATATGGAGCCCGTGCCATCACCACCACCATTTTCAGTTTGTCCACAGATTGCACACGTCTTTCTGTGATCTGGCCCCTGCCTGCTTCTTTAGCATCAGCTGCCTCTGCCAGCCCTCTACCTCCCCTTCCTTTAGCCCTCCTGTCCTTCTAAACTCTCGGGTCTCCTCTGCCAGAAAGCCGTTCCTGGCTGAGGTACCTAACACTGAGCTCTCAGAGCACCTTGTTCTAACCTTGGGGATGGTATTTATCAATCTGCTATTTACTGATTTGTTGCCCACCAGGTTGTGGGTTTCCTTAAGGGCAGGGACCCCGTGTTATGTCCCTCTGTTTCCCTGCCTAATACTGAGCCTGGGGAGTAGAGAATTTGGCCAAAGCCTGCCTCTTTGCTCTCATTTGCCTTATCTGTTCGTCTCCTGTGCTCTCCGTGTTTCAGTCATACCAGCCTTCTTATTATTCTTTCCTGTGCGTTCCATACCCATTCCTGCCTGACGGCCATGGTGCTTTCTGTGCTCTTGGCATGGAATACTGTCCCGTAACTCTTCACATGGCTTCTTCTCCTCACAGCCCTCTGAAATAGCACTCCCATCGCTCTGTCCCTTTACCACTACCTGCCATCATGCTGTTGACCACAGTGTGTTTATAAGTCTGTACTCTTTCACCACAAGAGCAGGAACTTGGGAGTGTTCCTTGTTACTGTTTATTTTTTGTTTGTTTTTGCTTTGTTTGGCTTTATTTTTTGCTTTGCTGTTACTCCCGCTGCCCTGAATAGTACTCAGTAATTATTTGTTGTATGAATACATGGCACATGCTCAGTAAGGTTTTGAATGGAAGAAAGATTGAATTCACTGGTCATCCACAGGGTTTTTCTAAGTCATTCCAGGGAGTTTCAAGTATAATGACCGAGGCAGCCTACCTTGGAGATTTAAAAGAACAGTTATCACCTCTCCTCACCAACCCTTTGTCTCTTCCTGTCCCAGGACATCAGCATTGCTTACGGGGAACACCTGCTGCAGGAGCACCTCTGTGAGCCAGCAGGGCTCGTGTTTGCCCGCTGTGGTGCCCACGAGAAAGCTCTCAGTGCCTTTCTGGCTTGTGGCAGTTGGCAGCAAGCTCTCTGTGTGGCAGCCCAGCTTCACTTGACCAAAGACCAGCTGGCTGGGCTGGGCAGAACTCTGGCAGGTAAACACGCCATTAGGTTCTCCCAGATAACTTCTCTAATGGCTTTGTGTCTCTGTGGTTTTGGTTGGCAGTTTTGCAGACACGTGTCAGGCGGCAGCCCACCTTGGTGCACTGTCATGTGCATGGGTAAAGGTTAATTTGGAGTGGCTTATTAGGTAGAGTAAAAGTTGAACTGCTACGAGTTCCCCAAATACAATGGCACAATAAAGAAAGCAGTTTGTCTCTCTCATGGCACTGACAAGTCCTCCCATGGTGCGGATCTGCCATCTCATAGGCAGAGAGTCAAAGGTGGATTTTCTCCACATCTGTATTCCAGTCCTCGGGAAGGGGAAAAGCTGGAATCGTGAGAGAACACTCAAAGTTGGAAATGACCTAGCTAACACTTTTCTCTACCTCATTCACCAAACTCACATTTTACAGGTACACCTAGTACGGTGTAGCTGGGTAGCAATGTGCCCTGCAAGAATATAAAGATGAATTTCGGGGTGGGACCGTTCAAATATAGACAATAGATCACTGGAAACCATAATAGCAATTTTCAGAAATGAAGCCAAATGTATAAGCAGTGTGAAAGCAAAGGCAGTTTAGCTGTATCAGGATCTAGGGATTGCCTGAACCGGAGGTGAGGTTATTCCACAGTCTGATTTCTTAGAGTGGAGTGGCATTCCCAGAGTGCCTGGGAGAAGAGACGGGTGGGGCTCTGGCCCTGTCAGCTGTGCTTGAAGTGAGTGAGTGGCTGGTATATTTCCCCCTTACCTTTCCAAGAGTCTTGTAAATATTGTTATGATCTCCCCATAAAAAGCACTCCTGAAAAAAAAAATCCAAACTATATCCTGTTCAATGTACGTACATATTCTCTTTAGTAATTTCACATTGTTTTTTTTTCCTTTGGGATTATAAAAATGTGTGAGATTATCACTTTTCTGTTTCTGGCATTTTCTGGTTATTAGATCTGTGGACTCTTCTATAAGCCCTTTGAGTTTCCAAGCTAAACTCTTTTTACAAGTACTGAGTAGTCCTTATTTGAGCCTTATTAACTCTTCATTCTGGCTCCGTTGATACTTCTGCTCTAGAAACTTGTTATTTGTAGTTTAAATTTTCTGGTTCTTTTCTTGATGTCTCTTATCTTCTCTTACATTCTTTCCAAACTCTTAGCTTGCTGTTTGTCATGCCTTATAATGGAGTGCACCTAGTTCTCCCAGATGCTTAGCAGAAGAAGGTGGAGAAGACAGTGCTCAAAGATTTTTGAGAAATGTTACAAGGTGGAGTCACTTCATGTGTACATTTAACTTAGGCAGTTTACACAAGTCACCAAAAGAAAGAAAAGATAGCTATTTAAACAGTGGAGGTGACTCTTCCTGGTTTTGTCAGTGATAATATGCCCTGGAGTTAGCATGAAATGGGAGACGTGACTCTGCCAGCCCCTTAGTTAACTCTGGGTTCTGTGTGCCTCTCATAGTGTAATTATCTCAACTGGGCTGAGTATGAGTCTCAGATCTGAAGATACTGCAAGACCCCTGACATAAGCCAACTACCCCCATCTAGTGCTCAACCAAAGAAACAGCAGCCTCTTCCTATTAGAGGAAAAAAATGGATTAGTGAGAGATGCTAGGTCAGTTTCCCATATGTGTGCCTTTGTAAGCATTTTTCTGACTGAGTTTGACTCTATGTGATTTTCACATCCCATGCTAAATTTTGATGGTAACTTCCATTTAAGATAGGACCCCATGGTATTCCTGCCTGTCTCTCTCATAGAAATTCATAAAGTATATAGTTTGATACACAATAAAGACATATTAATGAAGCATTTCAGCAAAAGAACGCTTAACTCTATCTTACCCAGTGCTTCACAAACGTACTTGACCTGAGAATGGTTTCTTGGTCCTGCCTTTTATGATCCTTTGAGCAGTCTTGGGGGAACACTTTTGAAAATGCTATTTTAAAGCAGTTCACTTTGAATGTGTACTCTGTAGAGCTCAGTCTCCAATTTGTAGGAGAACATTTTGATTTAAATAGTACCACCAAAAACCGTTTCAACTTGAGTTTTGGGAATACCGTTCCTCGTAAGCCAACTGTGCTCAGATGCTTATTGTCTTTGCAGGAAAGCTAGCTGAGCAGAGGAAGCACGGCGACGCAGCCACAGTTTTGGAACAGTACGCCCAGGTAAACTCAGTGCCTCCCGTCCACACCCTCTCCCCCACCCCCAGTCAACAAGCAAGGGCTTCCCAGTCGTACCTTAGTGATCATGAAAATTAAAGGAACTGTGGGTATTTAGGAAATCCAGAGATAGTATTTGCCCTGAGGGTCTCCCATGTTGCTGACTTGACTTGGAAATCTAAATTCAGTATATCTCTAAGTAATTACACTTGCTGTGAGGTAGAATACCAAAGAACTCTATTATAATATGCACTAGTGGCTTGACCTTGGTAGAAAGTATAAATTAAATCTGAAGGGGATTATACCTTGTATATTAACTTGCCAAAGTAGAAACAATGAGAAAAGACTGTTCTCAACCAAAGTGATGTAGCGTTGCACCCTTTTTTGGCTTTCACTCCCATTCTTTCTGTTGGAAATGTCTCTTTTACCTCGGACAGCTTGATGGGTTCCAATTTTTCACCAGATTATAAAGATAAGTACCTATAACAGCTTTTGATAGAATTCTAGGATTTATTATGAAAATAATAAAGCCTATGTGCTGTCACAGACTTAACAGGACACAGGTACACAATTAATACCAGGGATTCCTGCCTTCTAGGGTTTTGGCCTTTGATGAGAAAGTGTTTGTTACAGTTGTCACTAGTGGGCACATCTGCATAACAAAATTGTGCTTTTAAAATACTTCATTGTTTTTCATGTAATAAGAGTGAGTGAAAGAAGGTAACTGTGATATCATTAGATCCTGGAAAGAAAATATGTTGGGTGATTGAGCTGAAAACATGAAGATATATCCCACCTAAGATGGTTAATTAAATGGATAAGATGCCTGCTTTTGATTTCTAACATTTCTGTTTGACTTTCTTAGAATTTCCAACTCTCTGCTTACATGACCCATCTGTTCTTGCACGTTGTTTTTTCCATTAGAGGTGTTATCATATTTATTGTACTGATTTTAAGTTCCCAGCCTCACAATCTCAACATCCCTGCCATATCAGAGTCGTGTTCTGATGCTTGCTCTGACTGTTCAAACTGTTTTTTACTCCCTTTTGTATGCCTTGTAATTTTCTGTCCAAAGCCTCATGTGTGTGATATACTGGGTAAAAGCAAATCTGATAAATAGGTCTTTAATGATATGGTGATGAGGCTGAGGGTTGGGTAGGAGAAGTGTTCTGTAGTCCTGTGATTAGCTGTCAGTCTTTAAGTGAGCATGTACCTCATCTGTGAACTTCACCAGTGCTTCTCAGTTTTTGTCCACTCCTTAGGTAGGACAGGAAGGTTAGAGGGGGCTGGAGTTGGGTATTTCCCTGCCTCCACATTGGTCAGGCCCTGGTAAAACCCACTTCGATTAGGCTCTGCCCAAATCATTTGAGTGCAGGTCTTGTTAAGATCAGTATTTTCAGATGTCTGCTTTTCCCTTCCCCCTGCTAGAAGTACACAGTCACCGTGAGAAGTTCTGGTAGGGCTCCTGGAGGTAAAAACTCACAAAAGTGTAGGAATCTCCGTAAGTATGGACCCCTATAGAGTTTTTAACTCTTGGCCTTGTCTACAGTGAGTGATATTAGCTGGAGAAATTCAGTCTTTCACCCTAAGTGTGATGTTTGCTAGCTTTTTGGGGAGTTAATAGGTGTGAGAAACTGGGAGGGCTGTTGTTGGAGTTGGCAAACTATAACCTGTGGGCCAAATCTCGTTGGCCACCTGTTTTGTAAATAAAGTTTTATTGGAACATAGCCCCACCATTTGTTTACCCATTGTCTGTGGCTGCTTTTGCACTTAAAACCACAGAGTTGAAGAGTTGTGACAGAGACAGTCTGGATGAAAGTCCCAGAAAGCCTAAAATATTAACTCTCTAGCCTTTTACAGAAAAAATGTGCCAATCCTAGCCCACTTGTGTTGAGGAAATTCCCTTTTATTTCTGGTTCTGAGAGTTTTTATCATGAACGGGTATTGAAGTTTGCTGATTGCCTCTTAAACTAAGATGTTTTCTGTTTTGTTTTTAGACCAGTGATAGGGTGAATTGTATTGACGTTTTTTCTTTTTTTTAATTGAAGGATAATCGTTTATTTACAATGTTGTGTTAATTTCTGCTATACAGCAAAGTGATTCGGCTGTACATATATATACATTTGTTTTTATATATTATTTTCCATTATGGTTTATCATAGGATACTGAATATATACTTCTCTGTGCTATACAGTAGGACCTTGTTGTTTATCCATTCCATATATGGTAGCTTACATCTGCTCACCCCAACCTCCCACTCCACCCCTCCCCCACCCTCTTCCCCCTTGGAAACAAGTCTGTTCTCTGTGAGTGTGAGTCTGTTTCTCTCGTACATACGTTCATTTGTGTCATATTTTAGACTCCACATATAAGTGACACCATGTGGTATTTGTGTTTCTCTTTCTGACTTTCTTCACTTAGTATGATAATCTCTTGTTGCTGCAAATACCATTGTTCTTTTATATGGCTGAGTAGCATTCCATTGTATATATGTACCACATCTTCTTTAACCATTCATCAGTTGATGGACATTAAGACTGTTTCCATGTCCTGGCTATTGTGAATAGTGCTGCTATGAACATAGGGGTACATGTTTCTTTTTGGATTACAGTTTGGTCTGGATATATGCCCAGGAGTGAGATTGCTGGCTCATATGGTAATTCTATTTTTAGTTTTCTGAGGAACCTCCATACTGTTTTCCATAGCAATGGCATCAACTTACATTCCCACCAGTGGTGTAGGAGGGTTCCCTTTCCTCCACATCCTCTCCAACATTTGTTATTTTATAGAGTTTAGATGGTGGCCATTCTGACCTGTGTGAGGTGGTACCTGATTGTAGTTTTTATTTGTATTTCTCTAATAATTGGCACTATTTAGCATCTTTCCATGTGCCTCTTGGCCACCTGTATGTGTTACTTGGAGAAATGTGTATTTTGGTCTTATACCCATTTTTCGATTTGGTTGGTTGTTTGTTGAGTTGTATGAACTGTTTGTATATTTTGGAATTTACACCCTTGTCCATAGCATCGTTTAGAAATATTTTCTGCCATGCTTTAGGTTGTCTTTTCGTTTTGTGTATGGTTTCCTTTGCTGTGCAAAAGCTTGTAAGTTTGACAAGGTCCCATTTGTTTATTTTTGTTTCTATTTCCATTGCCTTGGAAGACTGACCTAAGAAAACATTGGTATGATTTATGTCAGAGAATGTTGTGCCTGTGATCTCTTCTAGGAGTTTTATGGTGTCATGTCTTATGTTTAAGTCTTCAAGCCATTTTGAGGTTATTTTGTGTAGGGTGTGTTTCAACTTCATCAATATACATGTGGCTGTTCAACTTTTCTAACAGCACTTGCTAAAGAGACTGTCTTTTTCACATGATATATTTTTGACTTTTTTATCGAAGATTAATTGACAGTAGTTGTGTGTATTTATTTCTGGGCTATCTATTCTGCTCCATTGATCCATTTGTCTGTTTGTTTTTATTTCAAACCATTCTGGTTTGATTTCTGTAGCTCTCTAGTATGTCTGAAGTCTGGGAAGGTTATGCCTCCTGCTTTGTTCTTTTTCCTCAGCATTGCTTTGGCAATTCTGGGTCTTTTGTGGTTCCATATAAATTTTATGATTATTTGTTCTAGTTCTGTGAAAGATTTCGTGGGTCATTTGATAGGGATTGCATTAAATCTGTAGATTGCTTTCAGTAGTATGGCCATTTTAACAATATTAATTCTTTCAACCAAGAGCATGGGATTTCTTTCCATATCTTTGAGTCATCTTCAGTTATCTTTCTTAATGTTTTATAGTTCTTAGCATATAAGTCTTTCACCTCCTTGGTCAGGTTTATTCCGAAGTATTTTATTTTTGGGGCTGTGATTTTGAAAAGTATTGGTTTTTTACATTCCCTTTCTGATATTTCATTGTTAGTGTAAAGAAATGCAGCTGATTTCTGTATGTTAATCTTGTATCCTGCTACCTTGCTGAATTCGTTTATCAGTTCTAGTAGTTTTTGTGGGGTGTATTTAGGGTTTTCTATATATAGGATCATGTTATCTGCATATAATGACAATTTTACCTCTTCCCTTCCAATTTGGATACCTTTTGCTTCTTTTTGTCTGATTTCCGTGGTTAGGCCTTTCAATACTATGGTGAATAGAAGTGGTGTGAGTGGGCATCCTTGTCTAGTTCCAGATTTTAGCAGGAAGCCTTTCAGCTTTTCACCATTGAGTATTATATTGCCTGTGGGTTTGTCATAAATAGCTTTTATTATGTTGAGATATGTTCCCTCTATACCCACTTTGGAAAGGGGTTTTAACATGAATGGATGTTGAATTTTGTCAAATGCTTTTCTGCATCTTTTGAGATGGTCATGTGGTTTTTGTCTTGCCTTTTGTTGATGTGGTGTGTCACATTGACTGACTTGCATATGTTGAACCATCCATGGGAACTTGGGATGAATCTCACTTGGTCGTGGTGTATGATCTTTTTTATGTGTTGTTGGATTCAGTTTGCTAACACTTTGTTGCGAATTTCTGCCTCTGTATTCATCAAAGGTATTGGCCTGAAATTCTCTTTTTTGGTGGTGTCTTTGTCCAGTTTTGGTATCAGGATGATGGCAGCTTCATAGAATGTCTTTGAGAGTGTTCCCCACTCTTCAGTTTTTTGGAGGAGCTTGAGAAGGATCGGTATAAGTTCTTCTTTTTATGTTTGGTAGAATTCACCTGCGAAGCCATCTGGTCCTGGACTTTTGTTTGTAGGGAGTTTTTTAAATTACAGACTATATTTCACCTCTAGTGATTGGTTTTTCAAATTATCTGTTTCTTCTTGATTCGATTTTGGTGGGTTCTATGTTTCTAGAAACTTGTCCATTTCTTCTAGGTTGTCAGTTTGTTGGCATATAATTGTTCATAGTATTCTCTTATGGTTTTTTGTATTTGTGCAGTATAAGTTGTCGTGTCTCCTTTTTTATTTCTTATTTTGTTTATTTGGGTTCTCTCTCTCTTCCTCTTGGTGAGTCTCGCCAGAGGCTTGTCAATCTTGTTTACCCTTTAAAAGAACAAGCTCTTTGTTTTATTGATTTTTTTTTCTGTTGTTTTTTAAATCTTTATTTTATTTCCTCCCTGATTTTTATTAATTCCTTCCTTCTACCGACTTCATGTAATTCATGAATTACTTCATGAATTACCTTTTGTAATTCTTTTATTTGTTCTTTTTGTAATTCTTTAAAGTTGTTGGTTAGATTGTTTATTTGAGATTTTTCTTGTTTTTTGAGTAAGGCCTGTATCACTATGAACTTCCCTCTAAGAACTGGTTTTGCTGCATCCCATAGACTTTGTATGGTTGTGTTTTCATTGTCATTTGTTTCAAGGTATTTTTTAATTTCCTCTTTGATTTCATCATTGACCTGTTGGTTTTTTAGTAGCATGTTGTCTAGTCTTCATGTAATCATTTTTTTCCTCATTTCTTTTTCTGTGGTTGGTTTCTAGTTTCATGCCATTGTGGTCAGAAAAGATCCTTGAGATAACGTCTATCCTCTGAAATTTGTTGAGGCTTGTTTTGTGCCCTAGTATGTTGTCAATCCTAGAGAATGTTTCATGTGCACTTGAAAAGAATGTGTATTATGGGCTTTTTTGGATGAAATGCCCTGAAAATATCAATTAAGTCTAACTGTTCTATTGTATCATTTAGGATCTCTGTTGCCTTATTTATTTTCTGTCTAGAAGATCTGTCCATTGATGTGAGTGGGGTGTTAAAGTCTCCTACTATTATTGTATTCCTGTCAGTTTCTCCCTCTATGTCTGTTAATATTTGTTTTGTGTATTTGGGTGCTCCTATATTAGGTGAATATATGTTGACGAGTGTAAAATCCTCTTCTTGTGTTGATTCTTTTATTATATAGTGTCCATCTTTATCCATCTATATGGACTTTGTTTTAAAGTCTATTTTGTCTGATATGAGTGTTGTGACTCCCACTTTTCTTGTCATTTCCGTTTGCATGAAGTATCTTTTTCCATCCCCTCACTTTCAATTTCTGTGTGTTCTTTGCCCTGAAGTGGGTCTCTTGTAGGCAGGTATTGTAGGCTCATTTTTTTAATTCAGTCTGCCACTCTGTGTCTTTTGATTTGAGCATTTAGTCCATTGACATTTAAGGTAATTATTGATAGATATGTATTAATTGCCTTTTTAACCTTGTTTTCCTGTTGATTTTATATTTTTTCTTTGTCCCTTTTTCTTTTTATCTTTTGTGGTTCGATGATTTTCTTTTGTGTTATACTTATGTTCTTTTTGGTTTTTTGAATCTATTGTATGTCTTTGATTTGTGGTTAACCTGTTTTTCCACTATGTTAACCCCGTCCTGTATCTGCTTGCCTTAGACTGCTAGTCATATAGGCTCAAACACATTCTAGGAAATGAAAAAAAAATCTACATTTTCTTACTCTCCTCCCCCACATTTTATGATTTTGATGTCTTCTTTTACATAGTCATGTTCATCCTTTTGCTGTTTATTGTGGTTATCATCACTTTCACAGAAATTTTTTAAATTTTTTTTTTTAATCTCTGTACTGGCTTATTTAGGTGATTTGCTTTCCAATTGTGATTTTCTCTTTCTTATATATTCTTTTCTATTTAGAGAAGACCTTTCAATATTTCCTTTAGGATAGGTTTAGTATCGCTGTATTCTTTTAGTTACTGCTTGTCTGAGAAATTCTTTGTCTTTCCTTCTATTCTAAGTGATAATCTGCTGGGTAGAGTATCATAGGTTGCAGACTTTTCCCTTTCAGGACTTAGAATATATCTTGCCCCTCCCTTCTGGCCTTGCAATGTTTCTGTAGAGAAATCAGCTGATAGCCCTATGGGGGTCCCCTTGTAATTACCTCTTTGTTTTTCTCTTGCTGCTTTTAGAATCATTTCTTTATCTTTAACTTTTGCTATTTGTATTATAATATGTCTTGGTGTAGGTCTATTTGGGCTTACCTTGTTTGGGACTCTCTGTGTTTCCTATACCTGGATATGTTTCCTTCTTTATGTTTGGGAAGTTTTCAGCCATAATTTCTTCAAATACATTTTCGATCCCCATTGGCATGCTTTATATTATCCCATAGGTCTCTTACATTGCTTTCATTCTTTTTTTTTTTTTAATTTGCCTTTCTGTCTGCTGTCCTAATTGGATGATTTCCATTATTCTATTGATATCTTCCAGGTCACTTATTTGTTCTTGTGCATTATTTATTCTGCTGTTCATTGCTTTTCGTTCAATTGTCATCTCCACAAATGAGTTTTCTAATTTTTCTTGGTTACACTTTATAGTTTCTAGTTCTTTTTTTTTTTTTTTTTTTTTTTACAGTACTCTGCATTTCTGTCAATAGCCTTCCTTAATTCTTTCAGTATTTTCATTATCTCCTTTTTGAAATTGGTGTCTATTTGATTGAAGAGGTCTGTTTATTTGTTCTCTCAGGGGAATTCTCTTGGTCTTTTAACTGTGACTGGTTCCTCTGCTTCTTCATTTTACTTATATTTCTCTTATTCTGTGAGTTTAGGAGAAACAGTTAGCTACTCTTGTCTTGGAGGGTGATTTATATGTGGGTCCGTCCCTGTGTATCTTATGTGGGTTTAATATTTTTGGTGCGAGGGCTGTTTTTATTTTTTATTTGTTTATTTATTTGGCTGCATCAGATCTTAGTTGTGGCATGTGGGATCTTTGTTGCGGCATGTGGGATCTTTCATTGTGGCGCATGGGCTTCTCTCTAGTTGTGGCATGCAGGCTACAGAGCATACAGGCTTAGTTGTCCCGTGGCATGTGGGATCTTAGTTCCCCAACCAGGGATTGAACCTACATCCCCTGCATTGGAAGCAGATTCTTAACCACTGGACCACCAGGAAAGTCCCACGAGGGCTGTTTTTTTTACAGATACCTGTAGCTTCTTTCCTCAGCATGTGCTGGCCATCATCCCCTTGATAGGGGTTGTGCAGATATGGGAGCTAGTGCCTGGTCTTGGGGTTCTCGGTGGCACTGGCAGATCATGCGCACTCCTGGAGCATGCGAAGGGAGTAGAGGCAGCTCACAACCAATCCCGGAGTCCAGAAGGGTGGTGGTGACAGCTGGTGATTACTCCTAAAGCCCAGAGGGCAGCCACTGCTCGTGACCGTTCCTGGAACTCGTGTAGGCGTTGTTCTGCTGCCTGAGAGCTCCTGCAGGGAAAAAGGCTGTAGTGGCAGGTCTTGCCCCTCCCCTCACGCACTGCCCACACAGTGGCACATGGCCTCTAAAGCAGCCTAGGTTTCCTCCCACGTACACTCTCAGGTGCGGGTGCACCAGACTCTAGCCCCTTCAGGCTGTTTGCGTGTAGGCCACTCCAGTTGTCTACCTGGGTCTGATCTCCGAAGCCCGAGTTTACACACCCAGCCCCTGCCCATACCAGAGGACATGCGTCTTAGGCTGGGGAGTGCAGGGAGGTGGCACTGTCTGTCTCTCCATTGTAGCTGCTGCAAACCAGTTGCTGCATTCTCCTCTCAGGCTCCAAAGCTCCCCGTCTGTCCCAGCTAATCTCCCCACTGGTGAGGGAACTTCCCGGGGTACAGGAACCTTTCCTCTTTCACAGATCCCTCCCAAGGGCCCAGGTCCTGTCCTGCTTCCTTTCTCTCTTTTTTTTTCTTTTGTCCTACCCAGTTACATGGAGATTTTCTTGCTCTTTCAGAGGTCTGAGGTCCTCTGCCAGCGTTTGGTAGATATTCTGTGAGAATTGTTCCACATGTATGTGTATTTCTGATATATTTGTGGGAGGGGGTGAGCTTCATGTCCTACTACTCCACCATCTTGATCACTCCTCTGCACTGACTTTTGAATGTTAAACCAATCTTGCATCCCTGAGTTAAACCCAACTTGGTCATAATGTATGACCTCTATTGGTGGATTCGAAAGTTTACTTGAGGCTTTTGTGCTTGTTCACAAGGAATATTGGTTTATAGTTTCCTTGTTATGTCCAGAATATGTAAAGAACTCTTACAACTCAAGAACAAAAGGACAAACAACTCATTTTGTTTGAAATGGCCAAAAAGCTTGAATAGATATTTCTCCAAAGAAGATATACAGATGGCCATTAACCACACGAAGAGATGTTCAACATCGTTGTTCATTAAGGAAATGTAAATCAAAACCACAGTGGGCTATCACTTCATACCCACTAGAATTGTTTTAATCAAAAGAATGAAAAATAAGTGTTGTCAAAGATGTGGAGAAATAGGAACCCTTGTATATTGCTAGTGGGTAGGTAAAATGGTGCAGCTGCTGTGGAAAAGAGTTTGGTGGTTCCTCAAAAAGTTAAGCATAGGGCTTCCCTGGTGGCGCAGTGGTTGAGAGTGCGCCTGCCGATGCAGGGGACACGGGTTCGTGCCCTGGTCTGGGAAGATCCCACATGCCGCGGAGCGGCTGGGCCCGTGAGCCATGGCCGCTGAGCCTGCGCGTCCGGAGCCTGTGCTCCGCAAAGGGAGAGGCCACAACAGTGAGAGGCCCGCGTACCGCAAAAAAAAAAAAAAAAAAAAAAAAAGTTAAGCATAGCATTACCATAAGATTCAGCAGTTCCACCCCTAAATATACACTCAAGAGAAATGGAAACATATGTCCACAAAGAAACTTGTATACAAATGTTTATATTGTTAGAGCATTATAATAGCCAAAAGGTGGAAACAACCCAAATGTCCATCAATGACAGATGAACAGATGAATAAATTGTGATATGTGCATACATGCACAGACACACACACACACACACACAGGAATATTATTGTCATAAAAAAGAATAAAAAATTGATGTATGCTACAACTTAGATGAAACTTGAAAACATTATGCTGAGTGAAGTAAGTCACATAAAAGGACAAATATTGTATGATTCTACTTACATGAAGTAACTAGAGTTGTCAGATCCATCTGGACAGAAAGTATAATGATGGTTGCTAGAGGCTGGGGGTAGGGGAACATGGGGATTTACTGTTTAATGGATATAGAATTTCAGTTTTGCAAGATAAAAAAAGTTTTGGAGACTGATGGTGGTGATGGTTTCACAACAGTGTGAATTTGCTTATGCCACCGAACTGTACAGTAAATGGTTAAAAGGGTAAATTTTATATTAAATTTTACTACAATCAAAAAAAATAAATTAAGGGGAAAGAAAGGAACAAAGAACTGGTAGATGGTACAACTTGGATAAATCTTAGAAACATATGCTAAGTGAAATAAGTCAGACACAAAAAGTCACCTACTGTGTGGTTCCTTTTTTACAATATATCCAGATTAGGCAAATCCAGAGAGACAGAAAGCAGGTTAGATGTTACCAGGGGGTGAGAGGAGTGGGAAATAAGGAGGGATTGGTTAATGGATATGGAGTGTTTTTATGTGATGATAAAAAAATTTTGAAAGTAGGGAGAGCTTGTGGTTACCAACATTGTGATACAGTAAACACCATCGAGTTACACACTTTAAAATCATTCAGTGTATGTTATGTGAACTTAATCTCAGTAAAACACACACACTCACACATTGCCAGTCAAGCAAAACACATCCTACCGTGTTTCTCTGGGACATATGGTATAGGCCTGCAAGGATCCTTTGGGGTCTCGGAAGAAAATGTTTAATTAATCTTTTTAATTAAAAATAACCTATTTAAAGTAGTATATATGTATTATAGATTGTTTAAAGTGCTGAAAGCAAATACAAGAAAATAAAAACATCTCATTCCTACCACTCAGAGATTGCTATTATTAGCACCTCCTGTTTTCTTTCTAGAGTTTTCTCTCTCCTTTCTGTCTCTTCCCCACCCCCCCTCCACACACACACACACACACACACACACACACACACACGTATTTTTAACCAAAATGAAATTATGCTGTTTGTTCTGTTTGTAAATTTGGTGTGTTTGGTTATGATCTTCATCTCTCCGTGTTGACGCATTTTAATTCATCTAATAATTACAATTTAAGTTCCCTCAATATTCCAAAATTGTTTACAGTAGATCGATCCAAATTAGATTCCAGTCTAGGGACATGTATTGCATTTTGTTATGTCCTTTAAATCCCTTTTATCTAATGTATACACCCCCCTTTTTATGATAGATTACTTGAAGAAACCCAGCCAGTTGTCTCATATTTTCATCTTTTAAAAATGTGTTTTGTTTTATATGCTTTTTAAGTACATTAAGTAATTATGTATTGGGGTACATGACCAAAAGTTTTTAGTGGTAAGGGTACAAGCATCACAAATGGTTAAAGACTGTAGCGTATGCAGGTGTTTATTACACTCATCAGTTTTTTGTAGGTTTGAAGTTCAAAATAAAAAAATAAACATTAAAAAAGAAAAAATGGTTTAGAAGATTACTATTCTAGTCTACCATTTTTTCAGAGTGTGCACTTGTCAATTCAGGAGCCCACCTAAACCTCTGGAATCAGATTTGGAGGCGCAGCTGGGGAAATGGGCATTTCTAACAGTCTGTCTCGTGGTTTTGATGCTCAGGGATGTAGAGAGGTGATGCTTACCTTGTGCTTGGTGATCACTTCCAGAATTGACACCCCTCCTTTGTCTCTTGCATCAGTATTTATCGAGCATGTACTCTAGGCCAGTCCCACCAACTGGGACTGTGAGTGATAGGCTGGAAAGGCAGAGGGAGGCAGCTCTGTGCGCAGTTTTGCAGTTTATTATGGTGGCATCTAACACACTTGCCCCATTAGCCTGTTACCTTCCTTGATGTTCCCCTGTCAGGATTATGAAGAAGCTGTGCTCTTGCTGTTAGAAGGAGCTGCCTGGGAAGAAGCTCTGAGACTGGTAAGAGGACTTCAAAACCCCTCCCTGCATGAAGTGCTAAGCGGAGCAAGAGCCTGCACAGGGGAGACAGTGTCAGCTGCAGTCCTTTGTCTTCCGAGCTACTGAAATTTGTTAGAAATAGTTCAGGTTCCTGGTCTAAGGATAAGCAGTGCTTTTTTTTTTTTTTTTTTTTTTTTTTTTATTAGTTTCTGCTTTATAACAAAGTGAATCAGTCATACATATACATCTGTTCCCACATCCCCTCCCTCATGCATCTCCCTCCCTCCCACCCTCCCCATCCCACCCCTCCAGGCGGTCACAAAGCACCGAGCTGATCTCCCTGTGCTTTTTAAACCATTTAAAAAATTTATTCTTGATGTTTGGAATTAGTCCTCTAAATGTGAAATATTACTAATTTTTACTGAAATGAATTGAGTTTTCATTGGTTACCTTATAGGAGGCCTACTCCTCTGGAAAATATCCTGTCACCTCTGAAAGTGATCCATTTCCAAGTATCTTAACTTTCCAGTGATTTGACGTTTTCCTGCCTAAAATTGTTGTATTTTTTTTTTTAGGTACATAAATATAACAGACCAGATATTATAGAAACCAACGTAAAGCCTTCCATTTTAGAAGGTGAGGGTTACATTTTAGATAGAATTCCTGATTTGGAAGTATAGAACTGCGGGGGGAGACGGAGACGGAGACGGGAGAGTACTGCCTGTGCTATTACATCCTTTAATCATGTCAGTGATGAAAGGACTCATTATATCGAGTCAATCAGAGTTCTCCACTGGGTGTGAAATTTACTTCTGACCATGGTTTTTAAATATGCTAAGTTGCTAAATAGTAGCACATAACTTATTTGAATGTTAAAAACCTGTGATAAGATACAATTAAGAATCTTTGGGAATAGTTGGTAAACTCAAATATATTAGATAATGTATCAAATGGTTAATTTCCTGCATTTAATAATTGTCTTGTGGTTATATAGATGATATCCTGATTCTTAAGAGAGATGCTGAAGTATTTAAGAGGGAAGAATCATATCTGCAACTTCCTCTCAGAGGGTTCCACAAAAATGTGTGTGTGTAGAAACAGAGGAAGCCAAAAATATGGCAAAATGTTAATAATTGATAAATCTAAGTGAAGGGTATATGTATGTACATTGAATTACTGCAACCTTTAAGTAGGTTTGAAACTTTCAAAATAAAAATTTTTTTTAAATAAGAAGGGACTTCCCTGGTGGTCCAGTGGTTAAGACTTTGCACTTCCACTGCAGGGGGCTCGGGTTTGATCCCTGGTTGGGGAACTAAGATCCTGCATGCTGTGTGGCGTGGCCCAAAAAATAATAATAATAAAAAGAAGAACCTTTGCAGATGGTTCCTCGATAACAGATGAGTGTTATCAGTTCTAGAATACTCTGGTGTTCACTGTATCCCTTAAAAGCAAAATGTAAAAGCAGGACATCAGTTTGACTTATAAAAGTCTTTGGGAGTAGAGGTTGATTTTAAGCTCTGCACAGTCTACCCTGTAAGTAATGTCTGGCCTTTCTGACATTAACATGTATTTATATTCTTACCCTGCCTGCTCTCTACTACCCTGTCCTACTCAAAACTGGGAGGGTTCTTTGTGTATCACTCACTTTAGGTACTCCTAACTGGATACTGGAAGCATCCTTCCTGGCCCTATAACAATCCATCTAGCCCACTCTTACTTGGATTTTTCTCCACTAACTAGAACCTAGAAAAAGTGCTGACAGTTCATCTACAAAGACCTAATACTTATATATTTAAGAAGCATTTCAGTGACTTTCCTCCTATTTTTGTTAACAGCTTCCTATGCACTCCTTTTATTTACTAGTCTTCTCTTGGGTTAGATACCAAGTCTTTTGTTCAGGTGATTTTGTAAGTTTAGTGGTAGAGAGTATTCTAGGATGATGTTGATGAACTTTAAGATCTGGAATCTCAATCTCTAGTTCTTTCTCCTATAGCAATGTTGGTTACTTCTCATTAAAGAAAAAATTCTTGCTTGAAAAACCTGGTAACTTCTTTTCTTTGTTAAGCTCCAACTCCCTCACTACCCACCCCCCGACACACACTCTAGTTTTATCTCTTTGTTTAAACGTCCTCAAATTATTTTCCATCTGCACCCTTAGCCCAGAAAAATTATATGGCGTTTCTGGACTCTCAGACAGCCACATTCAGTCGCCATAAAGCACGTCTATTGGTGGTGCGAGAGCTCAAGGAGCAAGCACAGCAGGTGCATCTGGGTGAGTGCCCACCTGAAGACACTGATGCTTGGGGGGTGGCGAGGGGCAGCATCGCACCTTGTCTTAGCTGCTTACTGTCCCTCCCGCAGTGTGATTACTGTGCCAAGTGGAAGTCCGAGGCCTCTGAGGGTCCGTGAGGGTCTTTGTTGTGGGTACTGGGGAGAGCTTGGGGGCAGGACCAGGCACCAACAGGCAGAGAGCTCTGCCAAACATTCTCTCCGCACCCTGACCAGAGCAGCGGACTACTGTATTTACACAGTGATCTCATTTCCAGAAGTTCCTTTGCTTTTAAAAAAAAAAAAGACTTGCCTGGTGGTCCAGTGGTTAAGACTCTGCACTCCCAATGCAGGGGGCCCAGGTTCAATCCCTGGTCAGGGAACTAGATCCCACATGCCACAACGAAGATCTTGCACATGGCAACAAAGATCCCACATGCCACAACTAAGACCCGGCGCAGCTAGCTAGCTAGCTAGATAAATAAATAAAATTTTTTATGTAAAAAGAATAAAGTTTGGTAAAGTACTAGTTTACAGTAATAAAACTGTATTTATTATCTTATTTCATTTTGAGATCGACTTTGTACTAGTTTTCATATGTCCTTAGATATGACCTGATTAACTGTAGTTCCCTTACCCCTCTGAAGGTAAACCCTCTTTTTGCAGGTAGTTTTCATTCTATCTGGTTCTTCTCTTCTAGATGATGAGGCACCCCACGGTCAAGAGTCAGATCTCTTCTCTGAAACTAGCAGTGTCATGAGTGGCAGTGACGTGAGTGGCAAATACTCCCACAGTAACTCCAGAATATCAGCGTATGTATCATGTTTATTCAGCACATTGACCATGCCCTGGGTATATGGAAAAAGTACAAGTAAATAGGTCAGTCTTCCAACAGGACAGTGCAGCAGGAGGGGGAGGACATTCTTCAAGGCCCTGTGGAAGCTGTGCAAGGACCTTCCCAGCATATCTAAGAGATTAGACTCAGCTTTGAAATGTTTTCTGCTGCAGCTTCGTGGCCTATGTGTTTGCCCATAACCCACATGGCGCTTACAGTGGGTACTCAATTTACATATGACATCTGACTTTATTCATTTAAGAAATATTAAGTGACTGCAATGTGTAGGCACTGAGAAAAATATAAAGATTATAAAGAGAAAAGATTTCACACTTCTTCAATTCAGAATTCAACTAGTCAGAAGTATAATCGAGCTAGTTGTAGTGGATGTTACCAAAACCTTTTAAGGAGATGTGAGTTATAAGAGCTTGTACTCTTCCTTGGGAAACAAAAGTATATAATGCAAGATTATATATTTAAACCAAATTGTGCTTTAGGAATTCAGAATGGAGACCTGTGAGGTTGTGTGGGGCAATCAGAAACTGCAAGAAAGCCACCTAGAACTGGGCTTTGGGAGTTGGGGTGAGAGTCCCAGACAAAACAAATGGCATAATTAAAGACCTCTGAGGCAGGAGAAAGTGTGGGATTCATATATATTTTGTGATATTCAAATTCCAATCTGGTATGTCTGTTACCTTACTTCAACTTAATTTTGTTGCCTTTAAACTTAATTTGGTTTTTGCTACAAAATTGAAGCTGTTTGTTCTTCTTTTCATTTTTCTACCTCTTATTATCGATGAAATCCGATTTTATTCTGTATTTTAATCAAAACTTCAGGCCAGGCATCACGTTTTAGGGTTTTCCTTATTACTTCCTGCCTTTTCTCTCCCAATTTAATTTTTATGTATCATTTTAACACCTTCACTATTTTCCCCAAAATACAAATACCATCTGTATATACTCTGGTTTCCCAGAAAGTTGGTGGCCAATAGTTACATTCATTTTAATCTGTTCAGCACAGAGAGCCCCTTTTCAAACATCTCTAATTTCTAACAGGAGATCATCTAAGAATCGGCGCAAAGCGGAACGGAAGAAGCACAGCCTCAAGGAAGGGAGTCCACTGGAGGACCTGGCCCTTTTGGAGGCATTGAGTGAAGTGGTGCAGAACACTGAAAACTTGAAAGGTATCTTCTCAACACTGACGCTTCTCGCCCACAAAAAACAGAGTAAATCCGTCACTTCAGGGTGCATTCCTGAAACAGAACTTGTCAGCCAGTAGCCTAGGCGTCTTCCTCTTTGGCATCCGCCTACCTGAGCTGTGAGAGACTTATCACTGAAACCAGGATAAAGACGGAGGAGGCACTGCTCTCCTGCTTGGCTCTTGTGGGTTTTCTTTTTGTAGTAGATATGTTGAATTATTCCAGCTCTGGGGGAGAAAGAAGAAAATGAGGGAGATATTGTAGTATGCTATTAGATATTTTCACTTGGGAAAGAAACTCCTGTTTGGATTCTAGCAATGAAGCTGGTGATACAACATACCACTCTCAAATTTCTTCTCTCTAGATGAAATATACCATATTTTAAAGATACTCTTTCTCTTTGAGTTTGACGAGCAAGGAAGGGAATTACAGAAGGCCTTTGAAGATACTCTGCAGCTAATGGAATGGTCACTTCCAGAAATTTGGACTCTCACCCCTCAGCAGAGTTCAGCTACACCTGTAAGTTTTCCTCAAAGACAGAATGTGCTGCTTTTTTTTTTTTTAATCACTTTGACAGGTTATTACTCTCACACAATCTCTTAACAGTGAGAGCCAAAGATTTTCCTGTTCTTAAAACATACTATACAATAGTTAAATTGTCTCAGGCTTATGTTTAACAGGTTATTTTGACAGGTTATTACTCTCACACAATCTCTTAATAGTGAGAGCAAAAGATTTTCCTGTTCTTAAAACATACTATACAATAGTTAAATTGTCTTAGGCTTATGTTTAAGCTGTCAGTAAGAAGATTTATGTTTGATGGTATAGTTCATAGTACACCTTGGCCTAGGTTAAGTTTGCTTTTTATTTCTCCTTTCTGCATGAAACTGCTGTCATGGAGAAGATGGGAATGTCACATGGTTGTCCCTGACCTTCAGTGAGATTGGTCAGGGTAGGGGGCAAGCTAGGACCAGAATTGGCCTCTCACCTCTCTGTTCAGACTTATGGATGGGATCTGAGTTCTTTAAAGGAAGCCCAGACAATTGATTTTTCTCGTTTTATGGTAAATTTGACTCGTCACTTCTGTGTTGTTGTAACAAGCTTGCTAATTATGTTAAAGCTGTTTGTGTCCCATCAAGAATTCTAATGTATTGTCATCTATTTATTGTGTATATCTGCTCAGTCTCTTACATCTCAGGTCTATTGTTCAAAGTTTCAATTTTGATTCAGAAAGGCTGGTTTATCAGTCAGAGTCCATAAGGAAAACGAAAACCACAGCTATTATTTTATCAGAGAGAGTTTAATACATGGAACTGGTTAACCAAGTACTAGAGGACTGAGAAGGCAGAAAGGGAACACAGAGAAGGAACATTGAGATTGTAACTGTGGGCAGCCGCTTGTACCCCTAAGGCTGAAGGAACAATAGGAGGAGTTTGGGATTCTTAGAATTTAGACGCTTGGAGGTGAGGCCCCTGCAGAGCTGGTTCTTGAACCTCGGAGAAGGGGGTGGCAGCCAGCTGTTGCTGGTATTGCCGAGGGGGCAGGATGAGGCTGGGTCTAAGTGTATAGAAATAAACAGAAACTGGAACAAACAGCTGCTGCGGGGTACAGAGCTACTGTTGAGTGAAAGCAAGCGAACAAGGGAACAAATTTCCTCTCCTTCCTCCATCCAGCCGTGCCCTGTCCCTCTGGTGTCTGCTATTGTTGGAGCATAACGGCTGTCCAAGGAGGGGTGTTTTCTCAGGCCCCCAGTCCCAGCATCACGAGCAGTGTATAGGAAGGGTTGGTTTGGCGCTAAGAGAGAGGCTGGAAATCGGCTCATAAGCTTACTGGGTCTTGACTTCCCCAGTTATAAATGGGGATAATACTCCCCTGTGTACTTCACTGGAATGTTTTGAAGGTTAGATGAGAAGGTAGATATAAAAGCATTTTACAAGCCATAAAAATAAAAACAACTGAGAATTAGCCTCCCATAAATACTTGAATTTACTGGAATAGGTATTTCCTAGAAGAAATGTGATCACCCTCAGAACTAGTGCTTTCGAGGCTAACAATTTATAATGCTTCCCCACGCCCTCCCTTATCCTTGTCTATTCAGATCATGTTAACATCTAAGATACCAACTTACGAGTGTTCTAGGGGAAATGACCAGGAAAATTGTGTTTTTGCTTTGGTTGGTAAAGCATGGTAATGTCATATGTGCAGGATACCACGTGGTATAGTCACATGGCAGTGTTTTGAGCACGTGACATCACTACTGAGAATGCGCCAGGAGAGAACACGCAGACCTGAGTGAAGGCAAGGCGGAGGGCCTGGAGTGTGCCTGCTGAGGCTCAAGCGGGTGTGGAATTCCTGCAGAGTTTCTTGTTTTACCTTAAACACTTGTGCGGAGTTTGCATTCTCCTCCATGATATGCACAGAATTGTTTTAATGTAAAAATTCTCACAAATCTTTGAGTACAGTCTGGTGCTCTGTGTATTCTGTAACCTCTTATTGTATCCCCTCCCCCCAGGGTATGGCTCACTTATTTGGAAAGGACCAGGCTTATATCACTGAGATTTTCTTTTTCTGTTTTCCCCCCATCATTACCTTGTTCTTCTGGTGGACAGGAGATGTAGAGGTCTGAATTGAGACTGGAGAAACTGGCCAATTAAAATCACATATGTGTTTGATACCATAATGAAAATGAAAGGCTATTTATTGCTGGTAGAGATTTGGTATTTGCAGTCAGCAGAAGTATAAGATAATCTTTGTTGATTCAGTCTACTTTCTACCTAGGTTCTAGGTCCCAATTCTACTGCGAATAGTATCATGGCCTCTTATCAACAAGAAAAGACTTCAGTTCCTGTTCTTGGTTAGTATTTTTTTCTCTCTAAATTATTATAGTACTAAGCAGAAGGAGTATCTTTTTTGTAGGTGTTGAGATGGTTAGTAGTATAAGGAGAGATTGGGGAAACACTACTATTTTCCCTCAGTTCTAAGATTCTATCTTTAGTAAAAATTAGTTTAATGCCTTTAGTGTTGGGATCCTGGGTTGGCGGGTAAGAAATCCAATGTGACATTAAATGTATAATTAAAAAAAAATTGTTCTGACATACACACTTGTCAATACAATGGCATACACTAGTCCATACAGACACATCACAGTTGAAGAAGTGTGACTCCTAAACAGTCTAATTTGCACATACCTTTTAAGGATTCATCTGAATCATCCTTTTTGGCTATTGGCAGTTTTGCATTGTGTCTTGGGGACATTTTCATATTCCTTGCTTAAGAGCTGGACCATTTTAGTCATACTTAGGATTAACAGTATAATTTGAAAACAGATCCAAAGAGGATTAGCATTTCATCTGCATTTTCTGTTGAATTCCTAAAATGTTTTGTTTCTTTGTGGGGGGCAGGGGAGAGGATTCTCATCAGTTAGGTTACATAGTCCTCAAAGTTAAAAGCCCTAAAGGCTTTCTTTTGAAAGTTGGTTAAAAACCTTTTGACAGATCAATTTGGTGCCACAGTATTTGCCCTTCATGTGGATTAGTCAAGCATAGCAACTTATTTTTAGCTTTGAAAAGGTGGCAGTTTTTACGGCTGCTATTTGCATTTCTGGCATGTGATAGGCAATGTTCTGCAATTTTTTCATCTAAATGCTCTACTGTGGTAGCATTTCGATAACATTTGAAGTAGCCTTTGTGGGAGCCATGTCAAGTTTAACTTTCATGGCTTATGTTGCTACCAGGAATAAACTAACCACCTTCGGTTCCAGCTAAGCTCATATATGCAGACAGTTAACTGCTGTATCCCTAGATTCCCTTCTTCCTGGAGGCTGGCAAGCTGCCTTTAGTATCAGTCCCCAAACGGACACTTATTTCTGAGATGCTACAATTCATCTCAGACCAGAGGCTGTTTGGTAATTGTTTAGTTTGTAATGTGTCGAATCCAGTTGTGATTTCTGTCCCCTCTTTTCCTCACTGCTGGCTTGATGCTGACCTTCAGGTCAAGTTCACTCACATCTTTCTCTAGGGTGGTCTAGTTGGCTTTATTAAAGAGCACCTCCATTTCCCAGCTGAGCCTTAAAGACTTTAAAATGTTGAGGCTCCTCATTATCAGAGCATGTATTATCCGTGTCCCTGTGTAGGAACACTAGTGTAGATTGTTCGGAAAGGAGAAATTCTCATAATTCAAGAAGAGGCGGATGAGCTACTCACAAAATTAGTTCCTCTCAAATATTCCTCACCTGCCCCTTCCCAGCTAACAGTAGTAGTAGGGGATCAGTGACTTGATGGGGCATTTTCTGATTGTTTCATGTTAAGATGCAACACAGTACCATGTAGGTTGATTGCAAGCCTGCAAAAATGTAATCCATTTCATAAAATGGATTAACCTTTTACTAGAGTAGTGCTTAAATCATGGCCGAATTGGGTTTGTTATAATTGATAACAAAATTACTTCAAATGAGTATGATTTGACTATCAAAGGATTAAGAGAAGTCTTTGGGAAAGTTGATAAAGCCCTCAAAATGTTTTTGTGAAATGACTCTCTCTGTGCTGTGAAATTCAAACATGGAAATGTGAAAGATGTCATGTCCTGCTGTCATACAGTTTGTCAGAATAATTTCTTTCCTGCCAATAAGTCAATACTTGGTATTTATTCTTAGTTAAGTCTAAGAATCAAATATAATTGTAGTTATGCCTAATTTTTAAAAGTAAGATACACTATTTTCATAACTTGTTTCTTTTTTACAAAAAGATGGAGTCTCATTCAAAGTTTACCCACTATTTAACATAAAATTATGGAGCTTGTTCACAATGAATTTAAGTAGGCTTTTCCAATATTATAAATAAGTAAAACCTCTTGTGATCTTTCTGTCTATATAGATTTTTGTTTGGGGGTGTAGAGAGTAGTAATTGTATATGAAATTATAAAACTGTTATGATTAGTAGAGAAAATCTGGATTGTACAGAAAAGTATGGCAAAGAAAATTAAGATTTAATAATTTCTAGTCATACATGTGTACCATGCATGTATATATGTATAATGAAAACCATGTTTTTAAACACTTTATCTTGCACATTTTTCACACATTTCAAAATATTCATGTAAATAATTTTTCATGTCTGTATGGGTCATATATACAGATGTACCATGAGTAATACTGAGAAAGATCATCTTTATATATGCATGTTTTCTCATGTCTCTACTTCCTGTATATGATTCGTACTTAGATAAGAGACTCCATAAAGCTAACTGAAAGAGGGCCTACGAGTTTTATCTAACGGTGACAAATTTCCCCCAACCATCGCCCGCCTCCGTTTATTTATTTTTTTAAAATATGGACATTTTTATTGATCAGTGTGTTTGCAGAAATTTTTATCATAAAGCATTTTCCGTCCATTAACTTTACTTACTGAATACATGCCACTACTTTTTTTTTACTCTTATAATTGATGTAAATTTTACATACAGTAAAATTTACAGATCTTAGGTGTATAGTTTGATGAAAATTAACTCTGGTTCTGATGGTGGTCTTGTAGGTGCAAAGCCCAGTTGCCTAATTTTAGCTTAGAGTTACTTGCCTCAGCTCCCACCAAGAAAAAATAGTGTGCTTATCACAGTTTCCCTCTCCTTTCTTTCAGATGCTGAGCTTTTTATACCACCAAAGATCAACAGAAAAACCCAGTGGAAACTGAGCCTTCTAGAGTGACTCTGACCCCAGTTAGGAGGGCTCTGGCAGAGAAGACTTTTCCTTCCACTCCTCACTCCTCGAGGCCTGGCTGCTGGGAACTGCGGAGAGTAAGACCATCTACTTTAGCATTACGGAGAGCTGCTCTGTGCAGCAGACCTCAGCAGACACCAATTCTATTTTACTTTGCATATAATCTTAATCGTTAGCAAGGCTTTAAGCTTTAACCCATACAGCATCATTTCGTAAAAATTACTGTTCTTCTACTTAGCACTGATTGAGAGCATATTTCTGGTATTTATGGTAATTAGGACACTGGGTTTCATTCCCAGCTACAGGTCAGAATCATATTGGGACCGTAGACAAATCACAGAATTGATTTGTGCCTCAGTTAATTGGGAATGTTTCGTGGCTGCTACCTCAGACGTGTGAAGAAAAGTTAAATAATGTTTTCGAATTGTTTTATGTTCCTTGAGGAAAGCCTTATGTATAAATAACTAATGGCTATTAGAGCTCCCAACAATAGGTCGAATTTAATCATTTAAATGACTTCACCTTGAACTAAAGCAAAATGAAAAGTGAAATCTCTCCTTTGATATTCTAAGCTTTCCTATGCTGCCATTGCTTATTTTGTAATATCTTACCAGGTCATGTGCTTCCAGTTATAACTGGTTTGAGCCTCCTATCACTACAGTGTCCATACGGACTATTTTTATTGCCTGTGAATGTTCTGCTAGAGTTAGCAGTGTTAGAGCTGGAACAGATTAGAATTTCTGAAACAGTATTGCGTACGTTTGGGATGGTGAGCAGTGTGCATCATAGGCATGAATAGTAGTAAGTTACTCCTTTTTCTCCAAATGTTGCTTCTTTTAACATAATGTTTTTGTTAGTATCTAGGCCATTTCATTTATTTTTCTTTATGGTGCTTAACTGACATCTGTCTTTTAGTTATTTTCTTTGGAAGAAATGAGAATGTTATCTCTTTTTGGTGAGTCTAGAAAAAAGCTTAGTTTGTTTTGACAACAGTTTTGTGGCTGACTCTTGGGTAAGGTTAACAATCTCTTTCATGCTTTTAATACCAGAACCAGACCTTTATTACTCTACGTAAACTAACAGGAAGTCAGAGTATAGGTGTACCCAGAATTGTGTAACTAAAGAAGCCTTTTCCTAGTATAGCAAAATGTAAACTTGAGAATCTAGGTGTGTTCACTGTATAATTCAACTTTTCTGTGTGTCTGAAAATTTTCACAGAATAATAGAAAAAGTAGAAGAAGAATATCTATAATTAAGTGCCCAACGTTGAAAGGCTGCAAGTGCTTTGTGACTACTCTTTGGTGTGGATTAATGAACATGGTAACTTACATGTCATTTTAATATATTATAGTGCTCTTGCTATGGATAATAGTAAAGGGACCCATGCTGATGGGTGGAAAATAGAAGTAAATGTGTCTGTTGATAATGGTGTGACTTTGCATGGATGTTCACTTTCCTTGAAATAATATATTGAAGCAGCAAAAAAGAATTTGTGTGAATACAAATTACTATCAATTACTCTCTCTCTGAGCAAGATGGAATTTTATTCATTTGGAGTAGAAGCAGGTGAGACCAGACCTTCCAAATTGAAGGCCAAGTCAAGGGTGAATTCATGGGGAAAAGTGCTGTGTATGGGCAAAGGAGAAACTCCTGGGAGTTGGGAATGCTTAATTTGGGGAAAAGATTCTGTTAAGTTCTAGAGAAGAGTATATAATTCTCCCCCCAAATTTGGCCTCTTCCCAAAGCAAATTCATGCAAGAAGCTAAAAGCCTCAGTTATTTAGTTTGTTCCATAGAATCAGCTTTGTTCAGATGCTCCCGACATCAAGAGGAAACTTGCAGAGGACTTTCTCTGATAAATAAAAGCACATTTTAAATTTAGACTTTTTTTAAAAAACAGAGGCAGGAGCCAATGTTTTTATTATGTCTTTATGAGTATAGCTTGGTGTAATTTCTTAGCATTGCCGCGTATTTTAAAATAAATTTATTTTCCATATGTATCTACATATGTACACACATGCACACATCTGGGGGATTTTTCATAGTCATAACTGAAGAGGATTTCTTAAAAATAAATAAAACTTGAAGGCATTTTGAGTTTATTTTTGTGCATGGTGTAAAGGTATGTTCTCACTTCATTGGTTTACATGCAGCTGTCCAACTTTCCCAGTATCACTTGCTTAAGAGACTGTCTTTTTCCCATTTTATATTCTTGCCTCCTTTAAGGTTTAATTGACCATAGGTGTGTGGGTTTATTTCTGAGCTCTCTGTCTCGTTCCATTGATCCATGTGTCTGTTTTTGTGCCTATATCACACTGTTTTGATTACTGTAGCTTGGTAGTATTGTCTGAAGTCTGGAAGGTTTATGCCTCCTGCTTTGTTCTTTTCCTCAGGATTACTTTGGCAATCCTGGGTCTTTTATGGTTCCATGTAAATTTTAGGATTATTTGTTCTAGTTATGTGAAAAATGTCATAGGTAAGTTGACAGGGATTGTGTTAAATATGTAGACTGCTTTCAGTAGTAGGGTCATTTTAATAATATTAATTATTCCATTTCAAGAGCATGGGATCCCTTTCCATTTCTTGGAATCATCTTTAATTTCCTTTAATGTTTTATACTTCTCAGCATATAAGTCTTTCATCTCCTTGGTCAGGTTTACTTCTAAGTATTTTTATTTTGGGGCTATGATTTTAAAAGGTATTTTTTTTTACATTCCCTTTCTGATATTTCATTGTTAGTGTAAAGAAATGCAACCAGTTTCTGTACGTTAATTTTGTATCCTGGTACTTTACTGAATTTGTTTATCAGTTCTAGTAGTCTTTGTGTGGAGTGCTTAGGATTTTCTGTATACAGGATCATGTCATTTTCATGTCACAATGAAAATTTTACCTCTTCCCTACCAATTTGGATACCTTTTTTCTTTTTCTTGTCTTGCTGTGGTTAGGACTTCCAGTTCTATGTTCAGTAGAAGTGGTGAAAGTGAGCATCCTTGTCTTGTTCCAGATTTTAGCAGGAGGGCTTTCAGCTTTTCACCATTGAGTATTATATTGGCTGTGGGTTTGTCATAAATAGGTTTTATTATGTTGAGATATGTTGCCTCTCTACCCACTTTGGAAAGAGTTTTTATCATGAATGGACGCTGAATTTTGTCAAAAGCTTTTTCTGCATCTATTGAGATGATCATGTGGTTTTTGTCTTGTCTTTTGATGTGTTGTATCACATTGATTGATTTGCATACGTTGAACCATCCTTATGAAGTTGGGATGAATCCCACTTGGTGTATGATTTTTTTAAAAAAAATAAATTTATTTATTTATTTATGGTTGTGTTGGGTCTTCGTTGATGCTCATGGGCTTTCTCTAGTTGCGGAGAGTGGGGGCCACTCCTCATTGCAGTGTGCGGGCTTCTCACTGCAGTGGCTTCTCTTGTTGTGGAGCATGGGCTCTAGGCACGCAGGCTTCAGTAGTTGTGGCGCACAGGCTTAGCTGCTCCGTGGCATGTGGGATATTCCCGGACCAGGGATCGAACCCGTGTACCCTGCATTAGCAGGCAGATTCTTAACCACTGCACCACCAGGGAAGTCCCATGTATGATCTTTTTTATGTGTTGTAGGATTCAATTTGCTAATATTTTGTTGAGAATTTCTGCATTTGTATTCATCAAAGATACTGGCTTGTAATTTTCTTTTTAGGTGATACCTTTGTCCAGTTTTGGTATCAGGGTGATGGTGGCTTCATAGAATGTCTTTGGTAGTGGTCCCTCCTCTTCAGTGTTTTCAGAGAGTTTGAGAAGGATTGGTATAAGCTCTTCTTTGTATGTTTGGTACAATTCACCTGTGAAGCCATCCAGTCCTGGACTTTGTAGGGAGTTTTTTCAAATTGTCTATTTCTTCTTGATTCAATTTTGGTGGGCTCTATGTTTCTAGAAACTTGTCTATTACGTCTAGGTTTTCAAATCTGTTGGTATATAATTGTTTATAGTATTCCCTTATAGTTTTTTGTATTTCTGTGTTACTGGTTGATTTTTCATTTATTTTGTTTATTTAGGTTCTCTTGTCTTTTTGTGCCTGGAGAGTTTTGTCAATTTTGTCTACCCTTTCAAAGAACCAGCTCTTGCTTTTATTGGTTTTTTTTTTTAATCTGTATTTTATTTACTTCCTCTCTGACCTTTATTCTTTCCTTTCTTCTGCTGACTTTTTGTTTGTAATTCTTTCAAGTGGTTGGTTAGGTTGAGATTTTTCTTGTTTTGTAAGGAAGGCCTGTATTGTGATAAACTTCCCCCAGAACTGGTTTTGCTGCATCCCATAGATTTTGTATGGTTGTATTTTCACTGTCATTTGTCACAAGGTAATTTTTCATTTCCTCATTGACCCATTGTTTTTTTAGTAGCATGGTGTTTAGTCTCCATGTAATGGTTTTTCGCATTTCCTTTTCTGTGATTTCAGGTTTCATGCCATTGTGGTCTGAGAAGATGCTAGAAATAATTCCTACACTTTTAAATTTGTTGAGGTTTGTTTTGTTCCCTGGTATGTGGTCAGTCCTAGAGGATGTTCCATGTGCACTTGGAAAGAATGTGAATTCTGGTTTATTGGATGTAATGTCCTGGAAACATCAATTAACTCTAACTGTTCTATTGTATCTCTAGAAGAGATCACAGGCAAAACATTCTGATATAAATCGTACCAATGTTTTCTTAGGTCAGTCTTCCAACGCAATGGAAATAAAAATAAATGGGACCTTGTCAAACTTGGAAGCTTTTGCACAGCAAAGGAAACCATACACAAAACGAAAAGACAACCTAAAGCATGGCAGAAAATATTTCTAAATGATGCTATGGACAAGGGCGTAAATTCCAAAATATACAAACAGTTCATACAACTCAACAAACAACCAAATCAAAAAATGGGCATAAGACCAAAATACACATTTCTCCAAGTAACACATACAGGTGGCTGAGGCACATGGAAAGGTGCTCAACAGCGCCAATTATTAGAGAAATACAAATAAAAACTACAATCAGGTACCACTTCACACAGGTCAGAATGGCCGTCATTAAAACTCTATAAAATAACAAATGTTGGAGAGGATGTGGAGGAAAGGGAACCCTCCTACACCACTGGTGGGAATGTAAGTTGGTGCAGCTGCTATGGAAAACAGTATGGAGGTTCCTCAGAAAACTAAAAATAGAATTACCATATGAGCCAGCAATCCCACTCCTGGGCATATATCCAGACCAAACTGTAATCCAAAAAGATACATGTACCCCTATGTTCACAGCAGCACTACTCACAATAGCCAGGACATGGAAACAGTCTTAATGTCCATCAACTGATGAATGAATAAAGAAGATGTGGTACATGTATACAATGGAATGCTACTCAGCCATATAAAAGAACAATGGTATTTGCAGCAACAAGAGATTATCATACTAAGTGAAGAAAGTCAGAAAGAGACAAATACCACATGATGTCACTTATATGTGGAGTCTAAAATATGACACAAATGAACGTATGTACAAGAGAGAAACAGACTCACACAGAGAACAGACTTGTTTCCAAGGGGGAAGAGGGTGGGGGAGTGGTGGAGTGGGAGGTTGGGGTGAGCAGATGTAAGCTACCATATATGGAATGGATAAACAACAAGGTCCTACTGTATAGCACAGAGAAGTATATATTCAGTATCCTATGATAAACCATAATGGAAAATAATATATAAAAACAAATGTATATATATGTACAGCCGAATCACTTTGCTGTATAGCAGAAATTAACACAACATTGTAAATAAACGATTATCCTTCAATTAAAAAAAAGAAAAAACGTCAATACAATTCACCCTATCACTGGTCTAAAAACAAAACAGAAAACATCTTAGTTTAAGAGGCAATCAGCAAACTTCAATACCCGTTCATGATAAAAACTCTCAGAACCAGAAATAAAAGGGAATTTCCTCAACACAAGTGGGCTAGGATTGGCACATTTTTTCTGTAAAAGGCTAGAGAGTTAATATTTTAGGCTTTCTGGGACTTTCATCCAGACTGTCTCTGTCACAACTCTTCAACTCTGTGGTTTTAAGTGCAAAAGCAGCCACAGACAATGGGTAAACAAATGGTGGGGCTATGTTCCAATAAAACTTTATTTACAAAACAGGTGGCCAACGAGATTTGGCCCACAGGTTATAGTTTGCCAACTCCAACAACAGCCCTCCCAGTTTCTCACACCTATTAACTCCCCAAAAAGCTAGCAAACATCACACTTAGGGTGAAAGACTGAATTTCTCCAGCTAATATCACTCACTGTAGACAAGGCCAAGAGTTAAAAACTCTATAGGGGTCCATACTTACGGAGATTCCTACACTTTTGTGAGTTTTTACCTCCAGGAGCCCTACCAGAACTTCTCACGGTGACTGTGTACTTCTAGCAGGGGGAAGGGAAAAGCAGACATCTGAAAATACTGATCTTAACAAGACCTGCACTCAAATGATTTGGGCAGAGCCTAATCGAAGTGGGTTTTACCAGGGCCTGACCAATGTGGAGGCAGGGAAATACCCAACTCCAGCCCCCTCTAACCTTCCTGTCCTACCTAAGGAGTGGACAAAAACTGAGAAGCACTGGTGAAGTTCACAGATGAGGTACATGCTCACTTAAAGACTGACAGCTAATCACAGGACTACAGAACACTTCTACCCAACCCCCAGCCTCATCACCATATCATTAAAGACCTATTTATCAGATTTTCTTTTACCCAGTATATCACACACATGAGGCTTTGGACAGAAAATTACAAGGCATACAAAAGGGAGTAAAAAACAGTTTGAACAGTCAGAGCAAGCATCAGAACACGACTGATAGGGATGTTGAGATTGTGAGGCTGGGAACTTAAATCAGTACAATAAATATGATAACACCTCTAATGGAAAAAACAACGTGCAAGAACAGATGGGTCATGTAAGCAGAGAGTTAGAAATTCTAAGAAAGTCAAACAGAAATGTTAGAAATCAAAAGCAGGCATCTTATCCATTTAATTAACCATCTTAGGTGGGATACATCTTCATGTTTTCAGCTCAATCACCCAACATACTTTCCTTCCAGGATCTAATGATATCACAGTTACCTTCTTTCACTCACTCTTATTACATGAAAAACAATGAAGTATTTTAAAAGCACAATTTTGTTATGCAGATGTGCCCACTAGTGACAACTGTAACAAACACTTTCTCATCAAAGGCCAAAACCCTAGAAGGCAGGAATCCCTGGTATTAATTGTGTACCTGTGTCCTGTTAAGTCTGTGACAGCACATAGGCTTTATTATTTTCATAATAAATCCTAGAATTCTATCAAAAGCTGTTATAGGTACTTATCTTTATAATCTGGTGAAAAATTGGAACCCATCAAGCTGTCCGAGGTAAAAGAGACATTTCCAACAGAAAGAATGGGAGTGAAAGCCAAAAAAGGGTGCAACGCTACATCACTTTGGTTGAGAACAGTCTTTTCTCATTGTTTCTACTTTGGCAAGTTAATGTACAAGGTATAATCCCCTTCAGATTTAATTTATACTTTCTACCAAGGTCAAGCCACTAGTGCATATTATAATAGAGTTCTTTGGTATTCTACCTCACAGCAAGTGTAATTACTTAGAGATATACTGAATTTAGATTTCCAAGTCAAGTCAGCAACATGGGAGACCCTCAGGGCAAATACTATCTCTGGATTTCCTAAATACCCACAGTTCCTTTAATTTTCATGATCACTAAGGTACGACTGGGAAGCCCTTGCTTGTTGACTGGGGGTGGGGGAGAGGGTGTGGACGGGAGGCACTGAGTTTACCTGGGCGTACTGTTCCAAAACTGTGGCTGCGTCGCCGTGCTTCCTCTGCTCAGCTAGCTTTCCTGCAAAGACAATAAGCATCTGAGCACAGTTGGCTTACGAGGAACGGTATTCCCAAAACTCAAGTTGAAATGGTGTTTGGTGGTACTATTTAAATCAAAATGTTCTCCTACAAATTGGAGACTGAGCTCTACAGAGTATACATTCAAAGTGAACTGCTTTAAAATAGCATTTTCAAAAGTGTTCCCCAAGACTGTTCAAAGGATCATAAAAGGCAGGACCAAGAAACCATTCTCAGGTCAAGTACATTTGTGAAGCACTGGGTAAGACAGAGTTAAGCGTTCTTTTGCTGAAATGCTTCATTAATAAGTCTTTATTGTGTATCAAACTATATACTTTGTGAATTTCTATGAGAGAGACAGGCAGGAATACCATGGGGTCCTATCTTAAATGGAAGCTACAATCAAAATTTAGCATGAGATGTGAAAATCACATAGATCAGTCATGAAAAATGCTTACAAAGGCACACATATGGGAAACTGACCTAGCATCTCTCACTAATCCATTTTTTTCCTCTAATAGGAAGAGGCTGCTGTTTCTTTGGTTGAGCACTAGATGGGGGTAGTTGGCTTATGTCAGGGGTCTTGCAGTATCTTCAGATCTGAGACTCATACTCAGCCCAGTTGAGATAATTACACTATGAGAGGCACACAGAACCCAGAGTTAACTAAGGGGCTGGCAGAGTCACGTCTCCCATTTCATGCTAACTCCAGGGCATATTATCACTGACAAAACCAGGAAGAGTCACCTCCACTGTTTAAATAGCTATCTTTTCTTTCTTTTGGTGACTTGTGTAAACTGCCTAAGTTAAATGTACACATGAAGTGACTCCACCTTGTAACATTTCTCAAAAATCTTTGAGCACTGTCTTCTCCACCTTCTTCTGCTAAGCATCTGGGAGAACTAGGTGCACTCCATTATAAGGCATGACAAACAGCAAGCTAAGAGTTGAAAAGAATGTAAGAGAAGATAAGAGACACCAAGAAAAGAACTAGAAAATTTAAACTACAAATAACAAGTTTCTAGAGCAGAAGTATCAATGGAGCCAGAATGAAGAGTTAATAAGACTCAAATAAGGACTACTCGGTACTTGTAAAAAGAGTTTAGCTTGGAAACTCAAAGGGCTTATAGAAGAGTCCACAGATCTAATAACCAGAAAATGCCAGAAACAGAAAAGTGATAATCTCACACATTTTTGTAATCCCAAAGGAAAAAAAACAATGTGAAATTACTAAAGAGAATATGTATGTACATTGAACAGGATATAGTCTGGATTTTTTTTTCAGGAGTGCTTTTTATGGGGAGATCATAACAATATTTACAAGACTCTTGGAAAGGTAAGGGGGAAATATACCAGCCACTCACTCACTTCAAGCACAGCTTCTCCCAGGCACTCTGGGAATGCCACTCCACTCTAAGAAATCAGACTGTGGAATAACCTCACCTCCGGTTCAGGCAATCCCTAGATCCTGATACAGCTAAACTGCCTTTGCTTTCACACTGCTTATACATTTGGCTTCATTTCTGAAAATTGCTATTATGGTTTCCAGTGATCTATTGTCTATATTTGAACGGTCCCACCCCGAAATTCATCTTTATATTCTTGCAGGGCACATTGCTACCCAGCTACACCGTACTAGGTGTACCTGTAAAATGTGAGTTTGGTGAATGAGGTAGAGAAAAGTGTTAGCTAGGTCATTTCCAACTTTGAGTGTTCTCTCACGATTCCAGCTTTTCCCCTTCCCGAGGACTGGAATACAGATGTGGAGAAAATCCACCTTTGACTCTCTGCCTATGAGATGGCAGATCCGCACCATGGGAGGACTTGTCAGTGCCATGAGAGAGACAAACTGCTTTCTTTATTGTGCCATTGTATTTGGGGAACTCGTAGCAGTTCAACTTTTACTCTACCTAATAAGCCACTCCAAATTAACCTTTACCCATGCACATGACAGTGCACCAAGGTGGGCTGCCGCCTGACACGTGTCTGCAAAACTGCCAACCAAAACCACAGAGACACAAAGCCATTAGAGAAGTTATCTGGGAGAACCTAATGGCGTGTTTACCTGCCAGAGTTCTGCCCAGCCCAGCCAGCTGGTCTTTGGTCAAGTGAAGCTGGGCTGCCACACAGAGAGCTTGCTGCCAACTGCCACAAGCCAGAAAGGCACTGAGAGCTTTCTCGTGGGCACCACAGCGGGCAAACACGAGCCCTGCTGGCTCACAGAGGTGCTCCTGCAGCAGGTGTTCCCCGTAAGCAATGCTGATGTCCTGGGACAGGAAGAGACAAAGGGTTGGTGAGGAGAGGTGATAACTGTTCTTTTAAATCTCCAAGGTAGGCTGCCTCGGTCATTATACTTGAAACTCCCTGGAATGACTTAGAAAAACCCTGTGGATGACCAGTGAATTCAATCTTTCTTCCATTCAAAACCTTACTGAGCATGTGCCATGTATTCATACAACAAATAATTACTGAGTACTATTCAGGGCAGCGGGAGTAACAGCAAAGCAAAAAATAAAGCCAAACAAAGCAAAAACAAACAAAAAATAAACAGTAACAAGGAACACTCCCAAGTTCCTGCTCTTGTGGTGAAAGAGTACAGACTTATAAACACACTGTGGTCAACAGCATGATGGCAGGTAGTGGTAAAGGGACAGAGCGATGGGAGTGCTATTTCAGAGGGCTGTGAGGAGAAGAAGCCATGTGAAGAGTTACGGGACAGTATTCCATGCCAAGAGCACAGAAAGCACCATGGCCGTCGGGCAGGAATGGGTATGGAACGCACAGGAAAGAATAATAAGAAGGCTGGTATGACTGAAACACGGAGAGCACAGGAGACGAACAGATAAGGCAAATGAGAGCAAAGAGGCAGGCTTTGGCCAAATTCTCTACTCCCCAGGCTCAGTATTAGGCAGGGAAACAGAGGGACATAACACGGGGTCCCTGCCCTTAAGGAAACCCACAACCTGGTGGGCAACAAATCAGTAAATAGCAGATTGATAAATACCATCCCCAAGGTTAGAACAAGGTGCTCTGAGAGCTCAGTGTTAGGTACCTCAGCCAGGAACGGCTTTCTGGCAGAGGAGACCCGAGAGTTTAGAAGGACAGGAGGGCTAAAGGAAGGGGAGGTAGAGGGCTGGCAGAGGCAGCTGATGCTAAAGAAGCAGGCAGGGGCCAGATCACAGAAAGACGTGTGCAATCTGTGGACAAACTGAAAATGGTGGTGGTGATGGCACGGGCTCCATATCCCAGGTCGGCCACCTCACGTCCCAGGTCCTGAGGCAAGGTGGTTCCTCATTTGAAAATTGTGCACTACACCTACCAGGTTGTTGTAAGAATTATAATACATGTAGCTGATAAGCAAAGTATCTGCATATGAGAAAAGCTAAACAGATGTTCAAACAAACGAACCAAACTTTATGCAGAAATATATGGGCACCACCAGTCCCTCCCATCAGGAAACTTGCATAAGCCTCTTAGATAGCCTCATCCACCAGAGGGCAGAAAGCAGAAGCAAGGAGAACTACAATCCTGCAGCCTGTGGAAGGAAAACCACATTCACAGAAAGATAGACAAATGAAAAGGCAGAGGGCTATCTACCAGATGAAGGAACAAGATAAAACCCCAGAAAAACAACTAAATGAAGTAGAGATTTGCAACATTCCAGAAAGAGAATTCAGAATAATGATAGTGAAGATGATCCAGGACCTCGGACAAAGAATGGAGGCAAAGATTGAGAAGATGCAAGAAGTGTTTAACAAAGAGAAGAAATGAACAAACAAACAGATGAACAATACAATAACTGAAATGAAAAGTACACTAGAAGGAATCAATAGCAGAATAACTGAGGCAGAAGAACGGTTAAGTGACCTGGAAGACACAATGGTGGAATTCACTGCTGCGGAACAGAATAAAGAAAAAAGAACAAAAAGAAATGAAGACAGCCTAAGAGACCTCTGGGACAACATTAAATGCAACAACATTTGCATTATAGGGGTGCCAGAAGGAGAAGAGAGAGAGAAAGGACCAGAGAAAATATTTGAAGAGATTATAGTTGAAAACTTCCCTAACATGGGAAAGGAAAGAGCCACCCAAGTCCAGGAAGCACAGAGAGTCCCATACAGGATAAACCGAAGGAGAAACACGCCGAGACACACAGTAATCAAATTGGCAAAAATTAAAAAAAATTATTGAAAGCAGCAGGGAAAAATGACAAATAACATACAAGGGAACTCCCATAAGGTTAACAGCTGATTTCTCAGCAGAAGCCAGAAGGGAGTGGCATGATATACTTAAAGTGATGAAGGGGAAGAACCTACAACCAAGATTACTCTACCCGGCAAGGATCTCATTCAGATTCGATGGAGAAATCAAAAGCTTTAAAGACAGGCAAAAGCTAAGAGAATGCAGCACCACCAAACCAGCTCTACAACAAATGCTAAAGGAACTTCTCTAAGTGGGAAACACAAGAGAAGGAAAGGACCTACAAAAAAAAAAAACCCAAAACAGTTAAGAAAATGGTCATAGGAACATACATAACAATAATTACCTTAAACGTGAATGGATTAAATGCTCCAACCAAAAGACACAGCCTTGCTGAATGGATACAAAAACAAGACCCATATATATATGCTGTCTACAAGAGACCCACTTCAGACCTAGGGACACATTCAGACTGAAAGTGAGGGGATGGAAAAATATATTCCATGCAAATGGAAATCAAAAGAAAGGTGGAGTAGCAATACTCATATCAGATAAAATAGACTTTAAAATAAAGAATGTTACAGAGACAAGGAAGGACACTACATAATGATCAAGGGATCAATCCAAGAAGAAGATATAACAATTATAAATATATATGCACCCAACATAGAAGCACCTCAATACATAAGGCAACTGCTAACAGCTATAAAAGAGGAAATTGACAGTAACACAATAATAGTGGGGGACTTTAACACCTCACTTACACCAATGGACAGATCATCCAAAATGAAAATAAATAAGGAAACAGAAGCTTTAAATGACACAATAGACCAGATAGGTTTAATTGATATTTATAGGACATTCCATCCAAAAACAGCAGATTACACCTTATTCTCAAGTGTGCATGGAACATTCTCCAGGATAAATCACATCTTGGGTCACAAATCAAGCCTCAGTAAATTTAAGAAAATTGAATTCATATCAAGCATCTTTTCTGACCACAACGCCGCTATGAGATTAGAAATGAATTACAGGGAAAAAAACGTAAAAAACACAAACACATGGAGGTTAAACAATATGTTACTAAATAACCAAGAGATCACTGAAGAAATCAAAGAGGAAATCAAAAAATACCTGGAGACAAATTACAACAAAAACACGACGACCCAAAACCTATGGGATGCAGCAAAAGTAGTTCTAAGAGGGAAGTTTATAGCAATACAAGTCTACCTCAAGAAACAAGAAAAATCTCAAATGAACAATCTAACCTTACACCTAAGGGAACTAGAGAAAGAAGAACAAATGAAACCCAAAGTTAGCAGAAGGAAAGAAATCATAAAGATCAGAGCAGAAATAAATAGAAACAAAGAAAACAATAGCAAAGATCAATAAAACTAAAAGCTGGTTCTTTGAGAAGATAAACAAAATTGATAAACCATTAGCCAGACTCATCAAGAAAAAGAAGGAGAGGACTCAGATCAATAAAATTAGAAATGAAGAAGGAGAAGTTACAACAGACGCCGCAGAAATACAAAGCATCCTAAGAGACTACTACAAGCAACTCTATGCCAATAAAATGAACAACCTGGAAGAAATGGACAAATTCTTAGAAAGGGGTCCCCACAGTGAGCCACAGCCACCCCTGCCTCTGCAGGAGACCCTCCAACACTAGCAGGTAGTCCTTTAAGATCAAACACATCCTAAAAGATCTACATTGTTGCTAGTTTCCAATTCCGCAGGCTCGGCCGGCTGGGGCTGGGTGCCAGCGGCGGGTAGTGGCAGGTGCCCACTGAGCAACTGGAGCCCAGAGAAAGAGGGAGCGGCAGCAGCAGTGGAGAGGATGCCACGGGAGAGAGGTTGGGAGCGAGGAAGTGTCCCTGAAGCCTGCCCCCTACCCGCTGCCAGACTCTGCGGGCACACTGGGTGAGCATGGTCAGCAGGCAAGGTTGCAACTGTGTGGATGAAAGGCTCTTGGTGCTGCAGCCAGGAGTCAGTTCTATGCCTCTGAGGTGGGAGAGCCAACTTCAGGACACTGGTCCACAAGAGACCTCCCAGCTCCACGTAATATCAAATGGCGAAAATCTCCCAGAGATCTCCATCTCAACACCAAGACCCAGCTTCACTCAATGACCAGCAAGCTACAATGCTGGACACCCTATGCCAAACAACTAGCAAGACAGGAACACAACCCCACCCATTAGCAGAGAGGCTGCCTAAAATCATAATAAGGCCACAGACACCCCAAAACACACCACCAGATGTGGACCTGCCCACCAGAAAGACAAGATCCAGCCTCATCCACCAGAACACAGGCACTAGTCCCCTCCATCAGGAAGCCTACACAACCCACTGAACCAACCTTAGCCACTGGGGACAGACACCAAAAACAATGGGAACTACAAACCTGCAGCCTGCAAAAAAGGAGACCCCAAACACAGTAAGATAAGCAAAATGAGAAGACAGAAAAACACACAGCAGATGAAGGAGCAAGATAAAAACCCACCAGAGCTAACAAATGAAGAGGAAATATGCAGTCTACCTGGAAAAGAATTCAGAATAATGAGAGTAAAGATGATGCAAAATCTTGGAAATAGAATAGAGAAAATGCAAGAAACATTTAACAAGGACCTAGAAGGACTAAAGAGGAAATAAGCAACGATGAACAACACAATAAATGAAACTAAAACTATTCTAGAAGGGATCAATAGCAGAATAACTGAGGCAGAAGAATGGATAAGTGACCTGGAAGATCAAATAGTGGAAATAACTACTGCAGAGCAGAATAAAGAAAAAAGAATGAAAAGAACTGAGGACAGTCTCAGAGACCTCTGGGACAACATTAAACATACCAACATTTGAATTATAGCAGTCCCAGAAGAAGAAGAGAAAAAGAAAGGGACTGAGAAAATATTTGAAGAGATTAGAGTTGAAAACTTCCCTAATATGGGAAAGGAAATAGTTAATCAAGCCCAGCAAGCACAGAGAGTCCCATACAGGATAAATCCAAGGAGAAACATGCCAAGACACATATTAATCAAACTATCAAAAATTAAATACAAACAAAACATATTAAAAGCAGCAAGGGGAAAACAACAAATAACACACAAGGGAATCCCCATAAGGTTAACTAACAGCTGATCTTTCAGCAGAAACTCTGCAAGCCAGAACGGACTGGCAGGACATATTTAAAGAGATGAAGGAGAAAAACCTACAACCAAGATTACCCTACCCAGCAAGGATCTCATTCAGATTTCATGGAGAAATTAAAACCTTTACAGACAAGCAAAAGCTGAGAGAATTCAGCACCACCAAACTAGCTTTACAACAAATGCTAAAGGAACTTCTCTAGGCAAGAAACACAAGAGAAGGAAAAGACCTACAATAACAAACCCAAAACAATTAAGAAAATGGGAATAGGAACATACATATCAATAATTACCTTAAATGTAAGTGGATTAAATGCTCCCACCAAAATACACAGACTGGCTGAATGGATACAAAACCAAGACCCATATATATGCTGTCTACAAGAGACCCACTTCAGACCTAGGGACACATACAGACTGAAAGTGAGGGGATGGAAAAAGGTATTCCATGCAAATGGAAGTCAAAAGAAAGCTGGGGTAGCAATTCTCATATCAGAAAAACAGACTTTCAAATAAAGACTATTACAAGAGACAAGGACACTACAAACTGATCAAGGGATCGATCCAAGAAGATTTAACAATTGTAAATATTTATGCACCCAACATAGGAGCACCTCAATACATAAGGCAAATACTAACAGCCATAAAAGGGAAAATCGACAGTTAACACATTCATAGTAGGGGACTTTAACACCCCACTTTCATCAATGGCCAGATCATCCAAAATGAAAATAAATAAGGAAACACAAGCTTTAAATGATACATTAAACAAGATGGGCTTAACTGATATTTATAGGACATTCCATCCAAAAACAACAGAGTACACATTCTTCTCAAGTGCTCATGGAACATTCTCTAGGATAGATCATATTTTGGGTCACAAAGCAAGCCTTGGTAAATTTAAGAAAATTGAAATCGTATCAAGTATCATTTCTGACCACAACGCTATGAGACTAGATATCAATTACAGGAAAAGATCTGTAAAAAATACAAACACATGTAGGCTAAACAATACACTACTTAATAACGAAGTGATCATTGAAGAAATCAAAGAGGAAATCAAAAAATACCTAGAAACAAATGACAATGGAAACACGACTGAAAACCTATGGGATGCATTAAAAGCAGTTCTAAGAGGGAAGTTTTTAGCAATACAATCCTACCTTAAGAAACAGGAAACATCTCAAATAAAAAACCTAACCTTGCACCTAAAGCAATTAGAGAAGGAAGAACAAAAAAAAACCAAAGCAGAAGGAAAGAAATCATAAAGATCAAATCAGAAATAAATGAAAAAGAAATGAAGGAAACGATAGCAAAGATCAATAAAACTAAAAGCTGGTTCTTTGAGAAGATAAACAAAACTGATAAACCATTAGCCAGACTCATCAAGAAAAGAAGGGAGAAGACTCAAATCAATAGAATTAGAAATGAAAAAGGAGAAGTAACAACTGACACTGCAGAAATACAAAGCATCAAGAGAGATTACTACAAGCAACTCTATGCCAATAAAATGGACAACCTGGAAGAAATGGACAAATTCTTAGAAATGTACAACCTGCCGAGACTGAACCAGGAAGAAATAGAAAATATGAACAGACCAATCACAAGCACTGAAATTGAAACTGTGATTTAAAATCTTCCAACAAACAAAAGCCCAGGACCAGATGGCTTCACAGGCGAATTCTATCAAACATTTAGAGAAGAGCTAACACCTATCCTTCTCAAACTTTCCAAAATATAGCAGAGGGAGGAACACTCCCAACCTCATTCCACGAGGCCACCATCACCCTGATACCAAAACCAGACAAAGATGTCACAAAGAAAGAAAACTACAGGCCAATTTCACTGATGAACATAGATGCAAAAATCCTCAACAAAATACTAGCAAACAGAATCCAACAGCACATTAAAAGGATCATACACCATGAGCAAGTGGGATTTATTCCAGGAATGCAAGGATTCTTCAATATACACAAATCAATCAACGTGATACACCATATTAACGAACTGAAGGAGAAAAACCATATGATCATCTCAATAGATGCAGAGAAGACTTTCAACAAAATTCAACACCCATTTATGATAAAAACCCTGCAGAAAGCAGGCATAGAGGGAACTTTCCTCAACATAATAAAGGCCATATATGACAAACCCACAGCCAACATCGTCCTCAATGGTGAAAAACTGAAACCATTTCCACTAAGATCAGGAACAGGACAAAGTTGCCCATTCTCACCACTATTATTCAACATAGTTTTGGAAGTTTTAGTCACAGCAATCAGAGAAGAAAAAGAAATAAAATGAATCCAAATCGGAAGAGAAGAAGTAAAGCTGTCACTGTTTGCAGATGACGTGATACTCTACAGAGAGAATCCTAAAGATGCTACCAGAAAACTACTAGAGCTAATCAATGAATTTGGTAAAGTAGCAGGATACAAAATTAATGCACAGAAATCTCTGGCATTCCTATATACTAATGATGAAAAATCTGAAAGTGAAATCAAGGAAACACTCCCATTTACCATTGCAACAAAAAGAATAAAATATCTAGGAATAAACCTACATAAGGAGACAAAAGACCTGTATGCAGAAAATTATAAGACACTGATGAAAGAAATTAAAGATGATACAAATAGATGGAGAGATATACCATGCTCTTGGATTGGAAGAATCAACATTGTGAAAATGACTCTATACCCAAAGCAATCTACAGATTCAATGCAATCCCTATCAAACTGCCACTGGCATTTTTCACAGAACCAGAACAAAAAGTTTCACAATTTGTATGGAACCACAAAAGACCCCGAATAGCCAAAGCAATCTTGAGAATGAAAAACGGAGCTGGAGGAATCAGGCTTCCTGACTTCAGACTATACTACAAAGCTACAGTAGTCAAGACAGTATGGTAGTGGCACAAAAACAGAAGTATAGATCAATGAAACAGGATAGAAGGCCCAGAGATAAACCCATGCACATATGGTCACCTTATCTTTGATAAAGGAGGGAAGAATATACAGTGGAGAAAAGAGAGCCTCTTCAATAAGTGGTGCTGGGAAAACTGGACAGGGACATGTAAAAGTATGAAATTAGAACACTCCCTAACACCGTACACAAAAATAAACTCAAAATGGATTAAAGACCTAAGTGTAAGGCCAGACACTATCAAACTCTTAGAGGAAAACATAGGCAGAACACTCTATGACATAAATCACAGCAAGATCCTTTTTGACCCACCTCCTAGAGAAACGGAAAGAAAAAGAAAAATAAACAAATGGGACCTAATGAAACTTGAAAGCTTTTGCACAGCAATGGAAACCATAAAGAAGACCAAAAGACAACCCTCAGAATGGGAGAAAATATCTGCAAATGAAGCAACTGACAAAAGGATTAATCTCCAAGATTTACAGGCAGCTCATGCAGCTCAATAACAAAACAACAAACAACCCAATCCAATAATGGGCAGAAGACCTAAATAGACATTTCTCCAAAGAAGATATACAGATTGCCAACAAACACATGAAAGAATGCTCAACATCATTAATCATTAGAGAAATGCAAATCAAAACTACAATGAGATATCATCTCACACCAGTCAGAATGGCCATCATCAAAAAGTCTAGAAACAATAAATGATGGAGAGGGTGTGGAGAAAAGTGAACCCTCTTGCACTGTTGGTGGGAATGTAGATTTATACAGCCACTATGGAGGACAGTATGGAGGTTCCTTAAAAAACTAAAAATAGAACTACCATACAACCCAGCAATCCCACTACTGGGCATATACCCTGAGAAAACCATAATTCAAAAAGAGTTATGTACCAAAATGTTCATTGCAGCTTATTTACAATAGCCAGGACATGGAAGCAACCTAAGTATCCCATCATTGGATGAATGGATAAAGAAGATGTGGCACATATATACAATGGAATATTACTCAGCCATAAAAAGAAATGAAATTGAGATATTTGTAGTGAGGTGGATGGACCTAGAGTCTGTCATACAGAGTGAAGTATGTCAGAAAGAGAAAAACAAATACCTTATGCTAACACATATATATGGAATTTAAGAAAAAAAAAAGGTCATGAAGAACCTAGGGGTAAGATAGGAATAAAACACAGACCTACTAGACAATGGACTTGAGGATATGGGGAGGGGGAAGGGTAAGCTGTGACAAAGTGAGAGAGTGGCACGGACATATATACACTATCAAACGTAAAATAGATAGCTAGTGGGAAGCAGCTGCATAGCACAGGGAGATCAGCTCGCTGCTTTGTGACCACCTAGAGGGGTGGGATAGGGAGGGTGGGAGGGAGGGAGACACAAGAGGGAAGAGATATGGGAACGTGTGTATGTGTATAGCTGATTCACTTTGTTATAGAGCAGAAACTAACACACCATTGTAAAGCAATTATACTCCAAAAAAGATGTTAAAAAAAAATTCTTAGAAAGGTATAACCTTCCAAGACTGAACCAGGAACAAATAGAAAATATGAACAGACCAATCACAAGGAATGAAATTGAAGCTGTGATTAAAAATCTTCCAACAAATGAAAGTCCAGGACCCGATGGCTTCACAGGTGAATTCTATCAAACATTTAGAGAAGAGCTAACACCCATCCTTCTCAAACTCTTCCAAAAAATTGCAGAGGAAGGAACACTCCCAAACTCACTCTATAAGGCCACCATCACCCTGATACCAAAACCAGACAAAGATACTACAAAAAAAGAAAATTACAGACCGATATCACTGATGAATATAGATGCAAAAATCCTCAACAAAATACTAGCAAACAGAATCCAACAACACATTAAAAGGATCATACACCGTGATCAAGTGGGATTTATCCCAGGGATGCAAGGATTCTTCAATATACGCAAATCAATCATTGTGATACACCATATTAACAAACTGAAGAATAAAAACCATATGATCATCTCAATAGATGAAGAAAAAGCTTTTGACAAAATTCAACACCCTTTTATGATAATAACTCTCCAGAAAGTGGGCATAGTGGGAACCTAGCTCAACATAATACAGGCCATATATGAGAAACCCACAGCAAACATCATTCTCAATGGTGAAAAACTGAAAGCGTTTCCTCTAAGATCAGGAAGAGACAAGGTTGTCCACTCTCACCACCATTATTCAACATAGTTTTGGAAGTCCTAGCCACGGAAATCAGAGAAGAAAAAGAAATGAATACAAATTGGAAAAGAAGAAGTAAAACTGTCACTGTTTGCAGATGCCATGATACTATACCTAGAGAATCCTAAAGATGCCACCAGAAAACTACTAGAGCTAATCAATGAATTTGGTAAAGTAGCAGGATATGAAATTAATACACAGAAATCTCTTGCATTCCTATACACTAATGATAAAAAATCTGAAAGTGAAATTAAGGAAACACTCCCATTTACCACTGCAACAAAAAGAGTAAAATGCCTAGGAATAAACCTACCTAGGGAGATAAAAGACCTGTATGCAGAAAACTATAAAACACTGATGAAAGAAATTAAAGATGATACCAACAGATGGAGAGATATACCATGTTCTTGGATTGGAAGAATCAATATTGTGAAAATGACTGTACTACCCAAAGCAATCTACAGATTCAATGCAATCCCTATGAAATTACCAATGGCATTTTTTACAGAACTAGAACAAAAAAAAAATCTTAAAATTTGTATGGAGACACAAAAGACCCCGAATAGCCAAAGCAGTCTTGAGGTAAAAAAACACAGCTGGAGGAATCAGACTCCCTGACTTCAGACTATACTATGAAGCTACAGTAATCAAGACATTTATGGTACTGGCACAAAAACAGAAACATAGATCAATGGAACAGGATAGAAAGCCCAGAGATAAACCCACACACATATGGTCACCTTATTTTTGATAAAGGAGGCAAGAATATACAATGGAGAAAAGACAGCCTCTTCAATGAGTGGTGCTGAGAAAACTGGAAAGCTACATGTAAAAGAATGAAATTATAACACTCCCTAACACCATACACAAAAATCAACTCAAAATGGATTAGAGACCTAAATGTAAGACCCGACACTATAAAACTCTTAGAGGAAATCTTAGGAAGAACACTCTATGACATAAATCACAGCAAGATCTTTTTTGATCCACCTCCTAGAGTAATGGAAATAAAAAGAAAAATAAACAAATGGGACCTAATGAAACTTCAAAGCTTTTGCACAGCAAAGGGAACCATAAACAAGATGAAAAGACAACCCTTAGAATGGGAGAAAATATTTGCAAGTGAATCAACAGACAAAGGATTAATCTCCAAAATATAGAAACAGCTCATGCAACTCAATATTAAGAAAACAAACAATCCAATCCAAAAATGGGCAGAAGACCTAAATAGACATTTCTCCAAAGAAGACATACAGATGGCCAAGAAGCACATGAAAAGCTGCTCAACATCACTAAATATTAGAGAAATGCAAATCAAAACTCAATGAGGTATCATCTCACACCACTTAGAATGGGCATCATCAGAAAATCTACAAACAACAAATGCTGGAGAGGGTGTGGAGAAAAGGGAACCCTCTAGCACTGTTGCTGGGAATGTAAATTGATACAACCACTATGGAGAACAGTATGGAGGTTCCTTAAAAAACTAAAAATACTATTACCATATGATCCAGCAACCCCACTACTGGGCATATACCCAGAGAAAACCATAATTCAAAAAGACACATGCGGGCTTCCCTGGTGGCGCAGTGGTTGAGAGTCTGCCTGCCAATGCAGGGGACGCAGGTTCGTGCCCCGGTCCAGGAAGATCCCATATGCCGCGGAGCGGCTAGGCCTGTGAGCCATGGCAGCTGAGCCTGTGCGTCCAGAGCCTGTGCTCCGCAATGGGAGAGGCCACACAGTGAGAGGCCCACGTACAGCCAAAAAAAAAAAAAAAAAGACACATGCACCCCAATGTTCACTGCAGCACTATTTACAATAGCCAGGTCATGGAAGCAACCTAAATGCCCATCAACAGATGAATAGATAAAGAAGATGCGGTACATATATACAATGGAATATTACTCAGCCATAAAAAGGAACGAAATTGGGTCATTTGTTGAGACGTGGATGGATCTAGGAACTGTCATACAGAGTGAAGTTAAGTCAGAAAGAGAAAAACAAATATTGCATATTAATGCATATATGTGGAACCTAGAAAAATGGTACATATGAACCGGCTTGCAGGGCAGAAATTGAGACACAGATGTAGAGAACAAATGTATGGACACCAAGGGGGGAAGCGGCAGAGGGGTGGGGGGGTGTGATGAATTGGGCGATTGGGATTGACATGTATACACTGATGAGTAATAAAAACCTGCTGTATAAAAAATTAAATAAACTTAAATTTTAAAAAAAAGAGAAATATATGGGAAAGATCAGCACTATTCAGGTTGATCATGAGTCTGGGCTGGAGGACGGGCAGGATGGAAACTGCCATGGTATTCCCGAGGAGGATCCAGAGACAACGCCTAGGTTTCTGGCCTGGGCAAGTTCTTCAGGAGAAGAACAGGTCAGGGCCTTTCTCCCAGATAGGAAGTTCAAGATGAGGCTAATTAGTTTGAAGATAAACCTTGAAACCAAGGACATGTCAGGGACTCAGGAGTCTCATCCTTTTCCAACTAAAGCACAAAGCAAAATCAGGAGAGCCTCACATCACATGCTACACACCTTGTACTGCTGCGAGTTTGGTGGATATAACTTCAGAGCTTCGTTGTACCAGTTTTTATCTTTTATTAAGTTTAAGCATTCTGGGAAGTACCCCGGTCCTACAGGAATAAGATTCATACACACACAAGCTTGAGATTTGGGAAGCATAATGGATTTCATTTCTACCAATGGTCCCTACATAATATCAACAAGGGACCTTTTTAAGACCTGCATAATTAGAGTATCTGGAGAACGGGAATGCAGGAGTGTGAGCTTTAATGAGCACCACTGCAGATTCTGAGGTATGAGAAGCACCAATTGGAATCAGAGTTCTACTTAAAAGGAATTTTACACTACCCCTGATGTATGACCATCCAGCCCAGTGTTTGCTCAGCCTCCTTAGTAAGAATCACCTGGGGAGCTTATTAACCATACACACACCTGAGTCCCATCCCAGCCCAGCTGAACCAGATCCTCCAAGGAAGCCAGAAGCTGAATGCTTAACAAGCACCCCAAGTGACTCTTCCTTGTCCCCGTCTCAGCCCTTAGGAAAGAGTCATAACTGCTGAAGCCTGAGACTCCAGTACTGGTCAGGGATGGGGTGAAGCACAACACCCGGCATCGTGCTGCTTCGACTCCATATCACTGCCAATCAAAACTGGGTCAGGGCACTGCCAGTAGGCATGGCCACTCACACAAGCTGGGTTTCCTTCAGGTGTCTGCAAACACCACGAGAAGAGTGAATTATCAACCAATTTTGATTTTAAGACACTGAAGTGAATTTCGAGGATGATCACTCTTGACTCAAAAGCATCTGCTCTATCTTCTTAGCTATGGAGCTCCTCCCGTTCATTCAAAGACATTTGCTTTACCCTCAGCTTTTCAAAACATATGATAAAAATAAGAAGCATAAATAAACAGAAATAAACATACCTCTCACTGTCCGCTGCTCCTGAGCTCTCGCGACGCGCACTGGGTCTCCGGGCCGCAGGGCCGCTCGAGCCCTTCGGGTAGTGGCTGAAGCCAGGCGGAGGGGCGACCAGCCCGACAACGATCCGGGAGCGAGGCAAGCTGGAAACGCTCCGAGCGGCGCCGGAGTGTCGTCACGAGCTGGAGGGGGCGTGGCGTGGCTGATTCTTTTCCCCGCGAAGTACAGTGAGGAGCTGCGCTCGCGGCCGCCCCGTATCCATACGTCCTACTGCCCAGCCTATTGTATCTGAGCCCCGCTTTGACGTCAGACCCCAGAGCTCAGTAATAGGAGCCGGTGGGCGGAGCCTGCGGGGCCTGGGAAGCCTCGGGTGTTCGCGCGACGCGTACCTCGGGCCACCCGCAGGAAAGACACCTTCCTCTCTGGGGAGCGGGAGGAAGCGTCCAGGCCCCAGAGGGCGCGGTTTGCAGCACCCGAGGTCGCCATGGCTGCCGAGCCCGAGACACCTGTGGCCGCCTCGGCTGCGGAGCCCGCGGTGCCGTCGCTTGTGGATCGTTACTTCACTCGCTGGTACAAAGCGGGTAAGTGGAGAATGATGTCAGTCTCTTCTGGGCCCAATTTGTCTGACAGTATAGGGACTATGATGACAGATCATAAGCCACACGCACCTTCCCCAGCGCTTCCTCCCCACATCAGAAGGAACTGGATCTCTCTGTTCCCCTGTAGGCCAAGGGAATGGCATTTGCAAGGACGTGGAAAACATCAGGGTGCATTCTGGGTAGGGCGAGCGCAGTGCGAGTTCACGAGGGTGGGTTGCTTGCGGGAAGATGGTAGACCAAGGTGAGATCCCCGAGGGAGGCAGGAGCTGGATTGCAATCTCCTTGAGTGCCTAAAGGGATTTGAGGGGCTCAGTCCTCCAAGAAGAGGCGATACATAAAATGATTTAAATGGTAGCGGTCTAAACTAAGGTAGAGGCATAGGGATGGAGAGAAGAGGATGGGTTAGAATAGAGGCATTTAGAAAGCAGAATCCACAGTTTTACTTAAAGGAAGTCGCTGGTGTTACACATTTGCCACTTAGAAGTAGGTATCCTGTTGTACAGCTTTGTATACCCAGCAAATATCAGTGATGAGAGCATCGTTGGGGACCCTCCTCTAACCCAACTTGCTCCCATTCATTTAGGGATAATAGGTGTACTCATCTTTTACAATACTGAAATATTTTACAATAGCATACGTTTTATGAGCCAGACTTAGTGTAACCAACCGTCCGGTTAACCCTGGATTGAGGTGTTTTCGGGAATCCATTTCTTTCAACGCTAACATCAGGACAGTCCTGGGCGAACCAGAATGAGTTAAGTCTCTCTAAAATTGACCAACAAAGCATGCTACTAAATTAAATAAAGAATACATTACTAATCATTTTTTTTCTAATAGAAATAATGATTGTACTCATTTTAAAGTGAGGATAAAAAAAAAGGTTGAGCAAAGAGTTAATCATCATTTTAACATTGAATGAATGATTCCATCTGAACCAGATGTCTTTAAATACTTTATGGTCAGCCTTTAGGTATATCTTTTTGAGTAATGAAGGGATACCAGACTTCATAATTAACTACCTCTATAAACCAAAGAAAGTACTACACAGTGGTAGTAAATATGGACTCAACAGCCATCAGACTCATTCATTTCTTCTAGATGTCAAAGGAAAACCCTGTGAGGACCACTGTATACTACAACACTCTAACCGGTAAGCAAATTGGGAATTTTAAATTATCAAAAAAAATTTTTTTCTGGTATTGTAGCCTGGTATGGTCTTATATTGAATAAATATTCATTAAATGATTATCTTCCACTGTATTGAGATGGTATTATTTATAGTAGGAGTTTGATTGACAAGAATGAGTCTTTCAGTGCCTACGCTAAACAAATAAACTTGCTTACCCAAACATCCAAATGGAGGACCACACCCTCAGCTACTACCTCAAGTAACCAGCCTGTGCCTAACCACTGAATTGCCCAAGCCCACGGAGAGGGCTAGGGTAGAAGCACAGATGGTTTCCTGTCCATACCGGCATGCCTTACTTTTCCCTCTTCCTCCTCCGTGCTGTCTAAACACCTGTGGTACACTTCCCTTTTGAGGAAGGAAATTCAGTCCCACTTTCTCCATTTTTATTACTGCATTCTTCTCTTCAGTTAAGCTCCAATAGTAGCCAGAGGAAAATGGGGGGAAATGATAGGCTGACTAAACAAATGTCAGCTCAGCTCTTCTTGTGCCAGTAGGAATACTGTGTTATAGGAGGAAGAATCATACCAAGCAATAATACAGGATCAATTTTTGCTCCTCGTAGAATATGTGTCATCACACTGGCAGGATCCCATCCAGTTCTTCAAAGTGGAAAAGCAATTAAAAGCATTTCCTATCAAATCAGTACCAACTGTAGCAGACTTCAGAACAAAGTCTCTGGGAAATTTATGCGGGTATGTTCCTGTATTTCCCTACTTAGATCCTCTATTGTCACAATAATGATAGAGCCAGCCAGTCTTAGAACCCAGTAATGTATGCTCAGCATACTTCCCTGGCAGTTAGAGATGATTTTAAGAATACTTAAGCTCTAAAGAAATTCTCAGGCCAAAAAAATGAGGTATTTCAGAAGGTATATTTTCTGTCATAATAGCTTCTGGGCCACCATCCCTATCTTCCTCAGGAAGAAGGATGGAGAAGGTGGGCCTTGGAAAGAACAACGCTAATACCAATATAACAAGATATTTTGTCCCTTCCTGTTTTAAGCCAGTATTTCGAATTCTATAAAATTTATAAAATTTTATAAATTTATAAAATTCTATAAAATTTAGATGATGAATACTTCTTTATCATATATTTTCACATGTGAACTTAAAAGTAAAAGTCCTGAGGTAGTGGGAAAAAAATCAATTTGAGAAAATATACAGTATTTGCTTCGTATCACTTGCCATTCCTAAATCATTGCCAATTTAATACACATCTAGCTACACCCTCTACCTCCACGTAGTGTTTAGTTATAGAAAATGTTACCTGTGCCCTCTACAATTCTAGGCAAGATGGACATTTTACTGTTAAAGGAGGGTATCACACCAAGGACAACTCAATACCATACTAAACTATCCTGACAAACCCCCTGGAAAGGAGAGTTTCAGTGGATGATTTAGGTCCTTCATTTACTGAGTTCGTACTAAGAGTTCCTGCTAATTACCTCACTGTTCTGGAAGACCCTTGTTTACACTCCCCTTTGTAGGCCTGAAGGCCCCTAATAACCTGCCTTATAATTACTGATTTTTCCTCACTGAGGAAGCAAGTGGACTTTCAAAAGCATGGACCATTCTTAAAAGTCTACAAATCACAAGTAAAACAGTTAGTGCTTGTGATGTTCCTGTGATCAATCTTTGTCCAAAAGAGTAGCACTGTTGTTACTACTGAGGACCAGAGAGGGACCTGCACGTGGAACCCACTGCAGATAAGCTTTGATCTCATCTCAGCGCTGCCCATCATTTATTCTCCCAAGGGAGGTGACCAAAAGGGGTTAAAACACTTCTTTCTGACACAGAGCCTGTGGTAGACAAACCATCTGGGACAAATCCCCAGCCCCTCCTCCCAAAAGTGGGGAGTCACACTGACTAGTATTTTGAAACGAAGTACCCACAGGCAGAGGAGTGAAGCTCGTGCAGTAACACCTGAATGCTGTCTAATAATGTTGTGAGTGGGAAAGAGGCCATAAAGAACAGCATCTTGACCTCAGATGTTCACTGCAGTAAAAATTCCTGGGAAAAAAGAGCAACACATGAGACATGCTTGCATCCATTTCCCATGAGCCTCCTGGTACTGGTTTAGCCAAAAAGTTCGCTCCGGTTTTTCATGTTAGGGAAAAACCTGCACGAACTTTGTGGCCGACTCGATAGATATTTGTCAGAACCTCCCCAGATATATCCATACAGTGGAGTACATGAAAGTATAACCGTGCCACAACATTCAAACAGACATATGTCAAAATGTAGTATTTGCTAGCGGGTTATAGGATAATGGGTAAGTTACTCTTATCTGCTACTTAAAACTTTTGTTTTTCAAATTTTCCTCAAATTGCATTTTTTTAATTAGAAAAATATCTCTTCTTCAGAAAGTCTCAGTGATTGACCTAATAAAGTAGTTCCTTTGTCTATTAAGTTCTGATATAAAAATAAGGTAGGAATCTTAATGAAACTAACTTTGTACAATATTGCTGTCATTCTCTATAATGTTGAATTTTATATTATTGCTTATTGACGAGATTTTCCTACCCTTTTGAAATCTTTACACTTGGCTATGTGCAGCTTTCTCATGTACAGTTAAATATAAAGTATAATAAGTTAAGATAAAATATATTCTTAATATGTAACTGAACTACCTATTATCACATGTGTCTTAGTCTGCTTTTTCCCCTAGAGCCTAGGATGGTGCCTAGCCTATAGAGGCATTTAATATATAAGTATTTGAATAAATGAATGGTTTTTCTGTACTTAAGTCATTTTTATTTAAAACACTAATTCCAGGAATATATCCTATTGTAACTCTGAGGGCTGCCTCACAAAGAAAAGTGAAAATGTACATCAATTAATTTTTTCTTCCCTTTTATTATCAGGGGGCACAGTTTCTAACAGAACTTGCACCTCTGTGTAAGATTTACTGCTCTGATGGGGAAGAATACACCATATCTAGGTGAGTTACTTTTTAACCACAATTTTGGAGAAACAAAGAAGGTAATAATTTTCTTCAAAGCAATTTTTTCTTTAAATAGCTGTGTTCGAGGACGGTTGATGGAAGTGAATGAAAACATTCTCCATAAGCCATCTATTCTTCAAGAGAAGGTAAAAGGGTCTGGGGAAGTAAGATCCCGTCCACACACTCTTTATCTGATTTTTTACCATTTGACAGTATTAAATATTCTATTTCCCTTCTAGCCATCCACCGAAGGATACATTGCAGTTGTGTTACCCAAGTTTGAAGAAAGTAAAAGCATAACAGGAGGGTTACTGACACAAAAGCAGTATGAAGAAGTCGTGGTGAAACGCATCAATGCCACAACAGCGACCTCATGAGGATTAAGATTGAGTAAAAACAACAGGACATTCTTATCCTTACCTGGCCTACCAGTCAGTGCCCTAAGGAAGAACCAGAGATGCTGAAGCACACTTCACTCCCGGCCATCTGCAGGGAGGCCTGATCTTAACACCTGACCTAGGTTTCCTTCTTTGTCTTGCATAACAAGCCTTGATTCCATTTTGTCTTCAACCTCCCAGATCTGCCTGTCCATGTACTCACTCTGTTCTTTTGCTTTTCTCTTTCTAACAACTGGCAAGCGACAGACGTTTTTCTGATTAAAAGCCAACAAACAAAACACGTTGAAGAAAATTTGAAAAAGACAGAAAAGACAGCAAAATAAAAAAATAATTTACCTATCATCCTGTAACCGGTTAGTAAATACTAGGTTTTGATGTAATTCTGTTTGAGTATTATGTCATGGTTATTGTTTTTGTCTCAATTTTCCATCACTTTGAAGTTGAAAAACAACTGGCCTTTCTTACCCAATCTGCTTCAATGTGACAGGACTGAAACGTCCGGTCCCACCCCTTCTGCCCCAACTCCCCCGCTCAGGTTGCTGGGAAGAGACAGGGTGTAGAGTGTACCTTCTTTATGTCTGTGGGTTGGCCTTCAACTCTGAACAACGTAGCACTGTAACACTGGTTTCTTAATGAGGGACACATGAAAAGGCTTTGAAAGGGGCTTTGCTAACATGGAAGTATCAATATTATAATGCTGTATGAAGTAACATGTCCATTTGTGGTCTCTCAGTCTCACACTCTGGTTATAGAGTAACCAGCGAAGAAGTTCCCGAGAGGTTCCTGGAATTTGAAGACACAGATGCTTTTGAACAGAACAAAAGCTTTCACATCATTTAAACAATAAATGAAAAACTATGAATTTATGGTTTAAAATTGTATACTTGTTTACATTGAATTTCAAATAAAAGGACTTTTAAAACTGTTATTTTTCCTTAAGGGCTGCAACACATACATACATATAAATATATGGTTTTAAATAAAATGATTATCATTGACATGTAAATTCTTTTGGTTCTCTATCATCTTATTCTGTTGAAGTGATGTTATCCCTTTCCTACCACCACTTGCATTTAAGTAAGAGAATTCTCATTTCAGGTATGTAAACTCTTTTGTAAATAAATTTTTTAAAATTATTTTTGACTTACAAGGAAACTTTTAACTTAAGTGCCAGCATGACTCTCCCCTAAGTAGACCCACCAGATGTGATACAGGGAGTAACTCTGCAAACATCTTGGTAGTGCTATGAGGTGAAAGTGCAAGCACAAAACAGCAAATCCCCATTTCAGGTAGCACAAATGGTTCCCAAAGGTGTCATAAAACAAAGATAGTAAAGATAGTAAAAGAATTATATATCTATTTTACATATAACATTACCTCACATTATTTCCCCATTATTTCCATTGTAATTTAAAAGAGTATTTTGGTTTCAGGGCATAAAAATCATGTTTGATGATTTTTATAAAGAAATATTTTATAAAGGTCATAACCAAGCTGAGTGCATCCCATTTTCTCTCCAAGGCCTACAGGAAATTCAAGTTTCCTTCAATAAAATATTGACTAGCTAACTGGTAGTTCTTCAGGATCTTGTGAACATTGACTGTGATGGCTGACCCAGATAATGATCATCAGACGAGCTTATAGAACTACTGCCATTTGGCAACTGACATGTCCCGTTAGATTTCAAAATAAATTTCGAAGCACTGGGATACAAACACAAAAAAACAAAGTTAACTATACTACATCATAAGGACAGAACTTATAACCAGATCCTCCTATCAAAACCCACCCCACAAAAACAAAAGCTTTAAACCGTAAAACTAAAAAGACTAAAGTTGTTTATTTGTTTTAAAATGAACATCCCAAAGGCACATATATAAAATGTATGCTTACTCAGAATTTATTTTAAACAGCTTAGTTCAATTATTCTCTGTCTTCTACCTTCTGTTCCATCAGTCACTACTCAGAAGTACAAAAACTACTTTTTAAGCCAGTAAGATAGGCTTAGGATTCCAGCTAATATTCAGGGCAGACAGGCCAGCTATGCTAGAACGAGAACTAAAACCATCTCCTAGTGAGTTCCTCCAGGATTCCGTGGAGTGAGCTCCATGACCCTGCTTTTGGGTGGGAGAGGGACATGCATCACAACGGATTTCCTGTGCTCCGTGAAACCCTTACTAGAGAACAAACGTGTGCTCCTGGCATGGATGATCTGTGACAGAGGGAACAGTGGAGGCCCAGTCATACTCAGTGGACAGAGGGATTGAAGAAGAGTCCACAGGTTTAAGGAAAAACCTGTATCACCCAGACTACTGTGTCTCTTCTGCTGCAAATTGGTATGGTAGATGATAAGCTTAAATTTAAAAAAATAGGAAATTAGGGTAAAATATGCCAAAAGTGATCATATATTCAAAGTAGTTTCTTTGGATTAAACTGTCATTAAGACAGTAGGGATATTTGGTTTGACCTAAAGAACATTATTCATGGCAATGTCCCATTCTAAAATCACACTGCAATTAGAAATATAGCACTACCATGGCATCTATTAGTTGTCAGAAAGCTTCACAATTGGTTTCATGATCAGAAAATAAAGCAAGATTTCAGTTTGTTTTCTTTACAAAATTGTTCAGCTTCTGAAATATAAAGGATCGTTTGCTTTCTAAAAATGTTAGCTTTGCCACATGGTGTTCCAGAGATCTGACCTCAAAAGCTTCTCAAGTTTTACCATCCACAGAATCTTTATTTGTAACTGAGACCCGTCTGTTGTTTTCCATTTGAATCTGAAAAGAATTAAGAAAATTAGTTTCTGCTTTACTTTACTCTTAAAATAATTGCAAAATTAAATAGTATCTATTTTCTTTTGCACTTTCCTTTAGACTAATTTTTTAAATGTGAGTTTAAGATACACAAATTATCTTACCTTCTTCAGCAGTTTACAGCAAAGTGAGAGAAGTTGGACCAAAGTAGCCATTATGCATCTTGTCTTTGTAATACTCTTATCAACCTATAGTGACAGAAAGCAAACAAATCAAATTCTTATAAGGAGGCCTTCAAAAGCCTTTATCATTTAGTTTGAAAATGGTAAAAATTTCTTCATTACAGAAATCTAAGGGATCTCAAAGGGTATACAGATTAAGGCATCTGAGCTGACTTGATGACCTGAGGTCCCAGATCACAGAAGCACGGATTGTTGCCCAAGTCTCATACCAATTTCATGGAACCCCAGGAAGAATGGATGGAAAATCAACCTGTTCTATTTCAGACGGTTTAGGGGCTTCTCAAAGTGCACCAAATAGTGGCAGTGAACCCCCTTCATTGCAATTCCTTGCACTCTACTTTTTTGCACTCAAACTCCCTAAAACAAACAACAGAAGCTCTTCACTCTGAGGGGTCTGTGCCCTAGTTAGTCAGGTGATGATGTTGGGATTTAAGGGTAGCTGCTCCGTGCTATGGTATTAATTAAGTCCAAAAAGCTAATTTACTTGGTGAAGCTACCGCTTCCTGGGGTCAGTTATAACTGCAGATGATAAATGGTTCTTGCAGTCAAGGCAGGAAAAATGGAAATAAATTGTTCTTCTGTAGGTATTAACACTTTATTTGACGAAAAAGGGGCTGGAAGCTAACCTAATAAAAAAAGAAGTGTGAAAGTGTCTCAAGCGCTTTCCTGAATGTCCCACCCTCCCTTTTACCTTTAGAAACACTTGATTCTGCAAAGGTATCTTAGTTACTGCCTGGAGCTGGTGGCATAGAGGAACAAGCTTGTTTATTTCCAGGAGAAGCATAAGCTTATCATCATCTTTCAGCTGAAATGTAAATAAGGAAGTTATAACAACTCCAATGAAATTCCATCTTTTAAACCTTAAATACCTTTATACCTTGATAATATACCCTCAAAGTGGGTATTTATGACATCACCACCAGCACCAGGCAGGGATAGTGCATTACCTGTTTTGAGAAAGCCTGCACACTTGAAGCAAGCTTCAAACCCTCTTCAGCAAAAACCTGGTAGAAAGGAAAAACATCACTACATTAGGCGTATGTCGTCTAGATAGTTGGTAAGAAATACACTCATGGATAATTTTCATACAGAATTTAAAAAATGAAAGCTAAACATAAAAGGTCATGGAACTTCTATGTTTTTTGTTGTATCCAGGAAAACACAAGAGTTTAACAGTATTCAGAAGCAGATTTCCCAGATCTGATGCAGAATCAGTCCCTGCAGTGGCTCCCCTACAGTGGGACACCTCCAACTACCATGCAGAATCGCACAGACATTTGATACTTAGCCATAAAAATTATGCCTGGGCTTTAGGTGGATTTGAAGCTCATCTCATAATATCCCCAATTATAAGAGGGTGTTGAATCTTGGAACATGGGGTCAAAAGGGTTAGATGAGGTCAAAAGCGTTAGAACATTCCTGCTTCCAGCTCAGCAAGATAGAATTTGTCACCTATACACATTCTTCAACTAGCCATTTGAGGGGATTATTTTTTCCCTATTCACCATACATTGTACAATTTAGTGAGGAGAAGAGGATGATGGGAAAGAATACTGAAAAATACTTTAGAATATTCGGGATGATCATTTTTAAATGGTACACAGAATCTTTTAGAGTGAGAGATAGCAGGGAAGTGAAGGCTGAGCTTTAGGTGGCAGCAGGAAGAATGAAAAGAACAGGGCAAATCTGAGAGTGATTTGTGAAGAAAAATAATAGATCTTGGTAATAAATTAGATAAAGCTTATGAAGAGGAAGGAGGCAATAATTTCAGGGTTAACTTTAACTCTCTTTCCAACAGCCTTGCTATCATTGGATAAACTGATCTCAAGGTCAAAATAGTCCTTAGCATCCTTCCCTATCCTTTAAAAGGGAAACCAGTGCGTTTTAAACATACCTTCTAACCAAACGGAATGACTCACTTACCCACATGTTCCTCATCATTTCACATTCCCACTTTCTCTGTACACATCTTCTCTTCCCTTCTAGCCTGCAAACCCCTTGGGGGCAAGTTCCCTGTCTCACAGAGTACCATGGTTTTAAAACCACCTTAAAGCTGATGACTCCCAAATCTCTCTGTCAATTCTTGACCTAACCTGACACCACTCCTGTTCATCCTACTTCGGCAAAATGAAATGCTTGATTTTCTCCCTCTAAATTCGGTGTTGTCCCTCTGTTCTCTCGCTCAGTAAATGGTGTTACCATTTACCCTGTTGGTCAAGCCAAAAACAGAAGCCAGGTCATGCCATTGCTCCTCAAAACCCTCAATGGGTTTTCCATAATTCTTGGAAAAAAAAAAAAATCAAGGTTCTTCCCATGGCTCAGAGATGTCATATGTTACCACCTTCCTTCTGGCTCACTACATTCCACCCACGCTTGTCTCCCTGTTGTTCTTCAGCCACCTCCAGCCTACCCCTGCACCGCAGGGCCTGTGCACTTGTTCTGTCTGCCTGAAATATTCGACCCCAAGATATCCATCTAGCTCACTCTCTCAACACTCTACTCTACTCAGATGTTACCTCCTTAAAGAGGTCTTTCCTGACGACCCCCCTTCTATCACCTCTCTTCTTATCCTACAGGATTTTATCTGTCAGTACTTATATATGGGCATTATATATTTAACTTTTCATTGTCTATCTGCTCCCACTAGAATGTAAGCTCCACGGGGTAGGGACTTTCTTTTGTTCACGCTTCTCCAAAGCTTTTATCCCCAGGGTTTGACACACAGTACAAACTCAATGAATATGTGATGAACATTTTATGTAGACAATCAGCAGATGTTGGTTTAATGAATAAGCTAACACAGGAAGAAGGTGAGTAGTGGATCTTTTACAGTGAAATACTCTCTATGGTGTGGTGTGACTTGGAATGGATATGGGTCAAACTGAACACAATGAATCCAGAATTTCTCCCAACTTTTTAAAAAGGGAAATAGCCCACTTATAGTCAACTTTACAGAAAATTCCAAATGAAGTATTTTCTATAATTCTGCTGACTCTGTTGACAATCATTCTCTCAAGCTGAAATCCCTTCCCTGAAGAGGCTCAGGTGAAAGCACATGGGAATGCCAAAGGAAAATATGTAAAGTTGATAAAGTGATAGAAATTTCAAATTTCAAATGCAAGAATGCCCTTGGTTCTAGAGAGGCAAACAGACTAACATGAGAGTCAGGGGAAATAAGAAAGGACTCTTGTAATCCACTTATCAATCTAAGCCTCCAGGTAAGTGAGGAGAATTAGAGCTAGGCCTATGTGGAGTTTCATGAGACACATAGGGCAGAAGGGTGAGTGTCAGTATATGTGTCTCTCCCTGAATGCCCTAAATCATCAGGAATATGGAAGAAGAAAAGGAAACTAACGTGTACTGAGAATCTATAATGGTCTCAGCCCCATGACAGATGCTTTCTTATGTGTTATCTCATTTAATCAATATCATTCATCCAATTCAATAATGAAGAAGCCAAAAACCTTTCCTCACATTTAGGACAGTATAAGATATGCATCTGCTGACAGAATATTTTCACCTACTTGGGAAAACCTAAAACTTAATATTGCATCTAGTGACTGTCAAAGCCCATTCTACTTTATCCCTATAATATTTAAGTTTTTTTCCACTAAGATAACCAAAACAGCTCCACAAAATGCTACTGCAGTCCTCTACTTTTCTACCACTCTCTACAGTACACATGTGCTGTGTACGTAGGTAAACATACAAACATGATGCAGTAAATCATTAAGAAAACTAGCTATAACAAACTTCTGGCCCAAAATTAAAGTATCAGCATAGGGGAACTCCCTGGCTGTCCAGTGGTTAGCACTCGGCACTCTCACTGCCAGGGCCCTGGGTTTGATTCCTGGTCAGGGAACTAATAAGATTCCTCAAGCTGCATTGCGCAGCCAAAATAATAATAATAGTAATAAAAATAAAGTATTAGCATTAAATGGAAATAAAACATACCTCTAGTTGATGAATTAAATCCTGGGAAGTTTTTAGTGGCCCCTCTCCCCTGAAATAAAGTGAATTATTAAGGAGGTAAGAAAAAGTTATTGCCTAGAAATTGATTTTATATTAAAGTTTTAGAGCATTTTGTGTATTAACAGATCCCAAATTTTGAAGAATAATATTGAATAGACTAATAATATTGTAACTATTCTTAAAGCAGCTTTAACATTTAACTATTACCTCTTAAGGCACTTATAAAAAATTGGTAAACATTATATATGTTAATTTTATAATGTAAAGAACCTTAAAACTGAGAAGTTATATTTAAGTTTTATTTTTCTTTTTTAACCTTCATTTTGCTTCATAAGTTAAAGATATGAGATCTGATAATATGCCTTAACTAAAAGGCCTTTGTTCCATAATGGAAAAAAGGTCAGACCAAAATCAGGACATTCTCATTTTTGATTCTAATTTCAACTCTGGCAGGAATTCAGTTGTTTCTGATGAGGCTGTCAGTTGAGTCTCAATTCTGAGTCTATAAAATAATCATAGCAATATTTGTGCTACCGCTCTCATCAGAAGATTAGAGAGTATCATATTGAAAACTACCAAGAAGAATTCAGACCTTTAAAAGTGAAAAGTAAATTATAACAAAGAGCAACAGAATGCATTAAGATGAGCAACAGCCCAGGCATGAATCAGAAGATCTGAAATCTAGTTTACCAGTTCTGCCTTTTAATAGCTATGAGATGTGAACAAAACATTCTTATTCTCTGATAAACTGTTGTAAGGATCAAATGAAATTATGATGCAGAAACTACTTTAAAAACCATAAGGCACTGGTAGGTGTGAAATTTTTAAAAACCATAATGCACTAGAAAAGCTAAACTATATAAATTTTAAAGAAATATGAGTCACTGTATATAAATGATAAAGAAATTATATAAATTGTTAAGACAACCTTACATGATGCCTGAAGAAAAGCTATAAAATTGCCCAAGAAAACTACAAAATTGGACACTGTGAAGACTAACAGATGAGTCTCAGAAAGAAGCAATTAGATGAGGCTGGTAAACCATCGTCTTAAGGGAAAACAGAAAAATTGTTTGGGGAAAAACAGGTATACCGACAGGGTGGGTAGAAAACAAAGCCAGCTTGAGATGTTACCACAATCATATTACCAGGACTTGCCAAACTGGCACAAGCTGTTATCCATTGTTATCCATTACAGAAAATCCGTTTTCTTTTCCTGAACTTCAGTGGCTCCTGTCCAATAACCATATTCCAGTAACAAGTCCCATTCCATAGAGCTTTAGTTACCCCTGTTCCTCAGGCTTCCTAGTCTCTGTGGGATGCATGTCACCCCTTACCAAAATCCACTATTCTGACTCAGAAATAAAAATTGCTGACCATATATAATCCTGAAATATTCTGAAACAAGAAACAAGAAACAAAAGGGGCAATCACAAACTTAAAAAAGTTTCTATTGATAAATCCTTTATGTGGGAAGATTTTATATACCAAACTACATTTAATTTAGTAAGTAAAAATTTATTTCTCGAGTTTCTACTGGTCAAAAAAATTTTTTTAATCTGATTTTTTTTATCACCATGAGATAATCAGCATGATTCCATCTCAAAGGAAAGATCTTTGTTTCTACAGTTAATCTTCACATTTCAGTTACCCACACATTGAGTGTGGGTAAACAAAGGAATTCCATTTTACTTCCTTTTGCAGACTTGACTCATCCGATTCTTAAATGATATGAACCAGGAAAGGAGGTCAAAATTACTTTTGGGAAAACTCAATCCCCGGAGAAGCTTGCTAAGAATTAAGAACAAAGGAAGGAAACCACCAAAGGGGGTGGGGGGGAAAGGTCTCCAATGTTGGAAAATATGGAGAGATATTAACAAACGACTGCTAACCAGAGGCAAAATTATTCAACTCCTATCATTTCTCCTTCACCCTCCAGAGGAATCATTTCCCTTGAAAAGGTAGAAGACATCATAAAGACAAGAATGAATGCTTCTTCCTCACTCCTAATCTTCCTTCCATATGAAGGAATCTTCACTAGCACAGCATCCCTCACTTCACTCTGCTCTCTCACTTATTTCACCCCATAGAAGAGGTTGGACATTTATTGATCTTTTCAGTCTTTTTGGTGACTTTGTGAAAATAAATTAGACATGGTAGCCCTTTCTTTTCTCCTTTTTCTCTTGGTAGTAAAGGTGCCTTTGGGATATACCTAGTCTTCCAAGTATTTTAAGAGATACATTCTTCCCCTACAGGGTAAGATTTCTTAATTCTAGGAATTATTTTTAAAAGCCTACTTGCCTATGGCTATAAACCTCATTACTGAGTATCAGCTTTATCAGTATAAATGTTACTGGCCCCATCTGCCTATTCTTTTGCTTATTTTTTCATTTTGTTCAGAACTTTGGTGGGGAAAAGGGGCTATTTATTGAGCCCAAAAGCCCACACAGTTGTAGAGATCCCAATTACTTTAACTGAGCTTAAGACTCCAGTCCAAATGGATTACATTCCAGATTACTGAAATAATATACAGATGTGAACGACTGCTGGTTATAATTTCAAAATCAAAATAAGTAGGAGAGAAGCCATAACACTGAAGATATCAAGTATCTTCCAGTTTCTAAAAATGAAAAAGATAGATATCAGAAAACCAAAAGCTCGAAGTTATTCCTTGAGAAAATTCTAGAACAGGTCATTGAGCAGAAAACAGATAAAAATTTTAGCAGCATGGAAATACTGTACCATATGTATAGTCTTCCATTATTATAATGGAAGACAAATGTGAGCGACACGGACTTCATTGAGGCGGTTTTTTTGTTTGTTTTGTTTTTTTTGCGATACGCGGGCCTCTCACCGCTGTGGCCTCTCCCATTGCAGAGCACAGGCTCCGGACGCGCAGGCCCAGCGGCCATGGCTCATGGGCCCAGCCGCTCCGCGGCACGTGGGATCCTCCCGGACCGAGGCATGAACCCGTGTCCCCTGCATCGGCAGGTGGACTCTCAACCACTGCGCCACCAGGGAAGCCCCATTGAGGCGTTTGACCAACAGTCTTGTAAGGTGAACAAGACAGAGAATGTAGGTCAGGTAAATGTAAAGTTAGGGAAATTCTCTGCTATATAATGAATACTGATCCATGGAGGTTTGGCATCCTATTGAGGTGGTAGACCTCATGGCTCTATTCTTTGATCTGTATATAATCCATCACTGTGTAAAGATTTAAAAGGCATGTTTTCTTTTCTTTTTTGTCTTTATTGGAGTATAATTGCTTTACAATGTGTGTTAGTTTCTACTGTATAACAGAGTGAATCAGCTATACGTAAACATATATCCCCATATCCCCTCCCTCTTGCACCTCCCCCTCCCACCCTCCCTATCCCACCCCTCTCGGTGGTCACAAAGCACTGAGCTGATCTCCCTGTGCTATGCGGCTGCTTCCCACTAGCCATCCATTTTACATTTGGTAGTGTATATATAAAAGGCATGTTTTCTAAACTTACTGATGCTGGCTGGGAGAGACACTGATATATGGAATGACAAAATGCAGAAAGCAAAATTATTTCAAAATTATGGAAGGAATCGTACACAAACCTAGACAAGGATCTCTTCTAAATCTAAATCCTAGTTAAATAAATGTCTTCTTGTTGCATTCACTTAATTGTCCTAAGAACTACTTATAGGCTTTTTATCATATATTTGAAACCGACTTTAACCTACCGATGTAACATGGCACTTTTTCTTTATACCAGATATCATTAAATTCATTTTAAAAGATCGAAATGTAACTACATTTACCTAGTAAATAAATACAGCGAATAGGCCATGCTGGACATGTTCCGTCCATATCGAACAACCTCATTCTCCTGATCCTCCCACTTCTCAATCTCGCAGTTGGCATCAGAGGTGAGCAAACCCAGCTTGAGTCCAAGCTTTGCTATCTTGGCTTGCTCCTACAAAACATACATTTTAATCACAACAATGTAGTCATTAATTACGTAAAAGGAAGATTAAAAGTAAGACTACTGCAAAGAAAAAGGTCTTGCCTCAGAGTCAGGCTTGTCTGGCTTTAATGATTTCAGGTTTGCGTTATTCTTCTGTGACAAGAAAAAGATTAGGGCATCTTAAAAATAGGTACAGTTAATTATGAAGAAATGCAATAGTCATAGAAAGCATAACAAAGTACCTGTAATAAAATTTTAATATAAAAATTTTCAGTACATACTGAAACTATATTAAACTGTTTAAGTAAAAACAAACAACTACAGTTGACCCTTGAACAACGTGGGGCTTAAGGGCATTGACTCTCCGCCCGCAGCCGAAAATCTAACTATAACTCGCAGTCAGCCCTCCGTACCCGCAGTTCCCCTGTGTCTGTGGTTCTGCATCTGCGGATTCAACCAACCCCAGATGGTGTAGCACTGTAGTATGTACTACTGAAAAAAATGCACAAAAAAGTGGACCCCAAAGTTCAAATCCATGCTGTTCAAGGGTCAACTGTAATTGCAAATACTCTACTAATATGTGCGTTCAGCTTTGAAGAAGTAGTTAGTTAGAAATCTGGAGTTAGGGAAAGCAGATCTGTGTCCCAGAAACACTTAAAGACTTCTGCAGGGCTTCCCTGGTGGCGCAGTGCTTGAGAATCTGCCTGCCAATGCAGGGGACACGGGTTCGAGCCCTGGTCTGGGAAGATCCCACATGCCGCAGAGCAACCGGGCCCGTGAGCCACAACTACTGAGCCTGTGCGTCTGGAGCCTGTGCTCCGCAGCAAGAGAGGCCGTGATAGTGAGAGGCCCTCGCACCGCGATGAAGAGTGGCCCCCGCTTGCCGCAACTACAGAAAGCCCTCGCATAGAAACGAAGACCCAACACAGCCAAAAGTAAATATAAATAAATAAATAAATATTTAAAAAAAAGACTTCTGCAGTCTTTTCATAGTCCAATTATTATACCCCCAAACCTCCCTGGCCCCTCTGTTAAATTATTCTTAGGAAATGATGTAATAAAATTAATCACTATATGTAGCTTTCAATATATTCCTAATGTTATGACTCTGGAATTCAATTCCTTTAACAAGTTTGCCTTTTTGAGGGCTAAATTTCAGCACCCTAGTTTCACTGATATCCAGATTCCTAATCCTATATGCCAGGTTATATAGGAGATTATACTTAGAATTTAGGATTTAATATTTGAACCAGCATGTTTGATGGCCCCTATATTTGAAAGAGCAAGTTTGTTTCTACGTAGGCTATTTAGAACTCAGAATATATTGCCCCTAGGGGAGAAGAAAACATTGTACACTGGTTAGGTTACCAGGCTGGCCCACAGATGCTTACTTACTTGTAGAAACCACTACCAATAGCAATGTTTCTTTGAAAAATATATCCAGAAGTTCTCTGGAGATGGCAGCCCCAGTTGGGCATTCCTCTCATTCTGAGATCTGGTGGGAACTCCCCTAGCTGGGGCAGGAGTTCCAGAACAGCTGGGCTAGTAGAGATAGAAGGGCCAGGAGATGCAGGGAGCCATTTGTTTTTTTAAAGGAAACATTTATTTAAACCATCCACACACACACATGCATGCGCACACACACACACAGAGTATATATTCACACACATGTACACAAAATACAGATTATCATAAAACAAAACACGCATGTGCCCACTTAGCTTATTAAGAAGATAGCTTTGAGGTATATGTGTTCTTCTCCGTTTTTTGTTTCCCTTATTATTACCATGACTTATTGCTTCTGACCAGCTATTCTGTCACCAGTTTAACTGCAGAATAGAAGAGCCTCAACTTTTTCTCTTTTTCCTATCCCATCTTTTATATTTGTTCATTTAACATTGCCCTTTTGAAATTTTCTAATCCTGTTTACTACAGAATAAATAGGAGAAGGTAAAGGATGGAAAGTAAATACAGGGAATCTATAAAGAGGCATGGACACACACACACACACACACAGGCTGCCTCTTAGGTTTATTAGAAAATAAACAGAGATGACCAATGATCTCTTCGGCTCCTCCTTGTATAGTCACATCATCTGCATCTTCTTCCTTAGTCTAGCATAAAGCAACTTATAAAGCATTTAAGAAAGTTAAGAATACCCTAGAGGTTTTTAGGTTTTATTTTATTTAGAATCTTACAACCCCATCTTATTCTTTTAAATTTAGCTGTGTTTTCTTTATTTTTATTTTTACTTTTACAAATTATTATTATCAAAGTGTTTAATGAAGACCAAAAGGGAATTGCCTGAAAAGGTACAGAAACCATCTTAATAATGTAACCAAGCCTGCCATCTAGTGGGCACTATTTTGCAATGCAGTCAAGATGCATCAGCTTCAATTGTGTAAAGCTAAATAAAGCATTTCAAGCCTCTAAATATAAACAGAATGGCTTATTTTCATCAAGAAAATTAAGAAAGTTATTAGTTTGCATAAAATTGTTCCAACATGACCTTGTGAATTAGACCCAAGATATGAAGAACAAAAAGACCTCTGACTTCAGATTATGGCTTCTTATTAATCACAAGATCTGTTACGTATTCCCTCAATCCCTCAAATCTAACACAAATAATCAAACTATGGGCTACATCTAGACTGCTACTCAGAATAACAATTCTGAACAGTCAACATTTTTTTTTTTTTTTTTTTTTTGCGGTTTGCGGGCCTCCCACTGTTGTGGCCTCTCCCATTGCGGAGCACAGGCTCCGGATGCACAGGCTCAGTGGCCATGGCTCACGCGCCTAGCCGCTCCGCGGCATGTGGGATCTTCCCGGACCGGGGCACGAACCCGTGTCCCCTGCATCGGCAGGCGGACTCTCAACCACTGCGCCACCAGGGAAGCCCCTGAACAGTCAACATTTAACATCCTAACTTTTTTTTTGTCATGTCAATCATTGGAGGTCGTGGGGGCAGCAATAGGCAACAAGAGCATAATTTGAATTCTGAATAAAAACATTCTCAAGTGCACAAAGGTTTTCTACTTACCATTGGCTTTGGAAGTGAAAGGTAGCCATACTTCTCTCCTACAAATAACATATATAACTTAAAACAAATTTTCTACTATTCACATTTAATTTTTAAAATATTATTAAATAAACAGAAATGTTAGCATATTAGTTTTGATAACTTAGTCTATTAATTACATGTGACTGAGAAATAAAATTGTAATTTGGTTGGTGAACATGAAAAAAATATATTTGGTACAGACTTTGATGTACAGAATTGTTTTTGAAGCACTGTCTTCACAGGGGTATTATAAGTTTAATACTCCCTAAATCCTTTGTTTAATACTCCCTAAATCAACATGACACTTGTGCCATCTTTACTTCTGAGTTTACACCTCCAGATAAATTAAGTCCAGAATTAAGTTCAAAGGCCCTCTCAGCTTATGAGGATAGCAAAATGATTTCTCATGACAACCTAACTGCTGTCCATTTTCAATATCCAGAGTTTTTCTGCATCTCTACAAAATAAAGCTAATCCCCCAAGGACAGGAAAGCCTCATTATTTCACTGAAGATGTGCAATATTATTCCTTATTAGAAGTTCTTATAATTAGTTTTGGTTCTGAAAGGGGCTTTATATGGCATGATCCATGAGAAAAAAATTCATGTCCCCAGACCCACTTAAAATGAATCCCAAACCACTAAAGGCTAGGCAGATTATTAACTAACCTCAGGAGTAAGACGGGGGTATTTTAGAATTTGGATTAGACCAAACCCAGTTGTTACCCTCAAACTCTCCCTTACCTCTACATTCAATTAATCATCAAATCATACTAATATTACTGATAAAATTCTTGAATCAGTCCTCTTATCTTCATTTCCACTATCATGGCCCCAGCATCTCGTCTGGATGGATCACTCCCTTGTTCCCGACTCATACATCCCCCAAGTAAGCTCATATTTATCCACAAGCATGTTCCTCTTCCTGTTCGCCCCATTTCAGTGAACAGCACCTCATGCGTCCAGTCTGCCAAGCAATAAAATAGGTGCAGAGCTATGGAACCTGGTACATCTCTATAAACTGAAGCTTAGTCAGATTAACTTCAAGATGGTTCAAACATAACAAAAGAAATTCAGCTTCCTTAAATAAGGGATAGAGTCTGCAGGCTATGAGAGAAAGCTTCTTTTTGATGTTTATTTGTCTAAGATAATCTCAAATTCTAAATGTTGATACATACTTATCACTAAGGAAAGGTGGAGTCTTTTGGATCTAGGTCCCTTCTAATACAAAGGCCATGGCCTCCCTGAAGGCAGAACTGGATGAAGGCAGAAAGGGAGGAAGACAAATATTGAGCTTTGAGTTCTTAAAACAATCCCAGGAGGCCCTATTATGAAATCTAAGGGTCTCTGGGTAAGGGGACAATAACCTAGCTCTCAGACGGACTTCAAATATGCGAACACTAAAGGCTCTTTTTCATTGCTTAGCATGTTGTTTGCTACTTAATTGCTTGGCTAACTGATACTTGCAAACGTATCTAAGTTTCCTAGTCAGAAGAGTCAAGATATGCAGAGCAGGGCTTCCCTGGTGGCGCAGTGGTTGAGAGTCCGCCTGCCGATGCAGGGGACGCGGGTTCGTGCCCCGGTCCGGGAAGATCCCACATGCTGCGGAGTGGCTGGGCCCGTGAGCCATGGCCGCTGGGCCTGCGCATCCGGAGCCTGTGCTCCGCAATGGGAGAGGCCACAACAGTGAGAGGCCCGCGTACCGCAAAAAAAAAAAAAAAAAAAAGATATGCAGAGCAGAACTAAAGTGGCTAAAATAGAGCAAAGGTTTTCCAGTAATAGTTATAATATGAGTTATACCAGTAGCAAAGAGAAACCAGAATCTGAAGAATACACTCTGTCCTTTGCAGTGGGCAGGTGTGAGGAAACAGGCAGCCTTGTCCTAATAACCATACAGAACAGGAAGAGCAGCACTGTGTCACTGGACTCAGTTCAGTCAACAGTGGCTGACTCAGAGTTGGGCTTCTTTGCGGAAAAGCTATCTTATGAGCTTCATGATAACAGTCAGGAAAAAAAAAAGGCAATAAAAGAAATTAAGCAACTCTATCTCAATTAACCCCACATAAGTAAGGATGCCTCTGAACAGCAAGATACTACCAGTTAAACAATGGGTGTCCCATTGATCAAAGGCAGCAGTGTCCCACCTAAAGAGGAACTTCTGTTCAGCACTTAGGAAGTTAAGATAACCCTGATTTGGGGGGGGGACAGGTGACCCAAACCTAAAGAAGAGATCATTTACATAATATCCAGTTTGAAAGTAAAAGAAACCACAGTGACCACGTAGGCCAAAAATAAGTATAGGATCTTCCTGTTTCAACTCTAGTCTATCTGTAGGGGACGCTAGTCTAGCGCTCAGAAAGACCAGGAAGCTTCTTCTCTTCATTTCTTAAACAAGTCTTATGGCAAAGTGATCATTCTTCTTTAAATATGGATCAGTTATATCAATTTACCTTTTAATATATAAAACTTGCCTCACATAAAAACCCATGCAGCGTGGCTTCCCTAGTGGTGCAGTGGTTAAGAATCCACCTGGTGGTGCAGTGGTTAAGAATCCACCTGCTGATGCAGGGGACACGGGTTCGTGCCCTGGTCTGGGAAGATCCCACATGCTGCGGAGCGGCTGGGCCCGTGAGCCACAGCCGCTGAGCCTGCGCGTCCGGAGCCTGTGCTCCGCAACGGGAAAGGCCACAACAGTGAGAGGCCCACGTACCGCAAAAAAAAAAAAAAAAAAAAAAAGAATCCGTCTGCCAATGCAGGGGAAATGGGTTTGATCCCTGGTCCGGGAAGATCCCACATGCCACGGAGCAACTAAGCCTGTGCGCCACAACTACTGAGCCAGCACTCTAAAGCCTGCGAGCCATAACTACTGAGCCTGTACCACAACTACTGAAGCGTGCGCACCTAGAGCCCGTGCTCCACAACAAGAGAAGCCACGGCAATGAGAAGCCCGTGCACCGCAATGAAGAGTGGCCCCCGCTCACCACAACTAGAGAAAACCCACACACAGCAACGAAGACCCAACACAGCCAAAAATAAATAAATTTATAAAAAAAAATGCAGCTGTAAGTACTTTATCAAAGCATCAAAATGATATGCCATTCAGACTAGCTATCACAGAAATCTTTAAATGCAGAAGCATGGTAAGCATTTATTACACGTTACAAATTATGTAATCTCTAAAGTCTACCATTCCCTGATTTTTAAGCAAATCAGCAATTACCCTAAATGGGTATTTTTTTAAAAATGAAATGTTTAGATGTTCATATTCAGTAAAAATAAATATGTAATTTGATGTTATTATGACTTTAAATGACATTTTAATTTAAAAAAACAAGCATGCTTGACACTAACAGAAGCCATTAGAAAGGAAATACATAAAAACACATAAACATAGATAACTGGATACACAGTACAATGGGAAATAAACAAAACTCCAAGTTGATGTTAAAATAAAGAGTAAAAATTATGCCTTCTGTATATTGTATGGTGCTATTCTACATGTTGTAGAAATACCAATGAACTTACCCACCAAAGGAAATATTCCAAGATTACGTAGTCATCAAGGAAAGAGATTCCATCCAAGTGGAAGGAAAGCAATTTGAAAATCAAATAACTACATTCATTTCATTATGAAGTTAGTAGAATTACACCAGAGAATTATCGTATTACAGAAGAGCATTTGTACTAAAACTAAAAAGCAATTTATAAGAAATATAAAAATGACAATTTCAATAAGAAAACTAGATTGTTAATATTAATTCAAAGGAATCTACTATACTGTTGTACAGCAAATTTTACTGCTTTGATACTAAAATGAAGGACAAATAACATTTTTATAATTTTTTGTGGAAGATACTTTACTATAAAAATAACCCAGTTGGGTAATAACAAGTTATTCATTTTGCATCTGAGGTTTGACATTAAAAAACTAATAGTTACATTAAAATACTAACATATTTCAATATACGGACAGTTTCTCACCTCGTCTTCCTTCAAACACATCATTGATTTCTCTCAGCAGTGTTAACATGTCACTAATTTGGGATTCCCAGGCTTCACAGAATACATCTAGATTTTCTTTAGCAATTTTACTAGATGGATGCAATGTCAAAGTTTCAGCAGCAGAAATTATCTAAAGAAACAATATACACAGGTGTGAGTTTCAAAATCTTACCTCTCAGAATCATATTGGAAACCAAACTTAAGCCTGTACTGTTCAAATCACTCAATGACACAACTACAAAGCAATTTCCACACATAAGCCCTATGTTGGGCAGTATGGACATACAAAACTTACTGTTTCTTATAATCTTATCTATAGATAAATAGCAGGCATTATTATATATAAGCCTTTATTCAGGGAGCAATTATCTTTATTCAAGGAAAGTTCTGTTTCAACAAAGTTATTTCCATAGCATAATTCAGAGTTAGACTACAAAGAGTGTACTGTATACTGCAGAAGAAGAGATGGTGTAGTAGTGGTAGTATTAGTAACAGTGGTAGTAATGGTGGCAGTAGTGGTGGTAGCAGTAGTCGTAGTGATGATAGTGGTAGTGATGGTAGTAGCAGCATTGGTATTAGTACTGGTACTGGTAGTAGTAGTGGTAGTAGTTGTAGAGGTAGCAGAATCGGTATTAGTACTGGTAGTGGTGGTGGTAGTAGTGGTAGTAGTAGTAACATACGCATACACCTATGAGGACATGGTAGATATATCCTTGAGGTACTGTGATAGGTGCTTGATACACATTAGTATTAATCCTCAAAAACACAAAAACAAAATACTATCCTTCTCAATAAGCACTGTTCCCATTTTACAGCTGGAGAAACTGAGACTCAAAGATACCAAGTAACTAATATATGACTCTTCATTCACCTGCTGTATGCCCGGCACTGTACCCATGTTCCAGGTGCTGGGGAAACAGTTGTGAATGAAACAAATAAATGTTCCTCTCTTCATGGGGCTCATATTATAATGTGGGGAGACAGGTAATTAAAAACATGTAAGTAAATTATGAAATATCTTAGATGATGAACGATATGTACAAAAACAAAGGGTAAGGAGGATGGAGGATGTTAGGCAGTCACAGTATTTTAAGTTAGGTGGTCACCTGCAAAGGTGGCATGTAAGCAAAGAACTGAAGAAGGTGAGGGAGCCACAGGGAAACCTAGGGAAAGTCGTTTGGGAATGAGGTGGGAACAGTTCTGATACATTTTAACAACAGCCAGTAGGTCAGTGTGACCGGACTGACATGAAAAAAAAGGAAGGTCACCAATGGCCACGTGATGGAGAAACACGCGCAGTAAAGATGGACTTTACTCTGAGTGAGATAGGAAGTCACTGAAGAGGTTTCAGAAACTGATATGTAATGGAAAAGAATATGAGAAAGAAAAAAAAAATATATATATATATAAACTGAATCACTTTGCTGTACACTAGAAAACTAACACAACATTGTAAATCAATGTACTTAAATTAAAAAAAAAAAACTGCTATGGTCAGAGTCAGGCTGCCTTCGAGAGAATTAGACCTAGGCGCTCCTCCTGGGTGAGCACAGTCCCACAGGCACAGGCTTGACAAGCAGGTGGCAGCTTTCAGAGTAGAACAAGGTTCCCCATCTTCAGGGAACATGGGCACATGGCTCACCATGGACTACAAGCTAGATGCAGCAGTGCCGCCTTCTCAACCAGGAACCACTGTACAGCGTGGAAACTGTTCCACTGTGCCCTGGATATGCTGTAACATTGTAAAGGAAATATAAAAATGACATTGCTAAAGCAGAGGTATCCAGAAGTAATATAAATTCTCCTAGAGGCATGCTCTGTTTTCTTAAATTATCCCTTTGTGAGACCGATAGTCAAGACTAGGAATAAAAGCTGAGGCTATGGGAATAGAAAAAGCTTCTCAAGTTACAGAAATTGACAGCAGGCTCTATCTATCACCATCCTGCAAAAGAAAATATACTTTTCCTAATATCCCTGCTGCAATGAAAACAGTAAGCAGAGAATTACAACCAAATAGCAAGCAGGGCCTGAGGATAACAAGAGCCGATTGTATATGGCAGGAGAGTCAAACTTTAGCTCTACTGAAATACATTTATGGCCAAGGCAAGTAGTATGACTCCCAAATGGACAAGTAAATATTGAAGCCTTGGTTTCTCCCAATAAACAGAGATCCTCTGGTTATAATAAAATGCTCAGCCGATGGTCACTGCTGAGCGTCACTCAGATAGTTCCTGTTTCCGTGAGAAGCTTTTGATACTGTTCTCCACGGGGAGCATAAACATCCTTCCAGCATCCAACTTGGGTCTGCTAGAGGGCACACACCACCTTTGTCTCTAAGCTGCTTTTGCTGTTCTCAACTATAAATCCAGGGGCTCGACATCTGCCATCCAATAATACAATAAGGAGTAAGTCCTTTTGGCTGCCATGATGAATGAAACAAATACACCTGGTAAATTGTATTTTCAAGCTTAGACCTAAAAGGAAAAGGAACTTCTGTCCCTCTCTTTTTCCCTTAATTTGACAGAGACAGTATTAAATGCGATATCAATTGTTAAAATGCTTTTGAAAATTATAAAAATGAAGTCATATTATAGAGAATTCAGAAAAAAATAACTCACAATTCTCCCTAACAAGCAGAACTTTCATTTCTGCACATTCTTAGAGTCATTTTCTTATATATGTACATTTTATATAGTAGCAATTATAGCATATAAACAAGTCTGTATCCTGCTTTTGTCACATAACATTTTAATGAAACATTTTTTGATGTTGCTAATTCTAGTTATCAAAATTATTACTGTAACATCATGATACATGATTTGCCTAACTTAAGATTGTTATTTTGCTTCCAATTGAATCTTATTATAAGTAATGTAACAAGTATTGTTTTTATTTTTCTTTTAATCTCCTTATGCCCTTAGGAATTATTGTGTCAAAACATGTGAGTGTTTTTATGGCTTATCACATAATGATAACTTAGTTTTCAAACATGTTATAACGACCTGTATTGTAAATGGCTTCAATTAAATAGATATAAACTAGGGCATCAATTAAATGGGCCAATCTCTAATTTGGCAGACGACCAGATAATCCAATGGAATGTTCTGGCACACTACCAACAAAAATTCCATTACCTTCATTTCGCTCAGTAGATTTGGCCCGTAGTTTTGCAGAACCATTTGTGTCTTCCTTGTGCACAATTTGTTATGACACTCAGATAAAACATAATATGGAAGGAACGATCTGCTGTTGATCATACCTGCTGGCCAGTCACCTGAAATGTCTCCTCTGCATGTATACAGGTTATTTCAAGAGGTTCTGTCCCAGACACATGTCTCAACAATCGACAGGTCTACAAAAAACCATTTCTATAGTTCAACTTTCTCATTCTTCACAAAACATAGCATCATTTTGTAATTAACAAAGAAAATAAAACATTAAAACCTATAAAAATAAATTTGTACATTAATAAGATTATTATAATATTGCATTGGTTACCAACGGATTCTCTAGGAGCAAAGCAGGAACAAATACGGGTTTATTAGCATATACCCTACTGTTTCTACTTCCTATCTGATCATGGCAAGGTGGTCACAGAATATTAGAACCAAGAGGAATCCTGAAAGGACCTTGTAGTGCCCACATATTTTACGTATGAAGAAACGTGGCTCAGAGAAGGACTTATCCAAGGTCTCTCAGCTAAACTATGTCAGCTACCACAAGCTACACATTCTTTCTGCCAACAAATAACATTTCTCCCTGTCAATTAACACACCTTTTACTGAAGATAACACTCGATTAGGCAAGACTGATATAATGAGTAAAGAGCCTGATCAATGAAAATTTTTGAAAATAATTTTTCAATAATTTCTTGAGCCTTAAAACAGAAAATTGGGGAAAAATTTTTTTTTCACTTTTTAAGAAGATTTGCTGCAGGATTCCTATAATTAGCAAGTTTGCCTGCAGTCATAATACTTGATTTATAAACAAAACAGTATCAGATCTATTTTAAAAAGGAGATGTATCTACAGTCATTTTAAGAATGCTCCCTAGTAGTTTTCAGATGTAAACAAATAAAGGAGAGGAAGCTAGCTTAGTTAGTCTAAAAGTTCCTTCTAACCATTAGTATGTGAGATTCAGTGAGCAGGGGACATTAGATAATATGAACACAGCTAGGTGGTTCATATCTGTGCATTAATACACATGTTGGCTGGGATGTACCTCATATAGACAAGGGGATATATTCTTCACGTGTACATGGCTTAAGTATACATTGCTTTACTAGCAGATGTCTGACATTCTCAATAGGTAGAAGGCTTACAATATCAATCAATAATTGGAATTATAACAAAAGGGGCAGGTAAAGCACCAGTAACACATAACAAAGATTTGGGCAGAACAGAAGAGATTCCGAGAAGGAATACTGTGCTGAGTGTCTTCTCTTTGTCCCTCCATATCCACTCTTTTTCCTTCTTGGGAGACTGACCTATGTGGTCTACAGCTGTGTTTGGCCAATGGGAAGCCCCAGCAATATAGCAGCAGGGATGAGGAGGGGAAGGGCCTTTATTCTCATGCTCTTTCCCTGCAGGTTGCCGTGGGCTGTCTGTGTCTAGTCCTAAAACCACAACTACTCAAGGCTCTCTGAAGGACTCTGTGCCCTTCCAGTTTCCAGAAACCACTCACTCCCCCTGTTAATTTGGTTGTAGGAGTAGTACCAGCTCTGCTGTCACTAACCCCAATTCCTGTACTCTCATGGTTTCCCCACATCCTATCCATGCAATTGTAAATGGCTCCTTTATTAAACCCTCTTAAGATTAACCTAATTTGAATGTGCCATCTCTTTCCTGCTGAGACTCAAAAGATTCAAATACAAACAAGGTCATACGATGTATCTCCATTGCTCTACTCCAAGATCTAATCTCTTTGATGGAATAAGGAAGAAGGTTAAGAAGGGCATCTGTGGGTTCTAGCATTTTTTATTGTTTTGTTTTAGAGGACAAATTGTTGTAAGAACAGAACAGATAAACATGATAGTTTTAAAATTCCAAAGGCAAGAGAGAAAACGTCCTTATGAGTAAACCAAAAACGGTATTTGTGTTAATATTACCTGATGATAGTACAGCTTTCATTAAACTACAGTTTCTTTAACAAGCAACCTATTGCTCACCTCAACAAGCCGCTCTTTCTGTTCAGTGAGTTTGCAGGCATATTCAGCCAAACCTTCTAAATTTCCTTCTACTCCAGTAAGTTTTAATGCTTTGAGAACCACATGATCAGCGTGGTATTTTACCAGATCTGCTGCCAGCTGAGCTGCTGTACTATGAAGCTGCAGATGTGGGGAGTGAAGGGTAATGAAAAAAAGACAACAAACAATAAGGTTTTGTGACCAAAAACCTCATGAGTACTTTAAAAACTAAAGAGTAGCAACCTCATATCAGTGCCACTTGATCTGCTGAGGGGTGTGTGTGTGTGTGTGTGTGTGTGTGTGTGTGTGTATATATATATATATACACACACACATACATGTATGTATACATAAAATATATATTCAACAAATTTTATTAAATACCTACATTATGGCAGGAACTGAACTAAAGGCTGGACATACATAACAAGTAGGACACAGCCCCTTCCTCGGGGGCTCACAGTTTATCTATATTGCTATCCACAGCTTTACTGTCTAACTCTTGGGTCACAGGAGAAATGATGGATAAAAGGATAATGAAAACCTCAAGGTTTTATTTAACTTTAGGCAGAATGGATTTTAAGCACTGCTCACTCTCACTGAACATCTCTGCATACTATTAACTCCAAAATCTTTTCTTCTCCTTATCCTGCCTTTTAAAAAAAATGTTATGACAGGTTATTTGGGGGTTCACCAGAAAGAGATCATTTTTAATAACACTGTCCTAAGGAAAATCTGATTTTTAATTAAGCCTATTTGAATGAAGTGATTCTTTTTTTCCTGGAAGTAATCCAATGTCCATTCAAACGGCAGGACTTTGTACAAAATTAACAATAGGGTAGTCCACTTTCATGAAATCAAGTGAGAATAATTACAGTCAGAAACAAAGACATTAAAATGTATTTTCCTTTGGAAATTAAATGCACGTAAGAATTCAAAAGATTTTGTTTAACCATCAGGGTCATAGAAAATAGCTAATGCCAGCCTTTTATTTTACAAACTATGAAACAGGTCCCTAGAGACTGAGTGACTTGTTCAAGGTCACGTAAATACTACAAATGGTTCTGGAGACAACTTATAAACTCCAAAGGAAGAAGGGTGAATAAACATGAAGTTCCTGCTCTGTGCAAGGTACTGAAAGTAGCTTTACAGACATTATCTCCCTTAATCCTTATAAAAATTCTTCTAGGTTGATGTTATTATATCCATTTCAGAGGTAAGGAAAGTGAAGCTTATGGAAAGCCACTCAGTCTATCACCAAAAGATTTTTTGTTCAGGGCTTCCCTGGTGGCGCAGTGGTTGAGAGTCCGCCTGCTGATGCAGGGGACACAGGTTCGTGCCCCGGTCCAGGAAGATCCCACATGCCGCAGAGCGGCTGGGCCCGTGAGCCATGGCCGCTGAGCCTGCGCATTCGGAGCCTGTGCTCCACAACGGGAGAGGCCACAGCAGTGAGAGGCCCGCGTACCACAAAAAAAAAAAAAGATTTTATCTTCAACTGATAGTCACAGTCTTAACAATAGTTTAGTTAAAATTGAATAGGCTGGAAAAAATGAGTAGGCTTTTTTTAAACCATAGAAGACCATATCCTTCTAATGTTTAATAGGATGTTAAAATGAAGGTTTCAACAGAGGTCAATGAAACATCACCAGATAATTTATATATGAAACTCCCCCAAACCAATTCATTCTCTTGAGCCCTTGACTCTCTTAAAAAATATAAAAGAACAAAGAAATTAGAGATAAGTAAGAAGAAAAGTTTTTGTGAGGAGGGCCTTTCTGGTGCTCGCTGTGAGTCCCCTCCCAGGCACACCCCAAAATGGAGGGAGCAAAGTGGCACAGAAGTTACAAAGTAAGGGGCTGGTCAGGGGAGGCACCAGGAGAGCCTCTGAAGAGCACACTCAAGTATTCACGACAGAGAAAGTCAGCTTTAAACATCTTCGAGCCTAGTGCATCTCGTAAGGGCACCAATCACTAAGAACTCCCCACTTCCTCTCTTCTTTCCCTGTGCCACAACCTGGCAAAGATCTGGAACAGAAGCTAGATAATAGGGGATGAAGGGCCTGAAAAAGAGACAAGAGACCACAATTCCCCCAAAAGCCCTAGGCGAGCTAGAGGAGTGGGGAACAGGAGCAAAGCCCTACAACTGAATGAATCAAAATACTGATTAATATATTGGAACGAACATTCTCATTTTTGAACTGAGTTTGTGTTTTATGACCTAAAGCAGGGATTGATGAACATTTTCCGTAGAGGGCCAGAGAGTAAATGTTTTAGGCCGTTCAGGCCACATAGTCGCAACTACCCAACTCAAATGGGCAGAACTGTGTCCCCCAAAAAAACTTTATTTATAAAAACAGCCTGGCTGTAGTTCACAAAGCCCTGACTTAAAGTGACTTTCAATTACCTAAGAGTGACCAAATAAGTCATTAGATGATAAAGTTTTCATCCAGGGAACAGGGAAATCTTCACAGCCAAAAGAACATTTTAAAATATCAACTTTATTAAGGTATAATTTATATACAACAAAATGTACCAAGGGTACAGTTCGATGAGTTTTGACAAACATTTACACCCAAGTAACTACCACCATAATCAATATTTACGACACTTCCATTACCACAAAAAGTTCTCCCATGCCCCTTTGTAGTAAGTATCCCCCTACTTTTTTTTTTTTTTTTTTTTTTGCGTTACGCGGTCCTCTCACTGTTGTGGCCTCTCCTGTTGCGGAGTACAGGCTCCGGACGCGCAGGCCCAGCGGCCATGGCTCACGGGCCCAGCCGCTCCGCGGCATGTGGGATCCTCCCGTACCGGGGCACGAACCTGCGTCCCCTGCACCGGCAGGCGGACTCTCAACCACTGTGCCAACAGGGAAGCACCCCCCTACTTTTGACCCCAGGCAGTCACTGACCTGGTTTCTGTCACTATAAATCAGTTTGGCCTTTTTAAGAATTTTTTCTAAACAGAATTACACACACACACTTTTGTGTCTGACTTCTTTCACTCAGTGTAACGTTTAAGCAATTCATCCATGTTGTTACCCGTATCGATAGTGTTCCTTTTTTTTGAATAGCATTTGATAGTTATACCAAAATTCATTTATTGATTCCCCTGTTGATGGATATTTATTTATTTATGTATTTATTTGACCGTACCACGTCACTTGCAGGATCTCAGTTCCCCAACCAGGGATTGAACCCACGCTCTTGGCAGTGAAAGCGTGAAGTCCTAACCACTGGACCACCAGGGAATTCCCTGGAAATTTAGATTGTTTCCAGTTTCGGGCTGTTATAAATATTTGTGTACAAGCTTTGAGAATGATGGCACTAATAAAACAGTGGCTTCAAAATAACTAGGTCAAAGGAAAACGTTACAAACATTTTCTGGGCACAGGCACATACTAATGCTAAGGCATTTTATATATACCATACAACATGACAACTTGCAAAGAATTAAAAGAGGCTAGATGTCAAACTATACTTACTTCTTTCTTAAGTTCATTGAGGCTGTGACTGATTTTCAATATAGCGAGTTCCAGTTCTTCATCGATGCTCTTTGTTTTCTTGCTTTGCTAAAAAGTTTTAAAAGTACATGTGAAGAGTTATCTTTTTCATCTTGTAATTCCAATTTTACTCAAACTACAAACATAATAAAATTTTAATATCATCTGTGAACTATAAGAAAAGTAGATTTTTAAAATTCACCTGTTTATGGTTAGAGTGGAAAAGAGAATTTTAGTTATTTAGTTACATTTTTCTACTCTAAACAGGTGAATTTTTTAAATCTAATTTTCTTTAATAAATTTATCATGTCTAAAACTAATCTGTTTTATCTTCTGCCTGGAATTCTCATCTCTTCATTCTTAACCTAGATAAAAATTAAAACCCTATTCGTCTTCAAGTCCTTACATAAATGTCTCTTTCTCAGAAAGGCCTTCTTAGATCACACAGTTTAGATTAGACCCTCTTCTTACCCTCTCTAACCTTTTCTCTAAGTAATCATCCTAGTTTGCAATTACATATGTACTTTTGATTTCTGTTGTTGTTGTTGTTTAAAGTCTATTTTCCTCACTAGGCCTTGGTAAGCTCTGTGAAGGCTGGGATCACATTTATTTTGCTCACCACTGAATGCACAATACCTGGCACAGCAAATGGAAGGTAGCAGGTATTCAATTCTTTGAATGAATAAATCAGTTAAATGTCAATCTCTTCATGAAGCTTCTTGATTCCTCTAGATAAATACAAATTCAACCTCCTTCAAACCCTCTCAACACATGATCTGTACTTTCTCTTAGGACACTTACAAAGGTTTTTGTACTCGTCTCACACCTTCCCACATTTTTCTACATTGCAATATTCTTGCAGGCAAAGATTTTATCTTATTCATCTGCAGATTTTCGTTGCCTGGCATATAAAAGGCACTCAGTGACAACTGCTGAAAAAGTGAATGAATGAAAAATACATCTGACATGCAGAATCAGAGATCCAAGTGCTTGTGAAACATGTGAAAGGTACTAACTGCAAATTTAAGTATTGATAGAAATGGATTCCCAACACAGAGAGCGTTTCCTCACAGAAACTCTTTATATTGCATGTTGGGCTTAAAATTTAATTTTGAAGCAATCTACACTTCAGATTAGATATCACATAGACAATTCAAACTAAACACAAAATACTGCTTTTATCCCTGACACCATTCTACCGTAGTTAAGTTTCCCTGTTAATATGAGCATTTGCAATATTGTGATGCCAAGAAAATATGAGGGAAATCTGTGATTTATACAACCCTTCATTCATAAATCAATCTCTTCACAAGGAAGCAGACTGCTGGACTCTCTCAGGCACATTCACCCTTCTTCATCTTTACTGGCTAAGCTTTTGTCCATGATTTCCAGATTTGTTCTATCCATGCTGTATGTTGTAAACCATGTTAAATACTTTTTTGACATATCCTAGGCCTAATAAATAAATAAATGGTGCCAGAGACATGTCTCAGGGCTCTACCTTTCAAATCTGTAATCCACGCTCTAGAAGAGACTGGGTGCACACCTCCTGTGTTGCACCACTTCTGTCAGTCCTTGCCACTCTTGCCCAAATAACTCCCACGTCTGAAGCGCACCAGCAGCCTGTTTAAGGCTCTTAAAGTGGCTGCCCGCCAGTCTGAGACCAGGAATCTGTGTGAGAGGGAAAAATCTTTCACCTGACAGCTGGATCTACCCTGGTCTTCATTGCGTCTAAACCTCAGTAAGTTTTCTAAATCCTTGTGTCTGTAAATCAGCTGTCCTCAGAGTTAAGAACTGTGCACATCTGAACGGCTCCAGCAGTAAGACTCAGGTTCCAAGAACCTCTAGGCTTGGTTGAACCTCTGCTCTTCACTCTGAAGAAGCATTGTGGGGAGGAATTTTCCAGAGGTGAGTCTGGTGGAAGAGTGGGGACGAAAGGGTGAAATAGTCATGGTGATGGTGGCACAGAATCCAGACTGGCCAGGATGAGAAACAACAGGCCTAGAAATGTTGAATACAGTGAGTGCTGATGGGAAGGATGCTCTGGCCAAGTAGGGGGCAGAAAAGGAATGAGACACCCTTGGTCCACTCTGGACCACATTCACACTCTTGGTGGTGACGGCGCCTGCCACAACTCTCAGGGCTCCAGGGAAAAGCTATTACAGAAGATTTACTTTGATGAAATAAAGCTCTTACAGCTTCAATCCACACAGAAATTAACTGCTGCAGTTCCATCCTGGCCTGAGCTGACAGTTCCAAGATGCGTTCCCTGTGCTCGTGGCTGGTATAGGCACAATCAGTAAAGTCCTCCGTGCGCTCCAAGAGGGCGTCCAGCATCGCAGAGAGAGTCTCTTTTGACTGAAAATAAAGATTCTCCCGAAGAGTTTCAATATCCATCTGAGAACAAAAAGGATATACATCCACATGAGTCAACATTCCCACCTAACCAGATGGGCTGTACTTTCTCCCAGGGCCCAGGAAGACGCTAGCAATTTCTTTCCCTGTCTGAAAGCTCAGGAGAAATACAGCATCCAGGGATGACTTTATTGTCCACTAACCCAGGAGGACACATTGCTCGAGAGCCACCAACGGCCGTGGGGAGCTTTATTACTATAGTCGTTAACAAAGCATTTCTATAAGATCAATGAATACTAAGGCAGAAGGAGCATTATCATGTAGCAACTGGTAGGAAAAATGAACCAGCTTCCAGGTAAAGGATTTGTATCTGACAAAACGCCAAGGCAAAGTCCTGGAAGATGTTACAGCCAAAAATGAATGTGTTGAGCCCAGGGGGAATGGTGTGGAAGGTATGGGGTACAGAAGGGACTAGGAAAGGCATCAATTTTTCCTTCATTAATTCAGCAAAACTAGTCTCCCTACATTTTGTCTTATGTCCCCAACAGTACCTCCCTGACCAAAACATTCTCTACCAGGGGAGCTCAATCATCTTTCTAAAACATACCTCTTCAGATAGTGCCACCTCCCTCTAATTGGCTCAACACCTATAAAACCAAGCCCAAACTTGTACCGCATAACACAAAACCTTCCAGGGTCTTGTCTTTACATACCTTTCTAACAGTCTATCTCATCTCTCTGAGCTCCTAAACCTCCTTTCACTTCAGCCAGCCTGTGCTTAGAGTTCCCTGAATGTGTGACAAACACATGTTCACTAGTACAATTTTCTCTCTCTCAGCTTTCTGAGATATGCTATGTCACTTCAACCTTATTTAACCTCTAGCCCTTGAAATATGTCACAGAAACAACTTGGGCTGAGAGGCAGTAGGTGGTGATGATCATGATTGTGGGCACAATTCTTGCGCTGATAAGGATAACTTATATTTGTTTCACACTTTAAAGTCCTTTCACAACTATCATTCCAAATTAATCCTTACATATGACCCATTTTAACATGATCCCTGAAAATACCAAGATTTGGGAAGGTCGAGAGGCCACAGGGAAGTAATAGCTTCCCCTTCTCCTCCTGGCCCAAGTTATCTCCAGTAATCACTCTGTTCTATGGAGACAGGATTTTTCTTTTCTTAAGCTAGGAAAGAACATGGATAAAAGTGAGGTATGGAATTGACAATGAGAACCTGAGAATTTGAGGATTTAAACAGAATTACAACATAAAAATCAGTCCACATACCATTTATGTCAAACTTTTTTATTTTCCTTTAAAGAGAACATTTATATGCTTTTAAACAGCAACTTAGTGGAGTTTTTTTTGAAAGCCACTTATTTGTATGTTTTCATAAGATCTGTTCATATATTCCAAGTAACAAATAAAGTATCCAGTTTCCCTCTACAGATGCAAAGAAGATAACCACTGACAGTGAGACTGAGTCTATTCATGACCGCTTTGCTCTGCAGAACGCCTGCTGGCGAAAAGGTCAGCAGCTGGAGCTGTCGGCAGCGGCCACAGGTACCACGCTGCCCCTAGTTGGCCTGGAACCGGAAATGCAGCATCAAGAGGCCAAAGACCTGGCTCTACCCCTACTTGTTTCCTTATTATCCTTTGACCTTTGACATCTATCCCTTCAGCCTTAACAAAAAGAGGGAATTAGAAAAATTATCTCTAAGATTCCTTTCAGTAATAAAAACTCTGAAAGAATGACTGGTCCCTGTAGCTTCCTCCCCCTCAGGAGGAGATGTGGAGTAGGACAGACAGCATATAAACAGACTCAGAGGTGTAAACTGAAAGGTCATGGACTTTGGGATCAGAAAGTCCTGGTTCTAAACAAGGGTTCTACCACATATTAGCTTTCCTCCTCAAAAACATGGGTATAGTAATATGCGTCTAAAAGGGAAGTTAGAGATTAAATGAAAAAATACTTATTGAGAGCATGACGCCTAAAAATAAGTGTCCTTTCCATTACTTTCTTCCACCCCATGTTCCTACTTAGATGGGAAGAATACCACCCTTGTCACAGCCCCGGCTACTAGAGAGGGAGGTAACCCTCAGCGTATGAGAGAACTTCTCAGTTTTCCCACCTATTAAATGAGGGAGTTGTGTTAGACAATTTCCTGGGTCTTCCCGACTAGACACTGCTCCCACTAAAGAGCGAGCACTGTCACCATCTCTGAGTTGTCATGAGTTCCGCCCTGAAACGGTGGGGATTCTGGAGTCAGGCTGCCAACTTTCAAATCCTAACTGTGGTACTTTCTAGCTGGCAAGTTACTTAATCTCTGTTTCTCAGTCTCCTCAACAGTATAATGGGAATAATAATAATAGTTCTTGTAAGATTGAGATACACACACACACACACACACACACACATGCGCATTTAAAGCACAGGGCTGGCACAGAATAAGTGCTTGATAAATGTTAGCATGTATTATTGTTCACTTAAAATTTTTAAGTATCATTAATGCTATCACTATTACTACAGTCTCAAAGTATCTATTCTATAGCACAAGGAAGAGCAGGGATTCCAGCAGATTCCAGATCTGCTGTCTGTAATCATCCATGATGGTATGGCATTGCTCTAGAGCTGGGAAAGGAACACTTCTAAACAGAGGACAAGAGGCTACAGCTAAACCATACAGCTAAACAGGGCCAGAGCAGCTATTATAACCCTAGACCAGTGTTCTCTGTACAAACTACACTAAGCTTTATGTTACTGAATATTAAGTTTGTACACTGTGGCATTGTTTTAAAGACAAATATCTGCCTTTGTGAAGTATCTATGCTAAAATATTAAACAAAACTATGGATACTACATATAATGATGCTTCTTTGAAATGGCAAGAAAAAAACAAAATATATTCTCTCTATTCTTACCTTGAATTCCTTAATTCCAGTAAAAATACTGATAGATGAAATGTCAGTCTCTCCATTTGGTTTGCATTCGGTCACAATTTCAATTATCGTATCCAATGCCACTTTCATTCTGTCAAATACTCCTTCTTTGTTTTTATGGGCTGATTCACAGTTGGGATGCCTGAGACACGTCTTTGAAACAATTGAAAAATTTTATGTTAAGATTTGGCCCATATCATAAGACACAAAATCTTACAGAGAATATGCCATGCTAATAAAAATGGTTCTTTACCAAAATCTCCCGTGTCCCTGGCTCACCCAGCTGCTTCTCCTCACTAAAGTGGAAGTAGGATGAGTAAAAAGCGACAGCAAGGTTAAGTGAAAAAGGCAGAGTGCAAAACTATATCTTTATACTTTAGTATGTTTACTTAAAATTTTTGAAAAAAAAAAAACAACCCTATATCTTCATCATGATTAAAACTTTTAAAATGTTGCCTAATATGTGCAAGAGCTAAAAAAGAATGAGGAAAAATGAACAGATGTTTTATGACTGTGGATGCATCTTTGACTTTTAAAAAACGATGTAAAGGAAAAACTACTCCAGGGCCTAGCTATGAACAGAGCCTTCCAAGCAGACTCCAGCGAATCCTGTTTCTGTGGCTTCACTGATCCTAGCATGGAGGCAATATTCCGAGCAGAAAAGGCGATCCTAAACAAACTGCTAATGAGATGTTTACTAGTTCTTTCTTGAATCGTACCAATTTGCTGGCCGACTGCTGTTTGAAATTACAAGCTCTTGATTGACAATTTTGTTAAAAGTAGAATAAGGACTTAGAGGTATGAATTTACAGAATAAACAAGCTAAGGGCTGACTTAATACTCCACTGTTACTTAACAGATTCTAACTTGCCTAGCTTTTTCTAGAGCACATGTGCTGGCTCCCCACTGAGACTAGCAAAACCCCACAGGCAGTGACCGTGTGTGACAGGCCTCCATTCACAGCACTTAATAAGCCATTTTCTGCTTAGTTGCTCAAAGCTGACTCACAGATTACCTGATGTTTGGAACTGGGGATGGTAGTTAACATTCTTGTTAAAGAATAACTGAAATTTAACTATTATAGCCCATATTCCAATTTATCATTTTCATCTTTTTAAAGTGTAAAATACATAAATTAGATGCATTTAATCAGGTTTTCAAATTAATTTACAACACAGTAAAACAAAAATTTTCTTACCTTTGAAGCTGTGAGAAGCATCATTGTACACTTTTCAAGAACTGCCCTAGCTGCTGCCATTTTTGCCTTTTTCTTTTCATCTTTCAAGTCCTAAACATGGAATAAAACCACTGAGCAGTCTAGGATCCTGTAAACAACTCAATTTTTTGAGAAATAATTTACTCCATAATAGCAATACTCAACAATTAAGTAACATTGTTTTAAAAAAGTGACAAAGTAGGAAAAAAAAACCAGAATAAATGTTTTATAAAATGTCACCACTTCAATGTAAATACATCAACACAATAGAATAGAAAGAAACAGCTGCCCTTACTAAGGGCAGCACAGCCAGGAACTGAGACCTAGGGAGAGGCTGCCATGTGGCTCACATTCTGGTGGCCTGCACACCTGACATTCTGCCCATGTGAACACACCTCACTCCCAACCAGAAACAACCATCCTATGCTTTACTTAATTAAAAGTGACTTATTTACTGAGCATGTGTGGACTATTATTTCCTTCAAAATAGATACTCAGAAGTCAACTCTTTCAGGGATCATGTCTGATTAATCTCATCTAAGTGCATATTCATCTCAAGTTTTTTGTTGTTGTTGTTGTTGTTGTTGTTGTTTTAATCCTAAACTTAGCCAATATGCTGCTCTAAAATGTTCTTAAGATGTTTCTTGGGCATATAATTTTCCCCAATTAGAATATAAACTCTGAAGTAGGCACTGTATTTGGGTTTGGTTTTTTTTCATTTGGTTTCTCTTCATATAGCCCTTGATATGAATGTGTGCTATCACAGAAGATCTCCAAATATTGCTGATTAAATCTATAACCAAATACTCTCATAGTAGTTTGGTAACCATCTAAATCAGGGGTCAGCAAAAATTTTCAATAAAAGGCCAGATAATAAATTTTTGAGGCTTTCTGGTTCATTTGGTCTCTGAAACAACTAATTAATTTTGCCAGTGGTAGTATGAAAGCTACCCTGGACAATACATAAACAAATTAATATGGGTGTGTTCCAATAACTTTACTTATGGATGCTGAAATTTGGATTACATAAGATTTTCACCTGTCACATTAGTCAATTTTTTTCCTCACTTGTCAGTTGGATGAAAAGCCTTTTCTTACAAATAACAAAGACCTAAAGTTTGAAAGTGATTTCCTTTTATTTGTTTTAATAAATGAGAGTGGATTCAGAGTTATCCCTATAATAATATCACTCTCATTCACTTGCATCCCAATACAGCTTTCTTTAATCGGAAAGAAAGAAGCAAAGTTACATCTAGTAAATGAGAAACTGCAAAAAACTCCAAAGCTAATTCAGGTCACAAGGTAACATTCCAAAGGACTGTATCCTACATGTGATTATCAGCCATCAGGAGTATCTTTCAAAAATAAAGGTTGAGGTCACTTCCAGAATTTCCATCCATTCCTTGTCCTTAACATACTGGACAGGACTTCTACCAAAAAAACCTGTGGGTCTAGTTGACAATGCATCAAGTGTGTATACATAACACTTGTAAGCCATACATTACACCATATATTGTATGGTGATAGCAAGTGATCCAGAAAGATGGCATCTCAATCTGTTAGAGGGCTGGTCCACGGGACGAAACACAGGCCTCATTAAACCCAGATGTCCAAGAAGCACTAAGTGAAGCATATAATCCAGCCTGCCACTTTCCAGGCCAATACCCACCTTCCAACTCCAGCTACAACCAGGAAAGTTCACGCCCAAAACCATGGCCTATGGGACTATACCAAAGCATCTCAAGAAGAGATCAATCATATATTTAACTTGACAGGATAAATTCATGCACAAGTACCCCAACAACAAGAAAAAGTCAATCCTGGATTTGACATGGTTTTCCACCTCCCTAAACTTCAGAACTTACAGTCTGAATTGGGGAACAGACCTACAAAGAACTAATATCATGGTGCGGTTTGAAAACTACAGGCTTTAGAATCAGACATAATTGAGTTCAACCTGCTAGAAAAGTGACCTTGGGAAACTTTATTATCTGCTCAAGTTCAGTTTCCTCACATGTGAAACAGTAATAACGACACCTACCTTATACGGATGTTCTGAGAATTAAATGAAATCATGAATATTAAGTAGCTAACATATAGCCAATGCAAATCATCCAATGCTTGGGTTATTACTATTAATCTAATATAGAACAATTATAGAAAGATATAATAACAGAATAATATATAAAAAATTACAGAAAGAATAATAAGAGATATATAACAAAATACTATCAGGATATGTATGATGACTCATTTATTTGCCTGAGCCCTTGTAGAAGAGTCAAATGGAAAGTTCTGTGAAAGAGGAAGTACTTGAATTGGGCCTTGAAGGCAAGTATGACCTTTCCCAGTGTGTGAGGTGGGAAAATATTTAACTGTTATCTGTGAGCAAAACAAGGCATACAGATCTATTTACTTTATCCTGGCTTATTTATGAAAGGCTTTCAAGAGCAAGGTTATAGATTTAATAAGCAAAAAAAACCAACCCAAATGATCACAAAGATCACACCTCTATCCAAATTGAAAAGTATAAATGTATCTCAAGATTTTAAAATATGGTAAACACATACATTTTGTCTATCTCCAGTAAGATGTGCAAACTCCACCATTTCATTTCCAAATTGACTGAATATTTGGACAAACTCTTGAAAGCTGTTCACTATCTCCAGTCTTTCCATAGTTGCAAGAACCTGCAAAACAGACATTATTTTGTTATCAGGTTTAGATGTGAAAGAGACTGAGACATCAAACCTGAGCCAAGAGAGGAACAAAAGAGAAGTTCTAAATTCTAGGGGAAAGTTGAGAAAGAGTCGGAGGAAAAGACAGAGAAGAAACGACTCAGAGAAGTAGATGCAGATTCAAAGGTTAGAATCATCTCGGGAATGATTTCTTTTTAGGATGGGAAGACTTGGGCTTACTTGAAAATTAAAGGAAAAAGTAAAGGAAATGACTAAATATGTAAAAGGTCATTTATGCAGCAAGGTCTGGAGAAGGTGGGAATGGGCAGGACTAAGGTAATCAAATTCTTCAGAGAAGTAGGAGGGGGATGAGGATAAAAGATGATACACAGAAGCTTTAAGGTTCAGTGAACCAGAATTGGGGGAACCCCATCCTCCTCAGAAAAGTGTAAGGAAGGTCACTCGCATAGTGAGGAGTGCAAAGGGCGATTAGGGACTTCACGAGTAGGAAAAGTTTGGATCAGTCAGAAACTGCCTGTGGTAAATAAGTTAATTGCCAAGAAGCTTTGGGCAGCCAGAAGTAGATAGAAGGCATGTCTGTAACACAGCCAACAGAGAACATTATGTATTTTCTTGATATTTAGAAGTAAAGTAAATAGATGTGAAACATATTTTCAAATACTTTTCTCTAAAATAACAATACTGGATTAGTTTTAGTCAGACCAAGATAGGGAAGGAAAACACAGATAGCCTGTGTTTACTTATTTTTAATGAGGATATGATGGATATTTGGCATGTTAATCTGCCCCGGCAGCTCAGGAAGCCTAGGCAATTAATGCAGATAAGGCAGATTGCTACCACTGAGCAGAACCTCCGTCTTCCAAAGAGAGGAAGGTTTGTTCCTATGCCTCTAGCACTGTCCGATTCACCTCTCCAACTGCTTTTTCTCTTTAAACTTACATTTTTCAATTCACTCAATACTAGCCAGGTAGTTTTGTCCTCAAATCAGTGGGAGGATCCCTTCCCTGGCTGACTGCCCTCCTCTTTGCCTAGGGGATTATCCAGGGAAAGAAGTGATTGGGACTTCCCTGGTGGTCCACTGGGTAAGATTCCGCGCTCCCAATGCAGGGGGCCCAGGTTCATCCCTGGTCGGGGAAGTAGATCCCGCATGCACGCCGCAACTAAGAGTTCGCGTGCCACAACTAAGAGGTCCACATTCCACAACTAAAAGATCCCGCCTGCCGCAACTAAGACCCGCAGCTAAATAAATAAATAAATAAATAATTGTACACACCCTGGCTTCCCTGTTGACGGAGAAGCATGGCCATTATCTGAGAGACTGAAAGAGGTCTAGACTGGAAGAGTTAAAATCTATTCTCTAAATTTTATGATTATTAAGTAATATTTAGGAACTTTGCATACAGAAATTTTATAATGTGGATAATTGTGGTTTCAGGTAATTGAGCTTTTTCTTAAGCACATAAATTGTTACTCTCTGACTTAGGGGGAAAAAAGGCACTGAGGAATTCAGTATTTTTTTTTTTTTTTTTTTTTTTTTTGCGTTACGCAGGCCTCTCACTGCTGTGGCCTCTCCCGTTGTGGCGCACAGGCTCCGGACGCGCAGGCTCAGCGGCCATGGCTCACGGGCCCAGCCGCTCCGCGGCATGTGGGATCTTCCCGGACCGGGGCATGAACCTGTGTCCCCTGCATCAGCAGGCGGACTCTCAACCACTGCGCCACCAGGGAAGCCCGGAATTCAGTATTTTTATCAGCTAGCTTTCTACTACATACACTGTCATGGTGCTCAGCTTTTCTTCCCACATTTGTACACACGAAAAGTTTTCACCAATAAACCTCAACAAGTAGATAACGGTTTTCTGAGAAGAAATGTTATTTGCATTCAAAAGTTTGAGCCCAGTATATACATTTAGGAATTACAGGTATAGATGAAGCATCACTTTTAAACTGTAGACAATTAGAATAATAAACAATTAAAACAGATAAGCATTGCTGAATTACCTGCAGTTAACCTAAAAAAAAAAAAGAAGAACAAAAAACTTTTTGAATAACCGTGAAAGACACAAGTAGAAACATTAGAAAGGTAAGTAAGTACCTTATTTCTTGACCTTATTATCTGCTTAATGACTACTCGGTCTGCCAGCAATAACACTTTTGTCACTGAAGAAAGAAGTAATCTTGCAGCCTTTATAACTCCTGTTTTATCTGTAAAAATTGTGATCTGGCCATCAGATTCTGGACGATTCAAGCTGCTCATATCTGTAAGCGCTGCAATTGTTTCTCCTAAGAAGAAAGGCAAAGGGTGGGGGGTGGGGGGTTAAACTGGGAATAAGTCACACAAATTAAAATCCAGACTTTAATCTTTTTTTTTTTTTTTTTTTGCGGTACGCGGGCCTCTCACCGCTGTGGCCTCTCCCGTTGCGGAGCACAGGCTCCGGATGCGCAGGCTCAGCGGCCATGGCCCACGGGCCCAGCCGCTCCGCGGCATATGGGATCCTCCCAGACCGGGGCACGAACCCGTATCCCCTGCATCGGCAGGCGGACTCTCAACCACTGCGCCACCAGGGAGGCCCCAGACTTTAATCTTTAAGGTAATGTGCTCAATGGGTAGAAACTCAACTTTGGAGTCTTATTTCAGGAATAAGAAATAGCTTCTTCTTGATGAACCCAAGGATTATCATATAAGGTTCTCTAATGGCAAAATAATGGTATATTCCTAAGAATTGTGAAAAATTGTTGCATTCATCGAGTTTGAAAAATATTATAACTTCGGTTTCCAGCAGTATGGCAAACTACATGATCCCAAAAGCCTCCTGCTCTATAAGGCCAAGAAAGAGAGATCCCAGGAGCCAATAACCAAAGAAGAACCTAAAAGCAGAGAAGTAAGCAGCTGCCCAGGCTTTGGCTAGGGCTGAGGGGATAGAGGGAGCATCAGGGGGGCAGGGGTGGGGGTGGCTGTCACTGCCCATCTCCATAACCTGAAGGGGTTTGGGTTTTTATGGATAGGCAGGGAGAGAAGACAAGACTTTGGGCCCCAGCAGGAGGCATCCTCAGTGAAAAGTGGGCCTAGAAAAACCATCCCTCGGGCTTCCCTGGTGGCGCAGTGGTTGAGAGTCCGCCTGCCGATGCAGGGGACACAGGTTCGTGCCCCGGTCCGGGAAGATCCCACATGCCGCAGAGCGGCTGGGCCCGTGAGCCATGGCTGCTGAGCCTGCGCGTCCGGAGACTGTGCTCTGCAACGGGAGAGGCCACAACAGTGAGAGGCCCGCGAACCGCAAAAAAAAAAAAAAAAAAAAAAAAAAAGAAAAAGTCTCTTCTTCATTGTTGCTATGAAAATCTTTTGATTTCTGTAATAGCAATTATCCAACAATAAAACAATTCAAATATTTCTTGTCCCCCCAAATGAAACCAGATTGTAACTTTTTCCCAAACCTTACTGTTTAAATTTAAAAGTTTAAAAAAATAAACTTCATCATCTTGTAATGTTCAAGATCATTTTTAAGTCATAAATAAGTCTGAGTACATAATGGATTGATTTTCTCACAAAAGCCCTCTTGTCAATATTATTACATACACACAAGAGGCTAAGGATCTCGAGAAAAATTATCTGAATTTTAATGGATATATCACGAGGTATGACATAATGAGTCAGGATTCAGGAAGATTAGTCTGATAGAAGCATATAAAATGGACTAGAAAGGAGAGATTCAGAGCCAGGCTACTAACCAGGCAGCTATTTTAATTGTGGGTGTGAAGCAGTAAGGAACTTACTAGGATGATAGCCATAGGAATATAAAAAAGATGATTTGGGAGATACTGAGGGAACAAAATATAAAATTAGGACCTTAACAGTGATAAGAAGGAAAGGAAAAGTGAAAAAAATGGCTTCAAGGTTGTAAACCTAAGTCACTTAAAAAAGTCAGAAGGGCATGGGAAGGGAGATGATAAATTTAGTTTCAGACAATAGGAATTTGAAATGAAACAGGAAAACCCAAAAGATAAGCCATTACATATGGAGTGGTTACATATCATGACAACAGCTGAAGTTCTACTAACAGACGAAGTCTGTGGTAGCCAGCCTCCAAGATGGCTCCCAATGGTCCCCACCTCTTTTTCATCCCTGTGTTTTCTCCTCCCACATCATACCAGGGTTGGTATGGCAGAAGTGACAGCATGCTACACCCAACATTAGGTTGTTAAAGACTCTGAGGTTGCCATCTTGGTTGCTCTCTCTCTCTGAGGGAAGCCATTTACCATGTTGTACGCAGCCACTACTGCAGAGAGGCATACATGGGGAGAATCGGAGGCCTCTAGTCAAGAGCCAGCAAAAATGTGAAGCTTGCCAATAACCAAGAGAGGGAGCTTGAAAGCAGATCCTGCAGTCCAGCCAAACCTGCAGGTCCAGCCAACACCCTGAGTGTAACCTCATGAGAGACGCTGACCCAGAACCAGCTGGTTAAGCTACTCCCTGATTTCTGACCCTCAGAAACTATGTGAGGGAATAAAATGTTTGTGGTTTTAAGTTGCTAAGTTTGGGTTAATATGTTACACAGCAATAGGTAACTAATACCAAGTTTATATAGCAAATATGAAGAGAAAAAAGAGGTTAGAATTAAACTTTAACGTACAGAGAAAGGAGCAAGAGGAAAAGTATCACTTTGTAATAGCAAGAAATATAAAAATGTTTCCTCTGCACCCCTGGAAAATGTTACTTTTTCCAGTAGCTTTCAGTCATCAAAGATACTACATACGAGCTTGCCCATATGGCGTTATTTAACCTTTCCTTTTTCTGACTAAACCCCAGGCATTTAGCCCTAAGTATGTGGGATGGTAACATTTGGTTAGCTCCACCAACAAAGTTAAATGCTTCCATAACATTATAAAGTTGTTCCAAGTATAGACTGTTCAGAAATTAGTTCCCTGGAAAAGTCACAAAGCTGCCTTATAGTTTCATGGTTGTCATTTTTTAACTTGTTATATGTAACTAGTTAGTGCTATGTCTTAAAGCAAAAACTCAAAGTCGGTCAAATACAAATATTTATTGAGTGTCCACAGAAAATGTAAAACTTGACTAGAAGCCAAGTAAAAAGTAAAAACAGTTGGGGAGTGGACAAAATGGGTGGACTCAAAAGGTACAAACTTCCAGTTATAAGTTAAATAAGTCGTGGGATGTAATGCACAGCCTGGCAACCATAGTTAATAATACTGTATTGCATATTTGAAAGTTGATATAGAGTAAATCTTAAGTTCTCACTGCAAGAAAAAAAAAATCTTGTAACTATGTGTGAATGTTAACTAGACCTACTGTGGTGATCATTTCACAATATATACAAATATCTAATCATTACATTGTATACCTGAAACTAGTATAATGTTGTGTGTCAATTATACCTCAGTTAGAGAAAAGTAAAAACACAATGCAAAAGTTCAACACAGGGAAAGAAAAGTTAGAAATAATCATTATAATGACAACTAATATTTATTGAGCACTTTCTATGTGCCAAATGCATACATGCATTATGTCAAAACACTGCTATAAACACTAACAATATCCCCACTTTATAGATTAGAAAATTGAGGTTTAAAAAGGTTTAGTAGCTTGCCCAATATCACACTGCTAGCAAGTGGAAGAGTTGGGATTGACTCCAAAGCCACAGTTCTTTATCACTACTTTACATTATTCCCCTCAAATGAATATTAAATGGTCCAAAGGAGAAAATGACTACTGTGAGCTGAGTGGGCTAGAAACATTCCAGGAGTGACTGAAGTCTTAAATTTGTATATGTTAAGAGAAAATAAGGCTTCCATATCCTACAACTCCAGGAGGCACCATTCTCATTATATTATCTGAGTGACCCTAAGAGGCAGTTCTCAAGAAGGGAAAGGGCACTTCACATGAGAAGAGACAACAGGCGCAGCCCATGACACCAGACAGCATCCAAAAGACACCTGCATGGAGCTCCTAGGCTTACAGGGCTTGCAGGGGCAGCACAGTCTACTGGAGCTGGGGTAGGTGTACACATCCTCTTCTCACCTTACACTGAGCACAGTGACATGTTACGAAGCCAAAAGGTGAGGACTCAGGCTGCCCTTTCTTTTAAAAACCCTTACTCTTGCTTTAATTAAGGGTTTGCTTAAGAAACAGTAACATGAAAAATATCTCTACGTTTTCTGTTGAATTGTCCATGGCATTATGTAATAACGTCTCTTGTATAAGTGCCCACACAATTTAGTTCCAGGAAAAAAAGTCACTTTCCTCTTGACAAGCTGGTTTGTTTCCTTTCAACAAACAATGAGAATTATATAACCCCTTCTTTCCCACATTTCTTGTCTTGCTTTCCAGGAAGTACAAAGATAAATTTCATGTTTAATTAGAGTAACAATGTTGGCCAAAGTTTCTAGTATATTTATTTTCATCTCCTATTTTAATGGGTTCATTAAACATATGTTTAATTGTAACTATTTTACATCTCTCTCTCTTTTTTTTTTGGCTACACCCTACGGCTTACAGGATCTTAGTTCCCCCACCAGGGATTGCACCCGGGCCACAGAAGTGAAAGCACCGAGTCCTAACCACTGGACCGCCAGGGAATTCCCTTAAATCTCTTTTAATATGTAGGCAAAACATAAATTATGAGTAGAATAAGGCCATTCCCCTTCCCTACATAAAAACTATTCTATATCTTAGTGATGGCTAGAAACCCAAGAGTCAACTCAGAATCCTCCCTTTGTTTTAGTCAATAACCAAGTTCTATCATTTAATCACCTTAGTGAATATTTAGTGTACTCTTTCTGGTTTTTATATCCCTAACACACTGTCTTGGTTTAGCCTGGTTTACTGGAAAAGCTTCCACATTAATCTCTCTGCCTTTAGTCTCAACTCTCTCTCAATCAACCCTCATTTGTTCATTTCCTCCGCACTACCAGAAAGATTTCTAACACAAAATTATTGTCTTTCAGCTGGCCCCAAATTCCTCAATCTATCAAGTATAGAATAGTACCTGAAGTCATTCATATAACATTAGGGCCATGTATTGCCTGGTTGGCCCCTCCACATTACTTGGCCTTATCTCACCTACTCCCTTCCCCCCATGATGACCCTCCAAACATACCTGCTCCTCTCTCAGGGTTGCCCATCTCAATTAAGAGCACCACCATCTACCCATCAAACCTTGGAGTTATCCATGACTCTTCTTCCCATCACATCCTACATCCAAACTATCAACAAATCCTACCAGCTCCACCTTCTCAATATAACCAAATGCAACTCCTTTTCACCACCTCAAGTGCTATCACTGGGTCTAAGTCACCATCGTCTATCACCTGAACCACTACAACAGCCTCCTAACTGGTCTCTGATTTCACCCCCATACCCTCTAAAATCTGTTCTCTCTACAGCAGCCACCAGGGATGCTTTTAAAATATATTGTGAGATTATGTCACCATCCTGCACAAAACCTTCCACTAGCCCCACTGTGACACTTAGAACATGGCCCAAAGTTCCTATCTTTGCCTAGAAAGCCATACCTGTTCTTGTTCTTCTCCTTGCCCGGAATGTCCTTCCCCCAGATATTCATATAGTTGGGGTCCTCACTTCATTGCAGTCTCTGCTTCAGTGTTACTTCCTTAGAGAGATTTCCTGACTCCACCCCCCAATTTCAGTAGTTCTCAACTGGGGGGGCCATTTTGATCCCTCAGAGGACATTTGGCAATGTCGAGACATTTTTTGGCTGTCACAATGGGGGAAGAAGGGATTTATAGGCATCTGATAGGTAGAAGTTAGGGATTCTACAATGCAAGGGGCAGCCCGCACCCCCAGCAAAGACTTATCAAGCCAAAATGTCAACGGCATCAAAGTTGAGAAACCCTGCCCTCCCTAAAATATACCTCCTTTGGTCTCCTAACCCTTATTCTGCTTTACTATTTTCTCCATGATAACTGTCACCACCTGTCCTTATGCACATATCTATTTATTCATTTGTTTATGGTCTCCCTCACTAGAATGCAAGCTCCACGAGGGCAGACTTTATACTGATTTCTACGTGGCTATATCCCTCTGGTCTAGAAGAATGCCTGGCATATGGCCAGCACTCAGTAAGATATTTTAAAGAATAGGTGGATAAATGACACTTAAACAAAGCTGAATTATCTGTATCCGTCAAAACTCCCCAGGTTCTCTCAAACTTCTATGCCACCAGTTATAGACTTGTGAGACATCAGGAAATCTGAAGTCAGATTTTGTCTGCTGTAGAGACAGGAACAGGCTTAGTTTTATTTCCATTTCCTACATGATGGCAAATAGGCTAACATGCTCCTTGACAGTAGAGTCCATGCCTCACATTCCTTCTATACCTCTTGCATTCAATGGCTGATGGCCAGGATGGTGGGCTTCTACCCTGCCCAGTGAAAGAATTCAATGTTTCAGATTTAGGACTTAATCCAAGAGAAATTCAATATTCCTGGACACTAATCTAGGGCCTTAATGACCTAGGCATCAGTAATAAAAGGGCTAAAACACAGTACACATCTTTACTCAAAATAAGACAATAATTTGTCATGATATCCAAAGCAATAAAATTGGTATAAATAGGCTTTAACATACCTGCTTGTTTAGCTTCAATACAGGCAATATTTATTTCTTCTTTCAAGTCCCAGTTTTCATTGGCTATAGCATCCCCTACTTTAACAAATCTTCCAACTGCCAAGTTTACAGCTTGTCCTACACGCTGAATTGCTTGCAGAGTTTTATCAGACTTTTTGGTATTATCCTTATGATTAATAAGCGTGGTGATCTAAAAATAAAAGATAAAAGCAACCTGCTTAAATATTATCGCAATACTTTTTTTTAAAGCTGTATCACAATGGCCAAGAAAATTAAGCCCAGCATACTACACTAGCCTAATACACTAAATTAACTGATAGTTTTAATGCTTCAACCCAGACAACGAGCGAATCATCTTGCATCCCTCCTGAGGACAACATTTCCATTAATAACAATTCTAAGTTTACCTGAGGGCAGTTATCCAGGGCACACAGTTCTATAAGCCCTCCAGATATTTCAACAAATCTTAAAGACAGGAGAAAAGTAGGAGAAGGTGGATCATTACATTCAAAGAATCCACATAAAACCAAAGCACTTCAGGTCTAGATGCCTCTACAGTGACTTGAGCTGCTGTGAGAGTAAAGACAGCATCTTCTTCACCATGCATTCCACTCCACTGCCTAGCACAGTGTGTAGGTTGTACAAAATGGTACATGAACCATACTTGTTTACACTTAGAAGGACCACTATAATCTATGTTTTATACTTCTCTCCGTTTTGTTGCAGACTCAAAGTAAACGAAATACCAAGAGCTTTAACACTTGATTCCAGGCCTGAAATAAAATATAAAAGGTGACAAGTTAAGCTGGTTGAAACAAATACAAATCTTCAAAATGTCCTAGAAAATTAGTACCTGAACTATAGTGACATATAAAAATATTTAAAGAATGTTAACATGAAAAATATAAATCCCAAATGGTACATGTTCATCGTGTATAACTTTGAAATGATTTATATAAATATATTAACAAAGACCAGAATAGTGAATTAAGAGAAGAGGAAGGGACTTGCCCTTTGAGCAGCAACTATGTGCCAAGCACTTTATGTGTTATGGTATTAATAATTTAGAGTCAGGAAGGCCTGGGTTTGAGCCTTGGCTCTGCCATTAGTAACTAAATGACCTAGGGAAATGTACTTAATCTCTCTAAATTTCCTCATCTATAATATTATCTTCCAAAATTTGAAAATTTCCTAGAATACAGGTCCTGAGGCTGCATCACTGAACAAGACTAACACAATCCTGCCCTTATTCTGTTTACAGTCTATCAAAATAACAATAATCCAATGTACAAAATATATTTGTTGCACACCTATCATATGTCAAATAAAATTCTAGGCAATGATGAAACAGCAATGAACAAGAAAGAAAAGGCCCATACTCTCATGGAGCTTACATTCTAGTGGAGTGAGGGGAGACACAATAATCACACACATAGGTTAAAAAAAAAAATTAATGTAAATGCTATGCAAAATATTAAAATAGGATAATGTGATAGAAAGTATCTGTGTAGCTACCTGAGATTAGTTGATCTTCCTTCTATGAAGGAAGTGGGATTGCTGGATCATATCGTAGTTCTATTTTTTAAACTTTTTGAGGAATCTTCATACTCTTTTCCATAGTGGCTGCACCAACTTACATTCCCACAAACAGTGCACAAGCATTCCCTTTTCTCCACATCCCCACCATCACTTATCTCATCTTTCTGATGACAGTCAATTTTAACAGATGTGAGGTAATATCTCATTGTAGTTTTGACTTGAATTTCCCTGGTGATTGGTGATTTTAAGCATTTTTTCATGTACCTGTTGGCCATCTGTATGTCTTTTTTTTTTTTTTTTGCGGTACGCGGGCCCCTCACTGTTGTGGCCCCTCCCACTGCGGAGCACAGGCTCCGGACGTGCAGGGTTAGCGGCCATGGCTCATGGGCCCAGCCGCTCCGCGGCATGTGGGATCCTCCTGGACTGGGGCACAAACCCACATCCCTGCATCAGCAGGCAGACTCTCAACCACTGCACCACCAGGGAAGCCCTCCCTATGTTTTTGTCTAGGAGTTTTATGGCTTCGGGTCTTACACTTAAGTCTTTAATCCATTTCAAGTTAATTTTTGTGAGTGGTATAAGATAAGGGTCCCATTTCATTCTTTTACATGTGATTATCCAGTTTTCCCAAATCATTTATTGAAGAAGCTATCCTTTACCCATTGAGTATTCTTGGCTCCTTTGTCAAATATTAGTTTACTATGTATGCACGGGCTCTGGATTTTGTTCCAGTGGACCATGTGTCTATTTTAATGCCAGCCCCATACTGTTTAATTACTATAGCTTTGTAGTATAGTTTGAAATCAGGAAGTGTGATACCTCCAGCTTTTTTCCTGTTTCTCAGGATGCCTTGGCTAGTTGGGGTCTTGGTGCTTCCATACAAATTTCAGGATTGTTTTTCTATTCTGTTAAAAATGCCATTGGAATTTTGATAGGAATTGCACTGAAGCTATAGATAGCTTTGGGTAGTATGGACATTTTAATACTAATTCTCCTGACCTATGAACATGGATTATCTTTCCATTTACTTGTGTCTTCAATTTCTTTCATCAAAGGTTTAGAGTGTTCAGTGTACTGATCTTTCACCTCCTTGGTTAAATTTATTCTTAAGTATTTTATCATTTTTGATGCTACTTTTATTTTATTTTATTTTATTTCTTTTTCAGATATTTTGTTTTTAGTGTATAGAAACACAACACCAATTTCTGCATGTTGATTTTTTTATCCTTCAACTTTAGGAATTTGTTTATTAGTTCTAACAGTTTTTTGGTGGAGTCTTTAGGATTTCCTTATATATAAGATCATGTTATCTGAAAATGGAGATAATTTTACTTCTTCCTTTCTGACTTTGATGCCTTTTATGCCTTTTTGTTGCCTGACTGCTCTGGCTAACACTTCCAGTACTATATTGAATAGGAGTGGTGAGAATGGACACCCTTGTCTTGTTCCTGACATTAGAGAAAAAGCTTTCAACATTTCACTGTTGAGAATGATGTTAGCTGTGAGCTTATAATATATGGCCTTTATTATGTTGAGGTACATTCTTTATATACTCAATCATGAAAGAATATTAAATTTTGTCAGATGTTTTTTCTGCACCTATTGCGATTATATAATTTTTCCTTCATTTTATTAATGTGGTGTAGCACATTTATTGATTTGCGTATATTGAACCATCCTTGCAACCCAGGGATAAATCCCACTTGATCATGGTGTATGATCCATTTAATGTGCTACTGAATTCAGTTTGCTAGTATTTTGTTAATAATTTTTGCATCTGTATTCATCAGGGATATTGGCCTATAGTCTTTTGCTGTTGTTGTTTTGGTTTGGTTTGGCTTTTTTCCTTATAGTGTCCTTATCTGGCTTTGGTATCAGGATAACGCTGGCAGAGACCACACTTTTAAGTACTACATTATAATGCCCCACAAAATCCCAATGAAATAGGTACTAATGTCATCCCCATTTCACAAATGAGAAAACTAGACAGCATGGAGAGTAAGGAAATTAGACATCAAGAAGAGTAGGAGATTTAAGATTTAAATCCAGATACTCTGACTCAAGAGCCTAGCCTCTTCACCACTTAGCCAACCTGACTTCCCTGCCTCTGACTTCTCAACTGACAAGAGGATTAAAGAAAACAATGCAGTATCATGTTTAACATAGTACCCAGTTTAAGTACTCAGAGGCATATTATCATTAGCTCTCTTATTTAATCCTTACATACTATTCAAGATAAGAAAACTGAGGCTGAGTGAAATTAAGTACTTGGCTTACACAGCTAAGAAGCGGCTTAGCTTAGAATTTGAACCCAGGTTTATCTGACACCAAAGTCCACCCCATACTCTTTCCTTTAGTGAAGCTTTTCAATCTTCCTGGGTTTTCTGAGTGTTTTTGGTTTTGGAGGGAAAAATACTTTCTTCAAAATAAAATATTACCTAAAATTACTAGGCAGTCCATCAAAGAAGTGTTTCTATGGTTGAATTTTGAGGATAACTATGGGTTATGGGAAGCAGGGAAACAAATATGAATACTATGAGCACCAGCTTAGTCCTTCTCCACACCTGATACATCCTAGGGAACTCTTAGTATCACCTGGAGAACAGAGTACTTGACCACCACTGACTGTTCCAACAACCATGTTGGAAGAGACTCTGGAGAAAAGAAGTTTAAGTTGTTTTTATTAAATCCTTTATAAAGTTTAGACTTTTCAATTGTAAAGAAAAGATCCTGCAGTTAGGCTAAAATACCAACTATTGTTCAGTTCTGAAACACACATTTTGCTTTCACTACAAGCATCCTCCCCAGTGCATAATTAGGTGTGGCTATCTTCCTTTTACTCAAAGCACTCTGCAAAATATTCAGTCTAAATAGAGGTATGCATTTCAAATTGAATTTGGAGGAGCCAAGTCAATTTATAAAATTTCTTATTAAAAGGTCTACATATGGGACTTCCCTGGTGGCACAGTGGCTAGGAATCCACCTGACAATGCAGGGGACACAGGTTCAAGCCCTGGTCCAGGAAGATCCCATATGCCATGGAGCAACTAACCCTGTGCGCCACAACAACTGAGCCTACGCTCTAGAGCCTACAAGCCACAACTACTGAGCCCACGTGCCACAACTACTGAAGCCCGTGCACCTAGAGCCCGTGCTCTGCAACAAGAGAAGCCACCACAATGAAAAGCTCGCGTGCCACAACGAAGAGTAGCCCCTGCTCACCGCAGCTAGAGAAAGCCCGCATGCAGCAATGAAGACCCAACACAGCCAAAAATAAATAAATAAATTTATACAAAAAAAAAAGGGTCTATATATGTCCTAAAATTATTTTCAAATTTTTTAAAAGGGAGATCCAAAAAATTATACATGTTGATTGTTTTTAAAAACGGGAAGGGGTAATATAGGAAAGCCCAAAGAAATAAAAGTCACCCATAATCCCACTACCTTGTGAGCAACTTGGCATAATCCTTTTCAGTCTTGCTTTCTACACAGACATACTTCAACACAGTTTAACAAAAGTGAGACCAAACTTCAATTTCCTTATCAAGCAAAAAATAAAACTAGTCAACATTTAACGTTAAGCACAACAGCAAACGCTATCTGATGTGCTTTCCATGTACTGATTCAATCAATGCTTACATCTCTGTGAGGTAGATACTGTTACTACCCTCATCTTACAGATTAAGAACCTGAAATTTGAAAAGGTTACGAATTTGCCCAAGGTCACAAAGGCAGTAAGTTGCCTCTCAGTCACTACACAGCCTCTTTCCTCCCAGGATTATGTTAAGAATCAGAGGAGGCGTGGCAAGTCCCACGGCTGAGTGCTCCCAGAGCTGGGGACTGCTCCCCACATACGCCTGAAGGAGCTGCAGGGGCTGTGGGCACAGGCAGAGAAGCTTGCAGGATCTTGCTTCCCAGGCCGGAGGTTGGGCCCGAGCTCCTATGGTGGGGGCTCCAAGTCTAAACCGCTGGACTAACAGAGAACCTCAGAGCCCAGGGAATGTCAATCGGAGTGAGGCCTCCCAGAGGTCCTCATCTCAGCACCAAGATGGAGCTCTATCTAACTGCCTGCAAACTCCAGTGCTGGATTTCTCAGGCCAAACAACTAGTAAGACAGGAACACAGCACCAACCATCAAAAAAAAAAAAAAAAAAAAGAAACGACAAAAATATGTTACAGACAAAGGAGCAAGGTAAAAACCTACAAGACCAAATAAATGAAGACGAAATAGGGAACCTACCTGAAAAAGAATTCAGAGTAATGATGGTAAAGATGATCCAAAATCTTGAAAACAGAATAGAGAAAATACAAGAAACATTTAACAAGTATCTAAAAGAACTAAACAGCAAACAATGATGAACAACACAATTACTGAAATTACAAATATTCTAGAAGGAATAAATAGCAGAATAACTAGGGCAGAAGAACAGATTAGTGAGCTGGAAGATGAAATGGTGGAAATAACTGCCAGGGAGTAGAATAAAGAAAAAAGAATGAAAAGAATTGAGGACAGTCTCAGAGACATCTGAGACAACATTAAATGTACCAACATTAGAATTATAGGGGTCCCAGAAGAAGAAGAGACGGCTTCCTGGTGGCACAGTGGTTGAGAGTCCGCCTGCCGATGCAGGGGACACGGGTTTGTGCCCCGGTCCGGGAAGATCCCACATGCTGCGGAGCGGCTAGGCCCGTGAGCCACGGCCACTGAGCCTGCACGTCCAGAGCCTGTGCTCCGAAACGGGAGAGGCCACAACAGTGAGAGGCCCACGTACGGCAAAAAAAAAAAGAAGAGGAAAAAAAAAGGGTCTGAAAAAATATCTGAAGAGATTATAGTCAAAAACTTCCCTAACATGGGAAAGGAAATAGTCAATCAAGTCCAGGAAGCACAGAGAGTCCAATACAGGATAAATACATGGAGAAACACACCAAGACACATATTAATCAAACTATCAAAAATTAAATACAAAGAAAAAATATCAAAAGCAGCAAGGGAAAAGCAACAAATAACATACAAGGGAATCCCCATAAGGTTATCAGCTAATTTTTCAGCATAAACTCTGTAAACCAGAAGGGATGGCAGGACATATTTAAAGTGATGAAAGGGAAAAACGTACAACCAAGATTACTCTACCCAGCAAGGATCTCATTCAGATTCGATGGAGAAATTAAAACCTTTACAGATGAGCAAAAGTTAAGAGAATTCAGCAACACCAAACCAGCTTTAAAACAAATGCTAAAGGAACTTCTCTAGGCAGGAAACACAAGAGAAGGAAAAGACGTACAAAAACAAACCCGAAACAATTAAGAAAATGGTAACAGAAACATACATATCGATAATTACCTTAAATGTAAGTGGATTAAATGCTCCAACCAAAAGACCTAGACTGGCTGAATGGATACAAAAGCAAGACCCATACATATGCTGTTTACAAGAGACCCACTTCAGACCTAGGGACACATACAGACTGAAAGTGAGGGGACGGAAAAAGATATTCCATGCAAATGGAAACCAAAAGAAAGCTGGAATAGCAATTCTCATATCAGACAAAATAGACTTTAAAATAAAGACTATTACAAGACACAAAGAAGGACACTACATAATGATCAAGGGATCAATCCAAGAAGAAGATAAAACAATTGTAAATATTTATGCACCCAACATAGGAGTACCTCAATACATAAGGCAAATGCTAACAGCCATAAAAGGGGAAATCGACAGTAACACAACAAAAGTAGGGGACTTTAACACCCCACTTTCACCAATGGCCAGATCATACAAAATGAAAATAAATAAGGAAACACAAGCTTAAATGACACATTAAACAAGATGGACTTAATTGATATTTATAGGACATTCCAACCAAAAGAAACAGAATATACTTTCTTCTGAAGTGTTCATGGAACATTCTCCAGGATAGACCATATCTTGGGTCACAAATCAAGCCTTGGTAAATTTAAGAAAACTGAAATTGTATCAAGTGTCTTTTCCGACCACAATGCTATGAGACTAGGTATCAATTACAGGAAAAAATTGGTAGAAAATACAAATACATGAAGGCTAAACAATAGGCTACTAAATAACCAAGAGATCACTGAAGAAATCAAAGAGGAAATCAAAAAATACCTAGAAACAAATGACAATGAAAACACGACGACCCAAAACCTATGGGATGCAGCAAAAGCAGTTCTAAGCGGGAAGTACAATCCTACCTCAAGAAACAAGAAACATCTCAAATAAACAACCTAATCTTATACCTAAAGCATTCGAGAAAGAAGAAGAAAAAAACCAAAGTTAGCAGAAGGAAAGGAATCATAAAGATCAGATCAGAAATAAGTGAAAAAGAAATGAAAATAACAATAGCAAAGATCAATAAAACTAAAAGCTGGTTCTTTGAGAAGATAAACAAGATTGATAAACCATTAGCCAGACTAATCAAGAAAAAAAGGGAGAAGAACCAAATCAACAGAATTAGAAATGAGAAAGAAGTAACAACTGACACTACAGAAATACAAAGGATCATGAGAGATTACTACAAGCAACTCTTTGCCAATAAAATTGACAACCTGGGGCTTCCCTGGTGGCGCAGTGGTTGAGAGTCCGCCTGCCGATGCAGGGGACACGGGTTCATGCCCCGGTCCGGGAAGATCCCACATGCCGCGGAGCGGCTGGGCCCGTGAGCCATGGCCGCTGAGGCTGCGCGTCCGGAGCCTGTGCTCCGCAACAGGAGAGGCCACAGCAGTGAGAGGCCCGCATACCGCAAAAAAAAAAAAAAAAAAAAAAAAAATGACAACCTGGAAGAAATGGACAAATTCTTAGAAAAACACAACCTTCCGAGACTGAACCAGGAAGAAATAGAAAATATAAACAGACCAATCACAAGCACGGAAATTGAAACTGTGATTAAAAATCTTCCAACAGGGCCTCCCTGGTGGCGCGGTGGTTGAGAGTCCGCCTGCCGATGCACGGGATACGGGTTCGTGCCCCGGTCCGGGAGGATCCCATATGCCGTGGAGCGGCTGGGCCCGTGGGCCATGGCCGCTGAGCCTGCGCATCCGGAGCCTGTGCTCCACGGCAGGAGGGGCCACAACAGTGAGAGGCCCGCGTACCGCAAAAAAAAAAAAAAAAAAAATCTTCCAACAAACAAAAGCCCAAGAGGAGATGGCTTCACAGGCAAATTCTATCAAATATTTACAGAAGAGCTAACACTTATCCTTCTCAAGCTCTTCCAAAATATAGCAGAGGGAGATGGAGAAAACTATAAGACATTGATGAAAGAAATTAAAGATGATACAAACAGATGGAGACATATACCATGTTCTTGGATTGGAAGAATCAACATTGTGAAAATGACTATATTACCCAAAGCAATCTACAGATTCAATGCAATCACCATCAAACTACCAACGGCATTTTTCACAGAACTAGAACAAAAAATTGCACAATTTGTATGGAAACACAAAAGACCCCAAATAGCCAAAGCAATCTTTTTTTTTTTTTTTTTTTTTTTTTTGCAGTATGCGGGCCTCTCACTGTTGTGGCCTCTCCTGTTGTGGAGCACAGGCTCCGGACGCGCAGGCTCAACGGCCATGGCTCATGGGTCCAGCCACTACGCGGCATGTGGGATCTTCTTGGACCGGGGCACAAACCCATGTCCCCTGCATCGGCAGGCGGACTCTCAACCACTGCGCCACCAGGGAAGTCCCGCCAAAGCAATCTTGAGAAAGAAAAACGGAGCTGGAGGAATCAGGCTCCCTGACTTCAGACTATACTACAAAGCTACAGTAATCAAGACAGTATAGTACTGGAACAAAAACAGAAATATAGATCAATGGAACAGGAGAGAAAGCCCAGAGATAAACCCATGCACATATGGTCACCTTATCTTTGATAAAGGAGGCAAGAATATACAATGGAGAAAAGACAGACTCTTCAGTAAGTGGTGCTGGGAAAACTGGACAGGTACATGTAAAAGAATGAAATTAGAACACTTCCTAACACTACACACAAAAATAAACTCAAAATGGATTAAAGACCTAAATGTAAGGCCAGACACTATCAAACTCTTAGAGGAAAACATAGGCAGAACACTCTGTGACATAAATCACAGCAAGATCCTTTTTGACCCACCTCCTAGAGAAATGGAAATAAAAACAAAAATAAACAAATGGGACCTAATGAAACTTAAAAGTTTTTGCACAGCAAAGGAAACCATAAACAAGACCAAAAGACTACCCTCAGAATGGGAGAAAATATTTGCAAATGAAGCAACTGACAAAGGATTAACCTCCAAAACTTACAAGCAGCTCATGCAGCTCAATAACAAAAAAACAAACAACCCAATCCAGAAATGGGCAGAAGACCTAAATAGACATTTCTCCAAAGAAGATATACAGATTCCCAACAAACACATGAAAAGATCCTCAACACCACTAATCATTAGAGAAACGCAAATCAAAACTACAATAAGGTATCACCTCGCACCGGTCAGAATGGTCATCATCAAAAAATCTACAAACAATAAATGCTGGAGAGGGTGTGGAGAAAAGTGAACCCTCTTGCACTGTTAGTGGGAAGGTAAATTGATACAGCCACTATGGAGAACAGTATGGAGTTTCCTTAAAAAACTAAAAATAGAACTATCATATGACCCAGCAATCCCACTACTGGGCATATACCCTGAGAAAACCATAATTCAAAAAGAGTCATGTACCACAATGTTCACTGCAGCACTATTTACAATAGCCAGGATGTGGAAGCAACCTAAGTGCCCATCGACAGATGAATGGATAAAGAAGATGTGACACATATATACAATGGAATATTACTCAGCCATAAAAAGAAACGAAATTGAGTTATTTGTAGTGAGTTGGATGGACCCAGAGTCTGTCATACAGAGTGAAGTAAGTCAGAAAGAGAAAAAGAAATACCATATGCTAACACATATATATGGAATCTTAAAAAAAAATGGTTCTGATGAACCTAGGGGCAGGACAGGAATAAAGGCACACACATAGAGAATGGACTTGAGGACACGGGGAGGGGGAAGCATAAGCTGGGATGAAGTGAGAGAGTAACACTGACATATATACACTACCAAATGTAAAATAGATAGCTAGTGGGAAGCAGCCACATAGCACAGGGACAGCAGCTTGGTGCTTGTGACCACCTAGAGCAGCAGGATAAGGAGGGTGGGAGGGAGACACAAGAGGGAGGGGATATGGGGATATATGTATGCATATAGCTGATTCACTCTGTTATACAGTAGAAACTAACACAACATTGTAAAGCAATTATACTCCAATAAAGATGTTAAAAAAAAATCAGGGGACAGACAGCTGGTAAAATTGCCTTGAATGTGCCAAATAAAATTTTAGCTATTATTCTGCAAAAATAGGACGCATATTAAATTGGGAGTCACAACCTAGAGTTGCCCTAACACCAGAGTGTAGAGAATGTCTGAATGAACTGGAAAAGAGGGCAGAGAAGGTATCCCATGGGGAAGAAAGAGGATCTGATACATTGAAGAACTCTCCTGTGGAATAAAAGAGTAAGAACCCGGACCTACTTGATACCTTCTAACAAAGGGTGTCAAGAAGTTCTCATCGCCAACAAAGTATAGCCTAGCAGTTAAGAGCATGAATTCTTCTGGCGTCACTCTGCCTGGGTTTGAGTTCTGGCTCTGTCATATGATTATATAGCAAGTTATCTAACCTTTCTGTGACTCAGTGTTCTCATCTGTAAAAACAGGAGTAATAAAAGTACCCATCTCATAAGGTCATTGTGGAGAATAAATTAGTATATGTAAATAAAGTACTTAGAATAGTGTCTGGTATTTAGTAAGCATTACATAATGATTAGATATTGCCCTTTTCACATTTCTAGAATCTCTGTTCTTTCCTCATGTTTGTGATGTTATTCTTATTTTCTAGAATAACTGACAGTAATCTCTTGATTGAAATGGATTATCTTAGTTTACTTATTTTGTGGGAAGATAAGAAAGCAAGTGAAGGCCCAGGGAGGAAAAAAAAAAAAATGGTAGTAGGCCAGATAAAAGAACAAAGCTTTAATTCCCTGGGACCTGAAAAACAAGGGAGTCAGCCCAGGACAGAGAAGTTCATCCCTGGGCTTAACTCATTAGTAAATTCTCAAAATTATTAGACAGAAAAATCAGCTAATCAGCTATAGCAACCAGTATAGAAGAAAACACACCAAATCATGAGGAGGTCTTTAAAAGCAGGAAAAAGGGCACTTTCACTCTCTTTATACACTATTTATGTGTTTTTCCTTTGCAATTAAAAACACATATATTCGGGCTTCCCTGGTGGCGCAGTGGTTGAGAGTCCGCCTGCCGATGCACGGGACGTGGGTTCGTGCCCCGGTCCGGGAAGATCCCCACATGCCGGGGAGCGGCTGGGCCCGTGAGCCATGGCCGCTGAGCCTGCGCGTCCGGAGCCTGTGCTCCCGGGAGAGGACACAACAGTGAGAAGCCCGCATACCGCAAAAAACAAAACAAAACAAAACAAAAAAAACACCTATATTCACATACACAAATCAGCAGAGTCCCATATGTATTCATCTCCAACTTAGTGAGACAAAGATCCTAAGAAGCTTCCAGGACAACGCAGAGAGAAATGGGAAGACAGGGGAGCTACCCTGGAGATTTATTAAAGGGTCTGTATAACGGTGAGTGAAGTAAATCTATCACAGACAGGAAAAGACTAGTGGGTGGTAGAATAACATTCCACACCAGGGTGGAGCTGTGTGGCAGATATCCCTCTTCCCTTCCTTGGATAAAAGCATTGTAAGACTGGGAGTGGGAGTTTTGACAGGAAGAATAAAGTGATTATTAAAGAAGGTGGGGAGCTGCTCTGTAGAAAATGTGCTTGGGACTTAGCCCAGGGCTTTTAAAAAATCATCTGAATTAGGAAATATACAACAAATGAGTGTATAGAACACGTATGCATACCATTTAAAGAAACGAAAGGAAGACAGAACAAACCTACCACCAAGCTTAAGAAAACATTAGCAGCACCTCTGACAACCCATGTGCCCTGAGGGCCCCTCCCTTTCTACATCATCCCCTCACCCCCCCCCAGAGGAAACCACTGCTCTGATTCTGTGTTCATCATTCCCTTATTATAACTATTGCACATATGTTATATCCTTAAATGATGTATGGTTTTGTTTTGCCTGTTTTGAACCTTTAATTTTTTTCCCCTTAACATTATGCTTTTGAGATTCATCCATATTGATAATTATAGCTATGGTTTATTCATTTCACTGCTGCATAGTATCTCGTATGAACTTAGCACATTTTATTTAAACATCCTACTGCTAAAAGACGTTTGGGTAGTTTCCAGTTTGGAGCCATTAGAAGTAAAAAGACTATCAACATTCCAATCTATGTCTCTAATACACGTGCAGGATTTTCTCTAGGGGTATGGATTTAACAGTGAAATTCCTGGGCCTTAGGTAATACCCACCTTGAACTTTATTACATCAAACTGTTTTCCAAAACTGTTGTACTATTGACATTTCCATCAACTCCACATTCCTCACCAAAGCTTGTTCTCACTGCAGCTTTAACTTGTACTTCACTGACTTCTAATAAAGTTGAGCATCTTTTCACATATCTTTTAGACATCTGTTTCCTCTTCTACAAGATGAGTATTCATTTTACCAATTTTTAATGGATAATCTTATTTTTGATTCATTGGAGTCCTTTATTTATCCTGGGTGCTACCAATCATTTGTTGGTTATTTGTGTTGCAATCATATTCTCCCACTTTAAGGCTTATCCTTTCAACTTTGATGAACAAAGATTCTCCATTTTTTAAAAAATTTATTATATTTTTACTTTTGGTTGCATTGGGTCTTTGTTGCGGTGCGCGGGCTTCTCATTGTGGTGGCTTCTCTTGTTGTGGCACACGGGTTTAGGTGCTCCGCGGCATGTGGGATCTTCCCAGACCAGGGCTCGAACCCGTGTCCCCTGCATTGGCAGGCAGATTCTTAACCACTGTGCCACCAGGGAAGTCCAATTCTCCATTTTAATGGAGCAAATGTAGTAATTTTTGCTTAGGGTTTATACTTTCAGTGTATTAAGAAATCTTTTCCCACCATGAGGTGGTGAAGATATTGCCCAATTTTTTTTCCTAAAAGTGTTTTAAGTTTTTTACTTTCATATTGATACTTTTAATCCATTTGGAATTGGGATTCAATATCATGTGTTTCTATTCAGATAACCAATTGTTCCCATTTTTTAAGTTCTTCCTTTCCCCACTGATGAGCAGTGCCAATTCTGTGAATTATCAAGTTTCCGTATATGTGTGGATCTGTTTCTAGGTTCTCTATTCTGTTTCACTAGTCTATTTGTCCATCTCTGTTCTTAAACCCACATTGTCTTAATCACTCTAGCTTTATAATAAGACTTGAAATCTGGTAGAGCAAGTCCACCCACCTTGTTTCTCTTCTGGCTATTCTTGGCTATTTGCTCTTTCATACAAATTTTAGAATTACTTTTATCAAATTCTACTAAAAAAAAATCCTGCTGAAATTTTCATTGGAATTGCATTAAATTTACATATCAACAGGGAAAATTGATGTGTAAATAATATCAAGTCAATCTAGCCAGGAACATGGTACTTTTCTCCCATTTATTTAGCTCTACTTTGGCTTTCCATAAAATTTTTAAATTTTCTCCATGAAGTTTGGCCTCTCTTTTGCTATACACATATATACACATATTTTGCTGTCATTTTTATTCTAACTGGTATCATGTTTGAGGACGACTTTTCTGTTTGTTATTAATGTAGAAAGAAAAGCAGTTGACTTTAGAAGCCTACATTCAATGAACTTACTAAACTTCCTAACTTTTATAATTTATTTGTAGACTCTAGTTTTCTATGTAGATAATTATATTTTGATTTTTCCTTTCCTACCTTTACACCTTTCACTTCTTGTCTTGTTGCACTGGTTACGATTTCCAGTACAACTGAATAGAAGCTATGAGAGCAGATATCCCTCCTCTTGTTTCCAGTTTAAAGGAAATGTTTATTTTAAATCTGACTTGTTGCTATGATGTTAACTATAGGTTTTCTGTAGGTACTCTTTATCAGGTTAAGGAAGTTTTCTTCTATTACTAGTTTACTATGTGCTCCTTATGATTAGAAGTTGAATTTAACTGAAGCTTTTCTGCATCTATTGCTAAGAATATGTATCTCTTCTAATATGTAAACGCAGAAAATTGTATATATACATTTGTCTAATACTGATGCTGCATTCCTAGAATAAGGCCATTTAACCCAGAACTTTTTACCTGGAGAGTCAGAAGAGGTTAAATGATATCAGAGTAGAAACTCTGCTTAAAACTAACTAAGCTGTACAAGGCTAGCACTACTTGTTCATCTCAAGACCCTATCTCCTCTATGGCACTGTTGCTGACTCATCCGCACCTGCTCTGAGCTCTTAGAGCATTTACTATGGATGATGTTCATCTGACACTTGCCATGTGCTACTCTGTACCTGCCCTGTCTCCCAACTAGAATACAAGTCCCACAAAGAGTAGCAACTAGAAAGCTTACAACAAATGCTTGCCTAAAAAGCTTAAACTTATTCTTGTGGATATGGTGGTAAAACATGAGTTGGATAATAATGCAGCATCCTTAGAAAATGAGACTCCTGGACATGAGTTTTCTAGAGAGCTGCACTTTAATCCACTAATACTCACTAAAACTTAAAAATCATTCTAAACTGTATTTCACACTTAACTGCTTTGTGAGTGTTCTGGCCATGCTTTATATATTTCTTGATTTTAAGCATAAGTTAACTTTTCTGTTGTTGAGTGCAGTTAATCATTAGGAATATCAGTTATAATAATGCTAAAGATACAGCTGTGGACACATACTGTGTGGAATGCAGAACCTCAGCTATGGCCCTGAATAAGTCTTTAACAGGGAAGGAAAAGAAAAAAAAAAGCTGGCATTTTCCCCCTTTGGCATTGACCTCTAGTTAACTCTCAGCAGCCAATTCACGTTTCCTCCTCCACTCTCCTACTCTCTCCACCCTCTCTTACCCCAGAATTACACAATGCAGAACGCTAGGATACATTTTTAGCAGTGATACTGTGAAAAGTTACCATTTCTCCAGATTACAACAACCTTCCAGCTTGTTTTTCCATTGTGGACTCTCTTCTCTGTACCTGCTACTGGCTGACCTCATCACCGCCCCTAATCTCTAGGGAGAACAAATATTGTGTAGCTAACGGCACAGACTCTGGGACCAGGCTGCCTGGATTCAAACTCCAGTTCGACATTTACAGGTGAAAGTCCCACTACAAGTCACTTAACCTCATTATTCCTCAGTTTCCTCATTCATATAATGAGAATAAACATATCTCTACCTCATAAGATTGTTATGAGAATTAAATGAATTAATATGTATACAGTGCTTAGAACACGGCCTAGCGCATAGTAAGCATTATATCTGGATTGTTAAAAAAAAAGAAAAATGGACAAAATACCACTCTCTTAACTCTCTCTCTTAAAACTACTCCAGTATTTTTCATTTTGTGTTGTGGTTTTGTTGGCGGTGGTAGTGGTATTCTTTTGTGGGAGGGGCAGTGCAGACATCACTAACTGATCCTCAACTCATCCCACCTGTCAGTGCTTCTTTCAGACCTGGAAGGAAAGGGGGATGGGGAGTGTCAGGGTTATTCATTCACTGTTCTGTTAGCCAGGCTAAAATGAGCACAGGTGAAGAAAATGGGGCTGTTTATTTAATCAGCATAACAGGAATCTAGGGACATGTATGACTGCTGTTTTCAAATATCTGCAGGGCTGGGATGGAGAACAGATAGCATTGGAAATTCTATGGAATAGCTACAGGCTCCCCATCACTGAGCATGTTTAAGCAGCTGACTGGTGACCAGCTGTTAAGGATGCTGTAAGAATTCTTAAATTTAGCATCAGATAAACTTTAAGATTCCTTCTACCTGTAAAATCTTGGCAATGCTAACGTGAAGCATCAAGATGTTACAGTCTCGTTGTGAGTCACACATCAACGAGCTCCTGAAGGCACAGAATTCTTCACTCCCCACAGTGAAGCACATCACAACAGATCTAGGTGAGGAATTCCAGCCCGGAGGCTGCGTAAACTCGGCTCACAGTAACAAAAACTTCTCTAAAGCTACGCGCATCAATTAGCTGATTCCAGACTTCTGCTGGGACCAATAAATTCAATAAAGCACACATTCCCAAATGGGGTTTGGCAAAAAGATGTGTACCCGAATTAACTATCAGACGGTCCTTCACTTCACCCTTCCGAGGCCGGACAAAAGCCAACTGAAGTGAGCAGACAGGTTAAGGGGAAGGGGCCGGGGTGAACGGGCGACTGGCGAGCCGACTCACACTCCGGGGAAAGGGACAAAGGCCTAGGGGAGAGGAGAGCACGCTGGACTTGGAGGCCGGCAGCAACGCCCCAGCCAGACTGGCCACAGTCCGGGTTTGGACTGGAGGTGCAAAGGTGTGCGGGCAGTGGGTTAAAGAGCGGCAGCGAGGAGGGCCCCTAAGTTCCAACGGAGCCCCCGCGGGGGTCCCCTCTGCCCCTGGGGAGCTGGCCTCGGGGAGCCAGGGGCCACCGGAGCCGCAGCCCCGAGGAGGGTCCTGTGGGGAGGCAGGGCGGCGCACCTGCGGCCGGCACTCAAGTCCGCACGGGGCTCCCGCCCCGCAGCCTCCGCTGCTGCTCAGCCCACTTAGCCCCGCAGCCGGATTTCGGATGGTCCCGACTCCCGCCGCCTCAACCAAGGCCAGTCCTCAAGCCCCAGACAGGCGGTCCGACACTGACGCCGGAGTCCTGGCGCGGAATGTGGGGCAGCGGCTGCCTCCCGCCCGGCCCGGCCCCTGCCGCGAGAGCTACCGCCGCCATCGCGGGCCGCGGCCGGAGGGAGACGCAGGGACCGCGCGCGCGCGCCCCTTTACCTGAGAAACCAGCGGGAGCAACGTCTGCTCCACCGAGCGAGTTTTGATCTCGAGTCCGGAGTCGAAGGCGAGGCCAAACGGGCCGGAGCCGTGCACTGCCCCGGCGGCGGCACCGCCAGCCGGGCCCGGAGAGGCGGCCATGGCCCTCAGCCCGTCGCAGAGCCCAGACGCCGCGCCGCTGCGGACCTGCAGCCCGCCAGCCTGCTTGCGCTCCGCAGCTGCGATGCACCCGCGCCGCCCGAGGCCCCACCCCGCCGGGCCCGCCCCCGGCACGGCCCCGCCCACTCTCCGCCTCCACGCGCCCCAGTCTGGAGTCCGCCCTGCAGCCCCACCCCCTAACCCGGGCCCCGCCCCTTCTGTCCTCTGTCCCAGATCCCCATCTTGTCTCTCTCAGATTATTCCTTAGTGGGTTCCACACACGTCTCGCCCCTTCTAGAACAGAGAAACAAGATACCTGAGGGCGTCCCACGGCCACGTGGCTTCTTACCAGGGCAAAGACATCCATGCCCAGCGAAGCTTCCCATGCTCCCCAAAAGTGACTCGTCCTAACTCCGAATTCCCCGCGATTACTGGAACCTGCGCTGGGATTGAAACTAACTGGTAGACCGGGACCAGAGTCAAGCCTGTAGGGAAGGGCTTTTACCGTAAGACGGGAATTCTACAGGTTATAGTTTTTCTGGAGCTTCTCGGGAACGTCCCATTTCCCCCTTCCACCCTGCTCTTTTCCTAACCGTATCTTTCTCACAATTTCAGCTGGACTGAAGATGAAACTTTTGATAATGCAATCGTTTAAGGAGTATCTGGGTACTCGGCAAGAAAACAGTGATCTGGGTATCTTCAGGCTACTGTTCAGAATTACTCTTCAAAAGGAAATTAAATAGAACATATGGAAAAACTTCACCTCTGCTCAACACTATTACTTTTTAAAACTACTTTTCAAAATTACTTTTCCCCTCGTGCCTAGCACAGAGCAGTTTCTCAACAGCTGTTCAGTAACTGAAGATCATTTGTGTGTATCTCTGACTAAACTCACTTAAGGGTAAGGCTAAGAATCAAGGAGCCCCTGTGTGATGGAGATGGGAGGGAGAACTGGACACCTGTGACCCTAAAGTTTCCAGAAGCAAACCCAGAGGAGGCTGACAGAAGCACACACCCTGTGAAAGGGTCCTAGGCTTATGCAACAGACTGAGAAACATGAAGAAATATTTTGTGAACTAGCGTATTTGCCAATAAGAAACTATCAAGAGTAGAAAACAATCTGAATCTGAGGCTGGCTAGTCCACCCCTTACACCTTTGCCAGGATCATTTTCTCCATCTATAACGTCAGATTGATGAGCTGAATACCACACCAGCTCGAGGTGTCAGAAAGCTCTTTCCCAAGCACTGTTGAGATGTGTTTCAAAATACCTCCACTTGGGGTTCAGCTCCATCTGCTACTGCTGCGTAGATTATCTTTGCTATTGAAGATAGCCATACCTTAGGTTTGTTTTCTTCATTCAAAACATGTAGTTCTTTTATCCAACTTTGAGTCTCACTCCCCAGCCACCCACCTCATCACTTCCTTATCTACCAAAAAGTCACCTTCCCCTGGGCTCTGAGGGCTCCAGCCTTAGCCTTGGACCCTTTCACCTCTTTAAGGTGCTCAGCACCCACTCCACAGGTACATCTTCCCTTATGTAAGTTGCCCATATTTCATAAAAATTCAGTGTCAGCACTGGTGTCAAAGAAAAGGCAAGATATAAGGCCTAAGAGATGGATGTATTCTTGAAAGTCTGACTTCACTGAAGACCAAATTTCTCAACAGAAATGAGACTAAGTTTACCATCTGATTCATTCAACACATTGTAATTTTATTTCAAAATATAAATATTTTACATTTACAAAGATGTTACATCAGTTTGTTGTCAAAGCAAGTTAAAGCTAAGAAACAGTTTGTGAGAATAAAGGTGTATTGTTGTATTTGAATAATCTTTTTTTACTTTCAAACCATCTCTACCTTGCCTGAGAATGCAAAGATGATACATTTTCCAGAAGTTACATAAGCAATTAAAACTATATATCCAGGGCTTCCCTGGTGGCACAGTGGTTGAGAGTCCGCCTGCCTATGCAGGGGACACGGGTTCGTGCCCCGGTCCGGGAGGATCCCACATGCTGCGGGCGGCTAGGCCAGTGAGCCATGGCCGCTGAGCCTGCGCGTCTGGAGTCTGTGCTCCGCAACGGGAGAGGCCCCAACAGTGAGAGGCCCACGTACCGATAAAAAAAAACAAAACTATATATCCAATCTTGGTTTCAAAATCAAATGGTATTTGAAATACACTCCAATCACCTAGACAATCACCTAGACAAGTGGCACTGCAAAAGCACAAAAGAAGGGTTTTCTTTGGGATAACTACAATTGGAGTTACACTTTCTGGGTCACTGCCATAAAAAATAGTATTTGTTAAGAAGCCAAAATGATGTTTAAGATCTGCTTCCATACCTTTCATAGTAAAATATAAAGCTAGAAGAAAAAGTAAGTGTGGAGTAAAGCATTCTGGACTTGGAGTCAGAAGCTCTGCACCTGAATTCTGGCTCCATTATTTTGTGGTATAAACTTAAGGGAAAAATCACAAAAACCTTTGAGCCTCCAGTGCCTCATCTGATAATACTTACACCTGCCTGTCTCACAGGGCTGTTATGAAAGCATTCTGAAAACTATAAAGTGCCACACAAAAAAGCATTATTAAAATGTAATATCAATATATCACCACTGTATTTGCACACCAACTGATCTTTGAAAAACTTTCAAAACTAAAACACAAATACTGATTCTACACACCATAGGTAGAAAAGAATCTCTATACTTGAGGTATAGTTCTGAATAGCAAATACGTTTTCTTTCTGGTATCTCACTAAACTTTGAGATATATTACGGTTTACATGGTGGATGTACCATTCAGAATTCCATTAGGGATGTCTTCTAAAAGACCTGTAACTTTTATTTGAGAGCCATGTTTCCCAAAGGACATGGAGTCCTTGGAGCTGCTCTGAGAAAAGGAGGATGGGGCGCAGTTTAAGGTCAAATAAGTCTCGTAAACACAGTCTTTGTCCCCTTATAAATTCACAATATATAAGAACACATTAAAAACTCTTCGAAGTCCTACAGAAAGGAAACAAACTCAGCATTCCTCAATTTTAACTGACCCTGGAGTCCCCACCCCCCCACCCCATAAACACTTTTGTTCTCTTGTAACATCTAATAACATCCCTTGCAACTACTGCTATAAGGAACACATCTTTCCAAAAGCTGCTCAACTACAAGAGAAAGGGAAGAGAAGTAGAACAAAGGGCTGAGAGAAAAAAGAACTTACTCTGCTCTGAATTGTTACTGACTGGCTCTGTGTTAGAAAAGACACTTTAACCTGTGGATTTGTTTCCTTCTCTAGAAAATGACAGGATCACCTAATTAGATAAGGCTCATCTGGCACAGAATTTCTGACTCCAGGATGCAGGCAGAACATCTTGATTTGTAATTCTCTTGATTATTTTTGAACTACCAAAAAAATTAACTGTTCAGTGGTTTCACATAGCATTCATATTTTTTGCAGATCCTCGATAAGTTAATGAAATGAATATATTTTAATGGCAAAATGGCTAAAGACAAGAAGTACATAAAAAACAAAGAAATACTTGTTCTTGGCGGGAACTAGCATTTGGAAGTATGTTGCCGGAGGCTATAGTTCTACTGCGAAATGCCTAGTCTAATACTTTTGTAAGGATCTTGGAAGACCCTTAGAGGAGACTGCAGGGGTTTTCCTATAAACCTTGAGGTTGAAAGTTCTGGATAACTCACCTAAAATTACTTTGCTCTAATCTAACCCCTCATAGCCTGAATTTCTGAGCATTTCTTGCTCAGTAGCGACACATCCTGAAGCTCTAAATACAACCAAAGTGGGAACTAGGGGTACTAGCAAGTCCTGATGGGTCACGATGGGTTCTTGTTAAGACCAAGGTCAGCCAGAGGACCTCATCTGCAAGCCCTTTAATGGAATAAACTGCTATTTCCAAAGCTACTTAGTTTGTTTAAATAACACTTCTTGGGTATCAAGAGTCAATTTGCACCAGTCTCAGAAGTCACGGGAAAACTCTGCCAGCTAACCACCTCTAATGGAAATGGGTGTTAAGAATCCTTGCAAACTTAAGAATAAATAAAACTGGTATCTAAGGCAGCCTGGCAGAGATCACTTCCAGAAACAGAGAGTGTGATAGGAATTTTGGAAATGAAGCTGGACTTACATGACATGGAGTTTATGCTGAAAATCCCGTGCCTCGTTCTCGGAAAAGAGAGGAACATACTGTGTGGGGAGATCTTATCCCCTCCATTCAGTTTACAATTGAGTAGTGAATGGGACCTTCAAACTCATCTTCAATAAAGCTATAAAATGCAGGACATTGTGATAGGATTTCTGTACTATGTTTTTACTGAAGCTACTTCTACTTCATCAATGCATTATCTGTTCCTAGGGAAACTTCTTCTTTCTGGGTCAAATCCTGAGAATCATCTTTGAGACTTGAGCTTGAAACTCCTACTTTTTCTTATCATTTGACCTCAATGCCTTATGAAGATCTGTAAAACCTCCTCACTGTATCTGAGGGGGCATGTTCTCTCTGTTTTTGAGGGTTCCAGGAAGACCTTCCCCAGCTGCAGGGACTTCAAGTCCTTAGGCTGTTGCTGGAGTACGGGGGCAGTTCAAGTTTCCTGACAGGACTGGGGAGTACTCTGGGGCACCTCTGCTCCTGATACCTCAAGGTGATACTACATCATTGCTAATTTTGGCAGCTCTAAACTATTCTCTTAGGGCTCAGAGTCCCCCTCTAAGGACCTGGTATTCACACTAATAATGATGACCAGCAAGAGCCATATATTACCTCAAATTTATACTTTTGCAATATCACTTTACAGAGCTAAAAGCACTTTGGAAGAACATAATTTGCAAATGCACACTAACTCACTGTGCATAATATTTGCCTCTCATAAATATGTGCTAATCACAGCTGTAAACTTCTCAGTATACCATCAACAAAAACAAACCTGATTTCTTTCTTAATACTTTTAATGCAAAATTTTTAATTTTAGCAATACACATGATCTGGCTAAGATTTAAGGTGAGAGAAGGCCTTCTTATGAGTTATCCCCTACAGCACCCTGTACAGTGCCCGGCATAGAACCTAGAGTCTGGCAAACTCTCAACCAATGTTTTACTGAATGAATAACTGAACAAGTGATTAAAGAATGAGTTACTTAGTGCCACTTAGTGCCAGATGTAACACTTGGTGGAATACCAGATTGTAATTGTTGAAGGATTCACAGGAAATATATGAGATCTGTACAATCTACTCTACAGACAGAGACCTCATGGTAGCCTCTTTCCTAGACGGACTTTTTCTGAAGTAATATCAGAATAAATTTAAAGTAATTATCATTAACTATGCTTCTCAATGAGAAGATGTTTTAGAAAAAGATGATTTCTACTTTTAAATGTTTTCCAAAAATGAAATCTTTGTTACTTAAGAACTCTTTCTCCTCCATACTCCTTTGGGGGCGGAGAAAGAGCCTGAAGATTGTTTTACACAGTGGAAAGGGCACAAAGCTAAGAGCTGGGTTCTAGTCCCAGCCCTGTCATTAACCTTAGGACAAGTCTATGCAATAGAACAGGACACCTATTCTACCTCATAGCACTGGAAAAATTGTGTAAGATATTAAAAGAAACACTACAACATAGCAGAGTTGGCAGAGTGTGGAGTCAGAAAGATGAGGTCAAATTTTACTAAACTTCACAACTTTTGAGTTGGTCACTTTCCTGAACCTTACCTTCCCCATCTGTGTGAAACTGTTGCAAAATAATGTAAAGCTGTATGAAAGCTGATGTGAAGTGCTTGTGAGATAATATGTGCAAAAAGACTTGGTCACATGTAGAGCACTACGTGGTTACTGGGATCTCTGAGATAGTTTAAAAGTCATCATTTAATTCAACAAGCATTCATCTAGAGTCTATGTGTGGGCTTCCCTGGTGGCGCAGTGGTTGAGAGTCCGCCTGCCGATGCAGGGGACACGGGTTCGTGCCCCGGTCCGGGAATATCCCACATGCCGCGGAGTGGCTGGGCCTGTGAGCCATGGCCGCTGAGCCTGCGCGTCTGGAGCCTGTGCTCCTCAATGGGAGAGGCCACAGCAGTGAGAGGCCCGTGTACCGCAAAAAAAAAATAATAATAATAGAGTCTATGTGCAAGGCACTGTGCTAAGTGATGGGAAAATACCTCACAGATATAAAATTTTACTGCTAATAAAACTAATTGGTCAAATTCCAAATAGTGAAACAGGGATACTTTTAATGAATCAGAGCACTGCTGCCCCTGAGATTTTTTTCTTAAAACATTTAGAAAGAAAAACATTACAACATGAATTCTATCATACTGTTACCATTAATAGCAGCTTAATAAGAATTTAATTTCAATGTGGTCAGCCAAGTTTTTAAAATTTGGCAATAGAGCAGCAGGGGATGGAGGGAGAAGGGGAGGAAGAGCTTCGGTCTTTCTGTGGTCTCCTGTGGTTGTAACATAAACTAACTGAACTTCAAATAAGCCACCTGCCCTTACACTGAAGATTTGCTCTTCCTTACAGAGAGGACCATACACTGTGGAAGAAGGGAGAAGACTCATTTTTCCCACTCAAGCAACTACATTCTCAAAAGTGAAAGCCCTCTTCATGGAAAAGTGACTGTCACAGAAAAGTTTAAGAACAGATTTCTTAAAACAGGAGAAAACTACATTGTATACAGCAGGTAGTTTAGGACTCTTTAAAAAACTTTATAAATACATATTATAATATACATAACCAAAGTGGGAAAATTTCAAGCCATGGTACCAGTTTATAAACTGAAACTTTTCAAGCCATCTTAGCAACAGTTAAGTGAGTAAACCACATTTCTGAGCTCCAAAGCTGTGCTTTAAAATGCAAAGCACAGCAAGTCCTCTCTTGTCCGGGCATTCTGTATGGAAGGCTAGGAGGCTTCTGCTTCTCCTGGGCTCTGTTTGCCAGGCACAGCTGAAAGGATAGGAGGCCACAGCTGAGCTAAACTCACAGTCAAGGTTGAATTTCCCAGAGAAATCACTGCGGTTTAGAAACCAAGTCAGTCTACTGAAGGCTTCAGATCTTCAGAAATGTCACGGAAAGCCCTTTAAGAAAGACAGAATGATTAGTTTTGCTTTTGGAAAAGGGGAAAAAATAAAACCACAGAGAAGGGAGGGAGGGAGGGAGGGAGGGAGAGAGGGAGGGAGGGATGGAGGAAGGAAGGAAAGAAAAATAGCATCTAACCAGTAATTCATTGCCACAGAATATCTTATTTTTATAATTTGAGAGCCTTGATGAGGTTATGTAGTCACTATTTTTTTTCCTGATATTTTCACTGAGTATTGTTTCAAAGTCTGATAGCTGTCTCTCAATCTTTAGTAACAAGAACTCCAGGTTTTTGGAGGGTCCATCCAAAAGACTATTTCCCCAGACTCTCTTGAAACTAATGACCCTGTGACTAAGATCTGGCCAATTCGAAGTGTTGAGTGAGTTCTGGACAGTGTACTTAAAAGAGAAGGGTAATCTTCAATCCTTCCCCCTTCTTGCTGACTAGAAAGTAGACACAATGATATTAAAGAGAAAATCATTAAGAGACCAAAGATTAAACGTTAGCAGGATAAGTTTTATTGCAAAATAGGAAAACTGACCCAGCAATGTCCAAGCTCTGAGGATTGTGGTTCAGGGCAGGAGAAATGGGGTAGGTCTTTTCAACAGATGACCTTGTACTTGTACTGTCTCTAACCTACATCAAGCAAGCCAAGTAAATGTAGCTAATTGGCAGGCAATACCTGGGTTGGATGGAGGTGGTCTGCTGCATCTTTGTGGTGCCTACCTTAGGACTATAAAAGCTAGTTGGCCTTTGCTACGTAATTTTTACGCCCAAGCTAAGATGATATCACCCAGCCAGGTCTGCATCTGTGTTGGCAGCCACATGGCCAGGTCAGAGTTTATCAATGAACATGAGCTCAAGCACCCATCTTAGATGAAAAGACCTCACACCAAGGCTGGCGTTAAGGTAAGGCAAAGCTTGGCATGGATGTTTGTGGAACAGACACACTAGTCCTGATCTGCCTGCCTCTGCACTTCTTACACCCAAGAGAGAAATAAACTTCTGGCTCATTTAAGTCACTGTTATTTTAAGTTCTACTGATGGTGGATTCTTTTGAGTTTGTTTTTTGGTTATAATACAGGCAAATCTATCTTAACTGATACAGATATGAAGCACAAGTTTATTACCATCCTTTTAGATAGAGGTTGCCTTGCTCCTTTACAACAATGTCACCAATTAGGAGGGTTCAACAGGCAGGGCAGAGGTAAATTAAAGACTAACCCTTTAGCACAATGTAGGAAGTACTTTAAAGTCAAGAGGGGCACAGGTAAAATGTTACAGAAAAAAGATTACATTCAAGGATGCTCAGTTATCTCAAGGCTCCTTCACTGCATGAGGCCCTACATCTAAAGGAACAGCTTTGAGGAAGGGGTAAGCTTCCTGGTTATGGTTCCTGTGGCTCTGAAAGGGTTTATATGTGACATGACTGAACCCCATGTTGAATATATGCTGATAGGTCAAAGAATTGGAATGAATTTCTTTCCTTAAATATTTTTTATTTATACCTGGAGAAAAATTCCCCCAAACTAAGATTTATACAGACATAAATGTTTTATATATATATTAATATCCATCTATCTCTACATCCATCAAATCAGGGTTTCTCAACAGCCGCACTGTGGACCATTTTGTGCATTGTAAGATGTTTAGCAGCATCCCTGCCTCCACCTACTACAGCTGTGATGATGAACATGTCTCTAGACATTGCCAAATGCCCCCTGAGGGGAGCAAAATCACACCCTCCTCCTATGAACCATTGCTCTATATAGCTATCTACCCATTTATTTATGTATCTATTTTTCACAGTCTCACCTAAATTTTTGTTTTTACATTTGTGTATAGGCAAAGCTGGCTACAAGTTGCCTCAGACTATATGAATTTCAAGTAGCACTTAATTCTGGGAAGCCCTGGAAAATCTTTAAAACCAATAACCAAAAACTTGTCAATATTTCAAAGTATTTTCCAACACCCAAAACGGTTTGTAAACTCATTCTTTGATACCTTTTCAACTTTCTAAGATACCCGCAAATTTGAATCTCTAACTCTTCAATTCCCCTAAATTATGAATGAAAATTTCTGCCTCAGGGCAAAGATGCATGAAATAAGATTAAGGCTGTGGTTCGCCTGGCGACTGCTTTCTTTTGACAAGTAAGCTTAGCTGTGACCTTGAAATTCATACCTGCTATTCAATTCCGCCTCCAGGCCAAGAAAGTCTCCACAAGGACTCAGAAGAAAGAAAACAAAGTGAAGCAAGCTAAGAAAACACGGGCGGGGGCGGGGGGGCGCGGAGCGGAGCTAATGTGTGTGTAAAACCCTATAGAAGTAACACTGATCTTAACTGAACCTCAATTATCTCCTGGAAAACAAACTCCATAAGCTAGAGATAGAGAAATAATTTCTTTCTGGCCTCATCAAAGGCACAGTACTAACTAATCTGCAGGGCTCATAAATCTGTAACTCTCTAGATTAGGAAGAAACAAAGGAATAAATATTGCATTGACAGTACTTCCTTCTTTCTTTCTTTCTTTTTTTTTTTTTTTTTTGGCCTCAACGCGCAGCTTTCGGGATCTTAATTCGCCAACCAGGGATTGAACCCAGGCCCTCGGCAGTGAAAGTGCCGAGTCCTAACCACTGGACTGCCAGGGAATTTCCTTAACAGTATTTCTAAAAATGGCAAATGTCCTACCTAAACCATCTAAATACAGTATTCTTTCCCAAACCATAAGGCTTATTACACTCCTTTGAACCATAGTGGTAGAATTTCTCAAGAACAAGCAATGCACAATGGGGCCACATGAGACTGGGGGCGCACAGAGGACTGCTGTTAACATTTTATAGTTCCTTTAAGAGCAATGGAGATTGTGCGGTGTGATTTCTCATTTACAATCTCTGCTCCTTGGAAATATTTTGGGATCTGCTTCCCTTGAAGTTTCAATGAGATTTTTAAAAATCCATTTATGTGAATGTTTAAATCTTTTCTGATTTAACAACTCAAGAGTTGTTGACTCCCAGCCTCCCAGAGAAGCAGAGTAAATTGTGGATGTTTAACTTACTTTCGTTGGCTCAGGATAGCAAGTGTGTATTTCCTAGACCCTCACCTGCACATCTTGTGACAGAGCACATGTCATCACTATTATGTACATTCCTTCCCTTCCAAAAATTTGGAATAAAGTTCTAAGGCTGGAGTTTACCATGGCCCCTCCTCTTTTTATCAGCCTCACAGTTACACTGCAAAAATCTTTTAATCTGATCTGCTCTTGGTTTCACTAATCTATTAATTCATCAAATTTTCATTGAGCACTTTCTATTTGCCAAACACCATGCCAGGAATGGTAACACAGCTGTAAACAAGTTAGACATAGTTCCTACCTTCAGAAAGCTTACCAATTAGTGGAAAGACAAACACACATTTATATAATAGGTATTAAGTTAGGATAAGTGGAAGATGCTATGGGAACACATTGCAGGGACATCTTATCTAGTCTAGAGAGTTCTAGTAATGCTTCTCCAAAGAAGAGTACTTTAAGTAAAGGTTATGATACTGGACTTGGCTAGAAAGGGGGTAGTATTCTTTACAGAGGGGAAAACACGTGCAAAGATCTCACTGATTCCACAAAACTAAACAAGTTCAATATCCCTAGAAAAGAAAATGTAAGGCAGGCAACAGAGAGAGATGAGTCTGCTGAGGTAGACAGAAGGCACGAAAAGTCTGATGGGCCGATTTAAAGTTTCAACTTCATCTTGAAGGCCATGGGAAGCCACCATGGGAATTTTAAGCAGCAGAGGCATTTAACAGTTATGCTCCAGAAAAACCAGAGAACAAGATGGGAGGGAAGTAAGACTAGAGGCAGGCACCAGTGAAGAGGATGTTGAAGAAATCCTGGCATTGGGTCAACACCATTGGGAAGACAGAGGAATGAACAGATTCAGGAAAGTTTTTAAGTGACAGTGTCAAAGGAGAAGCACCCACCAACGGAGGGGGAGTAGCGTCCAGCTCCCTTCCCACCTCCAGTTCTCCTTTGTCCCTCATTATCCTAAACTGGAACGATGGGGAGTACACTCCAACTGAAATCCTTAAGGTTAATGTAAAGACCTGGAGGAGTGGTGACTGTTTTTTGGAGAACATCTTCATATCTTATTTTGCAAAGACAAAAATAACTTCTTGCTCTATAAAAAGTAGGATGTGTTACACCGTAGCTTAACTGCCAAATACTGATCTTTCTTGACTTAGGATGGTATTACGTCCCAATAAACCCACTGTAAGTTGAAAATATCAAGTCAAAAAGCATTTAATACACATAACCTACGAAACATCATAGCTTAGCCAAGCCTACCTTAAACATGCTCAGAACACTTACATTAGCCTACAGTTGGGCAAAATCATCTAACACAAAGCCAGTTTTATAATAAAGTGTTGAATGTCTCATGTAATTTACTGAATGCTGTACTGAAAGTGAAGAACAGAACGGTTGTCTGGGAACTGCATGGTTGCAGGCCTATCAGTTGTTTCTTTACCTGATCGAGTGGCTGATTAGGAGCTGCGGCTGCTGCCGCTGCCCAGCATCACAAGAGAGTATCGTAACGCACATCACTAGCCCAGGAAAAAAACAACATTCAAAGTTTAAGTACAGTTTCTACTGAATGTGTATCACTTTCATACCATCACAAAGTTGAAAAAATCGTAAGTTAAACCTTCTTAAGTTGGGGACCATTTGTAATTTCTTTTATGAAAAGATACTGAACTTTGTTTGAACTTTGGGTATTAAATCATGAAAGATAATCACAGTCAGGTTAAGATAATGCTTCTAAAAACAGCAATGAGTTACTAATTACTCTATCCTAGAAAAAGATAAAGCTGAGTTCCTAAAGGGCCACATTCCAGCTGTCACCTCCGGTCATAACAAGGTATGACAGAGGGCAAAGGAAAACTTGAATACAGAGAACAGCGTTCCCACAGGAGTTCCTGCGACAGGCCCTTACTTTCTACTTACAGGTTTTTCTGAGCTTTAACATTCAGAGATTGCTGCTCAGTTTTTGGTAGGAGTGAAATAAGTACATCAAATCAAGTCTGATTATCCTGTCCAAAAATCAAGAAAGCACTTGAAAATGTGTGACAGCAGGGTGTTTTGATCCTTCCCCACACCTCCCAAACAGCCCCAGTGTTAACAGAGAACAGGGGAAGCAATAGGTTCTGATTATTGAATCAAGGCCAAAATAGTTGGGAGCCCAAAGCTGTGCTGTGTCTGCGACATTCACCCTTGTGAAATAGTGCAACCACCACGATCAACAGTGAGAAGCAGAGAAAGGGGGTCCACCCTCCTTCATCTTTCCTTAGGTGGACAGTCATTCATCCGTCTGAAGATACATGGCAGTACACAGAAATAGCCGTGCAAATGGGTCTTCTCAGCCACCAGTGCCTCCATCTGCAATTAGAAGGTATATCTGCCTAATGGAATGAACAATCCACCCTCCATTATCACACTGTAACAACATGAGAGTTCCTAAGACAAGCCGAACCCTTCCACAGCTCATGCCTCTGTAGGGACTATTCCCTCACAGTCCATTCATTCCTTCAACTAGGAAGAGAGCACTTTCCAAGGTTGACAGGTGCTGTGGATACACCAGTAACTAACATGGACATGACCCCACAGTAACAGCAACCACAGTCAAGCGGGAAAAGACAAAGAATCAAGTATATAAGTGAAAGTCGTACGAGAAAGGAAAGGTACAAGGTGCTATCTGTAAGAGCATTAAACTAGCAGAAGGACGTAACCTAATCTTGGGGGTAGGGAAAGCCGCTCCCATGAACTGACACTTGAGTTGCGATCTGAAGAATGATTAGGAGTTAACTAGGCAAGGAAAGATGGGGGAGGGGGAGAGTGTCCAGACAGAGAAAGCAGCGTGCTTCAAGTCCTAGAGTTTGAATGGAGCTGGTGTCACTGAGGCCCTGACACAAAGCCAATGTGGCTGCAGCTCAGACAGGGGAAAATGTTTCAGAATTCGTGAAGCAGGCACAGGTAGATCATGTAGGGCCTTGGAAGGATTTTGATCTTCCTTGTAAGGACAATGGGAGGCCAGTTTTGGTAAGCACGACCAGATGTGCCTCCATTCTGAAAAGAAAACATCCGCTGCAGTATGGAAAAGGGACTGGAGGACAGTAAGAGTGGACACTGAGAGACCGGCTGGGAGACTGAGATGCCTGCAGCAGTCCAGGTGAGAAACCTAACAGCTGGGCCCAGGGCAGGTGGAACTGGAGAAAAAGGGGAAAGGACAGATTTGAGATAAAACTGATAGGACTTGGTAAAGATGGTTACTGAGGAGATGGAAAGTCATAAGGATGACCACACACTGGCACATATAATTAGAGGGTAACATCTACTGAGGAAGGAAACAGAGGAGAATGTTTTATCTTGTTGGGGCGGCGGGGGGGAGATGATTAAGGACAAGAAAGATCTTTAGTTGTAACACACCAGCTCACCTGCTTATTACTATGTGACTAGAGGCAAGTTAACCTCTCTAAGCCTGGATTTCTTCATTTATAAAATATGGAAAACAATCTTTCCTAACCTCACATGAAAATATTGGACAGATTAAGTAAAATAAGACAACGCAGGTGAAGTTTTATCACAGAACTTGGCATGCTGAGTCCCAATAAATGTCAGTAGGGGTTGTTTGTTACTATTTAAGAGGTCATTTAGACTTTCCACTAGAAAGTGCTGTGTTGAACACATAGTTCCTTCAGGCCTTCTCAAAACCCCATTAGAATGCCAGTAAAAAGTGTTTTTTTAAAGGCATAAACCTACCTGAAAAAAGAGGAGAAAAAAGAGAACATAAGAGGTTAAGAGCAACAAATTTTTAGAAGATGGAAAGCAGATGAACAACTGCTATGACCCAGCATAACCTAAAAAGCTGAATCCTAAGCCAGAAGTTATTCAGCAAAATTGCCCATAAGGCTCAGGAATTGGTGATATCAAGTAACTTTGGAAGTGGGGTTGAAGGTGGGACTAAACACAGAAGGGCTGCTTTAAAGTGTGCTTAAAAAGCAGTAAGACCAAGCTGTCAAACTCTGGGCAGGAGATTAAAAGATCTTTCTCTGAGGAATTTAGGAATTTAGCCCCAAAGGGAAACCAAAAAGCACTGACATCAGGGGTTGCACAAGACAATGGTCCTGGCAGATTATATTATGGTAACACACATAATAACCAACCCACAGATCCTGAGTAGTTCACTCTTAACATAAGCCAGTAGTCAAAAATATCCAATACCTCCTATTGTGATTATGTGGTATTAATATGGTGAAGGTGAAGGGATATTACAGATGTAATCAAGGTCCCTAAGCAATTGACTTTAATCAAAATGGCAATATGTTCAGTGGGCTAGGTCTAATCAGGTGAGCCCTTTACAAAAGGGTCTTAGCAGTCAGAGACAGAAGTCAGAAAAATACTCTCCTGCTGTCCTTGAAGAAGCAAGCATCATGTTATGAAATGCCTATGGAAAGGGGCAGCCTCTAGAAGCTACAAGCCTCAGTTCTACAACTGCAAGCAAAGGAATTCTGCCAACAACAGGCAAGCTTGGAAGAGGGCTCCCCAATCTGCAGATGAAATCCCAGCCCAAGCTTACACCTTGACCATAGCCTTGGCAGATCCTAAGCAGAAGACCCAGCTGAATTATGCCTGTACTCCTGACTCATGGACTTTAATATAAATGTATGTTGTTTTAAGCCACTAAGTTAGTGGAAATTTGTTATGTATCATAGAAAAGTAACACAGACCTATATGCCAAAAGAGGTAAATTTTATTTATACAAATAATACCTTAATAAACCAGACCCCCCAAAAATATGATAGCAGAAATGGAGACCTCTAAGAAGGTGTTAGAAGATAAAGTTGGAGAAATCACCCAGAAGATGGGAGCCAAAAAGACAGAACCACAAGAACATCAGAGAAAAGGTTAAAAAATGATATGAACAGTGTATGCGGGTCAGCACCAAAATAAAAGTAGTTTTGAAAGGGAGAGAAGGAAATCATTAATAAAATAACTGAAGAAAAATTTCAGAAGCACAGAACATAAATTTCCAGTTTTAAAGGTCACAAAGAGGCTTCCCTTGTGGCGTAGTGGTTGAGAGTCCGCCTGCCGATGCAGGGGACACGGGTTCCTGCCCCGGTCCGGGAAGACCCCACATGCCGCGGAGCGGCTGGGCCCGTGAGCCATGGCCGCTGAGCCTGCGCGTCCGGAGCCTGTGCTCCGCAACGGGAGAGGCCACAACAGTGAGAGGCCCGTGTACCACAAAAAAAAAAAAAAAAAAAAAAAGGTCACAAAGGCACTTGATACAAGTGCCAATTGGAACAACAACAACAAAATAGATTAAAAACAACAAAAAAGATCCTATAGGTTTTCGAACAGTTAAATTACAAAGAATCAGGAACCAGAAAGGCTTCAGAATTTTAACAACCGTGAAAGGTAGAAAAACAATGAAGAAATAAAGTTCTAAAGGGAAAAAATTTTAAACATAGAATTCTCTACCCAAACTATTGAGTACGTATGACTTTAGAAGAAGCCTTTTCAGACATGTATCGTCCCCCAAATTTACCTCCCATGCATTCTTTCCCAAAAATCTACAGGAGGATGTGCTCCAACAAAAAGCAGGAATAAATCAAGAAAGAAAACAATATTGGGAAATCATATGGGAAATAAGGATTCCAACAGAGGGGAGAGCTGAGGGAATCCCCAGGGTGACAGCTGTAAAACTCTGCTGGAGCAGATCAGAACAATCCAGGAGTGACGTCTTCAGGAAGATAACTTATAGCAAACCAGACGCAACTGAGCATGCTGAGTGAGAGGAGAGGTAAATACCTGGTGCAAAGCCTGGCATTGGACTAATTATAAGTTCACAGAAAACAAAGCAAATAAAAAACAGTATCTTTATAACACAAAGGAAAGCAAAATGTTGTACAGGTAAGGAACTATAGACAATATACAAGAAGGCTTAAATAAGAATGTAATTTACAGAGCCATAATAATGTAAACACCGAATACTGATCTAACCAATATCCCAGTTTAGTAATATCGGGCAGATGGTTAGTAGAAGAGATAATTTCTCACTTTCCAAGTGGGAAGTAAACAGTGCCAATACATGAAAAAAATCAAGAAATAAACACAATTTCAAGATATGGAGGTAAACATCAGATAGAGTCGAAAGTGGTTCCTCTTAGAGAGGAAAGGAAGGGGCAGGGAGAAGGCAAAGGACTGCTCTTTTTCACAAGCTTTATAGAAATTTTTGACTCTTTTAAACTATATACATCCGTAACTTCGAAGGAAAAAGATTACAGCGATATCGGTCCTTACATTATTTTTTCAAACCCCCATACCACTTAATTAACAACATTCTGCCTTCAGAAGGGGACCAGGGGAAAGGGGTCACTTGCCTCTAGAAGGATTCATATTAGCTTCTTTTGTTTCACCTTAGAAACTAACTCTTGCTCTACCAACCTGGAATCATCAAAAGTCTTTTTCTAAAATAACAGCAAAATATTGATCAACCAATTTTCTTTTTACTTCTTGTTTCGTGAGCCCAAGGAATATGGTATCCACTCAGCAAATGCTCTCTACTGCTTTCAAGTAACTGTCCACTGACTTCTCAGGAACCCAGTACCTGCCTTTAAGAGCAAAGGCAGGAAAGGATATCATAGTGTAACCACCCCCAAACTGGTGACGTCTTTGTTAAAACCTCTAAGTACCTCTTCTTTTCACTCTTCTTCAGGAAACTGATATTTCACTGCCATCAAATAAGTGCCTAGAATTAACTAAGATGGCCCTTTGACCAACTAGCTCTAACTCAGAAACGTTATTCTACTTGTTTTGGGTTAAAGGACTATGTCTTTCTTCACAAAATACAACACTTAAAATTAAATAAGCAGAACATTTTAGAAGAATTTTAAATAAAAATCTAGTTTCACTAAATACATTTTCAGAATCAACTTGTTAATGACTCCTTAATTACACTAGAATATGCAACAAAAAAATTCTTCTCCAGCTGAAAATAAAAAGGGAAATGCAGTATAGTCTCTGGAAAGTTAAAATACTGTATTCTGAGACTTAGTTTTTCATTAAAAGTCCTTCTTACTTTTCTGTTATTAAAATGTAATTTCTGGTACAGCCACATAGAAAAACTGTTTTGCAAGTATCCACTAAAGTTAAACCAGATGTAGTCCCAGCCATTCCTCTGCTGGTAACATACTCACCTGGAGTAAGTACTCATGTTCACCAAAAGCCATGTACCAGAAAGTTCATAGCAGCCTGATTCATAACAGTCCTAAACTGGACACTACCCAAATGTCCATCAATACTACAATGAATAAATAAATTGTGGTATATTCACACACTGGAATACTACAGTATATAAATAAATATATATAAATTAAATAGTATATAAATAAACCTACAGAAAAATTGAAATAGTACAATTAACAGCCATATGTCTGTCCTTCATCTAGATTCACCAGTTGTGAACATTTTGCTACAGTCACTTTCTCCCTCTCAGTTTGACAGCTCATCCCTAAAGGATATTCTGCTACATAACCAAAGTATCACTGTCAGACCTAAGAAATTTACCATCAATATAATATTATTTCATATATGGTCCATAATCAATTTCTCTAACTGCTTCAGAAATGTTCTTTATAGATTCTCTCCATTCCCCAATCCAGCATCCTGTCATGGACCCATGCACTGCATTTGGTTGTCCTATTTCCTAAGTCTCCTTCAATCTAGTATACCACTGTCTCAAAATGGTCTTTTAAAATTTATTTATTTTTGGTTTTTCATGACATTAACAATTCTGACCCAATCGGTTTTTAAATGTTCCTGATATGCGAAACCCAAAAGTCTACACACAAATGATTTCTATTTACTTTAGTGTCTTCAATCTTTAGGAGAGCAGAGGAACTGAAATACTCTGTATCCTAACAGACTGTATGCAGGTGAAAAACAATGAGATAGGTTAGTTCAATTTCACACACAGCTGATGATCATTTTGCTGTAACTCACCGCTGAGTCTGAACAGGCCACGGGGTCTGGTTTGGTGTGGGTACTGAATTCGTGGGACTCATTAACATAGCACTATAGATATTGGAAGCGACCACAAGTATGCAGAGAAGTATGGGCCCAATGATTGCTCCTTCTAGGCCCAGGTAGTACGCTCCACCAGCCACTGCCAAGCCTGTCAAGTAAGGATGGCCACCTCTGGAATAAAGAGCACACAGATTACTCATGACTTTTAACAAACATAAACCTTGGAGTAAGTCGGAAATACATTCTCTAACACAATGTTCATTCTGTAACACACCTGCCTTTTGATTGCATTATCAGCTTTCTTCAGATTACCTCAATGCAGATAACAAGATGCAAAAATTTTCTCGCCTACATGTGTGACGTTTGCCTTTTTATAGGTCCAGCAACTGAAGGAGTGAAGTCAGCAATGTTAACAGGTACCATTGCAGGGCTGTCTGAGGTGGGTTAATGTCAGCTTAGGACTGGTTATATAATCTACCTGTTAGGTTTACCTCCATCTAGAAAAATTAAGTGGCACAATTAAGTGTGTAGTTCAACTAATTATGCTTTTTTTATAAAGATGATAACAATACAATGACATCCCTGTTATTCATAAGTTAGTCTTCTAGCAACCTCCTAAAATAGAGATTTTAACACAGGTAGTGATAAAAGCCCTCATGAGGAAAATATTTGTTAAAAAGCCCAAGATTTTTATTTCATAGGAGAGTCATAAGTGTCTTCCAGCTTATCACAGTATCACTTACATAACTGGAATGAAATAAGACATAGGCAGACCTCAGAGATACGCAGGTTTGGTTCCAGACCACCATAATAAAGCCAAATATCACAATAAAGTGAGTCACACGAAATTTCTGGTTTCCCAGAGTATATAAAAATTATGTTTACACTGTACTGTAGTCTTTTAAGTATTCAATAGCATTATGTCTAAAAAAATGTACATACATTAATTTAAAAATACCTGATTGGTAAAAATGCTATCATGTAAGCCTTCAGCAAATTGTAATCTTTTTGCTAGTGGCGAGTCTTGTCTCGATAGTGACGGCTGCTGACTGATCAGCGTGATTGGTTGCTGAAGGCAGGGGCAGCTGTGGCAATTTCTCAAAACAAGACAACAATGAAGTTTTGCTGCATCCACTGACTCTTCCTTTCATAGATGATTTTTCTGTAGCACTCAATGCTGTTTGAGAGCATTTTACCCACCACAGAACTTCTTTCAATATGGGAGTTAATCCTTTCAAACCCTGCTTCTGCTTTATCAACCAAGTTTATGTAATACACTAGATCCTTTGTTGCCACTTCAACAATCTTCACAGCATCTTTACCAGAAGTAGATTTCATCACAAGAAGCCACTTTTGTTGCTTATCCATAAGCAAAGAAAGTTAAAGTTTTATCATGAGACTGCAGTAATACAGTTACATCTTCAGCCTCCACTTCTAAATCTAGTTCTCTTGCTATTTCCACCACATCTGCAGTTACTTCTTCCACTGAAGTCTTGAACCCCTCAAAGTTATCCATGAGGGTTGGAATCAACTTCTTCCAAACTTCTGTTAATGTTGATATTTTGACCTTTTCCCAAGAAATACAAGTGTTCTTAATGGCATCTAGAATGCTGAATGCTTTCCAGAAGGTTTTCAATTGACTTTACCCAGATTCGTCAGAAGATCTGGGTAAAGTCTTGCATAATAAGACTTGAAAGTTGAAATTACTCCTTGAACCACAGGCTGCAGAATGGATGTTGTATTACAGGCATGAAAACAACATTAACCTCATTGCACATCTCCATCAGAGGTCTTAGATGACTGGGTACATTGTCAGATAAGCCAAAGTATTTTGAAAGGAATCATTTTTTTCTGACCAGTAGGTCTCAAGAGTAGGCTTAAAATATTCAGTAAACCATGTTGCAAATAGATGTGTTGTTATCGAGGTTTTGTTGTTTCATTTCTCGAGCAGAGGCAGAGTAGATTTAGCACAATTCTTAAGAGCCCTGGGATTTGTGGAATGGTAAATGAGCACTGGCTTCAATTTAAAGTTACCAGCTGCATTAGCCCTTAGCAATAGAGCCAGCCTGTCCTTTCAAGCTTTGAAGCCAGGCGTTGAAAGTCCTAGGTGGCATCTTTTTCCAATACAAAGTTGTTTTGTCTACATTGAAAATCTGTTTAATGTAGCCACTTTCATTATTTCTCTTTAGCTAGACCTTCTGGATAACTTGCTGCAGCTTCTACATCAGCACTTGCTGCTTCACCTTGCACTTTTATGTTCTGGAGACGGCTTCTTTCCTTAAACCTTATGAACCAACCTCTGCTACCTTCAAACATTTCTTCTGCAGCTTCCTCACCTCTCACAGCCTTCACAGGATTGAGAAGAGTTAGGGTCTTTCTCCAGATTAGGCTCTGGCTTAAGGGAATGTTGTGGCTGGTCTGATCTTCCATCCAGAATACCAAAACTTTCTCCATATCAGCAAAAAGGCTGTTTTGCTTTCTTACTATGTGTGTGTTCACTGGAATAGCACTTTTCACTTCCTTCAAGAACTGGTCCTTTACATTCACAACTTGGCTAACTGACTCAAGAGGCCTAGCTTTCAACATACCTTCTTCACTAAGTTTAATCATTTCTAGCCTTTGATTTAAGTGAGAGGTGTCTGACTCTTCCTTTCACTTGAACACTTAGAGGCCACTGTAAGGTTATTAATTGGCCTTATTTCAATATTGCTGTATCTCAGGGACTAGGGAGACCCAAGGAGAGGGACAAGATAAGGGAACGGCTGGTTGGTGGAGCAGTCAAAACACATACGACATTTATCAATTAAGTCTGCCATCTTATATGGGTGTAGTTCATAGCACCCCAATACAATTACAATAGTAACATCAAAGATCACTGATCATAGATCATCATAAAAAACATGATAATAAAAAAGTCTGAACTATTGCAAGAATCACCAAAATGACACAGAGACACAAAGTGAGCAAATGCTGTTGGAAAAATGGTGTCAATAGACTTGCTCAACACAGCGTTGCCACAAACCTTCAATTTGTTAAAAAAAAACAAACAAAAAAGCAGTATCTGTGAAGCACAATAAAGCGAAGCGCAATAAAATGAGGCATACCTGTAGATTACAGCAGCACAGCACACTGATAATAACATATGACCACTGACATAAGAGGGACTTAGAAATAAGGTATATTTTGTTTGTTTCTAGTTTCTAAACACGGATGATTAGAACAATTTAGTGAAGGGAAAATAACTAAATACCTTGGAAGGATATCCTGTACTGTATTACAATTCAGTAACATTTAAGGTGAGCTAGTCTTCAGGAAACCAATAAATTATATTTGTAATTTACTTGTCTTCTTCATTCCAAAAAGGATTTAGGGTAATATTCCATGTTACACTATGTAAGCAAGCATTTTCCCTAAACAATACATTTAAGGAAAATTTTTATCAAAAATGCTTAAAGCTTAAAAAAAAGCAAAAAGTGTGGGGGCTTTTAAATAAAAGCTTAATTTATTACAAAATAAAATAAAGCAAGTTATGTAAAAATTTTCATTTCCTAATGATGTTGGTTAAATAAGGTGTTACTTTATTATTAAGATAGAACTATATCTAAGTCTTAAATTCTAGCTAAAAACCCTGATATAAAATTTACAGCAAAGTTTAAAGAAATGAAAACACTTAACTATAAATCATGTAACTACTCTTACGGTTTAAATTTCAACTATTAAATGTTAGTTAAGCTCACTATGAAGTTCTCCTGTTATCTTTAAGTTTTAGGCATAAAAGTTCCCCTAAGGTTTGCTTATGGAGTTGCTTGTTTCTTGTTGCTCTGGAACTTTGGGGCTTCTTAGTTGTTCTATATCATTTATTTTCTATTTTAACTTACTAGAGAAAAAACAGGGTAGCATATGACTGGTCTCTTCATAATTTCAAATTAACTGAAGGGTCCTCTTCCTGTAAACTGAGACCCTGTCTACGTTTATTGTGATGAGTTTTACTTAAAGAAAATTTAAAATATTAACTATTATGATAGTTTCAGTAGGTCATATTCTGAATTTGAGTAGCTAAATAAAATTCAATATTTGTCACATCCTAGATTGTAATAAGCAATGTTAATCTGGATATGTGACTAAATGAGAATCAGCTTGATTTACTGGATGCAATTTCTAAGAGACATCAAAACCTACAAAAACAGATATTTATTATATTGCCAAAGTTTGGCTTCTGCCTTAAATTTAATCTGCATTCATCATAGAACCATACTATAATATCTAAAGTAAGAAAGCACTGCTTGTCAGATACGAACTTGATGAGGTTTCATTTTACGTGGAAATCCTCAAACTTACAACCTAATAATGTGTTTCTCCAAAAGCAAAGAAGTTCTGAAAATAACTACTAACTTGTTATCGTACTTAAAATATTTTTATTTTGAAGTATGTACAGTAATACTTTTTTCCTAGGTTAAATGTCACTAAACCAGAGGATTATTCACAATTTTTAGGCTCATGTATTGTAAATAAAACTTATAACAAAATAGCATACTTTGCAAATGATATTAATTAAATTAAACTTTGATTATATCAGTGGGATCACAAAAGATTACTTCACTGAAAATCCTACCACCAGTCCTTTCTCCCATGCCCAAAAGGAAAAAAAAAAAAAATCTTCTTAAATAAGGCCAAAGGAGGGGCTTCCCTGGTGGTGCAGTGGTTGAGAGTCCACCTGCCGATGCAGGGGACACGGGTTCATGCCCCGCTCCAGGAGGATCCCACATGCCGCGGAGCGGCTAGGCCCGTGAGCCATGGCCGCTGAGCCTGCGTGTCCGGAGCCTGTGCTCCGCAGCGGGAGAGGCCACAGCAGTGAGAGGCCCGCGTACCGCAAAAAAAGAAAAAAAAAAAAAAAAAAAAAAAAGGCCAAAGGAATTCCTGGATATGATTCATCACCAACTTCAGAAGTTCTGTGGAATACTTACCCTGATATATCAGAATAGATGGCAGTATCTACAAAGTATGTCGGCAAGAGATGAAAAACCAACAGTAAGATGGCTTTGCATCCTAAGCCTTGTGTAAGCCACAGGTCTAGAACTGCAGGTATTGCTGCCCAATATGTGCCTAGAAATGGCACTGCTCCAAGGATTGCTGCTAAAGCTAATAAAGATTAAAAGAAGAAAAAGCAACTTAACATCATCAGCAAAGCAATAACAAAACAGCAGAATCTAATCACTAGCTCCTACTACTTAAAAGTTTCCACCAGAACAAGTTAAACAAATACAAACTCAAATTTTAGGGGAATTGGGCTTCCCTGATGGTGCAGTGGTTGAGAGTCTGCCTGCCGATGCAGGGGACACGGGTTCGTGCCCCGGTCCGGGAAGATCCCACATACCGCAGAGCGGCTGGGCCCGTGAGCCATGGCCGCTGAGCCTGCGCATCCGGAGCCCGTGCTCCGCAACAGGAGAAGCCGCAACAGTGAGAGGCCCACGTACCACAAAAAAAAAAAAAAAAAAAATTTTAGGGGAATGATATGCCTTGTTTAACTGAATTTGCTAGTTGAATGAGGTCCAAGATCTTCAAACTGGATCATGAAAATCTTTCTGAAGTGTGTGTTTACTTCATGAATCTGTTCTTAAGCAACAAAATTTTAGTGTCCCACAGTTGTTATTCTCAATCAATGGTTAGTTAATACGTATGCAGGTGGCCCTCCATATCCTCAGATGTGGAACCTGTAAATACAGAGGGCCAAAGGACCTGAGCATCCGCAGATTTTGGTATCCTCAGGGGGTCCTGAAACCATACCCTCAGGGATACCAAAGGACAACTGTACAGTCCTATAATATAACTATAGAGCACTGGTCAAATATTTGTACTGATTCCAAAGCCAAATCAGAAATTAGTTTCTAAATCTCGGATAAGAACGTATATTCTTTACCTTGCTTCTTTCTAATAAAAATGAAGTGTAATTTCAATAAAATCACCAAAAATAACGCTGCTAACCGAAGGACCTTACTTTACACTCATCCCTTTCCAGAACAGTATGTTCAATTAACAAATAAGTATTTGTTATTTATGCAGTGCTTCCTATGTGCTGGGTATTGTTTTAACTACTGGGGATACAGCAATAAACAAACATTCCAAATCATATTTCTGCTCTTAATCTGGACTGGATTAGATCTCAAAATTTAGCATTTTAAATTTAAGGAAGCTGACAGTATATGTAAAATGGCTTAATGTCCCTTAAATAGAGGACAGCAGAAGTTATGATACAGTTGTTACCTGATGGTATGAAGACAATATTGATGCCAAATATAGTATGAGTCAGCCAGGTGTACAATCCGTAGAAGCCAGCCATTTTGAGGGAAGCATCAAACACCCCTCTAGAACGTCCAAAGATAAAAGGGAAAGAAAATAAACACAGTATCATACTGTGATTCAGAAAAATCAATATTTCTAGGCTTCTGGCTACTTTATCCAAATCTGATAATAGCTTCAATTTTTCCAATGGCCTGAGAATGCTTTTTTCATTTTATTTCACAGAAACATAAAAATCTTGTATTGAAAACTTGAAATAGATTTACTAAACTGTTCTTTAAATTTCTCTAATGAAAAGATAACTGAAATAAAACACCTTAAAATACCCTATTCACTGAAATAACTCATCAACTCTTCACTTCTAAAGCAGATCGCTCACCACCAAAATAAAGAGAAAGAAAAATAAGTGTGAATATCTTATTTCTGAGGATGTAGTTAAATTTGGAGACATCCAGGCTGTGGCCAGCCCTCCCCTTTGGGAAGAGCAAGTGAGGAATACTATAGCCGGTACTTCATCAGTCTTTCTTCTCGTTAACAAAATGTTCCCACACATCTTAAACCATGCAACCCAACTTCAAAGTAACTTCAAAAAATGCTATCAAAGAATGCAGGTCATTGGGAGAGAATTTACCAAAAAAATCTTATTAATTCCGAAGTAAAATCAGAAAGGAAAATACAAGAGGTGTAAAAACAGACACACATATTCCGTGGTTAATAGGAATGAAAATATGCAATCTCAGGTACTTCATTTTTGCTTTGGAAGATTAAGGTAGTACTGTATAAGGAGGAGAAATAAGGAACTGCTCAGAGAGAGCACAAAGGCAGCAAATCTTAAGTTATCCCAAGGTATCACAAAGTTACAAAAACCAGGCATCTGTGGGGTGCACGGGACACACGCTTATATACTCATGAGAGAAGGAAAAGATTTTTGTGATTGAAAAAAGCAGAGACCGTGGCAGCAACGTAACACTGTACACACAAAAGGACACACCAAGATTTTCCAAAGCATCCCAAGAGGTGCACTGTGAGACTAAGTCAAACTCTGGAATCCAGTGACTCAGTCATTTCATAGGGTTCTGAGACATGGATTTGGTGACAGAGTGGCTCCCAAAATTGTGAAACCTTGTCATACTGACCAGCAGCTTTCACTGAAAATAGTGCCATAGGCTCTCTAACAATAAGGATACAGGCTAAAGAGATACCAAAAAGACTTAAAGTAAGGGAGATAGCCCACAGGAAATATAAAAGATCTGAACAGTAACTGACTAGAAGACATGGAGGAAAAAAAGAACATAAGAGATTCAGGTTTTAAACCTGAGGGAGAAAGAATGGCAGCGTCTCAAAGTCATGGAGAACCCCAGAATGGGAGAGGACATGGAAGAAAAGGGAATATGTTTAGTTTGGGCAGTGTTAAGTTGAAAATGGATGATGAAAATAAATACCCTGGAGGTAGCTGGAAATAAGAGACAAGGCTTAATAGTGAACTTGGGACAAGAAATTTGAGATACACCAAATAATCATAGGAAACGGTAAGATATCCCAAGGGGCAAGCCTAGAAAGAATGAGGCAATGAGCTCTGTTCTCATAAGGGACCTAAGGACAAAGATACACCAGCCAAAGAGATAATGAAATCATTTCTCTAGTAGGAAGAAAATCACTAGAGTACACTATTCCCAGACAGCAAGGGAGAAGGAAGCTTTTGAGAATGAGGGAATAATAATATCAAATATCATGGAAAGATTAATGAGAACAAAGTCTAAGAAAAAAAGTACAGAATCTGGCTAGGATGGGGAAGGGGGGCTGGTGAGAAAAGATATAGATGTGATATTTCGATCAACCTTATGGTGTTTTAAAAATTTTAAGCCAAAAATAAGTTGACATCAAAGTGCAATGGAAATGTAAGGCCAGACACTATCAAACTCTTAGAGGAAAACATAGGCAGAACACTCTGTGACATAAATCACAGCAAGATCCTTTTTGACCCACCTCCTAGAGAAAGAGAAATAAAAACAAAAATAAACAAATGGGACCTAATGAAACTTAAAAGCTTTTGCAGAGCAAAGGAAACCATAAACAAGACCAAAAGACAACCCTCAGAATGGGAGAAAATATTTGCAAATGAAGCAACTGACAAAGGATTAACCTCCAAAATTTACAAGCAGCTCATGCAGCTCAATAACAAAAAAACAAACAACCCAATCCAAAAATGGGCAGAAGACCTTAATAGACATTTCTCCAAAGAAGATATACAGATTGCCAACAAACACATGAAAGAATGCTCAACATCATTAATCATTAGAGAAATGCAAATCAAAACTACAATGAGATGGGCTTCCCTGGTGGTGCAGTGGTTGAGAGTCCGCCTGCCGATGCAGGGGACATTCCCCGGTCTGGGAAGGTCCCACATGCCACGGAGCGGCTGGACCCATGACCCATGGCCACTAAGCCTGCGCGTCCAGAGCCTGTGCTCCACAACGGGAGAGGCCACAACAGTGAGAGGCCCGCGTACCGTAAAAAAAAAACAAAAACTACAATGAGATATCATTTCACACCGGTCAGAATGGCCATCATCAAAAAATCTAGACACAATAAATGCTGGAGAGGGTGTGGAGAAAAGGGAACACTCTTGCACTGTTGGTGGGAATGTAAATTGATATAGCCACTATGGAGAACAGTATGGAGGGTCCTTAAAAAACTAAAAATAGAACTACCATACGACCCAGCAATCCCACTACTGGGCATATACCCTGAGAAAATCATAATTCAAAAAGAGTCATGTACCAAAATGTTCATTGCAGCTCTATTTACAATAGCCAGGACATGGAAGCAACCTAAGTGTCCATCAACAGATGAATGGATAAAGAAGATGTGGCACATATATACAATGGAATATTACTCAGCCATAAAAGGAAACGACATTGAGTTACTTGTAGTGAGGTGGATAGACCTAGAGTCTATCATACAGAGTGAAGTAAGTCAGAAGGAGAAAAACAAATACCGTAAGCTAACACATATATATGGAATCTAAGGGGAAAAAATTTCATGAAGAACCTAGGGGTAAGATGGGAATAAAGACACAGACCTACTAGAGCATGGACTTGAGGATATGGGGAGGGGGAAGGGTAAGCTGTGACAAAGTGAGAGAGTGGCATGGACATATATACACTACCAAACGTAAAACAGATAGCTAGTGGGAAGCAGCCGCATAGCACAGGGAGATCAGCTAGGTGGTTTGTGACCACCTAGAGGGGTGGGATAGGGAGGGTAGGAGGGAGAGAGACGCAGGAGGGAAGAGATATGGGAACATATGTATATGTATAACTGATTCACTTTGTTATAAAGCAGAAACTAACACACCATTGTAAAGCAATTATACTCCAATAAAGATGTTAAAAAAATAAAATAAAATATTTATCACAAATCTTGGACATAGTAAGAATTCAATACATCTTAACTGATTCTAAAAAAAAAAAAAAAATGCAATGGAAAACCACAACTGAATCACCCCTCTAGGTGGCAAGTAAGCAAAGCTCAATCCAAAAAGGACCACTCATAGGAGAAGTCTCTTTCTACCTCTGGGAATATTGACTGTTGGTAATATTCTCACTAAGGCAACTTTTAAGTAATTTTGTAGACCCTAAATGCACTATCTATTGTTTTCAGTAACTAAACATTTTCATGTATCCCAATGAGGGAAGTAAAGACAACATATTTCCCCTACCTTATGATCTGGCACACAGTTTTTTAGAAAGCAGAGAAAAATCTTCTAATAATTTACTAAGAGAATTTTTTAACTCCTTCAAATTCCTAGCCATTTTTTCTCCTCTCTTTCTTCTATATAAGTTTTATTGAACTATGATTTACCAACAATAAAACTCACCAGGGCTTCCCTGGTGGCGCAGTGGTTGAGAGTCCGCCTGCCAATGCAGGGGACACGGGTTTGTGCCCCGGTCCAGGAAGATCCCACATGCCGCGGAGCGGCTAGGCCCGTGAGCCATGGCCGCTGGGCCTGCGCGCCTGGAGCCTGTGCTCCGCAACGGGAGAGGCCACAGCAGTGAGAGGCCCGCGTACAGCAAAAAAAAAAAAACCCCAAAAAACCAAAAAACAAAACTCACCAACTTTTAGCGTATGATTCCGTGAATTTTGACAAATGTATACAGTTGCATAACTACCACCAGAATCAAAACATAGAACATTAGCATTATTCCCAAAAAGTTTCCTCATGCCCTGTTAAAGTGAATCCCTCCCTGAGCCCTGGCCTCTGACAGCCACTAGATATGCTTTCTGTCACTATGGTTTTGCCTTTTCTAGAATTTTGTACCAACAGAATCATATATTACGTACCTTTTGAAAAAAATGTGGTAAAACAGACATAACATGAAACTTACTATTTAACCATTTTTAAGTGTACAGTTCAGTAGTGTCAAGTACATTCCCACTGTCATAACGCAGCTTTTTGTGTTTGGTTTCTTTAACCTAGTACAATGCTTTTGAGGTTCATCCACATAGTAGTTTGTTCCTTTTAAATTGCTGAGTAGTATTCCATTATATGGATATACCACAATTTGTTTATCCATTCACCAGCTGATGGGCATTTGGGCTATTTCCAGTTTGGGGCTATTGTGAATAATGCTGCTATGAACATTTAAGCACAAGTTTTGGTCATATGCTGTCACTGCTTTTCAGTAAATGCCTTAGAGTGAAGATGTTGGGTAATATGGTATCTGTTTAACATTTTAAGAAACGTTAGCAATTGTTTTTATCTCTCCATTCAGAGAAAACCTATAGTCTATGGACACCCAGCCAGAAGTTACTGCCTGCTACATCACACCACATCTCCTCAAGGTGTAAGGCTTAAACTTCATACTTATGGTATTACGTGGGTGGATGCTGGCAGAAAGAACAATTCAGCTCATGAAAAGCTAAATGACAATGCATCTGGAGTCCCAAGTAACTGACCTGATACACACTTGGTGCTCAATAACAGTGGCTAGTATTGGAGCCACTGTTATCAGGTATCAAGTTCACCAGCCTCATATGTATGTAGCATACGGTCTTCCTCCACTATCCACCCCAATCTTTTTTTTAAATATTTATTTATTTTATTTATTTATTTGGCTGCATCAGGTCTTAGTTGTGGAACACGGGATCTTGGCTGAGGCATGCGGGATCTTTCGTTGTGGCGCACGGCATCTCTCTAGTTGTGGTGTGTGGGTTTTTCTCTCTAGTTGTGGTACACGGGCTCCAGGCCATGTGAGCTCTGTAGTTTGTGGCACGCAGGCTCTCTCGTTGAGGCGTGTGAGCTCACTAGCTGTGGCGCACGAGCTTAGCTGCCCCGCAGCATGTGGGATCTTAGTTCCCTGACCAGGGATCGAACCTGAGTCCCCTGCACTGGAAGGCGGATTCTTTACCACTGGACTACCAGGGAAGTCCCAATCTTTTCTTTTGAGTGGAAGAATATCTGCGTGTGCTCCACCTTCTAGGACACCTCTTTTCAGTGACTCTTTAAAGACTGACAGTTGTTCTCTAACTACATCTCCAGGCTTTCCTAGCACTCAGCAGTTGGAGAGAATCAAATTCAGAAGACTCAGCAGGCTCTTTTCCTCCCCTCTTTTGGTAGCTCAGTCAATCTGGCTCAGCAGGCCTGACTTAGCTGAATGGATGAGACTGACACCAGCCCCTGAGCTGGAAGCTCCCCCTTTCTAACAAGGCCACATCCTCACTCAGAGACCTTCCACTGTCAGACAGTCCTATAGATGTTCCCCTGCCCCATGCCATATGGAGACTGTTACAAGGCAGGGTCCCCTCTACTGGAAGGCAGGCCATAGCGCATCCCATCCAGTTAGGCCTCATCTAAGCATACCTCTCTGTGAATAAAAGTTCCAAGTTCATGAACAATCAGCTTTCTAAGTGTAATTATACTTGTATAATTATGCCACATAAAGGTTTGTGTGTCCATGCCTCGTTTACACAACTACATATCTAACTCCTCTGTACCAGAGACTTGAATTGACTTCAAATGATTGGTTAGAATTTTAATTCTTAACCAGCGCTCTGTCTTTATCCTTTATAAACTCTGAGATGAAACTGTTATTTTCACAAGTTTTTTACTTCAGCTCTCAGCCCCCTCTCATTTCTGACCGAAAGAGTATTTATGTTACTTTTCCAAACTGGGTGAGAGAGAACTAGCCAGCCAACTCAGGATTTCATCAGATGACCTGCTTTTAATGGAGTGAGACTTGAAGCAAGGACATGGGTGGGGAGAATGAAAAACCATAGTCAAGAAGCTCTGTGCCCTCAGGGTACACAGGGCCCTAGACCACAAACAAGTAGGAAGCACAGTCTAAGGGAAAAGAAAGAAAAGGAGAGTAAAGAGTCCACAATCAAATTCTGCCTACTGCTGACATTTCCTTACACGGGTTCTGCCCTCTTTTCTTTCTAAAGGTCAGACAGGAAGACTATTAGACCATCATTCCCCAGGGAACAACAGTAGTCTACCCTCACTGCCACACACCGCACCTCAAGTAGAAGGTGAGCTAGTGGCGAGGGCAGGCATGTTCAGAGACCCCGTGTATAAAATGACCAATCAGGGATCCCTTCATTACAACCCCCTCCCTTTCCTGATTCACTAGCCACCCCAGAGACCCAGCTCCACAGTAAAAGGTACAGAAACTTGGTTGACACTGGATTTCCATTCCAGAGGGGAATGGTCACGCTGTGCACGCAGACCTAGCGTGCTGGTGAGGGACTCAGGGAGAGCTGCTCCCATAGACGCCTTCCGTCCCCACTGGAAATAACTGTGAATCACACACACAAGCGTACGACTGTGGCATCACATTAAATCGTGTGGAGTCCTTGGCAGCAGTAAATACTAATTCAATATTTTTATATAATTAACACATTGTTTTGTGTCTTTGACAGTGCCTACCGATCATGGATACTTACTCTAGTGCTAATTAAAAAAATCAACAAGAGGTTGTTTCAATTACATCCGCAAATAGCAAACATTTGTATCTCAACACTAGTTCTATTATGAGCCTTATTAAAATGAATTTAGCAATTTTTAAAGCACCACAAAGAGAAACTAAATACAAGACAAAGTTTTAAAAAGTCATTTCCCTTGGAAACTTGAAGCAAAGGTTTAAGCTTATTAAACTGATCTTTAATCAAGTAGGTTAAAAAGGCATTATATTTACTGACTTGGTTATTATTTAAGAACTCTACTAATTTTAATTTTCCCAAACATGCATAAGAGATTCTGCCTCTCTATTTCAGTGTTAGGAGATCTCTTCAAATAAATGAAAATATATTTTCTTACAGCTTTAAACTCTTCCTTATACATTTTAATTTAAACAAATAATGTTTATAACCTTAACTCCACAAGAATTTCCTTCTAATGAATATTTAATACTTCCAGTAAAAACTGGAAATACCGATTTACTAAATGATTGATGCTGATTTTTTTTTAACCCAAATACTTTTAATTCTGCAAAACTGGAGGATAGAGGTGGGAAGCATGTTCACCGAAAATCTCACAGTACATACATTCTCCCATCAAATTCATCACTAGGACTCCCATCCACCGACCCTGAAAAGCTGTAATCCCACAAGCAAGAGCCCTACCCGTGTGCATGCACTCATGTGAAAATATCACACACACTAAATTGCACTGAGGCCGTGACAACATGCAACTTAGTAATGTGCAATATCTCCACCAGAGCAAGCAGAATGGAGCGTCGGGGAAGAAGGGTGTGATGCAAACATTCAGGACACAACATGCTCTAAGGGGAGGAAAATGGTTTGGGGGTAACGGATGCATGCCACTAACTCAAAAATTCATGAAATGAAAACCCAATCACAAACGTATTCGGTGTAGAAGAATACCCATTCAGAATGGAGAAAAATAACTAAGGTTCAGAAATTCAATGAGACAGTGATTATCTAGTAGCCACATATTTCAGAAGGCAAGCTTGAAGAACAAAGACACTTCCACTGTCTGGACATGCAGTTAACTCCCAATTTCAATTCCACTTTTAACTTATTAATGGATCATATAAAATGAGTTTAATAATTCACTTAACTGCAACATAGATGACAACTAATGACTGATGCTTATAAAACCCGACATCACTGATAATTTACACACTAAACTTCAGTCTCAGGGCATTATAATAATATTTTCATGATCATTTGTATAATATTTTCCCTCTTAAAATCTTTCTCCATGAAGAAACATATTCCATCTTGAACATAATCCTTAAGAATGAAAAAACTGACAGGAGCTTGTAGAACTAGAACTCATTGTTATCTTACATATATGAGAAAGTTCTTCAGAGGTATCTACGTAAGACTGTATATTTTAAGTCTTGAATTTGACCCAGTAAAGAAATAAAAAGCACTCAGGCTGCTAAAAATCAACCTGAATTACAATCTATAATTTATATAACTTGATACAGTTGTGGTTAGAAAAATGGCCCAGCCTATAACAAGTTATCTTGTCTGTACCATATTTTTCAGACTCACAGAAATCTATCAATTTTGAGAACAATTAGAATTGTAGTGTTGGTTGTTAATTTTTTTTTCTGTATTAAAATAAGTCCTCTATGTGACTTTTGCCACAATAAAAAAACATTAACCTCCGCTGTGCACCTGAAACTATCACAGCATTGTTAATCGGCTATACTCCAATACAAAATAAAAAGTTAAAAACAAATTTAAGAAAAATAAGATAACAAAATGAATGGTTTTTGTATGAGTATACGTTAGAACCAAGACATGGGCTATTCTTATAGTACATAATTAGTGTGTACAATCCCAAGAAGATAAAGCAAACCTAACCTGTGAGAAGACATATATGTCCTCATATCTCTGTAGATGACTGTACGCTCTCTAACCTCAAATTCCTTCCTGAGCCAAAGACCTAATTTTTTAAAAATTTTTATTGAAATATAGTTGACTTACAATGTTGTGTTAGTTTCAGGTGTACAGTAAAGTGATTCAGTTATACATATATATGAATATATATATTATTTTTTACATTCTCTTCCATTATAGGTTATTACAAGATATTGAGTATAGTTCCCTGTGCTATACAGTAGGCCCTTGTTATCTATTTTATATACAGTAGTGTGTGTATTTTATTAATCCCAAACTCCTAATTTAACCCTCCCCCCCACCTTGGTAACCATAAATTTGTTTTCTATTTGTTTTGTAAATAAGTTCATTTGTATCCTTTTTTTTAGATTCCACGTATAAGCGATATCATGTGATATTTGTCTTTCTCTGCAAAGAACTAAATTTTTAGCTGCCAGCCTCATGTGTCCCTGTGAGTAGTCTTAACAGTACCACGAATTTAATTCATCATCTTCTGTTCCAACCATCTCCTGGAAGAAGGCATCATGGTATACCAGAAGAATGTGTGATCTCAATCAGCTGGACTTAGGTAAAAATCACAGCTCTGCTTACCAGTTCCAAGGAACCATGACGTTAAAGAATAATCTTTAAAACAAAGGAGGTGGCATATTTGGCATAAAAAAAAAATGACTCAGTGACAGACATTTAGAGGACAGTCAGCTGTGCTAGTAAAGGTTACTTCAGGAAAAAGAAGTATCTTTCTTGAAGTTCTTTATGGACAAGCTAGATACTTTTCTGTAAGACTTGGCTTAAGTCACACTGACTAGAGGATTATGGCAGCCTTTGATATAGCTGATTCCACAGCTTTATCCTATTGGGAAGATAGAAAGTTATTTTTCCTTTTTGGTAAGGTATTTGCATAAACTTTTTTGAGACAGATGTCACTTAGATACACTAAAGTTAATCTATTGATAGATTAATAAAGATGATAACCAATGGTCAAATAGGCTTAGAAGGAATGCTAAAGCCAGCAAGTATCTTTCCTGAAGACAACTTCACCCTGAAAGCTGTTACAGTAGACAATATACTCCCAAACTTAGAATATTTACATGGATGGCTCCATGTGGATACCTGGGAGCACCAAAGGGGATAAGAGCTTTTTTGGTTTTAATCCCAGCTACTGTCCAATAAAGTAGGAGGAAAAACAGAAAACCTAGCAAAGTTTCCAGAGAAAATATATTTTAGGTGCATGCATGCTATTTGAATGTAACCAAGGGTTTTCCAAAGATCAAAGTGGTATCCTCACCAGCTGTTACATGAACACAGTGAAAAAATAAGCCAAAATCAGTCAGACAGAATTATCAGGTCAAATCAAGATTTCTGTGGCAGACTAGTTTCAACAAATTACCATTTTCTTAAAAGTATGTGGAAACAGAAATGCCAGCCAAAGATTCACTATTCAAGAGAGGCTTTAGACCGCCTAACAGCTTATTAGAAAAAGGAGCTCTAATGGATAACATGAGGATTTCATTTGAGTAGCTATTCATAAGAAGTCAAAATGAAGTAGAGTCTTATTAATGAGTTAGAGCAATGAGGGACAAAGTTTTGGGAAGGAGCTGAGACAAGGCTGCAAAAGGTCTCTCCCTACCTGACATGATGAAGAGGAAAAAGAAAAAGGCATCAGTGACTTAGAAAGAGGATATGAAGAATATAAGCTGAAGAATCATCTCATTCAGAATCAAGCCTGCAATACATAGACCCCAGAAGACATGATGGAAATTTCTGGCTGGAACCTGCGATACACACAGAGGGTGTGACTTGGAAATAACACAAAATTTTGCATTTCCGGTATCCAAACTACCCTCTGCAGAGGGCACAGCCTGGCTGCAGAGGGACAGAGGAAGAAACAGGAAGGCCACCTACTCTCCTCCCCAAGCAAAGCTAGAATTCCTGAGAATACAAGGAAGGTTCTGAGAGAAGCTGAGGTGTATGTGTGGTGCAGGAGGGGCTTCTTCCGAGCAAATTATGTGACGATCAGGAGCTGCAGCAAGGGCCTGGGGACAGGCCATTAGACCTTTGTACACCACAGGCTTGAGAGTAAGATATTGAAACTGTTTTACATTATCCTCTCAAAGGAGATGTTAAAAATTTGAAAATACCAGCGTCCCTCACTAGCTTAGCACTGAATGTTACCAGGAAGTCTCAAGACAGAAAAATGGGCCTCTCATGGAGAGCAGTTTCTGAAGGAACTAAGAACAGCATAAATCTTATCCCTACCTGATAGCTTCTTCCACAGACTGGCCAATAATATTAGAAGAAGGACCTGGCTGAGATAGTGGTGTCAGGCTTATCACCCACTTCACTGGCTTGTAGTACTCATCACTGGAACTTAACAGATAAAATAGTGTGGTCAGGAAAATTACCTGCAAAACAAAGAATAGTACCTCCTAAAATATCACATTTGGAAACTACAGGAAGGAAACATAAATGGAACCAAGAATATGCTTTACTGCAGAAGGAGTGTGACACGTACTCATCTGTGTGTACATACCAGAGACAGAACAAAGTTGAGGAGGGCAGTCCCGCTGTAGAAGAGGATGGCCAGGAGCGTGGTGACAGTGGTGAAGAGCAGGCTCACATTCCGGCTCATAACGATCCACAGAGACTCTAAGATCTGGCGAGGAAGGAAGGCTAAATATTAGAACTAATCCTCAGGCAAGAAGTTTCCACAGCTATCTAGTGTGCTCTTAATGGAGTGTTTTAGTACCATAAACTGAAACAACAAGAACTGAGGGGGTTTTTTTGGTTTTTTTTTGCGGTATGCGGGCCTCTCACTGCTGTGGCCTCTCCCGTTGTGGAGCACAGGCTCCGGACGCGCAGGCTCAGCAGCCATAGCTCACGGGCCTAGCCACTCCGTGGCCTGTGGGATCTTCCCGGACCGGGGCACGAACCTGTATCCCCTGCATCGGCAGGCGGACTCCCAACCACTGCGCCACCAGGGAAGCCCAAGAACTGAGTATTATTTTATCTGAAAACATTTGAATGTTGATTAGTAAGGAAAATGGTTAAGTAAATTATGGTGAATGTACTACAAATAATAAGAGGCGGCCATTAAAACACCTCTATTATAACACAGAAAAATATTTTATGATACAATGCTAAGTTCAAAGAACAGGACAAAAAAGCTTATTTATAGCATGATTATAACTATGAAAATGGCACGCATAGAAAAAATACCTACAGAAGAATATGCCAGAATGCAACCTGTAGTTGTATGTAGCTTGTAGGACCACAAGCACAGGCCAAGAAATTCTAACATTAGTCTGATTAGCTATACCTCCCCCACCGACTTGCCATCTTCAACTTAGAACCAACAACAAACACAAAAGCGTCACTTCAATGACTTCACTAAGGTCACAATAAAAGAAATGAACAGATGGGGTCAGAGCTCTGCAGCTGAAAACTTTTCCTCAGATAGATAATGACCCTATATCAAGACCTGATGAGTTCATCTGATCCATCACCTGCAAATTCACTGGAACCAGATGTTAATACATGTTAAATATTACTGAAAGAAGTTGCATAATATCTATAACACACCTACGTGTTTTCACGTAGGTGTGTTATAGATATTTCCTATCTCTTCATGAACTTAAAGTCCCATATGATAATGTCTGTTCTATTATTCTCCCCAAGAGGACTATCCTTCCTCTTAATGAAAAACAAGGAAGCAAGATGATCAGAAAAACACCTTCCATTATAGTTTTCAAAATGCTCGCATAAACCTCACAGCAATGCAGCGAGGGAAGCAATGTAGATGATATCATCTTTATTTTACAGATACACAAACTGAAGCTCAGAGATTTTTTAAGAACTTGCCCAAGGGCATGAAGCTAATAAGCGGAACTAGAGCTAGGACCAGAACTCCTAATGGCTGGTTTTATTTTGGTGCCCTTTCCAAAAGAGAAGTTCTGTTTTTTGTCATATGCTCAAGTTATACCATCTCTTCCATGAAAGGCCTATCCATTCCTTTCCTACCTCAAATGTACCACTTATAAAGGCATATTTTGTTGTCCTCAGCATTTCTTGCAAACCTCAGCTCAGCCTTCATAAGAGGACTTCGGCAGGCTAATTTCATTTACAATAGCTCCTTACATAAAATCTTGAAAATGCTTCATGATGCCTACAAAAATATGCATGATTGACTGTTTGACCTTATGGGATAAAGAATGAATGAATACTGCCACTGATTCTAAGAAACAAACCAACAATGCCCTTACTTGTGATTTTTACAAACATTCTTTTGGGGAATTCAGTCGCTTTGGAATTTTTGTCAAAAAAAATTTTTTAATAGTTTCTGGGTCATACTGATAGGAAATACTCTGTGGTAATTCTTAAGAAATTAACTGAATACATTAATTATAGACTGGTAGTCACTAACAATCCAGTAACTTTTCTATGTACTCAAAGTGATTAGGAAGAAAGGTTCAGAAAAGAAGAAAGAGATGCTGGGTATTATAAAACCAAAAAATTCAATCAAGGGCTGACCTTGACAGTTTCTTAAAATTTGTTCTGATGAGATAGGTGGTGATATTAAAGAATGTGACTTTTTTTAATACTGTATAACAAAACGTGTCAATATTTAGAATATATGTATTAGATATTAGTGAACCAATATTCCAAATGACCAGTGCACATTACAAAATCATGTAACGGTAGAAGATCCATTCCTAGCCAAGATAGATCAAGGGACCTTAATATAAGAGAGTAGAAAAAGTTCACTGATACGGTTTCAAATTCTACACTGCAACTAACCTTTAACAAATACCATTTGTTGAGTTTTGGTGTAGTATCAAAGAATAGTCATGATGACCTGAAAAGGTTATTAAAAGACTACCCGCTTTTCCAGCTACATATCTGTGTGAGGCTAGATTTCCCCATATACTTCAACCAAAACAACATATTCCAACAGACTGAATGCAGAAACAAATATGAGACACCAGACATTAAACAGGTTTGCAAAAATGTAAAGAAAGCCACTCTTCACACTAAATCATTTTTTTTGTTTTGGAAAATGATTATTTTTCAGACATAACAAGCATGTTCTTCATGTCAACAAGTAACGTTATTTTTTAGTGAATTGATAAATATTTTTAAAGTTCTCAGTTTTAACTGCTAATACAGTAAGTATCAATAGAACCCACATCAGCAAAAGCTCTTTGAAGTCCTCACACCAAAACGTGAGAGCCACTGGACTACAGAAAACAGAGGGAAGGGATTATCAAAAACAACATTCTTAGAATTGAAGGACATGAATTTCTAGATGTAATTTCAAACTGTTGTAGCTACATTAGGCGACTGGGAGAAAAGGAAACTGTGAGTGCAGGGATGGGTGAAGGAACCAAAGGAGTCGTAAGAAAACCCTAAGGGAGCTGTAAGGAAGCACTGAGGGACTTGTATCTTCATCTTCCATGTTAGGAAGCCAAAAGATAATACTGTAAAACCAAGAAAGAGCAGCATAAGCATTATTTAAGAAATTTAGAGGTAAATACACAGAGAAAGCTAAAAGAATTGAGAGCTCTTTTTGGAGAATGAGACTGAAGTGGGGAAGCACAGAGCAGGGGCACTGCTATTTTTTATTAAAAACCTTAAAACATTTTTGACCTTTCAGCTATGGTCATCTATTATTATTATTATTATTTTATTTTTTTTTTTTTTTGCGGTACACGGGCCTCTCACTGTTGTGGCTTCTCCCGTTGTGGAGCACAGGCTCTGGACACGCAGGCTCAGCGGCCATGGCTCACGGGCCTAGCTGCTCCACAGCACGTGGGATCTTCCCAGACCAGGGCACAAACCCGTGTCCCCTGCATCCGCAGGCAGACTCTCAACCACTGCACCACCAGGGAAGCCCGGTCATCTATTATTTTGGTAAAAATTAAATTTTAAAAATATCTAGCACAGCAAACCTCCCCTTTTATTAACATGATGAGTTACAAGCTTATTCACAAGAGAAGTCTTCTCATCTCTGTGAAAAGCCACAGACCAAGATACCTCACAAAGTATGCTATGGAATGAAGAACAGTCGCTAAAACTTGGCAACACAGCAAGCTGTTCCTTGCTGCCTTTGATCCTTTGGTAAACAAGGCAGAGGTGGGTGGTGCATGAGGGAAGGACAGGTGGGATGATAATAAGCGAAGCCTTTAAACATCCAGTTTCTCTAATGTGACTGGAACCATATTTCCATCTGCCAAAGGGCTTCACCCACCAAAGGTGTCTCCCTCTCTAGTGGTCCAACTAGGGACATTCTGGTCAGCCTAGGGGACAAGGATACCATCTCAGAATCTGAGAGCCACAGCATCATGTGTGCTACCTGAGTCAGCATCTCTTGGTTACTCTTCAACCACAGAGGAGGCATCAGGGGAGCTACACCTGAGGCCTATGGCTTTTGGACATCCTTCTAGTGCATTTCGAACTCTCCAAACTGTAAATGTCATGGCATTAAAAACAGGGTACCGAAAGGCCTTTCAGTGTGTGAAGAAAACTTGGAATTAGAGCTTCTGTTTTTGTTCCTAAGTCCAGTTTAACTATAAATACTATTTCTTACCGAAAGAAATGTCTCAATGTTCTCATGGACAAAGGAAGCGATGTCCTGCCAGTCCAGAATGTCTCCCAGCCAGCTATTCTGACGATTTACGTGCATCTTGTGTCCTTTGAGCCTTCCAGAGTGCGTTACATTCTATGGAATAGAACAGTTCAGACATGAAATCTCCATCTTAACCTAAAGAATAGGAGGTATAAATAGTCTATTTTGTTTTAGGTCCACTTGAGCAATTTAGTAAGTGCACAAAGGTGAAAAACTTTCTATTATTTAAGAAATCAACAAAGAACTCCACCGAAGGACCTGAAATATATTTTTCTGTTTACATTCTAGTTACTGTGTCTCAGCCTAGCTTAAATGCTTCCCTTCTAAGTACGTTCATGAACACACTTTACTTGTCAGTATGTTCAACTGAACACGAACGCAGCATATACTTTCATCTTATTTTTCCTTTTAGCCCCAGTAACCTTTCTCTTGGTCTCCCAGTTTTGCTTTTTTCCTCCCTTGCTCATCTCTCTTATTACTCCTCCATACACGCTAAAGGAAGCAGAGGGGAAACAAGAATATGAAAAAGTACAGCTAAAATCAATACAATGTTATATGTCAATCATATCTCAATAAAACAGGGGAAAACAAGGGTCGGGGGGAATCTAACTTGTCTATCTGGAAGAGAATTACAATGGCAGAAATGCAGGAATAACAGATTTGAAAGAGTGATGTATAAACAAAGTGACTGGTAAGGTTAAAATTTAGAAATAGAAGTAGATTCTTAACATTCTTGTGTTTCCATTCTCGCACTTTTTTCAAACAGCACTGTGATGCCAGCCTTCATTATGCAATGAAGACATTAGGTTCTAGTAAAGGAGGTAAAGAAAGCAATGCACTTACCCACTTACAAACCTATGCTTTAAAAACACTGACCACCCTGGACCATAAGTGAAGCTCAAAGGGGGTGAGGGACAGTAAAAACTGTTTGTCTGTAAGCAGAAGCCCCAGAGTCAGCAGAAGTGAATACATCCTTTCCAATAGTCTAGCTCTTCAGCAGATATCTACCCAGAGATCCCCCAGTTAGTTTTAACTTCCAGTTTTGGAAACCCACAAAAACCATCACTGTTCCTTCGACTCCTCCTGGGGCAAGAGTACACAATGCCAAACAGGTCACTGAGCAACAAATTCAAGTTTAAATCAAGCCCTCCTACCCCCAAACCCCAAGTTAAGAGATTTATTTATGTTTCTCTTCTGTTTAGATCAACCCAGGGAAAAACCAACCACGAACTCTGCCCCACTCTATCTCCTTCCCCTGGATGGGCATCTTCCACAGCACAGCTCCTAATGGCCCACAGGCCTTGCCAGCGCAGTGTATAGAACAGCCCGGCACAACTAGCTGCTTTCAAACCATCATTTTTATATTTAATGAAAAATGATGCTATTTTTTGTCATAAATTCTGAAATAGGAGTACATCAGCACAAGTAGCATTAAAGGTTTATTTAAAATAAAATAAATATCTCTAAACTTTTGGATCTATTTTCACTTCCTCAAAGAGAAAAGTTCTTAGTCTGAAGCTGTATTGTCCCAAATAGTAGCCACTACCCACATATGGCTACTGAGTACCTAAAATGTGGCTAGTCCAAAAACTGAGATGTGCTGTTAGTGTAAAAGATAAACTGGATTTCTAAGACTTAGAATGGAAAAAATTATATATATATATATATATATATAATATATATATATATAAATATATATATATATAATCTCATTAAATTTTTTTATTCATTCCATATGGAAATGACATATATTGGGTATACTGGGTTAAGTAAAATACATTATTAAAATCAATTTCACCTGTCCTAGTTTTTTTTTAAATGTGGCCACTAGAAAAATTAACATTACATGTATGACTTGCATTCATTACATTTCTACTGTACAAATCTGGTCTAGAGGATGGGATGCTGTTGATGGTAATGAACAGAGGATGGAATACTGATACACCAGAGAGACTGGTGGGTCTGCCATGGAGACTAATCATCAATTCAAGCTGACTTTTAGTGACCTGAGGTTTAAGAACTTGCGGCTTAAAAATGTCAATAAATGAAATCCCAATGTTAACACAATCCTACCTAGTCAATGAGTCCATAAAATAAAAGGACACTATTAGTTTACAACTGAAATCCTTAGCTAAAATAACTTACCTTTACAAACCAAGAATGATACAGTCTGTCCCAAAGTTCTAGTACTTGCTTTTCAATTACGGCAGTATTGTTCACCTTATCTCCAAGAATTTTATGAAGCTGGAAGAAATACAGATATTATCTGGGTTAATATTTCAGGCAACAATTCAGTAAAATTAATACATGCTGGGTCTTTCTATCTGTTCCAAATCAAACTAAAATGTTCCAGCCTATTTAATTGCCTCTAACCACATTATGTTCTTTCCTTAAACTCTACTCCTCAATATCCCCAGTAAATTTCCTCTCTCCCATCTTTTTGCTTCTTTTTTCTTTCCTTTATTCTTAGATCTCTAAGAGAGCTTCTTTAGGTTTTAAGAGAATTAAGCCATGCTTACTGACTTTTCTGATCTTACCTGCCCTCAGTCTTCTCTGCTAGCTCACTTCTCTGAGCTTCAAAAGCTTAAGTGCTGCAGGAATCTACCTTTGGTCCTCTTCTAGCTATATTCTCTCCTTAGGCCATGTTATGGGCTTAATTGTGTCCCCCGCCCCTAAATTCTTATGCTGAAGTCCTAACCGCCAGTACCTCAGAATGTGACTGTATTTGCAGATAGGGTCTTTGAGGAGGTAACCAAATTAAAATGAGATCATTGGGGTAGGTCCTAATTCAATATTACTGTGTTCTTATAAAAAGAGGACATAAGGACATAAACACACATAGAGGGAAGACCATGTGAAGACAAAGGACATCTATAAGCCAAGCTGAAAGAGGCCTCAGAAGAAACCAATTCTGCTGACTCCTTGATCTTGGACCTGTAGCCTCTAGAATTGTGAGAAAATTAATTTATGTTGTTGAAGCACAAAGTTCATAGTACTTTGTTATGGCAGCCCTACCAAAACTAATACAGTTCATCTCTACCAATCACATGGGTACTATCTGATATTCAAACTTCCATCTACAGCCCAGATCTCTCCCTTGAGCTCCAGCTAGGTATGTCCGATTGTATGTCTACTTAAGATATTTAATATGCCCTGAAACAGAATTACCAATCTACATGCAACACCTACACCCCACTACCACCTCCAATTCTCTTCATCTAAGTGTACAGCTATCCTTCTAGTTAGACAAACGAAAAACTTCCTTCCCTTGCACTCCATAACCAATCCATGAGCAATTCATGTCAAGACAACCTCAAAAACATATCCCAAATATGACAATTTCTCTCAATTTCCACTTCTACAATCTTAGTCCAACTCATCAACATCTCACCTGGACTATCAGAATACTCTTTCAACTGGTCTCCCTGCCTTCTTTATTCTTGCCCACTTCTCCATAAAGCAGCCAAAATGAGCTTTCAATATCCTAAATCTGGTCATATCCCTGTTTTAAAGTCCTCTGCAGCTAAATTAAAATCCCAAGTTCTTTATGACCTAAAGGCTTGTTTCAACACCACATTCCTTATTCCAGCCACAGTGACCTTTCTTTCCCTCATTCAAGCTCCTTCCCATCTCAGGGCCTCTGAATTTTCTATGCCCTCAACTTGAAACATTCTTTTCGAAGACCTTCATAAATTGCCTCCTTCTCACCATTCAAGTCTTAGTGAAAACATCACCTTCTCAGAGGCATTCTCTGGCCATTCTAGCTAAAGCATCACTTGGAGTTACTCTCTACCACATCACTCTGTTTACTCTGGTCACAGCACTTTCAGATCTGAAACTTTTATTTGTTTGCACATTTAATGTTTGTCTCCTTTCACCCGGAATGTAAGGCTCCAGAAGAGTTGTAATTCTTTCTGGTTTACTGCTTTTCGCCAGCATTTAGAACAGTGCCTGACATGTTTGTGCGCTGGCTGTCACTTTCTTCATTCTTGTCATCAGAGAAGGGACAGAGGAAATGTGCTCATTACTTATTCTCTTGCTGTATCAGGGCAGTATCTCTAGGTACAAATTTTAGAAAGAGAATACAAGTAGAAAGGATAGTTAAAGCAAGGATGTTGTATGACAAAAGTAAGCTGAATATTGAGAAAATAGTAAACTGGGAGGTCTGAGTAGAACCCAAACAATGCATAGAGGACATGGGAGATATGGCTGACAAAGGAGGCTGAGGGCAGACAGACAGGAACCCTCTCTGTTCATACCTGAACACACCCTATAAAAAACTCTTTTCCCTTCCTGAGTGTAACATTTTTTTCCCCTAGTTTGACCCTTTCTACACGTTAGTTCTTAGGACCCAATTCTTACATGATTCTTAGCTGGATAAGATCTGAGCTTACTGGAAAGCTACCTCTTCAATTTCAATGGTTCTTTTTTATTTAAACAATTATACTGACATATAACACACACCTTACAATTCAACCATTCATTTTTATATATATCACTTTTTTTAACATCTTTATTGGAGTATAATTGCTTTACCATGTTCTGTTAGTTTCTGCTGTGTAACAAAGTGAATCAGCTATATGTATACATATATCCCCATATCCCCTCTCTTATGCGTCTCCCTCCCACTCTCCCTATCCCACCCCCCTAGGTGGTCACAAAGCACCAAGCTGATCTCCCTGTGCTACGCAGCTGCTTCCCACTAGATATCTATTTTACATCTGGTAGTGTATATATGTCAATGCTACCCTTTCACTTCATCCCAGCTTACCCTTCCCACTCCCGTGTCCTCAAGTCCATTCTCAAGGTCTGCGTCTTTATTCCTGTCCTGCACATAGGTTCATCAGAACCGTATTTCTTTTGTTTAGATTCCATACATATGTGTTAGCATACAGTATTTGTTTCTCTCTTTCTGACTTACTTCACTCTGTATGTCTACCTAAGGAGACAAAAGACCTGTCTGCAGAAAACTATAAGACACTGATGAAAGAAATTAAAGATGATACAAACAGATGGAGAGATATACCATGTTCTTGGATTGGAAGAATCAACATTGTGAAAATGACTCTATTACCCAAAGCAATCTACATATTCAACGCAATCCCTATCAAACTACAACTGGCATTTTTCACAGAACTAGAACAAAAAATTTCACAATTTGTATGGAAACACAAAAGACCCCGAATAGCCAAAGCAATATTGAGAAAAAAACAGAGCTGGAGGAATCAGCCTCCCTGACTTCAGACTATACAACAAAGCTACAGTAATCAAGACAGTAGGCTACTGGCACAGAAACAGAAATATATAGATCAATAGAACAGTATAGAAAGCCCAGAGATAAACCCACGCACATATGGTCACCTTATTTTTGATAAAGGAGGCAAGAATACACAGTGGAGAAAAGACAACCTCTTCAATAAGTGGTGCTGGTAAAACTGGACAGCTACACGTAAAAGAATGAAATTAGAACACACCATATACAAAAGTAAACTCAAAATGGATTAAAGACCTAAATGTAAGGCCAGACACCATCAAACTCTTAGAGGAAAACATAGGCAGAACACTATGACATAAATCAGAGCAAGATCCTTTTTGACCCACCTCCTCGAAAAATGGAAATAAAAACAAAAATAAACAAATAGGACCTAATGAAACTTAAAGTCTTTTGCACAGCAAAGGAAACCATAAACAAGACCAAAAGACAACCCTCAGAATGGGAGAAAATATTTGCAAAGGAAGCAACTGAGGAAGGATTAATCTCCAAAATTTACAAGCAGTTCATGCAGCTCAGTATCAAAAAAACAAACAATCCAATCCAAAAATGGGCAGAAGACCTAAATACACATTTTCTCCAAAGAAAATATACAGATTGCCAACAAACACACAAAAGAATGCTCAACATCATTAATCATTAGAGAAATGCAAATCAAAACTACAATGAGGTATCATCTCACACTGGTCAGAATGGCCATCATCAAAAAATCTACAAACAGGGCTTCCCTGATGGCGCAGTGGTTGGGAGTCTGCCTGCCAATGCAGGGGACACGGGTTCATGCCCCAGTCTGGGAAGATCCCACGTGCCGCGGAGAGGCTGGGCCCGTGGGCCATGGCCGATGAGCCTGCAGTCCAGAGCCTGTGCTCCGCAACGGGAGGGGCCACAGCAGTGAGAGGCCCACATACTGCAAAAAAAATAAAAAAACAGTATATGTTTGCCGTGGCTGTCGTGTATCTGGGTGTCTCTGTGTACATATGATGGGGAAAGGATGAAGAGGAACTGGGGATTTGTGGTGACATGAAAAGCCAGCTGTAACTTTAAAAATTAAATGCAGAATATTTAAAAAAAAAAAAATCTACAAACAATAAATGTTGGAGGGAGTGTGCAAAAAAGGGAACCCTCTTGCACTGTTGGTGGGAATGTAAATTGATACAGCCACTATGGAGAACAGTATGGAGTTTCCTTAAAAAACTACAAATAGAACTACCATACAACCCAGCAATCCCATTACTGGGCATATACCCTGAGAAAACCATAATTTAGAAAGAGTCATGTACCAAAACGTTCACTGCAGCTCTATTTATAATAGCCAGGACATGGAAACAACCTAAGAGTCCATCAACAGATGAATGGATAAAGAAGATGTGGCACATATATACAATGGAATATTACTCAGCCATAAAAAGAAATGAAATTGAGTTATTTGTAGTGAGGTGGATGGACCTAGAGACTGTCATTCAGAGTGAAGTAAGTCAGAAAGAGAAAAACAAATACTGTTTGCTAATGCATATATATGGAATGTAAAAAAAAAAAAAAGGTCATGAAGAACCTAGGGGCAAAATGGGAATAAAGATGCAGACCTACTAGAGAATGGACTTGAGGATATGGGGAGGGGGAAGGGTAAGCTGTGACAAAGTGAGAGAGTGGCATGGACATATATACACTACCAAATGTAAAACAGATAGCTAGTGGGAAGCAGCTGCATAGCATAGGGAGGAGACCAGCTCGGTGTTTTGTGGCCACCTAGAGGGGTGGGATAGGGAGAGTGGGAGGGAGGGAGACGCAAGAGGGAAGAGATATGGGAATATATGTATATGTATAACTGATTCACTTTGTTATAAAGCAGAAACTAACACACCATTGTAAAGCAATTATACTCCAATAAAGATGTAAAAAATAATAATAATAATAAAAAAAATTCCCTGATGACAAAAAAAAAGATGCAGACCTACTAGGGAATGGACTTGAGGATATGGGGAAGGGGAAGGGGAAGCTGGGACTAAGTGAGAGAGTGGCATGGACATATATACACTACCAAACGTAAAATAGATAGCTAGTGGGAAGCAGCTGCATAGCACAGGGAGATCAGCTCGGTGCTTTGTGACCACATAGAGGGCTGGGATTGGGAGGGTGGGAGGACAGGAGATGCAAGAGGGAAGAGATATGGGGACATATGTATATGTATAACTGATTCACTTTGTTATAAAGCAGAAACTAACACACCATTGCAAAGCAATTATGCTCCAATAAAGATGTTTAAAAAAAAGTGTATTATTCTGTTGTTTTTGGATGGAATGTCCTATAAATATCAATCAAGTCCATCTTGTTTAATGTGTCATTTAAAGCTTGTGTTTCCTTATTTATTTTCATTTTGGATGATCTGTCCATTGGTGAAAGTGGGGTGTTAAAGTCCCCTACTATGATTGTGTTACTGTCAATTTCCCCTTTTAAGGCTGTTAGCCTTTACCTTATGTATTGAGGTGCTCCTATGTTGGGTGCATAAATATTTACAATTGTTATATCTTCTTGGGTTGATCCCTTGATCATTATGTAGTGTCCTTCTTTGTCTCTTGTAATAGTCTTTATTTTAACGTCTATTTTTTCTGGTATGAGAATTGCTACTCCAGCTTTCTTCTGATTTCCATTTGCATGGAATATCTTTTTCTATCCCCTCATTTTCAGTCTGTATGTGTCCCTAGGTCTGAAGTGGGTCTCTTGTAGACAGCATATATATGGGTCTTGGTTTTGTATCCATTCAGCCAGTCTATGTCTTTTGGTTGGAGCATTTAATCCATTTACATTTAAGGTAATTATCGATATGTATGTTCTTATTCCCATTTTCTTAATTGTTTTGGGTTTGTTATTGCAGGTCTTTTCCTTCTCTTGTGTTTCCTTCCTAGAGAAGATCCTTTAGCATTTGTTGTAAAGCTAGTTTGGTGTTGCTGAATTCTCTTAACTTTTGCTTGTCTGTAAAGGTTTTAATTTCTCCATCGAATCTGAATGAGATCCTTGCTGGGTAGAGTAACCTTGGTTGTAGGTTTTTCCCTTTCATCACTTTAAATATGTCCTGCCAGTCCGTTCTGGCTTGCAGAGTTTCTGCTGAAAGATCAGTTGTTAACCTTATGGGGATTCCCTTGCATGTTATTTGTTGCTTTTCCCTTGCTGCTTTTAATATTTTTTCTTTGTATTTAGTTTTTGATACTTTGATTAATATGTGTCTTGGCGTGTTTCTCCATGGATTTATGCTGTATGGGGCTCTCTGTGCTTCTTGGACTTGACTGACTATTTCCTTTCCCATGTTAGGGAAGTTTTCAACTCTAATCTCTTCAAATATTTTCTCAGACCCTTTCTTTTCCTCTTCTTCTTCTAGGACCCCTATAATTCTAATGTTGGTGTGTTTAATGTTGTCCCAGAGGTCTCTGAGACTGTCCTCAGTTCTTTTCATTCTTTTTTCTTTATTCTGCTCTGTAGTAGTCATTTCCACTATTTTATCTTCCAGGTCACTTATCTGTTCTTCTGCCTCAGTTATTCTGTTATTGATCCCTTCTAGAGAATTTTTAATTTTATTTATTGTGTTGGTCATCATTGTTTGTTTGCTCTTTAGTTCTTCTAGGTCCTTCTTAAACGTTTCTTGTATTTTCTCCATTCTATTTCCAAGATTTTGGATCATCTTTACTATCATTACTCTGAATTCTTTTTCAGGTAGACTGCCTATTTCCTCTTCATTTGTTTGGTCTGGTGGGTTTCTACCTTGCTCCTTCATCTGCTGCATATTTCTCTGTCTTCTCATTTTGTTTAACTTACTGCGTTTGGGGTCTCCTTTTTGCAGGCTGCAGGTTCATAGTTCCCGTTGTTTTTGGTATCTGCCCCCAGTGGGTGAGGTTCGTTCAGTGGCTTGTGTAAGCTTCCTGGTGGAGGGGATTGGTGCCTGTGTTCTGGTGGGTGGGGCTGGATCTTGTCTTTCTGGTGGGCAGGGCCGCGTCCGGTGCTGTGTTTTGGGGTGCTGTGAACTTAGTATGATTTTAGTCAGCCTCTCTGCTAATGGGTGGGGTTGTGTTCCTGTCTTGCTAGTTGTTTGGCATGGGGCATCCAACACTGGAGCTTGCTGGCCGTTGCGTGGAGTTGGGTCTTAGCGTTGAGACAGAGATTTCTGGGAGAGCTCTCACCGATTGATATTACATAGTGCAGGGAGGTCTCTGGTGCTCCAATGTCCTAAACTCGGCTCTCCCACCTCAGAAGCTCAGGCCCGACACCTGGCCAGAGCACCAAGACCCTGTCAGCCACACGGCCAGGTACATGGGGATTTTCTTGTCTTTTGGGAAGTCTGAGGTCTTCTGCCAGCATTCAGTATGTGTCCTGTAGGAGTTGTTCCACATGTAGACGTATTTTTCATGTATTTGTGGGGAGGAAGGGGACCTCCACCTCTTCCTCCTCCGCTATCTTGAAGGTCCTCCAATTCACCCATTTAAGTGTATAACTCAACAGTTTTTCAGTACATTCACAGTTATGCAACGATTACCAAAATCAATTTTGGAACATTTTCATCCCCCCAAAAGAAAACTCCATACTCATTAGTAATCAATCCCCCATTTCTCCCCAATCCCCCTACCCTGAAAACCACTACTCTACTTTGTTTCTGTACACTTGCCTCTTCCACACATTTTACATAAATGGATGTGGTCTTTTATGACCGCTTCTTTTACATAGGCTAATGTTTTTAAGGTTCATCCATGTTGTAAAATGTATCAGTTCATCCTTCCTTTTTATGGCCAAATAATATCCCAGTATGTGGATATACCACATTTTGTTTATCCATTCATCAGTTAATGGACATTCAATGGTTGCTTTTATGTATTATCCCTGTGTCTTGCAAATGAGGATCACAAATATTTTATAGTGTTTCGTAGCAATATCATCTCTCTTCAGCTGTCTTTCCTTTTAGACTCTTGAGCAAAAGGTTTCAAACCTATCTTTTCTCTAAGTAATTTGAAATTTACTTCTTTAAAATCTAAGGCACATTTCTCCAGCTATCCAAATTCCCCTTCTTTATCCTTTTCCCAAATACGTAAGAATTCCAGAATAAAAATTTCTCCTGAACAGATAATTCAAAAATCAAACACTATGCTTTCCATAGAATAAGTCAGGCATATACACATATAAAAGTCTAAAAGCCTTCTGCAATGACTGGATCTTTCTTCTATGATAGTTCCGAGATGTATATCCACATACAGTGGCCCTTTGACCAACACAGGTTGGAACAGCACAGGTCCACTTACACGTGGATTTTTTTCACTAAATATGTACTACAGAGCTCCACAATCTGTGGTTGGTTGAATCCGAGGATGTGGAACCAGGTATATGAGCACCAACTGTAAAGTTATACGGGAGTTTTTTGACCACAGAGAAGGTCAGCGCCTCTAACCACCACATTGTTCAAGGGTCAACTGTACTTATCTTTCATTTATTCAATAAATATTTTTTTTAAAACTTCCATGTGACAGTTGATTTGGTTAGCTGGCATGGACCCAGGAAGATCAGTAACACATTTTTCTCTTAACTTTTAAGTTGACCACAATTCCATCCTCAGGTTAGCAGATTACTGCATGTACAATATCATTTCCAAGATACCTTTTTTTCTGAGATTTTGTTTTTGAATTTTAAATAAGAAATCACACACTAATACGTTTTTTCTGGCACACATCTCACTGCAACAAATCTTGTCAATCCCTAGACAATCCTAATTACTTCAATACATTAAAACTTCAAATTACCTTCATTTCCACAGGCAAAACTAGGCAGGAAAAAAAAGAGATACCCCAAATCCATATCATGGAGTCTGATCTTAGCTGTGGTAACTGTGCCTTCTCCTCTGTCTTTCATCTCCCCTTCACAAAGCTTCAGCTTCCTGTCTCTAAATCTCGGATCACATAAATACCCCTTCTTAAAATATACTCTTCCTTCTCTATATTCATCCAGGACCTATCATTCCATTCCTTCAAGGTTTATCTCAAGTGCCACATTAAAGCACTAAACTCAGTTCCAGGCACACACTTCTAGCACACCACAGTAGAAAGAGCAAGGGATTTGGAATTAGTCTTCAGTTTGAAACCAAGCTCTGCAATTTACTACCATGACCATAGGGAATTTACTTAGCTTTGCTAAGTCTGTTTCCTCATCTATAAAGGGGATAAAATAATTCAGACTACAATAAGTTTCTTGGAAAGATTAAATGAAACAAATTGGAAACTGCCAAGCACAGTTATCAGTAAATAATAAAATATAATATGTGTTAATACTTTTTTCTCCACAAAGCCTTATTTGTCCACCCAAGCTTAGTGATCATTCTGTTCTAAAGCACAAATAATGAATCAGAACTATCTTGAACATGAAACAAAAGGCCTACCTCTCAGATTGTTCAGGCTACCAGCACTAATCAATATGATCATCCAGAAGGTTTAATTTCATCGTATATTGCTTGTTGACTTGCAGATTTAAGCCTATCTCAAAAATAGAAATTGTTCTAAACAGAATCTCCATTTTTGCTTTATCAAAGCAAGAAGTCACTACCAATGAAGACCCTGCAAAGAGAAAGATGCAAAAAGAGGCTCTTCCCTTACCTTGTGGGTTATCCATTCTCGTCCATACTGATACACATTGTTAGCCGCGGAATTAAGGGCTCTTTGGACTACCTGAGCCTCAGGAAGCCAACTAATTTAAAACAAACAAAGAAAAAATGAAAAACTAATATAGTGCACTGCAGCAAACTCTTGGAGCTTAATTTTTTAAACACTCATTAACTGACATCACACACTTACAAATGTAATAATCTTATAGTATAATAATATGAACAGGAAATTTGGATCTCTAAATAGAGATGTGACTTGGGAGAAATTAAGTAGCTTTTAAATTACTCCAGTATTTATAGATTCATTAGTGGTTTCAAGAGACTGTTGAATATTTTCAGTTACATGGTACTACATTTTAGGGGAAAATTATAACCTGTATTATTATTTAAAAGTGTGAAATTCACAGAGGTATCTGGATAGATCCTTAATGACTAACAAACATCTATTAGGCCTGATTAAAAAAATCTTGCTGGCTGCTGTGAAAACACTTTGCCACTGTATTCATGCAGGTGTCTGAAGAGCAACAGATAAAGAGGAGCTGTTGTGAGGCCAAGTCAAAGGCTTTGGCTCAGTCCAGACCTCCTCACAACCAGTGCCCTCTAGGAGACATGGGGCCAGAAACAACCTGAGCAACCTTTGCTGGGACAAACTGGGACACACCTTGGTCTTATACCAACCACAGCCTCTAAACTGAGCTTCTTGCTTCAGATATTTACTACATCAGCCAATCACTAACTCTCCTAGCCTCAGTCAAAAGGTATCCCTCAGGTGAAACCAAGCTCCTACAATTAGGACTGGCCTACCCTCATCGTCCTGGGTAAAGATTAATCTCTATCACAGTATGACCTACCAAGAGAACAGCCCCAATTTAAAACAGCTTCATCTACTGGGTTCCTCCCAAGTAAGGGCAGGGCTAAGTGACGTTCAGTACCATCGTAGTGCCATCTCCTAATGCAGGTCCTGAGAATCAACAGGCTTGAGACTAGTGAGTAGTAAGTAGAAAATGAGTTCTAGACTAATAATACTGTCCAGGAAAAGAATTAAGGTGTGTTCCAACTTCACCTTCATTTTCTTTGAAGCTCTACTAGGCTGATCCTACCCTGAGTCTTTCTAATTTATACTTCAGCTCACCAAGCACATCCACAGGAAGTCGAGGTACCTATGTAGGGCACACAAAATGTGTACCACACTGGAAGAAAGTATATCTAATCAATTCTTAACTGTATCACCTCCACTAAGAGCACCCACATGAATTTCCCACATGGTCAACTGCCATCTTCAGGACAAGAATCCACTGAGTACTGAGATTTGCAAGAAAACTATTAATTCATGACCACCCCCCTAATCTGCTGCATAAGAATCAGACCTCCCACAAATTACTGAAGTCTAAATAGCTTTTAAATTCTTTCCTGAACAGAATATTATTCAGCAATAAAAAGGAACATACTATTGCTACATACAACATCTTCAGTGGACTTCAAGGGAATTACGCTAAGTGAAAAAAGCCAATCTCACAAGGCTGCATACTCTATGATTAGATTTATGTATCATTCATCAAACAACAATATTATAGATATGGAGAACAAAATACTGGTTGCCAAGGGTTAGGAGTATATTGGAGGAGGAGGTAGAGGGTAAGTGTGGCTAAAAGGGGTGGCATGACGGAGCCTTGTGGTGATGGAACAGTTCTGTATCTTGACATGGTGTTGATAGCTAACAGGAAGCATGATAAAACTGCAGAGAACACATATAATTTACATGCACAAATACATACACAAGTGCATGTAAAACTAATGAAATGTCGATTTCCTGGTTTTGTTATTGTATAGTTATACAAGATGACAACTACAGTAGAGAAGGTGGGGCGAAGAGTCCAGGGGACCTCCCTATACATTTCTTTGCAAGTCCCTGTGAACTTTATAATTATTCCCAAATTTAAAAACAAAAACAACCAACTTTCTGAACTACTCTGATCTGGGGCTCCCTAGTTTGTGTGTGCCTTCAAAACAATAGTAGAGATAGTACTATTACAATTGAAAACCAGTACAGAAGGGCTTTGGACTTATTTCCACTACAGAAGAATGACCACCAAAGAAAAAGAGTCCTCTTCTAAGGAGATAATTAAGGCTGCCAGTTTTTTAACTTCACTCCAGATCACTCTCCTGAACTGTACACCAACATAATCAATAGCCTACTAGAGGCCTCTCTTGACACTTACCATAAACACCTCAAACTCATCAGGTAAAAAGTAAGTGAATTAGTTTTCCCACCATATCTGCTTCTCTGTTTCCTATCTTGGTGAATCCACCATCATCCACTAAGTTCGAAAGTTTGAAACATTAGAGTCACGCTAGGTTTCGTTTTCCTATACCCAATTAATCACCAACTAACCCCTTAAGATCTTACAAATCTGTCTGTCCTGTTCACTCCACAACAACTGTCCACAATTAAGAGCTTTACTGCCTCTCACCTAGTTTTACTCTAGCTTTTAACTGGTCTAAGAGGCTCAAGTCTTGGAACACCTTCCACCTTTTCTCCACAGCACAGAGGGAGACTGTTACAGAATAAAATCTGATCAATGTTACTTCTTATATCCTTCACTAAGACAATGAACATACCTATCACTCTCAAAAGTTTCCTTGCGCCCCTCTGTACTCCCTCCCTGGAACCCACCCCTATCCACAGATAGCCACTGATCTGTCACTAGATTAGTGTTTTCTAGAACTTAACATAAATGGAATCATATCATATAGACTCTCTTTTGCTTGACTTCTTTCATTCACCATAATTATTCTGAGATTCATCCATGTTGCTGCATGAACTGACAGTTCGTTTTTGTTTAATGCTAAGTATTATTCATTTGAATGGATATACTACAGTTTGTAACTAATCAGAAATATTGAGAACAAGCACTGAGTATGCTCTGGGTAATAGGAGATAAGTGGGTAGAAATATAACAGAAGTCCTTCTGAGAATATTTAAATATGATTCTAAACCAAGTTCAAGGAATGTCCTAAGCAGGTTTTATATAAAGAAATAAAGTCAAGTCAAAGGAAAAAACCAAGTTAAATCTCAATTTATAATCTTACAACTGGCAGAGTATTTCCTAACATAAATTAGTGACCACCGTGGCGTTAGTAAAAAAGGTCATGTAATTTGTCATCAAGTTCAATTAGGTGAACAGCGTAGTCCAGCTGAACACTCTCCTCAAAGACATAAAAACCCTCTCACAGAAGCCAAATTAAACAAGCACACAAAGAGATCCTCTAAGATAGGGGTTGGCAGATTTCTTTTGTAAAGGGCCAGAATGTAAATAAATATTTTAGGCTTTTCGGAACATATAATCTGTATCACAACTACTCAATTCTGTCTGCCTTTGTAGCCCCCAAACAGCTACAGACAACATGTAAATGAATGGGTATAAGTTGTTCCAATAAAACTCTATAAGAACAGGTGGCTAGATTTGGCCCTGAGCCACAGTTTGCAATCCTGCCGCAAAAACGATACAATATGGGAACACTGCTGACTGTGCCATGGGGGACTGTCACAAATTCCTTAGCCTTTGATCCTGCCTCCTCATCTGTGAAAGGGGGATAATCTCTTCAACCTACTGAGGAACACATAACACAATGTAGGTGAAAGCTTAATAAGTCACAAACATGTGGAAAACTGTGAATCTCAATTCATATATACGAACTCCCCCCTCCCCACCATCCCATTACATGTTATTTTTATACAAAAATGACAACATTCATCAAAGCCTTGGCAAATTTCTTTTCTCTTCCAAGGTAACTGTATCAATGAAGATCATTTCATGCAAACAGACATAGAACCTTGGCCATCCATCTCTATTTTTCTCAAAACAACATTCTTACTTTGCCCACTCAGGGTGATTTGCTAGAGTTTCATTAATCAAATTGCTTGTGACTTCAATCATGTGTACACTCTCTTGATGTACCTGTATTATGGATAAGAAGAGAAAAGAATCTCAATAAAAATTAAACCCAATTTAACATTTATTTTCTACACTATTATTGGAACAATGCTTTTAGAGTCAAGTACTTATACATCTTAGTGTCAATTAACTTAGAGACCTCCACTGAATAGCCGCTATCCATAATGTCCTAGGACACACACTATGGGAAATAAATTGTGCAGAACAGCTCCCTGTCTTCAAGCTCAACAATGGGGGGAGAAATGTAAATAGATACAAATACTTCCAAATATATACAACATAAATATATAGATATATTTAGTTCACATAAGTGTATGTATGTATAGCGTGTATATATGTGTGTGTGTGTGTGTGTGTATATGCAATATCAACACTACATGGGCTTTAGAATTATAAGGCAATGTGAGACATACAGGGAAATAATCAACCAAGTAAGGTTTGTGAGTAAAGTAACCCAAGTGAAAATGAATCTCAGAATTTGCCTTGCTCAGTAATCAACAAAATGAGGGGGATAAAAAAGGAGAAGCCAATGTCAGGGAACATGTTCTATACGATTTTACTATTTTTAAAAGTATTAAATGGAGATTGGTTCAAGATGGCAGAGTAGAAGGACATGCACTCACTCCCTCTTGCGAGAGCACTGGAATCACAGCTAACTGCTGAACAGTCATCTACAGGAAGACACTGGAACTCACCAAAAAAAATACCCCACATCCAAAGACAAAGGAGAAGCCGCAATGAGATGGTAGGAGGGGCAGAATCACAATAAAATCAAATCCCATAACCACTGGGTGGGTGACTCACAAACTGGAGAACACTTATACCACAGAAGTCCACCCACCAGAGTGAAGGTTCTGCGTCCCACGTCAAGATTCCCAACCTGAGGGTCCAGCAACGGAAGGAGGAATTCCCAGAGAACCAGACTTTGAAGGCTAGCGGGATTTGATTGCAGGACTTTGACAGGACTGGGGGAAACAGAGACTCATTCTTGGAGGGCACACACAAAGTAGTGTGCTCATCAGGACCCAGGGGAAAGAGCAGTGACCCCACAGAAGACTGAACCAGACCTACCTGCTAGTGTTGGAGGGTCTCCTGCAGAGGCGGGGGGTGGCTGTGGCTCACTAAGGGGACAAGGACACTGGTAGCAGAAGTTCTGGGAAGTACTCCTTGGTGTGAGCCCTCCCAGAGTCTGCCATTGGCCCCACCAAAGAACCGGGTAGGCTCCAGTGCTGGGTCGCCTCAGGCCAAACAACCAACAGGGAGGGAACCCAACCCCACCCATGAGCAGACAAGCAGATTAAAGTTTTACTCAGCTCTGCCTGCCAGTGCAACACCCAGCTCTACCCACCACCACTCCCTCCCATCATGAAGCTTGCACAAGCCTCTTAGATAACATCATCCACCAGAGGGCAGACAGCAGAAGCAAGAACTACAATTCTGCAGCCTGTGGAACAACAACCACAATCACAGAAAGATAGACAAAATGAAAAGGCAGAGGACTAAGTACCAGATGAAGGAACAAGATAAAACCACAGAAAAACAACTAAATGAAGTGGAGATAGTCAACCTTCCAGAAAAAGAACACAGAATAATGATAGCGAAGATGATTCAGGACCTCGGAAACAGAATGGAGGCAAAGATCGAGAAGATGCAAGAAACGTTTAACAAAGACCTAGAAGAATTAAAGAACAAACAAACAGAGATGAACAATACAATAACTGAAATGAAAAATACACTAGAAAGAATCAATAGCAGAATAACTGAGGCAGAAGAATGGACCTGGAAGACAGAATGGTGGAATTCACTGCCACGGAACAGAATAAAGAATGAAAAGAAATGAAGACAGCCTAAGAGACCTCTGGGACAACATTAAATGCAACAAGGTTCACATTATAGGGGTCCCAGAAGGAGAAGAGAGAGAGAAAGGTCCAGAGAAAATATGTGAACAGATTATAGTCGAAAACTTCCCTAACATGGGAAAGGAAACAGCCACCCAAGTCCAGGAAGTGCAGAGAGTCCCAGGCAGGATAAACCCAAGGAGAAACACGCTGAGACACATAGTAATCAAATTGGTAAAAATTAAAGACAAAGAAAAATTATTGAAAGCAGCAAGGGAAAGATGACAAATAACATACAAGGGAACTCCCATATGCTTAACAGCTGATATCTCAGCAGAAACTCTACAAGCCAGAAGGGAGTGGCAGAATATACTTAGGGTGATGAAAGGGAAAAAACTACAACCAAGATTACTCTACCTAGCAAGGATCTCATTCAGATTTGATGGAGAAATCAAAAGCTTTACAGACAAGCAAAAGCTAAGAGAATTCAGCACCACCAAACCAGCTTTACAACAAATGCTAAAGAAACTTCTCTTAGTGGGAAACACAAGAGGAGAAAAGAACCTACAAAAACAAACCCAAAACAATTAAGAAAATGGTAATAGGAACATACATATCAATAATTACCTTAAATGTAAATGGATTAAATGCTTCAACCAAAAGACACAGGCTTGCTGAATGGATACAAAAACAAGACCCATATATATGCTGTCTACAAGACACCCACTTCAGACCTAGGGACACATACAGACTGAAAGTGAGGGTATGGAAGAAGATATTCCATGCAAATGGAAATCAGAAGAAAGGTGGAGTAGCAATACTCATGTCAGATAAAACAGACTTTAAAATAAAGAATGTTACAAGAGATAAGGAAGGAAACTGCACAATGGTCAAGGGACCAATCCAAGAAGAAGATAAAACAATTATAAATATATCTGCACCCAACATAGGAGCACCTCAGTACATAAGGCAAATGCTAACAGCTATAAAAGAGGAAATTGACAGTAACACAATAAAAGTGGGGGACTTTAACACCTCACTTACACCAATGGACAAATCATCCAAACAGAAAATTAATAAGGAAACACAAGCTTTAAATGACACAACAGATCAGACAGATTTAATTGATATTTATAGGACATGCCATCTGAAAACAGCAGATTACACTTTCTTCTCAACTGCACATGGAACATTCTCCAGGATAGATCATATCTTGGGCCACAAATCAAGCCTCGGTAAATTTAAGACAATTGAAATCATAACAAGCAACTTTTTGACCACAATGCTATGAGATTAGAAATCAATTACAGGGAAAAAAACATAAAAAACACAAACACATGGAGGCTAAACAATACATTACTAAATAACCAAGAGATCACTGAAGAAATCAAAGAGGAAATCAAAAAATACCTAGAAACAAATGACAATGAAAACAGGACGATCCAAAACTTATGGGATGCAGCAAAAGCAGTTCTAAGAGGGAAGTTTATAGCAATACAATCCTACCTCAAGAAACAAGAAAAATTTCGGGCCTCCCTGGCGGCGCAGTGGTTGAGAGTCCGCCTGCCGATGCAGGGGATACGGGTTCGTGCCCCGGTCTGGGAGGATCCCATATGCCGTGGAGCGGCTGGGCCCGTGAGCCATGGCTGCTGAGCCTGCGCATCCGGAGCCTGTGCTCCGCAACGGGAGAGGCCACAACAGTGAGAGGCCCACGTACCGCAAAAAAAAAAAAAAAAAAAAAAAAAAGAAACAAGAAAAATTTCAAATAAACAATCTAACCTTACATCTAGAGGAACTAGAGAAAGAAGAACAAACAAAACCCAAAGTTAGCAGAAGGAAAGAAATCATAAAGAGCAGAGCGGAAATAAATGAAACAAACAAAGAAAACAATAGCAAAGATCAATAAAACTAAAAGCTGGTTCTTTGAAAACAAAATTGATAAACCTTTAGCCAAACTCTTCAATAAAAAGAGGGAGAGGACTCAAATCAATAAAATTAGAAATGAAAAAGGAGAAGTTACAGTGGACACCGCAGAAATACAAAGCATCATAAGAGACTTCTATAAGCAACTCTATGCCAATAAAATGGACAACCTGGAAGAAATGAACAATTTCTGAGAAACGTATAACCTTCCAAGACTGAGGCAGGAAATAACAGAAAATATGAACAGACCAATCACAAGTAATGAAATTGAAACTGTGATTAAAAATCTTCCAACAAACAAAAGCCCAGGACCACAGGTGAATTCTATCAAACAATTAGAGAAGACCTAACACCCATCCTTCTCAAACTCTTCCAAAAATTGCAGAGGAAGGAACACTCCCAAACTCATTCTATGAGGCCACCATCACCCTGATACCAAAACCAGACAAAGATACTATAAAAAAAAAGAAAATTACAGACCAATATCACTGATGAATATAGATGCAAGAATCCTCAACAAAATACTAGCAAACAGAATCCAACAACACATTAAAATGATCATACACCATGATCAAGTAGGATTTATCCTAGGGATGCAAGGATTCTTCAATATATGCAGATCAATCAATGTGGTACACCATATTATCAAATTGAAGGATAAAGATCTTCAATCATCTCAACAGATGCAGAAAAGGCTTTTGACAAAATTCAATACACATTTATAATAAAAACTCACCAGAAAGTGGGCACAGAGGGAACCTACCTCAAGATAACAAAGGCCATATATGACAAACCCACAGTAAACATCACTCTCAATGATGAAAAACGGAAAGCACTTCCTCTAAGATCAGGAAGAAGACAAGGATGTCCACTTTCACCACTATTATTTAACGTAGTTCTGGAAGTCCTAGCCACAGCAATCAGAGAAGAAAAAGAAATAAAAGGAATACAAACTGGAAGAGTAAAACTGTCACTGTTTGCAGATGACATGATACTATACATACAGAATCCTAAAGATGCTACCAGAAAACTACTAGAGCTAATCAATGAATTTGGTAAAGTTTCAGGATACAAAATTAATGCACAGAAATCTCTTGCATTCCTATACACTAACAACAAAAGATCAGAGAGAAATTAAGGAAACAATCCCATTCACCATCACAACAAAAAGAATAAAATACCTAGGAATAAACCTACCTAAGGAAGTAAAAGACCTGTACTCAGAAAACTATAAGACACTGATGAAAGAAATCAAAGATGACAGAAACAGATGGAGAGATATACCATGTTCTTGGATTAGAAGAAGCAACATTGTGAAAATGACTCTACTACCCAAAGCAATCTACAGATTCAATGCAATCCCTGTCAAATTACCAATGGCATGTTTTAGAGAACTAGAACAAAAAATCTTAAAATTTGTATGGAGACATAAAAGACCCGGAATAGCCAAAGCAATCTTGAGAAAGAAAAATGGAGCTGGAGGAATCAGACTCCCTGACTTCAGACTATACTACAAAGTGACAGTAACCAAGAGAATATGGTACTGGCACAAAAACAGAAATATAGATCAATGAAACAGGATAGAAAGCCCAGAGGTAAACCCACACACCTACAGTCAACTAATCTATGACAAAGGAGGCAAGGATATACAATGGAAAAAAGACAGTCTCTTCAACAGGTGGTGCTGGGAAAACTGGACAGCTACATGTAAAAGTATGAAATTAGAACATTCCCTAACACCATACACAAAAATAAACTCAAAATGGATTAAAGACCTAAATGTAAGACTGGACACTATAAAACTTAGAGGAAAACATAGGTAAAACATGCTTTGACATAAATCACAGCAAGATCTTTTCTGACTCACCTCCTAGAGTAATGGAAATAAAAACAAAAATAAACAAATGGGACCTAATGAAACTTAAAAGCTTTTTCAAGGCAAAGGAAACTATAAACAAGATGAAAAGACAACCCTTCAGAATGGGAGAAAATATTTGCAAACGAATCAATGGACAAAGGATTAATCTCCAAAATACACAAACAGTTCATGCAGCTCAATATTAAAAAAAAAAAAAACCCAGTCAAAAAAATGGGCAGAAGACCTAAACAGACATTTCTCCAAAGAAGACATACAGATGGTCAAGAGGCACTTGAAAATCTGCTCAGCATCACTAATTATTAGAGAAATGCCAATCAAAACTACAATGAGGTATCACCTCACACTGATCAGAATGGCCACCATCAGAAAATCTACAAACAACAAATGCTGGAGAGGGTGTGGAGAAAAGGGAACCCTCCTGCACTGTTGGTGGGAATGTAAATTGATACAGCCACTATGGAAAACAGTATGGAGTTTCCTTAAAAAACTAAGAACAGAACTACCATATGACCCAGCAATCCCACTACTGGGCATATACCCAGAGAAAACCATAATTCAAAAAGACACATGCACCCCAATGTTCACTGCAGCACTATTTACAATAGCCAGGTCTTGGAAGCAACCTAAATGCCTACTGACAGAAAAATGGATAAAGAAGATGTGGTACATATATACAATGGAATATTACTCAGTCATAAGGGAATGAAATTGGGTCATTTGTAGAGATGTGGATGGACCTAGGGACTGTCATACAGAGTGAAGTAAGTCAGAAAGAGAAAAATAAATATCATATATTAACACATATATGTGGAATCTAGAAAAATGGTACAGATGAACCGGCTTGCAAGGCAGAAGTAGAGACACAGATGTAGAGAACAAACGTATGGACACCAAGTGGGGAAGGTGGCGGGTGGGGGGATGAATTGGGAGATAGGGATTCACATATATACACTAATATGTATAAAATAACTAATAAGAACCTGCTGTATAAAAAAAAATAAAATTGAAAAATAAATAAATGTATTAAATGTATTGAGCACATGGTTTATCTTGGTGAGTATTCCATGTTTACTTGAAAAGAACATGATTCTGCTCTTGTCAATTAGGTCAAATTGCTTGACAATGTTTTATATCCTTACAAATTTTCTATCTACTTATTCTGTCAACTATTCCAAGAAGAGTATTGAATCCCCAACTATAATCATTGATTTACCTATTTTTCCTTTTAATTCTGAACATTTTGCTTCATGTATTTTATTTTTTAAGATTTTTTTTTTTTTTTTTTTTGGCTGCACCAGGTCTTGGTTGCAGCACATGGGATCTTTTGAGGTATGCGGACTTCTTAGTTGCAGCATGAGAACTCTTAGTTACGGCATGCATGCAGGATCTAGTTCCTTGACCAGGGTTTGAACCCGGGCCCCCTGCAATGGAAGCATGAAGACTTAGCCACTGGACCACAAGGGAAGTCCCTGCTTCATGTATTTTAGAGCTCTAGTGTTAGAACACACATTTGTAATTTTTTTATCTTACTGCAGTATTAACTCTTATCATTATGAAAAGTCCTCATTTGTCTCCAGTAATATTTGTTTTAACTACATTGTCTGATATTAATATAATCACTCCACATCTCTTATGTTTACAGTTTGCTTCGTATATCTTTTTTCATCCTTTTACTATCCATCTTTTTGGTTCTGAATTTAAAGTATATCACTTATAGATACCATTTAGGTGGAACTTGCTTTTTCGTATCCAATCTGAGAATCTGCCTTTTGTTTAGTTGCCTCATATTTAATATAAGCACTGATATGATTGGATACAGATCTGCCATTTTGCTATCTGCTATCTATCCCATCTCTACTATTCCTCTTTTATTGCCTTCTTTTGTGGTAAGCAATTATTTTTTTAGTATACTATTTTATTTCCCCTAAAATTTGCGTTATTTAGTAGTTGCTGTTTATCTTAACCTTATCATACCTTTAATTTATAACAAGTTATTTCAAGTTAGTATTGACTTACTTCCAGTAAAATATCTATAGGAACTTCATATCAGTTTAGTTACATTTCCCAGTCCTCTTCTTCATGCTACTGTTATACATACATAACTTATCTACATATACTATAAACTCTACAATACAGTGTTATAATTTTTCTTTAAATAGGCACATGTTGTCCAAACAAACTGAAGGAGAGGGAAGAATATAACTTTTATATATACTTATATATTTACCAAGTGCTCTTCATTTCTCCCTTTGGATAGAGTTATTTCTAGAGTAATTTCTCTTCAGTCTGAGGGAACTCCTTTAGCATTTCTTATAGTGCAGGTCTCTTTATTAACAAATTCTCAGTTTCACTTTATCTAGAAACATTTTTATCTTGCCTTTACTTTTAAAGAATAGTTTCACTGATTATAAAATCCTTAGTTGACCACTTCTTTTTTCCCCAAGACTTTGAATATGTCATTCCAATGCCTCCTTGGATTCACTGTTTATTATGAGAATTAACTCATTGTTTTGTGTTCTCCAGTGTGTGATGTGTAATTTTTCTCTTGCTTCCTTCAAGATTCTTTCTCTGTTTGGCTTTTAGTAGCTTGACTATGATGTTTCTAGGTGTGATTTTTTGTTTCTGTGTATTTATTCTACTCAAAGTTTGTCAGGCTTCGTGGATCTGTTAATGTTTTTCATGAAACTTGGGAAGTTTTTGACCATTATTTCTTCAAGTATATTTCAACTTTTTTTTTTCTTCTCACTTTCTCAGATGCCAATTACGTGTCTGTTAGGTTCTAACAGAAACGTTGATATTGTCCCACAGATCTCTGAGGCTCCAATATTTTTTAAATTTTTGTTCTTCAGATTGTATGCTTCTACTGATCTTTCTTCAAATTCACTAGTTTCCTTTTTCTGGATTGCAAATCTGCTGTTGAGCCTATCTAGTGATTTTTCATTTGTTACTGTTGTTTTCAGTTTCAGTTCAGTCTAGGATTTCTATTTGGTTCTGTTTTATAGTCTCCATTTCTCTGTTGAGTCTGCATTTGCTTACTCATTATTAGCATACTTTCCTTTAATTCTTTGAACATATTTACAATAGCAGCTTTGAATTCTTTGTCTGCTAAATCCAACATGTGGACCACTTAAGTGTCTAATTCTTTGGGTTTTTTTCCCCTTGAGTCACATTTTTCTGTTTCTTTGTATGTCTAGTAATTTTTGGTTAAAAATTGGATGTAAAAAAATGAGTTGCAAGGACTTCCCTGGTGGTACAGTGGTTAAGACTCCATGCTCCCAATGCAGGGGACCCAGGTTCTATCCCTGGTCAGGGAACTAGATCTCACATGCATGCCACAACTAGGAGTTCACATGCCACAACTAAGGAGCCCGCTGGCCGCAACAAAGGAGCTCACCTGCTACAACTAAGGAGCCCATATGCCACAACTAAGAAGCATGCCTGCTGCAACTAAGACATGGTGCAGTCAAATAAATAAATGAAATACATTTTTTAAAAAAATGTGTTGTAGCAACTCTGGATTCTGTTTTGTACCTCTGAGAGCTGTTATTTTGTTTCAGTAAGCAAATAACTTATCTGTAATCAAACTGCAAAGTCTGTCTTCCCTGTCATTAATGTCTCTGCTCAATGTCTTTTATTTTTTGAAAAGCCTAAGGGTTTCCCCTAGATCTGAATAGCTTAACAGACAGCAAATAATTTTGGCAGAAGTTATGCTCAGACACTTCACACTAAGAAGCTTCATCCTCTGCAGCCTGAGATGTGTGAGAGCTGAGAAATACAATCAAAGGCACAACAAATTTGCAAATCTCCCAGGCTTTCAATATTCACAGGACTCCTTGAGGTCTCACATATACCAGTCTAGAATGTGTGATTTATTAATCTCAGCCCTTCTATGGCTCTCTTGCTTCCAGAATCTCCCCCTTTAATTCACAGCTTCTCTGTTGCCAGCCCCAAACCAAATCCACCACCTCCCATAAGAAAAGCTGCAGGTTTTTGCTGCTCATGCCAGGCAGATGAGGATAGGTAACTCCAAGCAAGCAAGCCCCAAACTACGTGTTTTTACCAGATGTGGTAGCAGTTTTTCTTGAGCAAATACTCAAGTTATTGCCTAACTGGTCATTTTCCAAAGCCCTGATATGGTGTTTATAGTCATTTTTATACCATTTTATCCTTGCTTTAGGTAGAAAGGAATTACCTGACATCCTCACCCTGCTATTACCCCAAGATATATCAGGAAAATGGAGGCAAAAAGGATTTTCTGACAGACTGGATGTGGATATAAGATAAATAAAGTAGTCAAGAATGACCCTGAGGCTTTTCACCTGAGCGAGCAGAATGAAGCTGTCACTTACCAAAATGGGAAGACTGTGAGAAGAACAGACAAGCAAGGGAGGTCTGGAATTCAGTTTTGACATGTTACATCTGAGATGTCTATTAGACATTCAAATGGATACTGTCGTGGTGTCTTAGAGAATTATCCTTTTATTGGTTGGGAGAATGAACTAGATAACCAGTAAATTTCCTTCAAAAGCTCAGTTTTTGCATGAGTCCTAGACCACAATGAAGTGGTTCAGTAATACTTGTTATGAAAGTTCAGGGAAGCAAAAGCTCACTGAAGCATGGGATGAAAAAGAAAAAGAACTTGAAAGATGAACAATTGAGATGGGCAGGTAAGAAGACCCTACTCAAAGGGATGAAGAAGGGAGAGTGGAATAGAAGAGAGAGGAAAAAGAGAAAAAAGGAAAACAGAAGACCATACTGGTGAAAGGTTTCTCTAAGAACTAGGAACTCATGCAGTGGCAGGTTTAGGTGAAATATGACAAAAACAAAGATAGGTCTCTAAACAAGGCTGTCAAGTCTAAATAAGTGACTATACACGATTAAAATCCAAAGAACAGATAAAAACTGCATTGAAACTGAAACAGGTACACAGAGAGCAGGTTGATAAGATTAGGGCATACTGAGGCTAAGAATGACTGAGAATAGGACTTGCAAGTAGAAAGTCAAATAGCAGGAAACAGTGTAATCCTTTAGTAAATTGCTGCATATTAGATTATCTACTGATAACAGGTACTACCATATCTCTACAGCACTACAGGAAAATTTTTCATATCCATGATTTCACGTAAGCTTCACAATTCCTGGAAAACATATAAAAATCTGGGATGCAGAGTTGAGTAGAGTCAATATAAGGATTTAAATAGATTATAAAAGTTTTTTAAATAGTCCGTAAAAGACATCACTATAGAGAAAATTTTAGTTGCACTTTGGAGAGTGATTTTCTTTGATGAAAGAGGGGTGATATGGACTAAATTTCTGTACCCTCCCGAAATTCATATGTTGAAATCCTAACATCCAATGTGAGGTAGGGCCTTTGGGAAGTAATCAGGTCATGAGGGTGGAGCTCTCATGATAGGATTAGTGCCCTTACAAGAAGAGACACAAGTTCTTTCTCCCCACCATGTGAGGACACAAGGAGAAAACAACCATCTATAAACCAGGAAGAGGACCTTTACCAAGAACTTGACCATGCTGGCACCTTCATCTGGGACTTCCAGCCTCCAGAACTGTGAGAAATGTCAGTTGTTTGAGGCACTCAGTCTATGGTTTTCTGTTACAGCAGTGCAAACTAAGAAGGGGGAGAGGAAATGCAAGCTGGAGAGATCTGGAAAGCGAGAAATATCCTAATGGTAAATCAGGAGAAAAACTAATGAGACATGAAGGAAAGGAATTGAATTCTGATCTAGGAAACAGGATCTACACTAGAAGTAATGAGACCAGATCATAGTTCTCCTATTGACAGAAGAAGCCACTTTTTCCTCAGTATCTTAATTTTTCATCTGCATTTACCTCAGAGGATTTTTATGAAATAAAAATGCACATTAAAAAATATATTAGGCAGGGCTTCCCTGGTGGCGCAGTGGTTGAGAGTCCGCCTGCCGATGCAGGGGACACGGGTTCGTGCCCCGGTCTGGGAAGATCCCACATGCCGCGGAGCGGCTGGGCCCGTGAGCCATGGCCACTGAGCCTGTGCTCCGGAGCCTGTGCTCCGCAAGGGGAGAGGCCACAACAGTGAGAGGCCCGCCTACCGCAAAAAAAAAAAAAAAAAAAAAAAAAAAAAAAAAAATATATTAGGCAAATTCATGGCAAAACTAGTAATACAAAAATCATAAATACTTTAACTGTTATACATACTTATAAGCAAAGTAATATTTCCCATGCCTGCATCTGCTAGCTTCTTACCTACACGACAAATTCTAACAATTAAGAGTTTATTAATGATAACAGTATTGTTGTACTCTACCTTTGCAGTCAGGAGTAGGGCTAAAAGAAGGGTTCCTATCACTAACAAAAATATGATGAAAATGCTAATTATTTTGTCTAACATCTTCTCCAGCCAGATGATCATCTGCACAGAAACGAAAAAGAGAATTAGTTATCTTTCAAACACAACTTAATAAAAACACATATGTATTCAAACATCATGAAGACAAGATATTCAGCATTGCAAAGCAAACTATGGCATAATGATTAAAGCAGGGAAAGCTATAAACCACTTCAGAAAGTTAAGTAACAATATTAAATACCATTGTTGTTTATAGAAAGAGTTTATTATTGTCATACCTAAGAAAAGGCAGTCAGTTTGAATGTAAACTGTATCTATGCTTGGATTCTCACACTGTGGTATATTTACCTTTAAAATTATAATTTACAATCTGATAAATATTCTAAAGAAATAATAATGACAATCCATTAGTGACCTCAAATCTCATGAAATTTTACTGTCAATTAGCAAATATAGATGACTTTAGAAAAAGTATGACTCTTACAGTACAGGTATGTCCTAAATTATACAGATAAAATAGGAGCAAATTAAAATGGGAATTACATTCAAACTATTTTTTCCCTTTAATGTCACTAGAGTTATAAAAGCAGTAAGAATAAAATCTAATGTTAAGGTAATAATAAATACTAATTTCAGAATAATAGTTACCCTGGGGGCAAAACGGTTGGGAAGTGGATGCACAAGCAGGGAGGGGTACACAATAGGCTTCAATTGTATAGGTAATATTTTGTCATGCTGGAAGATAGGCATGTGGGTGCTCTTCTTATCTTTTTATATTTGAAATATTTCATAATAAAATACTTTTAAAAATCTGATATTCCACTTGATATTTCTATTCTTTTTAAAACATAAGCTTTATGACAAATTGTAATTGACTGTAAATAAAGAATAATCATTAAAGTAATGGTTATTCCTTAATCAATAATTAAAATTATGCTTTCCCTAAATGCTACTTGATGTTCTATTTTGAGTATAACTTCTCTCATCTTTCACAATCACAAATAATCTTACATTTATAAAAATTTTTGTTTTGAGATTATATAATTCTGATAGATTTCTAGAATTCCTGCCATGCAAAGCTATCATTTAACATTTCAAAAATACAATCAGACTGATGACTGAAATACCACATTGCACCCCTCAACTCCAACATGAGCATTGCTGAATAAGTTACTCTTAATTTAAATATGAATTATGTTCTCCAAACAGTGAGTTAAACATCCAAGAGCAAAAAAATGGTGGTTAAAAACAACATGCCTTCTAAAACATTTATTTTCCACTCAGTGATTGTAAGCTTGCATCTCCTTATCTTTCATGAAGTACACTGTCATTAAGAGATCAATGCTACAGTGAACTCAAAGATAAAAAGTGCATCTTTTATCTTGGCAATTACAGCTTCAAACGGAAGAGTTAATTTTCAGTGCATGCTACCAAAGCATCAAAGACAATGCAGAGATTAAAAAAAGTAATAACAGGTTTCTAAGATATGGAAGGTCAGAGGTCATATTTTGAATGTAAGTTCTAAAACCAATGAAACAGAAAAGTTTCACAATCAGAAACTAACTCTACATCTAGTTCTTGATACAGTTCCCTGAGGAAAGAGCTAGTGTTGTATTACTCTTCTTTGTATCTCCAAAACCTAACAGTGCACGGCATGTATTAAAAGCTCAGTTAATACATATCTGACTAGGCAAGATAAATAAAATAATTTCAGAATTAAGACCGGATTTGTATTCACAAGTTATGATTTCTGAAAATAACTTAGGAGCCTCAATTTTTTTTTAGAAAAGTCATATCCTGAAATATGTCAACATAAATGCTATTTTATTTGGAAAGTCTGAATATCTAAATTTATGTCTGGGTATTTTTAACATATAAAATGTGGAATATTCACAAACACGTTATGTACAACAACATTACAAAAGTCAAACTTTGTTTTTAAGCCAGGGTAGAATTTTCCTATCACAAGTCTATAACCTAAGGCTTGGAATAAGAGGCACCTAAATAAAGATTTATTTTCAAGAGATAATACTGAAGGTTAGATGTTTCATTTAAAACTTAAAATACAGGCAGACCTTGTTTTACTTTCCTCATTTCCAATTTACTGTGCTTTGCAGATAATGTGTTGTTTTTTTTAACAAAGTGAAGGTTTGTGGCAACCCTACATCGAGCAAGTCTATTGGCACCATTTTTTCCAAAATCATGTGCTTATTTTGTGTCTCTGTATCACATTTTGGTAATTTACCCAATATTTCAAACTTTAATTATTATGGTATTTGCCATGGTGATTTGTGATCAATGATCTTTGATGTTACTACTACAACTCACTGAAGGCTTAGATGATAGTTAGCATTTTTTAGCAATAAAGCATTTTTAATTAAAGTTTACAGCTTTTTAGACATAATGCTACTACACACTTAATAGACTACAGTATAGTGTAAACAAATTTTATATGCACTGGGAACCCAAAGAAAATCATGTGACTTGCTTTATTTGCAATATTCGCTTTACCGGGATAGTCTGGAATGTAACCCGCAATATCTCTGAGGTGTGCCTGTAAATCAAGTCATTTAAGGTGTTCAGTACAGGGCTTCCCTGGTGGCACAGTGGTTGAGAGTCCGCCTGCCGATGCAGGGGATACGGGTTCGTGCCCCAGTCCGGGAAGATCCCACATGCCGCGGAGCGGCTGGGCCCGTGAGCCGTGGCCGCTGAGCCTGCGCGTCTGGAGCCTGTGCTCCGCAACGGAAGAGGCCACAACAGTGAGAGGCCCGCGTACCGCAAAAAAAAAAAAAAAAAAAAAAAAAGATGTTCAATACATAAGCAAAAAAGTTGGGGCGGGGGGGGTTCTATTCACATTACATCCAGCTAAGATATAGGTGAGAAAACACGATGAAAGCGAAAGAGAGCACAAAGAGTGGGAAAAAGAGACAGGAAAGACTTAAAAATGTGAAGAACTAAGGACCAATCGAGAGGAAACAAAATGGATAGAAAACTTATGGAGGAAAAGAAGCCCCTGAAAGAGTGAATGGAACAAGACTCATAAGGAAACAGCAACTGATAGACACAGAAAGAGAAACATGGTCAGAGGAAGCAAGGGGGAAGGGGAAGAGGAAGGAGGAGAGAATTCGTAAAGAAATGCCAGTGGTGCCGTCCCATGAGGCTCATCCTGTTCTGTGGTCCACTTTGGGCAAAGGGAATCACACCACCTGTCAAACCCTGCCCTGCTCGTGGAAATTGCACAGTCGTCTACTAACTTTCCCAGCCTTCCACACCAAGAGAAATTATTTCAGATTTTAAACTTTATTTTCTAAAAGTGGAAGGGGAGTAATTTTAAAACAACATTCTTAATGTTTCAAGTATAAATGAAGGGCAAGCATTTTTTTTAATGTAGCAATGTCAGTAAATTTATAGTTATACCAAATGACACTCTGAAACCGACTGGCCCTATTGATCAAACTATGAAGGAAGTGTCATTCCACTACTGAGTTTTCTATTTCGTTATTCTGGACCTGGAGGTTTTTATTTTGCTTTGTTTTTTTTAACCAAATTCTAGTAGTCTTAGTGCAAATAATAAATACTAAGAAATAAAACAATTAAGGCTTAAGAAACAGTTACATTTCAATTAATCATAGACGTGTCTCTCACCCTCACTTCTCTTGAATTACTCTCTAATTCACTCCACTTGAACTTGGAATACCAATACGCAATGCTGCAAATTTTCTGACCTTGGATGAAATGTAACAAAACAGACCTCAATTTATTTACGTGCTTTCCTCAGAACTTAAAGCAGTTACTCCTACTCTACACCAATGCTTTACCTACACTACATGGAATCACCAAAGAAAAGGAAAAAGTTACCTGATCTCTTAGGAATCTTTTAAAACTAACTCACAACTAGTCAGCTATGAACTAGGTAACCTAACTCATTTAGTCACCAAAGGTTACATCAGATTGAACCTAATGACTTTATTTTTTTTCTAAAGTCTTTATTGAATTTGTTACAATATTGCTTCTGGTTTATCTTTTGGTTTTTTGGCCATGAGGCATGTGGGATCTTAGCTCCCCAACCAGGGATCAAACCCACACCCCCTGCATTGGAAGGCAAAGTCTCAACCACTGGACCGCCAGGGAAGTCCCTGAACCTAATGACTTTAAATCTTTCTCTCATCTCTAGAGGACAATTTCATTTCAATATACACAAACAGGGGAAATATATAAAATCACCTACTTTAATCAAAGTAAGAAAATGTAACTTATATTTGCAGCACATCATTTGCCAAGGATTGAACTCATTTACTCATACCAGTTTTTTAGAGAGTGGAGGTATACACAGCCATTTGTGTATGTGTGTTTGTGTATGTGTGTTTGTGTGTGTGTAGTGGTGGTAGTATGTGTGTGTACTTATTTATTTCACACACTGCTTATTTTCAATCCAACGTTTAAAAGCGTAAGCATTGTCAAGAGTCTCCCCTTTCTTGTTTCAACAGAAAGAATGAAACCCTAATCTTTACACCCAAGAGTCACATTTTGATCTATTTCCAAGAGGTACCACATCTTTCTTAAGGCCTGCTATATTTTCACTGAAGATTTTTAAGGTCTTATTGTGTTTAAAGACAATACACATGAATGATGTCATCTTTTGCTATCTGCCCTAGGGATCCGATGATATTAAGTCAGAACTGCTGTATGTGGACAATGTATCAGAGATACAGCACCCCTAATATATGTGCATTAGCCTTTATTGAAGTTATGGAAAATTCCATGCTGATCATGTGAGGCATTGACCATAGATACCTCACACTTTGGGAAATACATAAAATTAGATATCATAGGCCATGACTACAATCTTTTTTAAGATAAAAATAAAATTTTGGAATACTAGTTATTAAAAAGGACAACATATAACATTACCAGCCAGGAGAATCAGACAAGTATTTCACAAATTTATATTTTTTTAAAATTATTGTGTTATTTATAGAAAAAGTAGCCATAATGAGTTCTCTTTCCTTTTTAGTAACTTCTGCGTAATGTGCTCTTACACAACAAAGGAGATTAGAGTATCAGACTGGGTCACATTATAGAGCTAAAAAGGAATGGAAATCACAGTGGACAAAAGGACTACAAGACAGAACTTACACACACTTGGGCAAGGAGATATCATCCACATCCTAAGTTTTTAGCAAATTGTACTGTGACAATATTAATGCTTCATGACCTTCCATAGCTTATAATTAGAACTTTAAAAACAAAAACTTAGTTTGACATATGGACAGAAACAGGGTGAGAACGGAGATTTGGGGGGAAGTTACAGAATTCAATAGTAAAAACCAAAATCCAGGTGTTTGTTTACCTTCTTATTCAGCCAGTGCCAGAGCTTGAGGATAGGGGGTAAGGTGAGAGAGAGAAGATAAGAACAGTGGCATATCATTAGAGAATACAGTAATAGCATGAAAAGGAAAGAAAAGAAAATCACTGAGAGCATGAGGAGGAAATTATCTCAGACAAAGGAAAAACTGGAAAAAAAAATTGTAATGCATTAACAAAGTTTTTAAATCAAGTGAATGTAGTAGTCCTTTAAAATACACGATTGAAATGATGATAACCACAAGCTTTGTTGGCAATTCAATAATTAAAAGTACATAAAAATAGGGCTTCCCTGGTGGCGCAGTGGTTGGGAGTCCGCTTGCCGATACAAGGGACACGGGTTCGTGCTGCGGTCTGGGAAGATCCCACATGCCGCGGAGCGGCTGGGCCCGTGAGCCATGACTGCTGAGCCTGTGCATCTGGAGCCTGTGCTCCGCAACGGGAGAGGCCCCAGCAGTGAGAGGCCCGCGCACCGCAAAAAAAAAAAAAAAAAAAAAAAATACATAAAAATAACTTGAATGCTTATAGGCTTGAACTTTCACACCAAAGTCCAAAGATCAAAGTGATAATTAAGATTTTTCACATATCATGCACCAAAAGGATTTTCAGTCCCTGTATAAACTAATTTATGTTCATATACTACATTTTTCATTGAACTTTGTAGTTATAGCTTTATAATACTACTTATTTCACATTTCCTAGAGTAAAACATTTCGGTGCTCATTTGGAACAGTGAACACCTGGCAAAAAAGCAGACATATCTAAGATTCTGATCAGATTTGGTGCATCTCCTTCTATTTCCAATTTTTTAGGCACACATTTTTCTACCATATATAATATCCTTTTTTCATATCAACATTATGTCATTTACACCTCACAATATTTAGCACTATAATAACTCATGCTGATTAGTGGATACATAATCTAAAAATCAATAAACATAAGATTTAAGGCATTATTAGTGACATAAAAAGCATAAAAACTAAGACGCATAATTTCATCAGAGTAACTGTAAATGTTCTTTGCAGAGCTTTCCCTAAAGTACACCCAATATATGTTTAGACACATACTTAAAACAATCTCCTGTATATGAATCATTTCAAAAACACTGGTCTAATCAATAGAAATTAAACAGAAAAATAGATTTATTCCCCAAAGCAGGAACCCACATATATTATTATACTACACAGAACATAATTTTGACATCAATTATAATTAAATATTCAGTTTGAGACAGCCATTTATTCTGGTATGTATTACATATAACAGAAAATGCTAGTTTTATTCATTTTACTGTCTCTCTTCCTTAAGAAGGACAGATTGACATATAAATTAGAATAAAAATGAAAAATTTTAGGGCTTCCCTGGTGGCGCAGTGGTTGAGTCTGCCTGCTAGTGCAAGGGACACAGGTTCGAGCCCTGGTCTGGGAGGATCCCACATGCCGCGGAGCGACTAGGCCCGTAAGCCACAGCTGCTGAGCCTGCGCGTCTGGAGCCTGTGCTCCGCAACGAGAGGGGCCGCGATGGTGAGAGGCCCGCGCACCGCGATGAAGAGTGGCCCCCGCTTGCCACAACTAGAGAAAGCCCTCGCACAGAAACGAAGACCCAACACAGCAAAATAAATTAATTAATTAATAAACTCCTACCCCCAACATCTTCTTTAAAAAAAAAAAAATTTTTTTTACAAGGCTACTCCATAACAAATACTTTTTGACACCCCTGGAACTTCAACTGACACAACTGTAGAGTTTTCCTAAATGAAGGGTTCCAAATACAAGTTCATGGGAACACTGAGAAGGGGATTCAGTTTCTATCCCATCCGATAGTGCTAAGACAAAGGAATTAATTGAAGTAAGAGTTACCCTCTTTAAACAGTTTGAAGTGATAAATCTGCTCTAATAAGATAAAGCTTCACCTTAATCAGGGAGATGTGATAAATTTGAAATTTGTGAGAAGTTTTAGATTCTTTCTTATTTAAAAAATTGAAAAAAAATAATAAGAACACAATAGGCAAATTACAAAAGAAAAATATAAACAGCCAATAAGCAAATAAAAGGATGGTCAACCTAATTTTTATTTTTAAAATTTTCAAATTAAAACAACACTGAGATACTTCCTTTTACAAAACAAAAATGGACTTTTTGTTACACTATAACATCCAGTATTGGCAAGAGCTCAAGGAAGTGGGCATTCTCACATGTTGCAGTGGTGGGAATTAAAACTGGCAAACTTTCTGGAAGACCATCAGGCAATATGTAAGAAAATGTATCCCCTGCATCTCCTTCGACTTCCTCCCCACTCACATGAACTCCAGTTACCGTTCTCATCTATATTTACATTTGTTTCAAGTAACAGTGTTTCTCAACCATAAGTCATGGATGGACCTGTTAAAGGAAGCAATCACTAGCCCTGTGATGAAGTCCAGGTTGCACAGCGTGGCACATAAAAAAGCCTTCGTGATCCAGTCTCACCTGACCCTCCAGCCTTGCCTCCCACTAATTACCATTTCACATATCCCAGCCATTGCCATTTTCCTGGTGTTCCCTAAGAACTCATGCTATGGGAGTCTCTGTGCCCTTGCACTGCTCCATCCACCTGCTCTTCTTGCCATGTCTACCTAATAAACTCCTGCTTGTGCTTCAAAATTTGCTCTGGCATCACCTCTGCTGCAAAACCTCCCCTCTCCCACCGCTCTCCGACAGTGAGTCCTTTCTTGCTCAGTACTACCAATGTATCCTGTACACACTTCTCCTCCCCAAATTACAACAGCAGCTTAACACTTATATAGAGCTTACTGTGTACCAGATCCTGATCTAAGAATTGTACATATATTAACTCATTTAACACTCACAACCATTCTATGAGGTATACCTGCTATTATACTCATTGTATTGGTAAGAAAACCAAGGCACAGAAAGGTTAAGAAACTCATCCAAGGTCACATAGCTAATAAGTACAACAGGGATCTGAATCCAGAGTTTGAATTCAGAGCCTATGCTCTTAACCACTAAGCCTCTGAATCTAACTCGGCCTCTAAATTTTAAGGGATTTCTATCTCCCCACTAAACACAGCTTCTGTACCTAGTTTTCCAGGATTCATCTGATTTTCCCTAAGACTGAGCGTAATAGCTGACACATGAGAATTTTCCCAAAAATATTCACTGAACTGAGCCACCACCTGGCCGTATAATTTTAGGCAAGTCACTTAACCCCTCTAGATTTCAATTTGGTCCTTATAAAATGAGAGAGTTGAACTAGGTGCTCCTTGTCTCCCATTTTTGAGATATAAAAATACAAACACAATACTTACTGAAACTAAATCTATCCCATCCTTATATAAACCATAATTCTAAACTTTAAATTTCATCATAGAATTAGACATTAAATGTGCTATCCACAAATAAAACATAAATACCAGTATACCAGTATACAAATAAATGGAATATTTTAGACAATGAAATACATAAACCCCATTAAAATAGCTCAAGTTCTTAAAATACAATACCTTGCTATCAACTTTTAACAAGAATTTTCCAAGCCCGAGGATTGGCCATGGTGCCAGGGCTTCCTGCCGCTCCTTCAGGAAGTGCTCTATAACCTGCCACCACACGGAGCAGCGCTTCTCCAGGAAGTTCACAACGCCAAAGTGAATAACGAGCTTTTTGAGTATCCATACTATAAGGATGAGAAATACACAGATAAAAAAGATAGAGACTACAAGGTTTTAACATGAATAGGTTCCTCAATTTCATATAACTTCCTGAAACAGTAAAGCTAGTGTTAAAATACTGTGTTTTTTTTTAAAAGGAGGAGGGAGAGAAGAAAGTTCAAAATGTCCAAACTCATGTAATTGCGACAACTTTCACACAATCCCCACCCACCTATATCCCTCCTTCTCTGTGAAGTCTTAATCCATGAAGGGGTCAGGGATTCACAGCCCATATAAACATAAGATACCCTGATCATGAAGATTTCAGTGACTACAGTCTTGGCCCCTCACGCCTTACCTTTCCAGGGTAAAGAATACTAACCCCCGACACGTCCTAATCTCTTCGGCTATTATAGCTGCTCTTGCCAAATTTTGTTCTTTTCCTTAGATGTTTGATGTTTAGTGACCAGAGAAGTATAAGGTATTCCATATGCATCATGATTATACCACTGCAGGGCAACATGTTCATCTGTTTCTATTTCTCTACTCGATGCTGCTCTGTACATCTGAATCTCTTACCGGCATTCGGTAGAGAAGCGGGGTGAGTATGAGCAGGGCTGTCACAAACAGCTGTGTACTATGTAACTTCAGTGGGAACCACACAGACTACAATGTGAAAGTACCCCTCTGCAGGTGGGCAGTGTGGTGGCCCTTCAAACAGAGGTTAAGCCTTCTGTTAAAGGCCAACTAAGAAGGTGGAGGGACTAGAAGGAAGTGCTATTTATCTGTGAGGGTTGCCTTGAAGTTTGGACCCTAGATAATGGATCCCAACCACTATAATTTCCCAAACTCAAGGGAGTTTTGTGTCCTTAGTCCTGGCCTTATAATCTTACAGTTCACAGTTTACTATTTTGAACCATGAGGTCAGTGTTACATGCCAATTCAACAATTCCTTCATCAGCATTTTTAAATCTCTGGAGAGGTCCTAGGAAAGCTCCTATGGTCTCAAGAATAAGACCAGGGCAATTATAGTTGTAAAAACTTTTAAGGGGCCACCTTGTTCACAGCCTGCTCTCCCTTTTTACTTAAAAAGACAGTAAAGTTATCTCAAACATAAAAATCCAAAAGTTAAAGAAAAAAGTCTTCAAAGGCAAGACAAGATCATAATTAAGCAATTACCTGCAATAGGCACTGGCAGCAACTGTACAATCCACAAGTTCAACCAGATCTGGACTCCAACAATGGCCCAAAGGAGAGACACAAAGTAGATATCGCTAGTTTTCTTTTTTCTAAGAAATGTTCCAACTTCAGGCCTTTGTCTGCCCAAGGTGGGTGAAGGGGAGGAGGGTGAAGCAGATGAGGACAGTGTTGGAGGGGGTTCTCCTCTGTCCATGGTTTCTGTCCCTGGAGAGGGAAAGAAAAAAAAAATCACCCACATATTAAAAATAAATTATTTATTTATAATTTATAAATGATAACATTAATAAACAGTAATACAGAGCAATTAGCTAGGCTATCCTAGTTTAAGCTTTCAAAATGTATTCTGACAGTATGATTACATTGGGTTAAAAAAGACTTGGATGTATGCTTGCATATGCAATGAAAAAGGTGTGGAGAATTAATGCTGTGTTTACATCTAAGGAAATTAAGTTTTTTGGGGAGTAGGGTTGACTATGAGAAATGTTTTACTTTTTACTTTATACACTTAACATTGTTCAAGTTTTTTTATGACATATATATCATTTATATTTATATATATATCATTTAGACAAAAAACTGAAGAAAAACACATGACAAAGTAACTGAGAATTATAATTAGCCCATGAAAATTACCCAAACCATATAAAGCAACAAATTTTAACATACAGAATTCTTTATTTAAAAATTCTTCCTCTTTTAACTTTATAGTAGATGTATTTATGTATATTTCTGAAACAATATGGCTTTTCAGCATCATTTTACCTGAATGGAGCCAACTGCTCTTACAAGAACCAGCCAGGGATTTGTAGTGTATCTTTCTCTTAGAATTAGATATGAAAAATGACAGACTGCTGGGGATGAGGAATTTTCAAATACGGGATATCACACTCAATTATTTCACGAGGCACTCACTGTTTTCTAACAACGCAACTACTATTACATTTCACTGTTACTCAGAATATACCATGATGATGGAAATGCATAAGATCCTAAAACCTGCATTTTGCCTTCCATAAAAAAAGTTAATGATAAAAGTATACCATATTTCTTAAAGTCTAGGTAAAAAAAAAAAACATGAACACTCCTAATCTCAACGCCCTATTTGCCCCATTGTCTTTACATATTTTACATAGCTGTATCACATTCCACTTATGACATTTCCCACTTTCTCCCTTCAGTTGAATGTCAGCTCCAGGAGAGCTAAGACCTTGTCTATCTTGCGCTCCCCTCCAATGATTTCCTAGCACACACAATAGTACCTGATATATGGAACGTACTCACTAAATATTTGTTCTAACAATGCCTTCCCTGTTATTTCATAATTTTCATAAGTAACCACACAGTAGCCTTCTGAGCGTTATGTCATAATTTCCTTAGTGTTTCTTTTTAATGTTAAATGATTAGTTGTGAGTACATTTTTACTACTGATGTCTAACTAGCACCATGGTAAGTCAGCCCACCTCACCAGAACAAACATTCTACCCTGAGGTTTGGGGCTAAAGCGCAAGCTAATTATAATATGCTTCTGTTTGACTCTACTCTCTGAATATCTTCCTAATTTGGAAACTTCACGTTGGTGGATGTGGCAGATATTTAGAAGAACAGTAAGTCCATAACTAAAACATCATCCCCTTTCCACTTTGAAAACATGATTCGATGTGCAAGAAAAATAACATTTTCCTACTACCCCAAATGCCTTTTTCTTAGCCAATCCCTTCTTTCAAGACTTCTCTGAAGTCCATTCTTCAAAAATAGCTCATGAAAAACATTCCTTAACTCCCCAACCTCTGGCACTAATGGACCTCTTGGCACAGACAGGGAAGGCCTTTTACATTCCTGAACCCTGTGCAAGTACAGTGACCTACCAGCTGGATCTTACAGGAGCTTTGCATGCAGAACAACCAGAGGGCTCTGTTTTAAGGGAAACAGTCAATATACTAACAGCATGAGGCATGCAAAGCAAACTCTGAGAAGAAAAGCAAGAAATGCCAGGGAAATGAATGACTGGAAGATGGAAAATAAAAAACAAAAGAAAGAGCTGGAGAAAGGGAACAAAAACAAAAAAGCAACATAAAGAGTCAGAGCAAAATAGAACAACGGAGAACTGACAGTTGCAGAAGAAATAGAAAATAAAAGGACTAAGTAGGAGAAAATATGGACAAAGGTAAATAGGACACTAAGAAAAGGAAAATAACACGGAAGGAAAGTGAGAGAGAGTAACAAGAGAAAAATAAGAAAAGCACTTTAAAAAAAAGGAAAGAATGAAGAATCAAGGTAAGAAACCTAAGAAGATAAATAATTAAATGTATGAAAAAAGTGATATATGAGAACAAAGATGAGAAGGAAAAAAGTGTAAAAATAAGAACCAGAGAGAAAAATGAAGGACCAGTAAGTAGCATTTTGTGGTGCTAGTGTCTTTCTTAATTTTATATTCTACATAGATTTCATTTTCCAGAATATTTTGAAGGCACTCCTTCACAACGTCAGTCACCTGCAGGCTGGGTAGAGGGCTGGTCCTCAGTGCTCGATTCATACCCTGTGATGGAGATGGCCAAGGTTGCTAGAGTAGAAGCGGCCATGGAGATAACTTGCCCTGGTAACTCCGCTCCTGTAAAACAAGCATGCATTTTTTAAACTTTTTAAAGGCAATGGACAAAATGGGAAATAACCTCAAACTGAAACATACTCCTAAGTTTTGAACAGCAATAAAACAAAATGGTTATTACTGACCCACCAGACCAGTGGTTCTTCGCCAAGGGAGAATGCTTAAGAATCAACAGGCTACTGTACAGCGCAGGGATCTCTACTCAATACTCTGTAATGACCTAAAGAAGAGTGGATACATGTATAACTGATTCACTTTGCTGTACACCTGAAACTAATGCAACATTGTAAATCAACTATACTCCAATAAAAAGAAAAAAGAAAAAAAGAAAAGCAACAGGAAAGTCTTCTAAAAATGCAGGTTCCTGGACTCTCTATGTATCTCTCTCATTTGGGAACTTGATGCTGGTGCATGGGGCAGATAGTAGATATATAAACGTGGAGTGCCACGCTTATATTTTTTTTACTTCACAGGTTAATTTTACTGCACATCTCTGTTGAAATACACTGCCACACCAAGTCTGTGAGCTTCTTGAATGCAGACTTACTTTCCTTTGTATTACTAGCTCCTAGCACAGCATGGAACAGCCCATACTTGCTCTCAATAACAACATTCCATGAGTGAATATGCAAATGTATGGGTATCATGCAAAACCATATACAGTTGATCCTTGACCAACACGGGTTTGAACCGTGCAGGTCCACTTATACGCAGATTTTTTTCAATAAATATGGTATCTGTATTTTCATTTTACAGATCTTTAAATTAACTAAGTGTGGGGAAAAGTTGTTGTTCGATGAGAGATCACAACATGTGGAATCAAAAGAACTAGGATTTGAATTCTGATTCTACCCAAACTGTTTCAGCTTCCTGCCCTTGGCTGAGTTATTTATCAATTCCTTTGTTTCTGAGGCAGAGACAGGAGCTCACAGATTTTTGACTGCATGAGGGAGTCAGTGCCCCTAACCCTGACATGGTTCAAGGGTCAACTGACTATCTATAAAGTACATAATTCAGCACAGGTGAAATCCACCGCTTGAAAATCTAAAAGATCGTCACTACCCTGTTTCACGTTACAGGTTCTCATGTTAAGTTCCGAATAGGTAGTAAACCAAGTTTAACCATTTGCACGAGATTCAAAAAAAACATACACTGGTCAATGAGGTCTATCTATAATGGTCAGCCTTTAATTTGCTATGGCAAACAACACAGACTAGCTCACACAACACCTCATTCTAGTGTGCTTTCTTGTGCCCTAGAGACTGGAAAGCTAAGGATTGTATTTCTTGGACTCCTTTGCAGCTACAGTTCCACATGTGATACAGCAGAACACTTGTGCAGGCATGCCTGGGAAGACTTAGAAGCCCTAAGTGACTCACTGTAATTTGGAAGCTCTCATGTCAAATGTCAAATACAGTCATATGGTTTTTCTGCAGGTACTTAGCAGAAGTTCCAGAGGTTCTGCTGTATGATCTCCAACTTTGTGGCAAGCAGCAGCAGCTGTGGCACTTCTGCTCAAACAGTCCTTTGGTGTCGTTGAGCATTTCTCCTGGTTGCATTGGTTCTGCATGTCAGATCCAAGCTTAACTGTCTGGTCCTTCCAAAAATTCTGTATGTACAAATTCTTTATGCTAACCAATACCTCTTTCTATTTAGACTAGCTGGCATGGATTCCACTGTCCAACTGAGAACGCTGAGTGTTCTCAGTCACCAGATCATACGTGCACCCACACTCATGCAGCTGGGACCTTTGGGTAGGCCAATATTCAATGTGACAACATAAAGCTCTGCCAAGCCAATGAAAAGAGCCATGACCTTCAGAAGGTCAATGAATTACAGCTTCAGATAATCTCTGCACACCCAACAAATTCAAGGCTGGCCATCTCCTAGAGGTAAGCAGGCCAGGGGTCTGAGATGGCTCTTTGGTAGCCTCAGCCATCAGGATCAAGCACGCTCATCTTGCTCAATCATATCCTATCCCTCCTCTAATAAATGCCTCTGTAACCTGAAAGAGGTTTAATTTTTAGGCAAGCCAAGAGAAACTCAAACTCATGATCTGGGAAGAGAGCATAAGCTAGATATCTGGATTGGAACCTATTCTCCTGGCCTAGGTATCTAAGGTGCTTTTTTGATGCCAGTAAGAGAACAAGGGCTGGCAGAAAAACACAGTGTCTTTCAAGTCTTACATGTTTCCATTACTCACTGTACTGAATGCTGGGGATAAAAACACAGACCCTGCCCCCATGGAGCTGACTGGAAGAGACAGATACAAATTAAAGAACCACACAGATAAACGAATGTATACAAATTGTGATGATTGCTATAAAGGAAAAATACTGGGTATTTTATCAGCTCCTAACAGAAGAAATCTGATTTAGTCTGGAAAATCAGGAAAGGCTTCTCTTTAAGAAGTAAAAATGGGGGGCTTCCCTGGTGGCGCAGTGGTTGAGAGTCCGCCTGCCAATGCAGGGGACGCGGGTTCATGCCCCGGTCCGGGAACATCCCACATGCCGCGGAGCGGCTGGGCCCGTGAGCCATGGCCGCTGAGCCTGCACGTCCGGGGCCTGTGCTCCGCAGCGGGAGGGGCCACAACAGTGAGAGACCCAGGTACTGCAAAAAAAAAAAAAAAAAAAAAAAAAAAAAGAAGTAAAAATGGGGACTTCCTGGGCAGTCCAATGGTTAAGACACCACCCTTCCAATGCAGGGGGCGTGGGTTCGATCCCTGGTCAGGGAACTAAGATGCCACATGCCATGAGGAGTGGCCATAAATAAATAAATAAATAAAATGGGGTTTTATTAAAAAAACAAAAAGTTTCCCAAATGATTCTTTAAAAAAAAAAAAGAAGTAAAAATGAAGCTGACATACAAAGAATGAGGAGGAATTAACCAAAGGAAGGTAAGTAATAATATTTTGGATGATGGAAGCAAATAGGAAGGCTGTAAGTGAAGAAACTGGCATGTTAAAGACAGTAAAAGGTCAGTGTGTTTGGAACACAATAGGAAACTGGTATCAAATAAACAAGGCTGGAGATGGTAAGCCAGATGATGCAAGTTGCAGAAGACCATACTAAGGACTTTAGTCTTTATCCCAAAAGGAGTAGGAAAGCACTGAAGAGTCTTAAATAGGATAATAATTTTTTTTACTGAAATGTTATTAAGATAATTGTAACATCACATGCAGTTGTAAGAAATAATACAGAGAAATCCTGTGTACAAACTGTCCCCACTACCCCTCAATGGTAATATCTTTCAAAACTGCAGTACGCTACCACAATCAGAGTATCAGCATGGATACAAGATACAGAACAGTTTCATCACTGCAAAGATCTCTCATGTTGCCCTTTTATGACCACATCTCCCCACTCTGTAAATAAATAATCAGTTTTGAGATATAAAAAGATCATTCCTACTGTTTGGTCAAGAACAGATTAGAGAAGACCAAGAGTAGGTAGAGGGAGATAAGTTATTGCAGTATTACAGGCAAGGCTTGATGACAGCATGGTCTTCAGTGGTTAACAGGAAAGATGTTGGGAAAGCCGCTGCATTTAAGAGACATGGAGTAGTCAAAGTGGACCAGACTTGGTGACAAAACAATAAACAGTTCAACAATGACCCCCAAGTTTCCAGATTATGATCAGACAGAGAACATGTAGGGGAAATGGATGAAGATTTGGGGTATACTAAAGTTCTTTTTAGACTTCCAAATAGAAATTTAAACACAAACTGATTACACCAGAGACCAGAGAGGTCTTAGGTTCCTGTGTGCCCACAGGAGATTTCTTGGGTTCCACTCAAGAGAAAAGGTTAGGAACACCTAATGACTAATGGCCTGGGACAGCACAGTAAGGTGGGGAAGGGGGAGACTTCCAATCAAAACTCAAAGAAACAAAGTATTCTCTCATATAAGAGTAAAGACTAGTTCAGGGTCCTCAATTACTAAACCTACCTCTTCACAAGTAATTTAATGAAGTGGTAACTTATCCTTGAGAGAGTCAGAGAAAGAAGTCCCCTGATGGTTAGGTAGCTCCAAAATAACAAGATCATTTTATAGCTCCTCAAATACGGGCTTTCAGTTTGGCTGCATTTTGGCTTATACTTCTAAACTCCCACTGAGCATTCATTCATTCATCAAACAGGTGACTAGGCTATGGTGCTGGGATGAGAGACTAAGTTAAGACCCTAGTCTCAAGCTCAGTCTAATACTTAAACTATCAGTTATGATTCAGTATGTTAAGAGCTAATGTAGATATAAGTGTATAATATTTGGGGAACACCGAGGATAGAAACCTAACCCATGCCTGGGAGAACAGAGATGAGTTTCCAAAGGGGCTATCTGACAAGGATGGTAAAAGATGCCATCCTTTAAATCCATTGAAGCAAGTTAGTCAGATAAACAAGACAGAACAAGTTTAGCTTGGGGAGAAAGGAAGGGGCTGGTATCTTAGAGGACAGAGGTAGAAAAGTTTTCCAGAAAGACAAAAAAGCAGGTGCAAAGACACAAAGGCAAGAAAAAGCAGAGCGTGCTGTTCAAAGAACTCTAGGAAGTTGAATAAGGATGAAACACAGGGTACAATGGTAAGAGTGGAGAGACAGGAGGATACAGAGGGAGAATGGGACCAGAGAGAATGGGACCTGTGCTCATATTTACTATGCACAGGGGCAGTACAATTCAGTGGTTGGAATCACAGGTGAGGAAACAAGAATGCCCAGGTTCAAATCTCAGGTCTATTTCTTACTAGTTGGATGACCACAGGCAGGGTACTTAGGATCTAGATGCCTTAGTCTCCTCAAGTGTAAAATGCAGCATAGAGAAATTCCTATCTCACGTGAGAATTAAGTGAAACAATACATATAAAATGCTTAGAACAATGCCTGCTGTGTAGGACTCAACAGAAGTTAGCTCAATAAATGATATTATTATCACCATCATCTTTATCAAAACTGTTGGCTTTGACAGGATAAACTATAAGCACAAGCCACTAGCACTCCTACAGTATTTGCCTGTACCTCTCATCCCCTCCCTGCTCTGTATTACAGCCATTTCCCTAAGTCTTATCCTTACATTTTTAGATCTCCCCTCAGAGCTATGCAAAACATCTTACATACAGTCATCACTGAAAGACTTGAGGAAAAGTTAAGAACAACAGATTAAATCTTCACAACTACGGTTTAAAAACTTTCTCCAACTTGCTGATATCACTAAAATATACAATAAATATTTAATAAATCTTAGCTAAATCAATGCAAACTATGCAATTATCATCCTAGTTAATACACAAGTGATTCAGCAAATTTTTAGAATGCCTGAAACTTCACAAAGGAACGAAAGGAATAGCACACAGAAAAAATCAACAGAGTATCTGAAAATTATGGATATAAGATTTGACAACTGCTCTTACTCATCAAACAGATATGTACTTGAATGACTTTTGTCTAGTGATATCTCTCTGCACTTCAAAAACCCCAAGGGTTTGGGCAGAGAGATGATAAACTAGACAGAAGAATGCCAGGACCCGGAATCCAGGCAGACTCATGGTACTGGGAAAAAAGCCCCAGCTAAAAATAGGCACATAGACAAGGGAACATAATCTTGGGACCCAAGAACTATAAACAAAGAAAGGAAAGAGCATCCAAGGTTTCAAGAGTCAATCTACCCAGGGAAAGGGCCAGTATTTTTTTTTTTTTTTTGCAGTACGCGGGCCTCTCACTGTTGTGGCCTCTCCCGTTGCGGAGCACAGGCTCTGGACGCGCAGGCTCAGCGGCCATGGCTCACAGGCCCAGCCGCTCCGCGGCATGTGGGATGTTCCCGGACCGGGGCACGAACCCGTGTCCCCTGCATTGGCAGGCAGACTCTCAACCACTGCGCCACCAGGGAAGCCCGGGCCAGTATTTTACTGGAGGGCCAAACAGCAGGAATCCACACAAGTCCAAATAAGCAGACCACTGACATTAGCAGCCTAGCACCAGGGGACAGAAACTCATACTCTGGTATAAGAAATAGATCACATGTTCAGATAATATCTGTTGATATGGCTAAATCGACAATGGGCAGAATAATTTTTTTTAATAATAGAGGGAAACATATTTTGAAGCCAGTCTAAATAAGGAGATACTTGATCTACTTTGTTCTCTTTCACAGGGACAGTTGAAGTTACCAGGAACACACCCAAAGATGCTTATTGGAAGGAGGCCCTTTATATCAAGTAAAATCTCCCCAGCATGTAAAGTTCCCTTTGAAGAAGGCTTCTGTTTCCATTACTAATGTGGAAAATACATCTCCTCCTCAACAGCTTCTAGTATCACTTCACTGTACTACTGGTCAGTAACAGGGGTTTGGATATGGACCACTAGGAGTTTCTCTAGGTCTATTTAACTGACAGTGGCAGAACTGGGGAATGACAGACAAGCAGTAAGAAATTTACTTCGCACTTTTTCTTCCTCCAATTTGGGCTTAACTGGACCAAACTTGTTCATTCATATCACATGCTATCCCAAACAATTAAGACAAAATGAAGCCTTCCTCACCAAGATATTTCTGGTCACTCATAAACAATTACCAATGTTAAGAGGATCAGGCCCAGGTGTAATTGCCTGTACTACTCATCATGGGTGTCCTGGCTATGAAAGATACATCTGACACTTGTTTGCCTAGCTTTTGAAGAAGCACTTCTCATACTCACAATAAATGGCTCTCTGAGCCTAAGTTCCTTCATCTGTAAAACAAGTATAATACTAATCTCACTGGTATACTATGAAAATTAAATGAGATAGCATGTTTTAAGAGTCCTACAAGGCCTCACGCATAGGGGAGAACAACAATGCTTATGTTCCTTTCTCACAGGCCCAGGGAACACACCAAAGCTAGATTCCAGGTTTCTGCCAAGTAAGACTTCTGGGGCCCGGGAGGCAGAGAAGCTGGGTGCTGTGCTTGTGGTAAGCCACCGGGGCCAACATGAAGACTAAAGGAGCTGACAACTACAACTGAGTGCAAGACGGATCCGCAGGGCTTCCCTGGTGGCGCAGGGGTTAAGAATCTGCCTGCCAGTGCAGGGGACACGGGTTCGATCCCTGGTCCGGGAAGATCCCGCATGCTGCAGAGCAGTTAAGCATGTGAGCCACAACTACTGAGCCTGCGCTCTAGAGCCCACGAGCCACAACTACTGAAGTCCGCATGCCTAGAGCCCGTGCTCCGCAACAAGAGAAGCCACCGCAGTGAGAAGCCCGCACACCGCAACAAAGAGTAGTAGCCCCTGCTCGCCGCAACTAGAAAAAGCCCGCGTGCAGCAACAAAGACCCAGCACAGCCAGAAACAATAAATAAAATAAAATAATAAAATAAATTTATTTTTAAAAAAAAGACGGATCAGCAGTCGATACTTTTTCAGGATGGCTGATGCTTGTCAAAGAGCCTGGTGAAAGGAAAGAACACTGGGCATAGGTTAGAGTCAAGGACATAGGCTTAAATTTTAGCTCCACCAGTCACCCGTGGGATTGTGGGCAAGTCAGTTAACCTGTTATTAAATGTCTTCACCTGCAAAACAGAGAAATCTATTTTACAAAGTTGTGGGGGGAATGTTTTGTTTGTGGATTTAAAAAGATAGTACACTTAAAAGCATGGTAGACACTTAACATTTTTCCCTACATTAACTTGAGGTTCCCGGAAATACCAAGTAAGAGTTCCTAAGGTCTAAGAAAAAAACACTGAGTAAGGTCCCTGGGTTCAGAAAGAACCACTGAAACTAACTCAGCAGTGATCCATAAGAAGAGTTTTCTGGATCTAGGAACTAAACAAATTCATGCTTTGAAGTATGATGACATCCAAAGGATTAATTCTGTGAATCCAGCAAACCACAGATTGTAAAACAGCAAAAGATTCAAAGCTCAGAAGACACAGAGAAAGATGCCTACACAAGTGACTACGATACAAGAGCAGTCCTACAATGGGACAGTGGAGGTGACAAGGAAAGAATAAATGCACACACTGCCATGGCAGTACACTGAAGCATTCCCGTGCCTAACTATATTACAGTGACATCTACAGGAGGGAATTGACTATAAAAAAGGGAAAGGTTGTCCCAATATGGCTTGAAAGGTACTAGGGGCAACAGGAAAAAAATATTCAGAAATTTAGAAAAATAATGGTTAAACAAATTTATTTTATGATGAGGATTATCTACACTAGAAGTCCATAAAAAGATTCTAAATCAAGAATAACCCATTCTGAAGTAGGCTGGAATAGGAGTAAACCAAACAAGGAAAACCAACATTTCCAAATCTGCTCTCAACATTTATTCTGTGTCTCTATGACTTCCTTTCTTGTAATAGTCTGGAATACAAATACCAGAAATCTGGGTTGCAAGCCAACACACCACTATCCTGGGCTTATGGGGGATAATAATCAAACACAGTCTTTTTTCCCAAGCTCAATACTTGGTCTTAGAACTCCTGTCCTCATGGCTCCCTAGGCTGCCATCACCAGCTGACCAGAATTTATACCCAAGAGAAAAACCATGTGAAACCCCTGGTTTAGACCTACTTTATTCATATACTTGCAGTAAAGTACTTACTTAGCCCTGGACAAAAGCAGTCAAAAGGACAAAACTGTCCTCAAAATATTAAAAATAGAACTACCATATGATCCAGCCAATTCCACTTTAGGATATATATCTGAAGAAAATAAGAACATTAACTCGAAAAGACATATGTACCCCCATGTTCACTGTAGCATTACTTACAAGAGCCAAGATACAGAAACACCCTAAGGGTCCACTGACGGATGCTTAAAGAAAATGTGGTATGTGTGTGTGTGTATACATACATATACACACATGCGTGCGTGCGCGCACACACACACACACAGGAATATTATTCAGCCATAAAAAAGAATGAAGTCTTGTCACTTGCAGCAACATGGTGGGCCTCAAGGGTATTATGCTAAGTAAAAGGGGTCAGAGGAAGACAAATACTGTATGATCTCACTTACATGTGGAATCTTAAAACAAACAGCAGCTCAAAGATACAGAGAACAGACAGGGGGCTGCCAGAACTGGTGGTGGGGGTGGGATAAATGAGTGAAGGGAGTCAAAGGCACAAACTTCTGGTTATAAAATAAACAAGTCCCAGGGATGTAATGTGCAGCGTGGTGGCTACTGTTAGTAACACTTTATTGTAGACTTGAAAGTTGCTAAGAGAGTAGGTCTTAAGAGTTCTCATCACAAGAAGAAAGTTTTTTGGTAACTATGTAAGGTGACAGATGTTAACTAGACTTATTGTGGTGATATATACAAACATGGAACCATTATGTTGTACACCTGAAACTAATATAATGATACATGTCAAATATACCTCAATTGAAAAAATAAAAAAAGAGAGAGAGAGAGAAATGCCAGAAGAAAAAAAAAGGAGAAAACTGTCCTGGGGTGAGGGGTGAAGGATAAGCAGAGCTGTCTGAACCACTACTATTAGGGGAAAGGGGAAAAAAAAGAGACAAAGCTAATCAGAGGAACAAGTGAAAACCAAGCTTTCTACAGTAGTTGCCAAAACAGGAAGTTTACTTCTACTGGTTCAATATATAACCACAAAGTCTAACAGACTGTGACCAGAAAGAGAGGCTCAGCAAAGAAAACTTAGACAGACAGAAAAATATAATAAAATCGTTCATATTTTCCACTGTCAGAGAAATAAGTAATTAAAGTTTCTTTGTTTCAGATAGTTATTATAAAATTCTAAACAAATATTTATGAATAAAAGATGTCTTACAATTGTCAGACACTACTCATCTACCAAATAAAATAATAAACAAACAGCAACTTAATTTAAAAAAACTTCTGTAACGTAGCTATACACATACATGGAAGTGCCACAAATAGCCTTGTGATTAGCATGAAAAGGAGATGTGAAAAATAACATTGCAGAAGTATATTCATGCACATAGAAAGGCGTTCGTGACATAATTAAATTTTAAATGCAGTTTACAAAACAATTTCACTATGATCCAGTTTTCTTGTGTCTTAAAAAGCCCAAAGGCATAAAAGTCATTAGTTAACATTTTGGTATAATCTGTGGGCAGTGGGATTTTTAGTGATTTTTCTTTTCTTCTTTTTGTTTCTCTCTATTTTCTAACTTAACTGTAACACACTGGTATTTGAGAACTTTTTTTTTCCTCCAAAAAATCTGATGCAATTAGTAATTTGCTCTTGTAGTTTATGTATAACTATCAGAAAGAAGCAAGGGACAAATGTCAATTACTGTGGAAACTGTGTGCTGTTCAAACCTACCTCTCTGCTCACAGCCATTCCCACATGGCTGACTAACTAGAAGTCCAGTCTGATGATCTCAGAACAGTGACTATATCTGCCCCTGCACCCCACCCCACCACAACCGCCATAGAACTCATTAGAAACCTGTATCTTTAACAAAGCGCTCTGGATAAAGGCCACGTGCAACCAGGGTACCTCAAAAACAATCTTTAAAAAAAAGATTATGGGGCTTCCCTGGTGGCGCAGTGGTTGAGAGTCCGCCTGCCGATGCAGGGGACACGGGTTCGTGCCCCGGTCCGGGAAGGTCCCACATGCCCCGGAGCAGCTGGGCCTGTGAGCCATGGCCGCTGAGCCTGCACGTCCGGAGCCTGTGCTCCGCAGTGGGAGAGGCCACAACAGTGAGAGGCCCTCGTACCGCAAAAAAAAAAAAAAAAAGATTATTTTAAAGAATAATCTTTAAAATAATCTTTTAAAAATAATCTTTTAAAGAATATTAATCTTTATTCAACATTGTAGTGGAAGTTTCAGCCAGAGCAATCAGGCAAGATAAGAAATAAAAGGCACCCAGATTAGAAAGTAAGGAGTAAAACTATTTCCATTTGCAGAGACATGATCTTATATATGCAAAATCCTAAAGAAGCCACAGAAACTATTAAAGCTATTAAACAAATTCAGCAAAGTTGCAGGATACAAGATCTACAGGGGTAAATACTCATGACTTTGTATTTGGCAATGGTTTGTTAGGTGGGACACAACACATGGAAATTAAACAAAATACTTCTGATTAACCAATGTATCAAAGAAGAAATCAAAAGAGAAATCAGGGCTTCCCTGGTGGCACAGTGGTTGAGAGTCCGCCTGCCGATGCAGGGGACACGGGTTCGTGCTCCAGTCTGGGAACATCCCACATGCCGCGGAGCGGCTGGGCCCGTGAGCCATGGCCGCTGAGCCTGCGCATCCGGAGCCTGTGCTCCGCAACGGGAGAGGTCACAAACTGTGAGAGGCCCGCGTACCGCAAAAAAAAAAAAAAAAAAAAAGAGAGAGAAATCAAACAGTATATGATCCAAAGAAAATGGAAACACAACATATCAAAATCTATGGGAAGGGGCTTCCCTGGTGGCACAGTGGTTGGGAGTCCACCTGCTAATGCAGGGGACACGGGTTCAAGCTCTGGTCTGGGAAGATTCCACATGCTGCGGAGCAACTAGGCCCGTGAGCCACAACTACTGAGCCTGGGCGTCTGGAGCCTGTGCTCCGCAACAAGAGAGGCCGCGACAGTGAGAGGCCCGTGCACCGTGATGAAGAGTGGCCCCCGCTTGCCACAACTAGCGAAAGTCCTCGCACAGAAACGAAGACCCAACACAGCCAAAAATAAATAAATAAACAAATGTGGGGTTTAAAAAAAAAAAAAAACCTATGGGATGCAAAAGCACTTCTAAGAGGGCAGTTTATAGCAATAAATACCTTCATTAAGAAAAAAGAAAGATCTCAAATAAATAACCTAACTTTATGTAGCTGCTTAATGGGCACAGCGTTTTCCTTTAGGGTGATGAAGATGTCTTGGAACTAGATGGAAGTAATGGTTGCACAACACTGTGAATGTACTAAATGCCATTTTAAAATGGTTAATGGGCGCTTCCCTGGTGGCGCAGTGGTTGAGAGTCCGCCTGCCGATGCAGGGGACACGGGTTCATGCCCTGGTCCGGGAGGATCCCACATGCCGCAGAGTGGCTGGGCCCGTGAGCCATGGCCGCTGGGCCTGCGGGTCCGGAGCCTGTGCTCCGCAACGGGAGAGGCCACAAACAGTGAGAGGCCCGCGTACCACAAAAAAAAAAAAAAAAAAAAAAAAAAAGGTTAATGATTAACTTTATGTTATATGAATTAAACCTCAATTAAAAATGCAAAAAAGGGGGGTGGAAATGGTCTAACAATCTAAAATATTTTAAAGAAATTTATTTTCTGTTCAGAAAATACCACCAATTTAAAGCAGTTCATCATAGTATGTTTTATAAATAAAGTTATTCTCCCAAATACTTAAGAGTAATATTAATAGAATGCCATATTTCTTACCAGAAGACTCTTTTCCATTCTGTTTTTCATAGAGGGTGCCCACAGACATCAGGAAAACAATAACCAGGAATACTGGAATCCTCCATGAGCCAGCCAAGGATGCTGCAAATTATTAAGAATTAACATTTTTAGTGAAATAAAAATCTAGCACTTGTCTTTAAAAGACTCAGTTTAGTAGACTGACAGAACAATTTGGCAAATATGTTAATAACAAAATTGTTTCACAGGGAAAAAATTTTTTAAAAGGCAACTGAAACCTCAATTCAGGGCTCCTCTCAGGAAGTCCAGCCCTGCTCTCAGAGGCCCTGGTCTAAAGGATTGGGTATGTGCCAGCTTACCTTTAAGAGGCTTGTATCACCTGAAGAATCAAGTCCATTCTAAAGCACATCCAGTGTTTAAGACCATCAAACCCCCTGTTTAACCCCCGAATGACCTGCATCAGGCATAGAACTTTAAGTCATGGTGCCTGACTTGATTTCCCGGAAATAGCACTGGGTGTGAACTCTACCTCTCAAGAAAGGGTGGAATGGCCCACAAGAGCACGGCAAAAAGCTTTAATGTCTCCTCAGTGTACAGAGTGAAAACGCTAACAAGTGGCCAAGGATCAAAAGCCTTTGCATTTCCCTGAGCTGGTCTACAGCCTTACGAACATACCTGCCTGCCTCCCTCCTCTACTCTACCTTCCCCAAATTCGAAATGAGTCCCATCAGACATTAGGGGATCTTGTTGAGAAACTCCTTTAGCATTCCAAGTCAGCAGAGCTAGAGAGTAATGCTTTGTTCCATATCAGACTCTAAGCAAAGACATACTTTCAACCAACTCTGGTTTTTTATTTTATTTTTAACAATAAGTAGCTCTAGAAACTACTACTAATAGGCTACCTACTGCTCTAGGTTACTGAATTTTGTTTTAAAATTAGAACTTGATGTTTCCATATAGTTAAGACTTGGAGGTAAATGAGTTCCTGAAAAATCACTCTACAACATCCTGGCAGCCACTCAGCTAACAGTGAAGAGTCTCAAATAACGGGGAACTCATTACTCTGAGCAGCTCTGACACTGATCATCCTTATGTTGAACAGAGACTTGTCTCTCTGAAGCTGCTCGTTGCTCTGACATCTCTCCCAAATGGCTACAGAGATCTGTTTAAACCACTCTTTCACAGTCCTTCAAATACCTGAAACCGGCTTCCATATTTGGTATCTTCCTCACCTCTACCTCCTCCCCACCCCTGCAGCCCCAGTGCCCTTCTCTTATGGAGAGTAAACATCTCTGGTTCTCTTAAGAGTTTCTCTCACATGCTTTTGAGCACTTCTTATCATCCTTGGCTGCTTAGCTATATCCTCCCTAAGTAAGACACTCAGAAACAGCCATGAAAGTCCAAGTGTGCTCTACTTTATAAGATATATTTATTTTTAAAAGACCATTTTGAAAATGAACATTCCATATAATTAAAAGTAGACATTTTAAAGTACAATATTTTCATTCAAGATTAATGAAAGATTAAGGCAGAATATTTTGAAGGATTATTTTGAAGAATTTTAAACGCAACACATAAAACTTCAAAAAATTCACTTTGATTCACACGGTCAGCCTCCGCTGACCTTAAGCTAGACTTTCTTAGAAAAAGGGACCCACCTAAATGAAAAAGCAATATAATCCAGACAGGAATTGAAACTGCTCTCAAGTAGCGTTCAGTGCTTGCATTCCACTTGAATGAAACAGTCAACACATAGCCAACTACCAAGGTCCAGATCTTAAATAAATGAAATATAGACACAGTTGTAAAATATATACACATGCAATAAACATACAATTATACAAAACTTGCAAGCATCTACATAGCAAAAGAGCTGTGGATACAACACAGATGACGGTTGGTGGTGCTAAAAGGAGTGTGCATAGGTTTTCCTCCTCTGCTTAGATAAATCAAGCTTGGAAATAAACAGGTTTGAAATCCCATGCAGTGATATTATTTAAATCTTTAACAAAAAATACATAAATATAGTTTTAATTTAAGATATGTTAAAGTTCAAAAACTATTATATGCATAAAGATACTTACGATAAAATATTCAATTTTTAAGCCATGGATTTAAATTAAGCCCTTCACCTGTGGAATTCTTAAAGTTTTCTCTGTAGATTAATATTTACAAAAGAAAAGAAAAAACAAGAGCGAATTCCCTGATGGTACAGTGGGTAGGACTCCGTGCTTCCACTGCCAGGGCCCCAGGTTCCATCCCTGGTCAGGGAACTAAGATCCCGCAAGCCGGTGTTACTATGAAAAGAATTTTTTAAAAGCTAAAAAGAAGGCAGCCAGCTGAAGTGTGACCCTGCTGAAATAATCTTGGTAACAGATGGTTAGAGTCCAGTTATACTCAGTTGAAGAAGTGTAGCTGAAAAAAATATTACCAGAGGAAGAAACAGCGAGACTTGAGAACAGAAGAAACAGCCAGGGTCCCTCTCCTCAGTTTTCCCTACAGTTAAACTAAATGACTCTAGTAATCACAAAGCATCCTACACAGAAACTCTCTAATAACCTCATATTTTAACAGAACATACACAAAAGATGGAAAGAATACATAGCCTAGAACAAACGTGAGCACCAAGAATTTATTAAAACAACATGAACCTTGAAAAAAAAATAGGCAAATTAAAACAAAAAAAGGACTTTATGCTGTAATTCAGAGAATGAAGAAAGAGGAACTGATATGGTTACTACAAAAGCCAGAAAAAAACTACCTCCTACTTTATTTTGATCATATCTTCAAAATACTCTTCGGGTCTTAAAAATGTTTATAGCTTCAGACCTGAGAATTCAGCTTTGGGACCTTACTAAATAATGATAAATTCTGAAAAAGGGTTAAAAATAAAGAAGCTCATTATAGACTAATTTAGAACACTGAAAAGTTGATAACCTAAAAGTTCAATAACTGGGAAGTGGTTAACTCTGGATGAGTCACTCAGTAAAATGTTATGCAATCATTAAAACAGGCTTCTTTAAACAAAGACTATATAACTTAAAACATTCCTAAGATATTATTAAGGAAAAAGCAAAATTAAAAAAACACATGTGGGGCTTCCCTGGTGGCGCAGTGGTTGAGAGTCCACCTGCCAATGCAGGGGACATGGGTTCGTGCCCCGGTCTGGGAAGATCCCACATGCTGCAGGGCGGCTGGGCCTGTGAGCCATGGCCGCTGAGCCTGTGCGTCCGGAGCCTGTGCTCCTCAATGGGAGAGGCCACAACAGTGAGAGGCCCGTGTACCGCAAAAAAAAAAAAAAAAAAAACACATGTGACATGAGTATATCTACTGTATGGTGGAGGAGGGGGAGGAAATGTACTAAAAAGTTGTATTTAGGTGATAAGATTTTGTTTTTCCCTTTTCCTTTTCTCTATATTTTCCAAATTGCCTTTAATGAGCACTAGTTCTTTTATAATGAAAAGGATATTAAAATATTTTTCTTCAAGCAACTAATAAGATGAAATATTAAAGAGATCTTAAGCCCCAGATATATGAGCACATGGGAAGTGAGACTACAGCTGCTTCCAAAAAGTTCAAGCTTGTAGGACCATACAAATTTAACCCTGGGAATTTAGAGAATTTGAGATATGACAGAGATAGAGCTCAGAACAAAATCTGAGTGTAGTAACAGTACACTTATGTAACACTTTGCCTTGTTCTAATACTTTAAACACATGAACTCATTTAATCCTCATAACCCCAGGAAAAAAGTACCATTATCACTCCCATTTTAGAGATGAAAGAAACTGATACTTCAGAGAAGTGACTTGCACAAGGTCACACAGCTAAAAAGTGACAGAGTCGGGAAAGTTGGGTTCAAGGCCTTTGGGGCAGCAGACTTAGCCTTGGACAGGCAGCGAGACGGGAGGAAAATCCAGGTAGAAAGACAGCCAAGGCCAAAAAGCTTCGAAAGGATACCACCCAATCAGTATCTTAAAGATGGAAGAGAAATAAGCCAGAAGTCTCTCTTCTAGAACCCTGTCCTCCTGCCTCCAGGGGACATGGGTTCAATCCCTGGTCAGGGAACTAAGATCCCACATGCTGCAGGGCAACTAAGCCCGCGCACCTCAACTAGAGAGAGAAAACCTGCACGCCACAACTAGAGAGAAGCCCGTGCACCACAACGAAAGATCCCGCATGCCACAACGAAGATCCCGCGTGCTGCAACTAAGACCCGATGCAGCCAAAAAATAAAACATAAATAAATACTATTTTTTTTTAAAAGAAAAAAAAAAGAAGTGACAGAGTCAGGATTAGAACCCAGAAACGTGGCTCCAGAATCTGCTTTCTTAACAATAAGGAGAATAAAAGGTAGTGCCAGAAAAATAAAGAGGAAAAGCTGCTCCAGTATTCACAAGGGAAAATAAAAACAGTTGATTTTGAGGACTACAAATTGCTGAAATTTAAAAAGAAAATGATCCTCAGCAAGCGGATGGTCTTCAGCAGTAGGCTACACAGGGGTAATCAGCCCTGCCTTATTAAACATGTAGTCAGTAATTTAGGTGAAAGACTAGAAGGCATATTAGCCGAACTTGTAGATTACACAAAATTGGGAATAGTCAATATAAATGATTCAAAAAGATATCCTGAAATTAGAACAATGGGCTAATCAAATAAGATTAAATTTAATAGAGAGAAATGCAAAGTTCTGCTTTTAGGTTCAAAACTCATCTATACGAGTATAGAATGGGAAGAGGATAGCTGGTCAGAAATGTAACTGGTATGAGTGCCTATTAATAAAAGTACAATACATCAGGGAAAGTGATTGTTTCAGTGACTTACACTACCAAACCACATCGGCAATAAAATTCAGACTGGGAAAGGAAATGGAAATCACAACATAGGAGATACAGATACAGCTGGGGGGAAAACCTGTTCAGCTTAGAAAAGAGAAGGAAATAAGATTTGATAGCTATCTTCAAATAGCTGGGGAAATGTCATCTGAGAGAGGGACAGACAATTTTCTGTGGTTCTGAGGGCAGAAATAATAGGTGGAAATTAGGAAGCAACATATTTCAGCTTTATATAATAAATTTTTCTAATAAACTGTGGATGTCTATAAAGGGAATGAGCTACCATCGCTAAAAGTCTGAGCAAAAGCTGACTGGAAGTCAGGCATGACAAAGTAGGAGAGTGTGCCCTCAGTGAGAAGCTGAACTAGAGGATCACAGAAGGATATACTTTCAGATTTTAAGCCTATGATACTTTTCAACCAGTCTCCAAGAAGTTTTTGTTTCTTATCTGTATTCATAAGGAATGAGTATCACTTGCAGAGGAAAAAAATGAGAGACTGCATACTTCAGATTTTTTCAAAGAAACTCATGATCTAAAGAGAGGTATGTGTTTTCACCCAGTAAACCTGAAACTCACAGACAACCTCATTTCAGTTTAAAAGAACAACTTATTAAATATACTCCCCAACTCCACTTCTACAAATTTGGTTTACAGAAGAACTACACACTGTGCAGATATAAAAATGTTCACTGTGGCAGTTTAAAATATTAAACAAACAAATTAAATATAACAAATTAAATGTCATTTTATAGGAGACTGTTTAAATTATGGATCTCCAAAAATGAAATAATTATTCAGACTTTCAAAAGTGTGATAAATAACTTTATTCAATGACACAGTGTAAATTTATGCATATGTAAATTTATAATGGTGAAAATATACTCACCACAATGTTAAAAAATATTGTCTCTGAATGGTTGGATTTCAGGGGGTAAGTTGCATCTCTACACTTTTCTTCAAGTATTGAATTTTCTTCTAAGAGTAGTATTATGTTTATAAATAGTAAATGTCTTTTACTTAAAAAAAAATCTTTTGACTTTTTTTTCAGTATTTTCAAGAGTTTCCTCAGAAAAAATTCACAGAATATTACTGGTTGAAAAAGTATGGCCATTTATAAAAACACTTTAAAGTTTCTATTAAACCATTATGATTTTACAGTTACCAATGTTTAAAAATGTTTATCAGATACTAATACAAATTCAGTGCTAAAATAATTTGGTAGGAACACTTTCTAAAAGGCATCCAGAAAAAAAAAACTATAGACTACGCTACTATTAAAATGAAAGAAGTATATCTGAAAGTACTATCAAGGAAAGATATCCACAATACAATGATAATGAAAGAGCAATGATAAAAGAAAGAGAATTTTATACATATATATATAATTTTTGTTTTAAAAAACAAAACCCCTATACTTTATACAGTCACATAGGTGTAGAAATAAATTTAGAAGGCTATTCACCAAACAGTTAACAACAGTGACATCTATACGGTGGGAAGAGAAAAGAGACAATTCACTTTTACCATATAAACTTACATGCTGCTTAAATTTTTTTATATATATAACAAGCATGTTTTTTTACTTGAGTCAATATTTTAAATCGCTAAATATTCTTTTACTGAAATTAAGGATTTGTACATTCAAATTTCATACATAATTTCCAGTATGGATTCCTATAAGTGTGCCTTTATGAGAGCTTTTTATTTCTGTCTCTCTCTGAGAGATATGTTTAGCCTCTGAGAAAACCTGTTCAAGTATGAATTTTCTTCCAGGAATAAATCAATGAGCCACAGTTTAAACAGAAGAAGGTATACTTTCCCAAACTATGTTCTTCAGAGCAATGTGTCTGTGCTTTTCAAAATATACATTCAATACTCATTTTAAAGCACCAATGTGTGCTAGATACTAAAGACTGTCCATAAAAACTGTCAACATTTATTTAGCACTACAAGTAAAGCAAACTAATAAACAATCACATTTTCCTTTCATTTGACTTATTAACCACATATACTTTTCTGATTAAATAAGATATTAAATGCATAAAACATAAGTAGACTTTGCCCTGTTGACCATGTCTTTGTTTTATTTATTGTCATCTGGGTATTAACTGGAAAAGCAACTTGGCTTGCTTCTATTGCATGATTTTGCAGCACAGTTTCCTAAGTCTTTTACAGAGAGAATAAAACTACTGATTTCTTCCCAACTTATGGAGCCACAGCCCTAATCAGCTACTGCTTCAGGTACTTCATTCTCCTTTAAAACTTCATTCTCCTTTATTCTAATTTGAAAACTTTGTTCTCTTCATGGTGTGGCAACTTAAGAGTCAAGACTCTTTTATAATCAAAGTCTTTAAGTGAGAAAGAACCTAAGTACTGGAAACTTTCCTCCTTACTGTTGTCAGGCAAGTAAAACATCCCAGGAGTAGGCCTGGCCGGCTGGCTAATGTGCATTTCCCAAGAGCCTTGCTGGCAGTACTACCAAACTCTGGGGATCTGTAAAACTGAATATCCAGGAACCTTAGAAATCATCCCCACACTTCACGCAACTAGAGCTGAGTAGCCCAGAGACGGGCCCTGGTCTGTCCAAGGTCACAAAGCAAGCTACTAACAGAGCTCAGTTTAGAATTTACACTCTTATCTTTTTTTTTTTTTTTTTTTTTTTTTTTTTTGCGGTACGCGGGCCTCTCACTGCTGCGGCCCCTCCCGCCGCGGAGTACAGGCTCCGGACGCGCAGGCTCAGCGGCCATGGCTCACGGGCCCAGCCGCTCCGCGGCATGTGGGATCCTCCCGGACCGGGGCACGAACCCGCGTCCCCTGCATCGGCAGGCAGACTCTCAACCACTGCGCCACCAGGGAAGCCCTACACTCTTATTTTTCAGCCACTGTTCCTTCCACTTCATGCTTCTTTATAAAGTAAAATGGAAACAATGTGATCAGAGACCATGGAGAAAACAAATCTATTACTACTGCAAAAACTGTAAATGTCTTCAAAACGTTCTAACAAGTCTGAACTAAAGGAGAGAGGAAGACCCAAAACACTCCCAGCAAAGAAAAATGGTGGAGCAGGAAGGCTAGATTTTTAGATTTATCTTGACAGCTCTACACCAAGGAAAGATGCCAAGGACCCTAAGGACTGAGTTATATGTGAGTTTGCTGCAACAGATGATTTTTTTTAAGTGTTTAGAAATCACTAAGTCAGTACAACATTCTAATATATTTGAAACCGTTTTAAAAAATTGCTCACATCATGGATGGTTACTCTTTCACTTGCAAGCAGGATGGAGAATTAGCAGAAAAGAGCTAGGAGACTGAAGGAACCCCAAAGTGAGGTGAATAGGACCTGAACTGTTAGGATAAACTGGTAACAAAGGAAAACACAGGTAGTAAAGACATTACAAAGGAAAACGGGATAGGACTTGGAAATAACAGATACAAGGATAAGAGAGATGACTAAGATTTCTAGATGACTAGAATCCAGGGGCCTTTGGGGGAATATGTGTGGTTAGTCCAATCCTGATATTCTTCTATTTTTTTTCCTGAAAACTAAAATCAATTTATACTATAAATAAATAAACACAATGTATTGGGGGAAAGCTTTTAAAAATCTTTGTTGAAGGTTTTGATGACAAAGGGCCTTCAACTGCTGATAGGTCTGTTGAGTATCATTCACTGACAGAATGAACAGATCAATCTCTAAATCTCACCTGTGAAATTCCTCCCTCCTACTTCACATGACTGTTGTAAGAATGAAATAACACACATACATGAAAGCGCCTACCAGTACATGGTAGATGCTCAAAAGCTGGATCTTAAATGCATGAATTGTCAGCTCTCCAAAATGTAGATTTCCTTAAATTCACTTTTCTCTCTACCTCCCCCAGCCATACCTCTCAGCAGCAGCAGGCTCCAATTTACAGGTTGTTTAGAAAGCATAAAGACTCTTTTTCTATGACAGGCAGCCCTTCTTGGGCTCACAAAACCAAACCAGCTGTGAACTATGATAGAAAAGTTATAGAGAGGGCGCTCTGCCCAGTCACATGACCTTTCACTTCTTGTCAGGCCTTAATCAGCACTCCTGACTGAGAAGTGAGCACTCCCCATCTCCGCTTCCCAGGTACACTTTTAGCTCACCTCCATCCAACCACCCACTCCTAAGAACTGTTTCAAGAAAACACAGCCGCAAGTTTCTCTCCAACTCAGATCAACCTCATTTTAGGCTCCCTACTCACTTCTAATTAACTCATACTGTGTCTTTTATAATGGGTTTTTTTACCCCTTCCTCCCTTGCCCCCATCGCTTTAGGCAAACAGCTGAGTTTCAAGCTTTTTCAAAATTATTAATTGGCTTGACCTTCCTTCCCCTCTTCTAACCTAATCAATCTTGGCCCTTCTCTTCTGCTCATCCACAACCCATTCAAGGGTACGTAAATAAAATACAAGGAAGGGGGGTTTATCTTCAGTAAAAAGATATTCATAGCTCTATACACGGAGCTGCAGGCACTTTTCCACAATTATTCAATTCCTCATCTCTTTCCACTATCTGAGAGGGACTGGCAGAAATGCCCCAGTTTCTGCTAATCATGGCAATTAACCCTTGTATTCAATTCTTACTTTACTATGAAAATACAGTGTTCATATATGCTAGGGCCTTCTTTCCTAATTTCCTACAGTTTGGTAGATATGCTACTTGGTCTTGCCTACAGTAATTACAGTAAACTGCATTATCAACAGTCAAAAATGTTAGCAGAATCTGGAAATATGTCTGAATTTGACAAGATTGAATCTCTTGAGGATAGGAATCAAGTTATAGTAATCTTTATATTTCTTAACAGCATATAGTACTCTGCCTTCTATGTAAGAGGCATTCAGTCCACTTAACTGAACTGTGAAACAACAGGTAAAGGAGAAATAACATGGAACTGGGACTCCATAAAGTGAAGCCTGGGCTTGTTCAAAGTCTGAGCGACTTTGGGACCATCACATTCTCCGGATCTCAGAAACCTCTCCTGAAGAGCGCCAGGCAAGCAGGCAAGAAAGAGTAGGATCACTTTCACCTGACAATCTGTCAAGCCTCAGGAGGTGAAACAGGGTGCTTCCACATCCCTCCCTCCTACCACAACTGAAATAACCAGGCCTCTTGGAGGCCAAGGATTCTGTCTGATAACCTAGCAGTTACACACACAAGGAGCATCCCAAAATTATGGATGAGGTGCTCCCCAATACCTTGCAATACCCTGCTGGCCCATAATTGGTGGGTAATGAACATTTATCTGTGTGTCTGTCATCTCCATAAGAATATGCTCACATATGATTATGTGTGCCTTGAACACAGAGCCTGCACCTTACTCCGTTTAAAGCCCTCACAAAGCCCAGTACCTAACAACATACTCAACCAACTTTTAACTTGAACTGAGAGGTTGTATGGATAGAGCAAGAGCAGACAGTTCTGGAATCAATCACCAACTCTAGCAATAACCTCAGGCAAGTCAAAACCTTGCTTGACAGATAAAGGGAATTATTTTGCAACTTGATATCAAGGTGCATTGAACACTGACAAAAGTGAATAAATTTATTTTTAAATGGTACTGCTTATTGATGAAATAGCATTCTTATGCATTAAACATCCACTTGTTTTTAACAGCCCCCAGTGAAATATTTGGATCATTAACTGGTCTACAATCTGGTCTGAGTTAGGAAATGTGTCACTAGATTATGCTTGAAATCCCTTCCAACTCTCAAGCTCCGTGATTTTCCAAGAATAAGCTCAGATGATGCAAGAATCACAAATATACCTTTCCTTCACCCAGTCTGCCTAAGTAATCCAGGCGGGAGGAGATGTTGCACAGCAGTCCCTGCACAACGTTAAGTAGTTCCCAAGAACAGACTGTGGTGAGAAAGAGGCCCACGAGGCTCAGCAACCAGGTAGGTACCTTGCACAAAGTACACTGAAATCACCTGAACTGAGAGGCAGCTCTGAACTATTAAGAAAGATTTGCTCTAGGACTTGAGAAACTTGCGTCAACCAGTGCCCTCTTTGTGCCCAACTAGCCCTAGCCTGGTAAGAAGTCACCTCTCCTATCTGTAGGATGACAGGCTGGACTAGGATCTCTAAGGTCCCTTCCAGGAAAGTCCCACGTGAGCAGAAGTAAGATGCTGAAGCACCCACTCTCCCTGACCAGAAGTAAATTCATGTCCACCTGCCGATGCACTGAAGCCCCTACCTGCAAAGGGGAACAGCGATTCCTCACAGGGCACACGCCCCGCTAAGTGGTTCCGTTAGGACGGGGGCGGGGAACGGGGAGACTGTTTCAAACCACACCCGCCCTCACTTTGGAAGGAAGTGCGCCAAGTTCCTAGGGTGCACGGGAAGGAAGGCTGAGACGGACACTGCCTGCAGCGCAGGTCTGGACCTCTGGCCGCGCCTGCATCGTGCGGAGGGGTTGGCAGGATCGCACCCCAGCGAGCTGCGGGTGTGGTGAGGGGCACTGCGCGCTCGCCGGGACCGCCCAGGGCCCGGGCCGAGGCTCACTTACCCACAGGCTGCTGAAGTAGTCCAGCCCGCGGCAGATGAACGCGCCGGCGTGCGCCAGCAGCACCTGCACGCCCAGGTAGCTGCCCAGGCTGTAGAGGCCGTAGAGAAGCGGGCCGCCGGCGCCGAGCAGCAGCAACAGGCGGCGGCGGCGCAGCGCCTGCTCGCCCAGGGCCTCCACGCCGTAGTCTGCGAAGCAAATTGGCAGCAGCAGCGCGGCCAGCACGATGGGCGTGTGCGCGCGGTGAAGGCACTGCAGCCAGTGGCGGCCCAGCCGCGTCAGCGAGCTCTTGAAGGGGTGCAGGAAGGTGCCGCACAGCACGGCCCACAGCAGCGGCCGCAGGAAGGCCTCCAGGATAAAGTAGACGAGCACGGCGGCGCCGCAGCACAGGCACACGAACAGCACGGCCCCGGTGTTGTAGAAGGCCTGCTTGATGGGCTTGTCGAAGCGCAGCGCCAGCGCCGCCGTCCGCGGGGTCTCCCCGCAGCCGCTGCCGCTGCCGCCGCCGCCGTCGCCGCCGCCGCCGCCGCCCGGCCCGACCGCACGCTGAACCCGCGGCGCCCGGCCCGGGGAGCCCCGCGGACTGGGCAGCTCTTCAGGGGAACTGTCGTCTGCCATGGTACCCCCTGCCGCCGCCGCCGCTGCCGAGAGGCGGTACTGGAAGCCTAGCGCGAGGCACGGGCGAGAGGCAGGGCGGGCGGCCCGCGGCATTGTGGAAGTCGTAGTTCCTAGCTGGCCATTGAGCGCTTACAGGACCTTTGGGGAACTACAACTCCCAGAGAGCGTAGAGAGCGCTCCTTCGCCCTCGGGCTCCCTTCGTTCATTGGTCCCTGAGGAATCCAGGTAACAGGTTTCTAGGCTCAGCATCTTAGAAGAGGCAAAAAACAAACAAACAAGCTAACTCCCCCTTCCCAACAATTAAAGTGTTATAATAGTCACAAACTGAGGGGAAAAATGTCAGATAATCTTTCCGAAAAACACCCTGAACTGTCATTAAAACAACCCAAAACAAAACAAACGAAAAAAGCAACACGCCTCACTCACTGGTTAATGTCAATTTTGGGGGAGGCGGAATCCCCAAAGAGGCACGATGTTAACAGATTGAAAACCCAGGCTGCACATTAGAATCCGTGGGGGAGTACTTATGAAAGACCGATCACCAGATTCTATTTTATTGATTTATTTAATAAACACAAAGTGTGTGCTCTGGTGTGCTTGGCAGGATTTTTAAATAGCAATTACCATATGGCAGACCCTGTTATAAATGTCTCATCCCCATTAACTCATTTGATCCTTAGAACAACCCTACAAGGAAGGCGGTGTTATTATCCCCACTTTACAAAGAGGAAAACTGAGACACAGAGAAGTTAAGTACCTTGCCAAGGTACACAGCTAGTAAGTGGCAGAGGCAGGATTCAAACTCAGAATCTGGCTCCTAAGTCTATTCTTACGTACTATGTTAATTAATTGGTCTGACAAGGGATCCTTTTAGCATATTTTTTAAAGCTCTTCAGAAGACTCTTAGGTGCAGCTACTGGAACTAAGAGAAATGAAGGCTGAAGCACCAGAAACTCACTAGACTTACATTTATATGGCCTAACGCAAGGCTGGGTTCCTACAGGATTTTGCTCACCCCTCTATGGTTGTACTTACTACACTACAGTCAAAGTCAGAGATTCTCATGGGTTTGCTTCATTTCTGTGTCCCCAGCGCCTGACACAGCATGGGCCATTTATAGTACAAGTTCAGTGTTTGCTGAGCAAGTGAACGGATGATTTGCTATCCTTTCAAAAAAGCTTGTTTGTGCTTCCTATGAGAAATAGTGTTGAAACACTGGGGATGTTTCTGCTATGTATTCCTATGGTTGAGAGCAGAGAAAAAATACTGGGATGTAGGACCTACAAACTAAATTTGAGAGAAGTACACACAGTCTACTCAAATCTCTAGCTCACAGGACATATGCTTTTAGGCATCCCCTCCAAAATGCAAGGCTACTTGGGTTTTCTTCTTTGGTCCCACACAGCAACTCACTGCAACGACCTCAGGGAAGAACAGCCTCCATGGGCATCCAGGATACAGTGGAGCTGAAATAGATTCAGAGGAGTCAATCAAGCTGACCCTGGGACCACACTGCCTTTGGCCTTCCTGTTGCATGAACCAATGAATTTCCAACCATTTAAGCCAGTTTCGGTTCAGTTTTACATTTCTTGCAACAGAAAGATTTCTGGCTGTTAAAATGATAACATCTACATCACTGGTTGCTGTGATAATGAAACAGAAGAGTGTGTCTAAAGCAGCAGCACAGTACCTGGGACATGGTAAAAATCTGATAGTGGCTCTCAGTGTAACTCTTCATTTTGTCCTAGAGAAGCCAAGAGGCATTTCTTAAACATCAGTCAATGTCCACAAACTCCCAAGGTATCAAGATAACAGCCCCAGAGGTAAAACAAACACAGGTGGAGAGAGGATTCTCCAGGGCATTGTGTTTATCTTAGAGTGTTTACTTTAAACAAAGTCCAGTGCTTACAGTGGAGTGTGTACATCACATATAAAGCAGTATGTACAGTGCAGGAGGAGAAGCCATGTGAAAATGTAATCAAACAACATGCATTCAGATTCCAAATATGAGTTACCACTCTCTTTTACTAAGCCCATAGAAGACATTGCTAATCAACCACTCAACTCTTTCTCACTGAGCCTAGACACAGCCTCAAAATCCTTCTCAGCAAAACATTCTAGGGAACCACTACCAACTCCACAAAGTAAGCACACAAGATGAAACGTATTTGCCTTTTCTACACTTAACTAACCATCCAGCGTCTGAAACTAGATAAAATTGGCAGACTAAGAACATATAAACTGGTTTAGAAGAAAAGAGTTTGGGAAGCTAAGGTTAGTATGAATGTGAGCAATTACGAAGAGATTTTTTTTCTTACATCTCAATGGCTGAAGAACAAATGATGTAAACAAGTCTGATACCATCAGGCCCTGCCTGACTCCCTAACTACTCCTACTTCTCTCTCCTATTCCTGCACTAGGACACGTGCCCCCACTTACAGCATGAGTCCTGCCAGTTCACTGAGTGGAGTATCGCCTTTCCTGCCTCCAGGCTCCTGTTCATCCAGTCTAGGTTCCTGTCCTTCGGGTTTGTACCATCCAGCTATAGCTAACCTTCCAAACCATGTCAATAAAGACAATTTTACCAATTCGTAAAAAGGTCAGTGAAGAAATTATCAAATTGATTCAACCAACCCAGTTGAGACCCATGTAACCAGGAAAAGACCAGATGAGTAAAAGAAGGCTGGGCAGTTCTTTGGGGGGAAACACGCACACAAAATTCCCCCTTAAAAAAAAGGTCTGCGGGGCTTCCCTGGTGGTGCAGTGGTGGAGAGTCCGCCTGCCGATGCAGGGGACACGGGTTCGTGCCTCGGTCTGGGAAGATCCCACATGCCGCGGAGCGGCTGGGCCAATGAGCCATGGCCGCTGAGCCTGCGCGTCCTGTGCTCCGCAATGGGAGAGGCCACAACAGTGAGAGGCCCGCGTACAGCAAAAAAAAAAAAAAAAAAGGTCTGCAACCAAAATAGCTCCCCCTTTCTCTTCTAGGGTGGGAGGCAGTTTGGTAGGGGGGATTGGCATCTGCAAGCTGATTTTGTAATTAACACATTACCAAAAGCCAGAACTGCCTGTCCAAAAAGTGGCTGGCCGTAAATGTCCTTTGCTGGTAGCTCCTCATCTTCATAGATGTGATTCGTCTGGAACGCTTTATCTGGAGCCGTTGAAGTGTGACAGTTAGGAATCAGGATTTGGGATCCCCAGCCCACCCCTTCCTTGGCTCTACTCCCAACAACATACTCCAACTAAAGCTGAGGCTCTGCAGTGCATAAACAACCAGCCTTCTGCTGCAAATCAGAGCAAGACTGGAAACCAGGAGATGGTGGATGCATTTCACATTAGCCAGACTAATCACTCCCTATTTATAAATAAACTGTCTTCATTTGAGAATCAAGTCCTGATGGGTTTGAATCCTAAGCATTACTTGTTTGTACACTCTTGGTACCACACTGATGTCACTGCAGCCTCTGGCTGGTCCCTTTGCCTGTCCTCTTGCTCCACTCCAATCAGTTCTCTACAGTGCAGCCAGCGTGATCTTTCTAAAATACAGTCTGATCCCTTCAAAGCCTCCTCACTTTGTGGGAAGGTTCCAAACTCTTTACTATGACTTCCAAGGTCCTCTGTGATGGGGCCACACTCACCCTACCTCACTCTTCCACTCTCTGCCTCATCCTTTATCCTCTAGCAGTTGGGTGGCCCCCAAAGATATCCAGGTCCTAATCCCTAGAACATGTGAAGTATGTTACCTTACTTGTACTTTGCAGATATGATGAAGTTAAGGATTTTGATGTGGGGAGATTATCCTGGATTATACGGATGGGGGCTAAATGTAATCCCAAGTACCTATATCAGACGGAGGGAGGGAGATTAGACTACAGAAGAGGAGAGCAATCTGACCTCTCTGACCACAGAGGCAGACATTGGAGCCATGAGGCCATGGGCCAAGAACTATCCACAGCTACCAGAAGGTGGAAGAGCCAAGGAAGGATTCTCTCCCCAGGAGTTCCCAGAAGAAACCGGCCCTGCCCACACCATGACTGTAGGTCCATGTGATTCAGTTCAGACCTCTGGCCTCCAGAACTGCAAGGGAATACATTTCTGTTGTTTTAAGCCACTAAATTTATGGTAATTTGTTACAGCAGCAACAGGAAACTAATACAAACCCTGTCAAATGACAGCGGTTCCCAAACACATCCTGCTGGCCTTTCTTCTGGGGTTGCTCTCCCCTTTCTTGGAGATGCCTCTCCACATCCTTTGCCTGCTTTACTCCTATTCCTTCTTTTTTTATTTTTATTTTTTTAACAAATTTAATCGGTTATACATATACATATGTTCCCATATCCCCTCCCTTTTGCGTCTCCCTCCCACCCTCCCTATCCCACCCCTCCAGGCGGTCACAAAGCACCAAGCTGATCTCCCTGTGCTATGCGCCTGCTTCCCACTAGCTATCTACCTTACGTGTGCTACTGTATATATGTCCATGCTGCTCTTCTGCTTTGTCACAGCTTACCCTTCCCCCTCCCCATATCCTCAAGTCCATTCTCTAGTAGGTCTGTGTCTTTATTCCTGTCTTACTCCTATGTTCTTCATGACATTTTTTTCCTTAAATCCCATATATATGTGTCAGCATACAGTATTTGTCTTTCTCTTTCTGATTCCTTCTTTAAGATTCAGCCTCAGTACTACCACCTGCTTTCACCTGGTTGCCCCAGGCTGGGTGAGGATCCCTACTCCAGGTTTGCACCACACCTGAGCATTTCCTTACACTGCAGTCACCAAAAAGTATTATCATGGTATTTAGGTATCTGACTCCCCAAGTAGGCTATGAGCCTCTTAGGGGCAGAAATCAAGAGCTGTTCTTCCTGGAGTCCTCCATGTGTAGTTTCTAGCATATGGACTGGTACATAAGAGTCCTCGATAAGTATTCATTGAATGAATGAATGAATGAACAAGTGGTTAAAGGTTCTTGACCTTCTGGATGCAAGTGACTTTCATGTCCACTCTACTTCAGCAGTCTCTTCTTACTGCTCATACCCTGGCCCTTGCACCTGGGACTGAGCCCTAAGAAACTTCCAAGTTAAACGTCAGCCAGGGTCAGGTCTGACAGCTGGGCTACCCACTGAGAATACTGCAAAATAAATACCACGGCAAACACCTAGGATACCAAAAAATAACAAAATACTTGTTTGGGGGGCGGGGTGAGGATTAGAGCCTATAATGCAGAATGTGGTAATAACTAACTCTTTCTTAACATGACGTTCCTTGAATTTCTCAACCTAGTCCCAGTTTCTTAACCAGCTCAGCTACTGCATTCCATAATTTCCATACCACCTTGATGACTCATAAGCCTTTACAACTAAACCAACTGTTCTTAACATATAATATGATTTAGTTACCAGTAAGGCCTATAATTGAAATTCTTAGAGCTAGCTATGCACTATTAGCCAACTAATACACTTTACATGGGATTATAGGCCTCCATTTACTATTTGATAAAGGTACTGAGCTGAAGCTATAAATAAAGATTCCTTTTGCAAATTGTTTCTCTGCAGGGATTTTTACCTGACTACTGCAACATGATTTTCTTCTTTGTCAGAATGACAGGCTGTCATCTTCTCCAAGGTTTACAACTTCAGGGAGACTTTACTGATGAAAGGATGTAAAACAAAAAAACAGAAAACCAAAGATTCACCAGAGTAAATCAACAAAGAATTATAAATTTTAATTACATCAACAGGAAGAATTTCAAACCATGTTGAGAATTTATATTTTAAAATTTAAATCTATCGAATATATTCTAACTCTAACATAGCCCTCTAATGATAGAAGTATTTGTGATGGCAGACGGGCAGAACAATCATTTAGGTAGCATCTAGGAATACTGCTACAATTACTTTACATAAATAGAAATCCATGTCTTTATTAGTAAGGTACCACACATTGTAGAGTAAAAATCCACGTAGGACAGGCTTATAAATATACATAAATCTCAAAGTCAATCACAATTGAACATTAGGTACACAATTATTATAAAACGAATATAACCCATCAATGTCCATCTAAAGGCATAGTTCTTACAAAATAGTATTTTACAGACAGTCGCAAAAAAGTATATTAATACTCCTGGAGTCAGATTGTTCCAGCATATGAGCGCATCTTGGGGAATAAGGCATGTGGAGAAGGTGCATTTACTCTTCCAGGTGGTCAGGACATTCTGTGTGATGAAATGGTAACGGCTTTAGTGATCTGAGTGAATGGCACAACCGCCACGCACCCCGTAACCCTAGAGAATCCATGGCTCTCCAGAAGAATAGAACAGAACAGCTATTTGCCTAATAGCCAATATCCAGGGGAAAATGGAAAACATTAGTTGAATATCAGCATACTTTAAGTGAAAAACCTCAAAGCGCTTGATGGTTCACTTAAATTTTTAGTCACATTTAAAATCACGTTAATAGCCACTATTTTCATGAAAAGGAATTTACATTTATCTATTAAATATGAAAACAACCAAGTACAACTTGAAACTAAATAACTGATTAACTGAACAAGAAATCTAATTAAATATAAAACATGGATAGGTTGCATCTACATGCCATTGACTCAGTTCACACTAGGCTTAGTTTCTTAACTAACAGTATAGAAAAGTCAAACTCAACAATGATACTTTATTTTATATGTTCTTAACAAGTCATAGAATGTTTAATGGAGGAGGAAAGGTTTAATAACGGATCCAGGAACCCTTTCTGCAAACGAAATTACTATAAACTCAAGGGTAGTTTGGCCTGTAATACATACAATGTTTTATCTCTTGGGTTTTAAAGTATTTACAAGATCAGAAACAGAAACAATCCTGACAAAGACCTTCAAATGGCCATGGTATGTGTATATATAGGCATTTATGTATAAACACATACAGACCTCATCATGTATGTACAAACATATATACAAACACTCTGAGAATAATCAAACTGTTCACTAAACATAACCAATTCTATTTAGAGAACAATACAGTTATATACAGCAAAGTATTCACATCTCAGCATTTGACCTATTGTGGTGGTTCTCAAACATGTTTCCATTATGATACACAAGGTGATGCCATAGTCACATGAGTAAAACACTCCCATCCCGTGGATGTAACAGATTTAGATAATACTTAAAAATTGTCTAGAGGAAAATAAACTAGTCTGAACATTGTACAGTTGACCCTTGAACAACATAAGTTTGAACTGTGCAGGTCCATTTATACATGGATTTTTTTCAATAGTAAATACTACAGTGCTACATGTAGTAAGGTTGGTTGCATCCTTGGACCATGTGACCATGGTTAGGAGGAACCGCGGACATGGGAACCACATATTATGGAGGGCTTACTATAAATTATAGGTGGATTTTCCACTGCCTAGAGGGTCAGTGCCCCTAACCCCATGCGATGTTTAAGGATCAACTTTAATCCACACCATGAAGAGCAACTGCACAGTGAAAGTCGTTCACGATTGGCACAGCTTAGATAAAATAAAACTGCTGCTTACCCAGCTCTGACTTTACTGACACCTCTTTCACATCAACTCTGGAAAACATAATCAGAATGCAAATTCTAATGGGAATGCATTATCAAGATAACAATCCATCAACTATAATTTATTTTACAAACAAATTACTAATGTCGACATTTTTACAATTAACCAGTAATACAATATAATACATTACTCGCAGTGTCCTATACAATTGATCATGACACCTGGGCGTGCCTCTTAGCTGAGAGCAAGGGTAGGAAAACTACAGTCCACAGGCCAAACCCAACCTGCTGCCTGTTTCTGTATGGTCTGCAAGCTAAGAATGGTTTTTACATTAAAAAAGTTTTTTTAATCTAAAGAATAATATTTGTGACATGTAAAAGTTATATAAAATTCAAATTTGTGTCAATTAAGTTTTATTGGAACACAGGCATGCTCATTGGTTTACGTATTGTCTGCAACAGAGTTGAACAGCTAAGAGACTGCAAAGCCTAAAATATTTACCATCAGGACCATTACAGAAAAACTTTGCTGACCCATAGGCTAGAACTAAGAACAATACACAACCTCAGTGGTAATACCCCTTAAGCACAAAATCCTGAACATAGACTGTAAACTTAATTACAGAAATAGTAGTAAAAAATATGTGGGATGGAAATCCATCCCTGAGTTGCCCAAACTTTCTGATTTCCTTGATGACAAAAGCCAACTTAAGATAATTAAATATGGCTCTTGCATTTTGTCTGAAATCATGTTTGCAAATTCACCTTTGAGACTACAGTGGAGCAAGAAAAGGGCATTGGACTCCAAGTTAGAAGACCTGGGTTTTAGGTAGTCACTTTTAAAAATTAACTAAGACAAATACATTCTAGTCTTGTCCAATCTGTGTATTATTTTTTTAAAACTACTAAACACACTAAAATGACTGGTAAAATAAAGAATCAAAATGTTTTTAAGAGAAAAAGCTGAAAGTAAAATGTATCCCTTTCCCCAAATATAACTATAAAAGTCCTTCTATTCATTGTAAATTGCTAAAGGGGAAAAAATGCACCTGGCTAATTTGAGTGTGGATAGTGGGTTCCATTTAATAAAAGTTTTAATGAATGTGCATGATGGAAATCACATCACCTCCCTAGGTCTCAGCTGCCCCTCTTTAAAATAAGTGCACTGGATAAAATGGCATCTAAAGTCCTTGCTAACACTGGTAATTTATGCCAAATGCCTAGCCTCAGTTTCTTCATCTGTAAAATTGGACTAATAATAGAATCTACTTCCTATGGTTGTTGTGAGGATTAAATGAGTTAATCCTTGTAAAGTGCTAAGAAAAGCACTAAATACATTTATCGGACATTATTATTCTACTTAGGCATTTACAAAAACACACTGGTTGGGTTTCTCCCCTGTAACAAGTACTATGTTAGAAAATGGAATACAGGTAAAATAGAAGTTGATTGTCCTACATTATGTAAGAACGAATAAACTTGGACTCTACAGAGTTTTAACTTCAGTATGTCTATAAATTGATGATTCTCTGGGATGACGGTTAAATGCTGTTCTGCATCCCTGGTTTGCTGAATTCCCATTTCTGAACAATGATTATTGTTAAAAATGTCAACTCTGTTTTACAGGGCAAAACAGCATTGTTACGAAAGATCTTTTGATTTATGTTTCAAGAGACAAAAGTTCAGTGTTTGCTAAAGGAGCGATCACAGGTCGAAGAATATAAAAATGTTGACCACTCTAGCAATGTATATGGAATACAAGCTTTCTGGACCAAACTTGCCATGGGAGTAGAGTTTCGTTTATTTATTCATTCAACAAATGTTTGCTGGGTACCTACTATGCAGTTGTGTCTGTTATAAGGATGAGTAACAGGAAATGGTCCCTGCATTACGGAGTTAGCAGGGAGGACGAGCCAGCAATTACAGGAAAGTGTGATGAGTAAAATAATGCGGAAGCCAAGTGTGCTCTGGGAGCATCTGTCAGGGACCTGAACCTATTGATACTTAGTCCAGGGGACTGGAGGAAGAAATACTTACTCTGTGACCTGACAGGTGCATAGGAGTTCAGCAAGCCCAGGAAGTGGAGAATGTTTGGGCACAGGGAGCGTCATGAGAGGTGAGAAAGCAGGTCTGAAGAACTGAGAGCAAGTCAGTCTTGCTGGGACAGAGCAAGGTGAGGAGTGATGACAAAAGATGATATTGGAGGTAAACAAAGTGGTTTGCATTTCACACTAATGGAAATGAGAAATGGTTGAAAGTTCTAAGCACAAATGTGCAAAACTGGTAATCCGAGGAAAAACAATTCATGAAACAATTAGCTTGACTTGAAATGTAAGCAGAAGGAAAATCCCTTAATTTATTCCTTCCCTGCCTGCTACAGAGACTAGCTCAAGTCTCGATTTAGTTCTAACCTATTTATGGCGGAAATATTATACACATGAGAGGGTGAAATATAAAAATATTTGCTTTCTTATTTACAACGTGGGTGCCTACCTACTCAGTGTCCTCACTGCTACACAACCACTGTAGCTTAGAAGGTGATGCACAGAACATCCTCAGCCAAGGCTGGAGGGCTTGGTTATGAGTCAGGTGGAGCCAGGGACTTGAATCCGATGACTTGAGTTTGAATCCATCACTTGTTTGATGTCATTTCACCTCTGTCCACCTGCAATGAGGATTGTTTATCCTACATCCCTTGGATGCATGCAGTAAATGTCACAGAATCTGGATGTTTTCCTTTTGTTTTTTTTTGCGGTACGCAGGCCTCTCACTGTTGTGGCCTCTCCCGTTGCGGAAAACAGGCTCCGGACGCACAGGCTCAGCAGCCATGGCTCACGGGCCCAGCCGCTCCGCGGCATGTGGCATCTTCCTGGACCGAGGCACGAACCCGTGTCCCCTGCATCGGCAGGCGGACTCCCAACCACTGCGCCACCAGGGAAGCCCTGTTTTCCTTATTTTTGTTCAGTGCCAGAAGAATGTGAAAGCTTCCCCCATAGGAGAGGTGGCCTTTCACTTCTGACACGGATTCCAAGGATGACATTAGAAATCACAGTCTCCAGTGTTGTTAATCACAAAAACCACAAAGTTGAAGCCAACTTTAAAGCAACGGGGTGGGGAGTTGGCGGGGAGCCAGAAGACTCCAGAACTCTACAGTGGAAATGCCTCAGCAGCATAATTATACCCAGAGACTCTTTTCCTCTAAATGGGCTGTTAACTCAGTCAGTTGGAATAAAGGAACACTTGGGTTCCTTTGAAAAAAGAAAATGCATTAAGTCAAGACATTATTATAACTTATGCTGACTGCCAATCCAATTTACAAGTCTGAACATCTGAATGGATACTCTAAGTAAATTCACTTGATGGGTCATTTCGCATTTGCTAATTAAAAAAAAATGTCATCTTTAAAATGTTTCTACTCCAAATCTCCACAATCTCCAAAAATGTTAATTTATTATCAAAATGCCTTGAATATTCAAGATGATTTGTCTATTATAATACACATTTAATCATACTCAATATACGGTGACTGACAACAGAATTAGCTGTAACCACAAATGAACACCTTAATTTATTAAATACGGTGGTAGTAGAGTCCAAATTCTAACTTCTAAGAATGCCCATATTTTTTTTATCATTAATATAATTTTACATCTTCAGGAACACTCACAGTTCCACTTCTAACCTTTCCAAGCAGCAAAAAAAATGTGTTCTTTTAGCTACTTACTAATCCAGAAGACACTTCAAATAAATATGAACCATTTTCATATCACTATTATCTCCATCATTCTCCTCATTAGCTGTGTAAGTATCCAAATGCCTTCATGCTTTATGAAAATTTGAAAGTTCTTCTGCCTAAAAGGCTGACTGTGAACTTGGGCCATCCAGTGAAGTTCTCCTTAGTATTACTCCAAGTAACTCTCTTGAGCTGTAGTTGGAAGAGCAAAGGTTGTTTAGAGACATGGTTTCTATGCCTAGCTTTCTCTACCTTGCTATGTGTTATCTGACCAAGTAGCCAAGGCTACATGGCACGAGAGTCATAAAAAGGGAGCCTTCCTGGGTCTCAAATCCCATTCAGTACGATGGCAATAATAATGTTCGTCAAGCCAACTCAGAGATGTTGGGAAGCTCAAATAAGAAAACATATTTGAAAGTGAGTGCTTAGAAAAGTTTTAAGTACTTTCCCAAAGTATGGGGTCATTATTAAACAATCCTCTTCGCTTAGAAAAGAAACTTGCTCTTTCTTCCAGAAAGCTGAATCATATAAGTCTTTTTTTTTTTACATAATAGAAGCTAAAATTATACTGCATATTTTTAAAAAATATACTAAAGACTTTCTAATAATGCATTGAGTCTGTTGGCTTTGCAGCTGTGGTTAAGGGGTTCCCATCAATAAGTAGAAGGTCAAGGCAACAATGAGAAGCAGACAGAATGGAGAGGAGAAGGTCTGATAGGCAGCTGATGGCATAAAAATGTCCTCATACTTGTAAATACTGACAACACGCTCTGAAGTCGGTGGTGAGTCTATATCATGTCGGGTGATGGAGCCTTTAAAGAGGAAAGAAATAAAAAGGAAGGGGCAATAGAAAAAAGGTACAGATTTAAAATGATACATGCAAACCACAGAAAAACTAAACTTCAAAGAACAAGAGCTACTATTTTTTTTCCAAATATATTTTTTATGTATGACTCATTAACCACTCCTGACCACATGGACTCCCTTGCAGATGGAAGTCTATGGGATACAAAGTGGTAGCCTGCCCAGGCCAGACCAGAGAGGGTGTGGTGTGCTGTGTATCTGTATGTCTGCATGTCTGTCTGGCAGAGTGGTGTGGAATGGTATAGAAAGTAAGAGGATTAAGATACCGAACAAGTCTTTGGATGGGAAACATTTTTTGACCTGGTTAGAAGAGGAATGAGGGGAAAGGCTGTATGCAAAGGCTGCTTAATAAGCTGAAATTGATAGGAAGGGCCTGACCTTTGGATTAACCCATATGAAATTTAGGAGACTAAGGCATATGAATTTAGAGCAAAGATCTCCTTGGAAATAGGGCTCACAGTGAGGGTTTTTTAAGGTACTATTTGCTAGAGAAGCTGTGTCCAGCTGGACATGTCAAGCCCCTGCTACAGTGTCCGTGCTGGCTCCTGTTAACACAAACCAAACTCCTCTGGCTGGCAAGAGTTTTTCTCTCAACTGGTCCCATTCACCTCTCCTCCCTAACCTCAATCATTGGTCACCTACATGAATTCCCAGGTTTAACTATGTACCTCCAATTCATACCTTTCCTGAGGGAAAGGCTAGATACAGCTACCAAGAGGCAGAACCAAACTCAAACCCAGAGTTTTAGATTCCAAATCCCATCATTTAAAATGAGTTCATTTCTCCAGCCTAAGACATGGTTTATTTCCCAGGGCATTGAAAGTACTCAAAGGTATAATTGTAGGTCCACTGTCGGTAACCTGGGAAATAAGCAAATGGAAAAGGTGTCACAAATCTGGAGGCATCCATATGTTTTCCCAACTAGAAACAGGCAAAAAAAAAAAAGGGTATAAAATCTCCAATCGATCAATGGGAACAATTTGAAGAGGAAAAAAAGATCAGATTAGGCAACGGATAGTTGATGAGAAAGATGCAATTCCCAGAATGAGTTCTCATACAGGGATTGAGAACAGCTCACTTCCATCCTTGGTCAGGCCATCAGGCTGATGAACTAGGAGGAATGCTGTAGACACAGTGTAACTTGATTTTAGCAGCCTCTCAAAGGCCTCATGATATGCTTGGGTCACTGTTGGGGAAATGCTGAAGAGACTTGCTGCCCAGAGTGAGGTCATCAGTGGACCAACTTGTTAGAAACACAGAATCTCAGGCCCCACCCTAGACCTACTAAAAACTGCATTTTAACAATATAGCCAGGCAATCCCCATACACATTAAAATTTGAGGAGTGGGCTTCCCTGGTGGCGCAGTGGTTGAGAGTCCTCCTGCCGATGCAGGGGACACGGGTTCGTGCCTCGGTCCGGGAAGATCCCACATGCTGTGGAGTGGCTGGGCCCGTGAGCCATGGCCACTGAGCCTGCGTGTCCAGAGCCTGTGCTCTGCAATGGGAGAGGCCACAACAGTGAGAAGTCCACGTACCGCAAAAAAAAAAAAAAAAAATTTGAGGAGTAATGGGTTAAACAATAGGATAATTTGGTAGATTTATGACCACCAGAATAGTCATAAAGTGAGTGTCAATCTCCAGAGCAGTCGCCAGAGGCCCTTTCCTGTTCAGTATTTTTTTATTTAGAGCATAGGAGTTAAGAGTACTCACTGATTTTGAAGTCAGACAGATATAGGTTTGAATTTCAGTTCTTCCATTAATTAGCTATATAGCCTTGAGCAAGTTCCTTAATCTCTCTAAAATGAGGATGATAATTCCTACAATTCTGGAGGATGTGGTGAGGAGTAAATGAGACCACTGTGAAAATTAGAGTCCACATACCATACACAGCAGACATATGATCTGTTTCATTAAGCACAGAGCTCATCATATACTATCTTGTATATCTTGCTCTAACTATGCATGTGTATAACTTGTCCATTTCTGTGTTCATGTGTATAAGTCCATTATAACATTCTGAAGGCAGAACATTCATATCGCCTTTCTCTCTTATGTTAGGCAAGTGCTTATCACTCCGTCGCCCAGTAAATAAGGACTACAAGCACAGCAGTGTCTGGTGTTTAATTCAGATACCAAAATGTAAGCTTACCCTGAATGGCTGGACCCCAAGCAAACAGATAATACCAACTTAAATGCAGATCAACAATCGTTTCATCTCTGGGAACATTCACAGGCCGTTTAAATCTGCAGGTGACCCGATTATTCTCAAAAACTCCTTCCTCATCTCTGGCAGGATTTCTCTGAATCTCCTTTGCCCACTGGCCTACGTTATAGAAGTGCTGTACGCGCACCCTGCCGTTGTCGTCGTGGACGCAGGCCATGACATCATCACCACCCTAACACGAAAGATGATGGAGAAAAAAGTCAAAGGTGTGTCTTTGGCAAACTTTTCTGCTAGAAAGAAATTTCACTCCGAAATATACGATCCATTAACTCTGTAATTGGAAGCCCCACCCCCCAAAATTGTTCTAAAAGCCATTAAAAATCTTTAACCAGGGACTTCCCTGGCGGTCCAGTGGTTAAGACTTTGCCTTCCAGTGCAGGGGGTGCGGGTTCGATCCCTGGTCAGGGAGCTAAGATCCCACATGCCTTGCGGCCAGAAAACCAAAACATAAAACAGAAACAATATTGTAACAAATTCAATAAAGACTTTAAAAATGATCCACATCAAAATATATTTTAAAAAAATCTTTAACCAAGTGACCAGAGTTTGTATCACCATAGCTGACATCCAGTGCCTCCTAATGAGTCATTTAGAGAAGAATACATCACCAGCTCTCCAGCAGTCCTGCCGAAAACACAGACACTAACCTAATCATAAGCAAACAATCAGACAAACCTGAATGGTAGGTCATTCTACCAAAAAACTGGCCCGTAATCTTCAAAAGGGTCAATGTCATGAAAGACCAAAAAGAAAAGAAAAAAGAAAAGATAAGAAACTATTTCAAAATAAGTAAGGCTAAAGATACATGACAGCTAATGGTGTTCCTAGACAGACTCCTGAGTCATAAAATAAAAATTTCTGTAAAGGGCAGTATTGGGATAAAGGGCAAATTTGAAAATGGACAAGTATATTTGATAATACTATTGTATCTATGTTAAACTTCCTGAATTTAATAAACTATATAATGAAAAAGAATGTCTTTGATCTTAGGAGATATCCACTTAAATATTTAGGGTTAAAGGGTCATGATATCTTCAATTTCACCTCCAAAGTTTCCAGAAAATAATAAAAATAGTAAGTAGTAGCAGCAGTCAGAGTTGTTGTAGTAGCAGCAGCAGTAAAGAGACATAAAGCATATGTGGCAAATGTTATTGTTTGTGAAAAAGTGACAGTGGTGACAGTTCCACACCATGAATGTGACTGATGCCACTGAATTGAATACTTTAAAATGGTAAATTTTAGGTTATGTACGTCTTGCCACAATTAAAAAAGTTACCATTTGGTGAATCTAGGTGAAACATATATACAGGAGTTTATGGTCCTATCCTTGCAGCTTGTCTGTAGGTTTAACATTTTTGTAAAAAACAAACCAAAAACGTTATAGGTGTTCATCAGTTATAACAAATGTACCCTTCTGTGAGGGATGCTGATAATGGTGGAGGCTCTGCACGTGTGTGTTGGGGGGGTATATGGAAATCCTGTGTACCCTCTATTCAATTTTGCTGTGAACCTAAAACTGCTCTAAAAAATAAAATCTAACGAAGAAAACAGTAATGCATCATTTCAAAAAAAGTTAAAGGTTATTAAAAAGGGGTTCCATTTTGCTTTTCCTGTGTATCAGGTTTTGAAAACTTTTAAATCTGTGCTTCTTGGAGTAATAGGAGAAGAAAAGAGAGACCTATATTTTATTTTTTTTGAGACCTATACTTTAAAGGCCTCTAGATAGCAAAATGTCAAACATAAAATCTGAATGCTCCTCACTCGACCTCCCTCCTGAGCCCCCTAATCTTAACAGCTGCACCATGAGTGCAAATGCATTCCAGGACAAGAAATGGTCAACTGCACTGCAAGCCAGCTTCTGGGATGACACACACCTGCTGTTTCTCCTATTGACCCTAAAGTAGGAGATAAGTGATATAAATTAGTATCCATGCCGTCTTACCAGGTGGACCCACTGTCTTACAGCCTGGACTGAGAAGTGCATTCTTCTAGTGACTCTCCAAGAACAAACTCACTGGAGCTCTGATTGCTTAGCCTGATCCCCCAGTCTCTTCTTACCACCCACATACAACCTATGTCCAATCCACCAGCAAAGACTGTCAGCGTTACCTTCAAAACATATCTGAAATCTGAGCCCTTCCCACCACGCCTGCTGCTGTAACCCTGGTCTGAGCTGCCCTCCTCTCATTGCAAGAACCTCAAAACAGACCATGTGAAGAAAAGAAGCAGCAGCACACGCAAAGGTTCAAAGGCCTAAGAAAGTCTGGCTATTTGGGAAGCACCTTGGCACAGTGAATGGCAAATGATGATGCCCCAGAGGAAAGAGAATGCAGCAGAGGCACAGACAGAAGCAGAGGTAAGGGATGGTCAGCTACCTGGGTTCCTGCCTGTTTCACAGTCCTTTCTGAGGACCAGATGTGTTCCTGCCCATGCATACTGTGGAAGACTGAATCGCTGGACACAATTCTTCACTCCCCTGCTGTTATATTATGTACATACGCCTTCACAAGGCTTCTTGCTAGAGGGAGTGTATTTCCCTGCCCGTTCATTCTGGGCTTGGCTGTGTGAATGACTTCAGGCAATGGAATATTATCAGCAGATGTGATGTGAACACAGGTTTGAAATAAGCTTGGATGGCTCTTGTGCTTCTGCCTCTGCCATGAGAAAAACATGCCTGGGTAGCTACTGGTTCCAGAATGATTAGAGAATACCTGAATCCAAGCCATGGCCTGGAGCCAAGCCCAGCTGAGTCCCAGCCAATCCACACACATGTAAGCAAGAGATAAATGCTTCCTGTTATCAGCCGTGTAGTTTTGGGGGCTCTCTTGCAGCCGTACTGTGGAAATAACTAATGAATACAGGTACCACGAGACACATTGTATTCTCATAACCAACCCTTCCATCTCCGTTTAAGCTAGCTTGAATTTTTTTTTAACTTGTAATCAGAGAGCCATAACTAGTATCATTGTTATACGGATTTGATCAATTTACTTGCTTTACTTTGAAAAAGAAAATTAAATGCCAGAAATCGGCTTCTCCCATTTAAAAGTGGCGTTATAACTTAGGGAAACACAACCGTGCTCATTCTCTAAAGTCTAAAGTAGCACAGCAAACTAAAGAGAAAAATTAGCTTCTATCATGCTTTGTGTCTTACCATTTTCCTGTCTGAAGAGAATCCAACTGCTACCCAACCATCTGTGTCTGCACTCAGCTCAAATTCCACATCAGCCCCTATCATCCGGTAGCTAAGGAAGTAGTCACAGGTCTCTGCATTACAGCCCGGTTTGCCATATCTATAGGATATATCAAAACAGATATTACGGCTTCCTCAGCCACTTACTCAAAATACATCAACAGAACATCTGTGTGTCAGGCAGGACGCTAAGCAATATTAATAAATATATTAGATCTTTGCTACCTGGGATCTCAAAACCCCAGTTTCACTCAGGAGAGACCATGGAGACGAACCGCTCCTCTTTATCTACCTGCAAACTGAGGTCCAGAGATGGGAAGACACTTACCGAGTGAATCAAGCTGCAACAGGACTGAACCTGGGCCTCCAGGCCTAGCCAGGGTTCTCTACGTGTTATTAGAGTTTCTCAAATATTAATTATTACTGAATTATTTCTGCATCCCTTTTAGAGAAAAAAAATTCTCTGAGTTAATAATTTAAATAATTTACCAGTTCTTTTCACTTACAAATTTTCAATTAAACTACAAAATTAAACTAACAAAAATGGGCAAATTAAATATAGATTAAACTACAAAACCAGGAACTTTTAAATTCATAGCATTCACGTGATAAATGAGGTCATTTCACTGAAAGCGACTTTCTGCTTACCTGTGTGTAGTGTGTCTGAGTGGCCTCTGCAGGGTCTTTATTTTGAGCATGTTCTTACTACTAGACATGACTCCACTCCCCTCCACTTTTATCTATTTGAATTGCTCCACAACACTTATACATACAAGCCACCAAACAAATGCCTCATCTGGTAATCACTGGGCGCGAATGCATCATTTATTCACAAAATTTGCTTTTGCTCTATCGGGCTACTTGGTGCTGATACAATTCAGACACTACAGTACAGAGCACTGTAAGGGGGTTACCCAGACAACCAGATTATGCATTTGTTCATCTGTTTAAGGAGCATCACTGAAATGAAAACATGAATTAAAATTTTCTTCCAGAGGACTTGTGGATCCTTTAAGGATCAGCAAGCCCTAGTTTTAGGAACACTGCTTTACACCATTTTCAGAAACGACAGAAAATTGTAGCAATGGGTGGGATAATCTAAGCTCAGATGGAAGGTATCTAAAAGTACAGGATGCAAGGCTGCCAAGTATTGACGGAGGAGGGAGACAAGGAACATGCAGCTCTGCTGGCAGATACCCTGAGAAGCTGGCAGGAGGTGTAAGCTCAAGACCACAGGAACTGGGCTGAAAAACCTGAAAAGGGTGAGGAAAGCTAAAAGAGGGGTGAATGGGCCAGAAAGCAAGTCTCCCTAAAGCCAGCAGGGCACTAAAATGCCTTCCCTTCTCAAAAATATCCCTTGATCACCAGAATTATTCTTTGCTGGCTATCTTCCCCAATAATCATATCACTGGATTTTTAAAAATTCCTTAGAAATACACTTGTAATCAAAGAAAACTCAAAACCTCCATGTTCAATTGTTTCTCCTTGAGCACTGAACCAAAAAAAAAAAAAAAAATCAAAACATTCAGTGCAGTGGCCATCAAAATCTTTACTCAAGGACAATTTGTTTTAGGAAATAAAGGATTCAAAGAAAAGGAGGGTTTCCCAACAAAGCACAGCTGTCTAGACGGGAGGCCCACTGTCTACACTACTGTTTTCTAGCTCCAGCCCATCACGTCTTGACAGAATACTACTAATAATCAGGCAGGAACTCACTAGATCTGAGACAACTAGCTAGACACAATAATCAATGCATAATGACTAGTTAGTATCATACAGCTACCCATAAGTCATGACTATTGATTTGAAAAGGAACTGGGTCTTAGGCACATGTATTATTGCCTGTCCCATCCACACCCCTGCTGAATAAGCAGAGACATCTGTGTTATGTGATTCTTTTTCATACAGCCAACTGGTTAGACCCCTGAGCCAATGGTGTACAGTCATAAATGAAGAACTAGAGAAGAACGTTCTAGGGCCAACGGGCATGCTACAGCTCAAGGCTTGGAAGACTGAAACCTGGGGTGGCCATCAGAAACAAGCCGCATCTCTGCTGAAGTTATGAGGGGTACAGGTCCCTGGTTAGAGTGAACTGCATGCAATTTAAATACTACCTTGAGAAGTAAAATCAAAGTCTTGGCTTTAAAGTTATGCAACTCGCAGATCTACCAACCTAAAGCATCCCTTAGTTTTTCCACAGTCATCCACTTTGATTTTGGCAAATGGATCCACAGGAGGAGCAGTAGGGAAAGGGTAACCTGGCCAGTGAGAATAAATAATGGTTAGAAAATCCAGGAACAACGTTTCCAATGAGAAATGCTTCTTTTTAGTAGGTTGACTATTCTCTAGCGCACGCGTCTAGAAATGGTGAAGGCCTCAGAAAAGAGCTTTGTTGAAGCCTAATCACCCTTTTCATGAGGGGCAGGTAGGGGCACACGTCTTTGAACCCAGCCTTACATGTTAACTGAGAAAGGGCTTTTTCCTCATTTACAGGTAAGGAGCCTGAGGCACTGAAAGAGGGCATAATATCATACCCACTGGCTCACCACTGTCCCCTGAGAGTGTGAAAATCACAGTTTTATACAATACACATGTTCTAAGAGAAAAAATAAACGAAACATTTCTATATTTGATAGCAGAGGTTTTCCATTTATATCTATATGTTATAATAGGGTTTTTCTGTTTCTCTGAACTTCCATTTTTCATTAAGCTGTATAGAACATTGTCTTATCTCACTAATTCTTTAAACACATCATTTCATGCATCTTTCTTAACATCATAATGCATTCAACCACACATCAAAGGAAAGCCTGCATTATGCTTCCAGTCTGTGACACAAATATTTTTCTTCTTGGCTGTTCACTCCCTGCACCATGTGTGATTTATCTTGTATTCTCTGCCCATCACAGTGCTTGACACTGGACATTGAATGATTGTCAAATGAATAAATAAAATCACCCATAGATATTAGGCAGTGCAAATACACTTAAAAAAATTATTGTATTAGTTTTTCTTTTCTCACTATTCTGAAGTCCTTTCTTTGTGATTTGTAATTTTTTTAAGTGAGGTTTTGTTTACTTTGTTTCATTAAGTTATACTTCTAAAAAAGCCAACAGCAGATGCAAACTATTACATTTAGAATGGATAAACAAGAAGGTCCTAATGTATAGCACAGGAAACTATATTCAATATCCTGTGATAAAGCATAATGGAAAAGAATCTAAAAAAAAGAATGTCTATATGTGTATAACTGAGTCACTTTGCTGTACAGCAGAGATTAGCATGACATTGTAAATCAACTACACTTCAATTAAAAAAAAAGTCACCAGGTCACATTTTCCTGGTTCATATCTGTGCTCTATGGACAGTTCATCTCTACTACCCTAGATCTTGATCACATACTAAAGTACAGCCCTACCTTTTCACCATCTTTAAGTACTTGGGCCAGATGCATTACTTTTTCTATTTTCATGCTTATTTTATGCTAAGTTGGAAATCCACTTAAGTACTATAGACTGAGTCCCACCTTGGATGAGTTTTTTGTTTTTCTCTTAATATTTATGGAGTTCGATGCTACTATGTCAAGCATCATCCTATATGTTCTTCCTCTTATTTCTCACTACAATGTTGTGGCTATTTTTTCTCAGAGTATTTATCCAGGAATGCAATGACTACTTATGTTTTTAAGGTTCTATAGGTGTCTGAAAAAGACAATCTCTTGTAATGTTGCTTCTGACGCAGGTTCACCATTTTCTTCCATCATCTTTACTACTTCCTAGCATCTAGAATGATACATCAGCATATAGCAAATTTCCTGCTCAATAAATGCCAGTAATTATTACTATTGGATTATTATTACTATTAAATTTTTAAACTAACCATTGGGTAAGATCGTCTCTAGAAGAAGAATGGGTTTCTAAGCTCCAAATAAGATCAAGTTTTGGAACAAAGCTCACTTATAAATGTATTGAACTAGCTTATTAATGTTGGTAAATGGCTTATTTCTCAGGGCTTTTCTAGCACTGATTTTCTATTTTATATACTTCTAAATCTTAGAATGAGAACTTTTGTTGTCAAATGAATTTGGGCATCATTTAATAATATCACATTTTCTTCTCATTTTGTAAGATGTTTTGTTTAAGCATAAATTTATGTATGTATGTATTTATTTATTTATTTTTCACTGCACTGGGTCGTCGTTGTTGCACGCAGGCTTTCTCTAGCTGTGACGAGCGGGAACTACTCTTCGTTGCGATGCGCGGGCTTCTCATTGCGGTGGCTTCTCTTGTTGCAGAGCATGGGCTCTAGGCACATGGGCTCAGTAGTTGTGGCTCGCAGGCTCTAGAGTGCAAGCTCAGTAGCTGTGGCGCATGGGCTTAGTTGCTCCGTGGCATGTGGGATCTTCCCGGACCAGGGCTCGAACCCATGTCCCCTGCACTGGCAGGCGGATTCTTAACCACTGCGCCACCAGGGAAGTCCCTGTAAGATGTTTTGTAATAAAGAATTTGATTGGTTTTTGTCCCTGGTTCCTGGGAGGGTGACTCTAAATCCCTGGAATTTCCCAGTGGGTCTTTCTTATTCCTGAGCCCCTTGGGTTCACACCTGAGTTTATGCTAAGAGATAAGATGACTCAGCATGGGGACTGGTCACTAAAAAGATGAACCACGTGATTAGAGGTTTGGGGCTTTGAGCTAGCCCTGCCTCCAGGGAGGGGGTGAGGGGCTGGAGATTGAGTTCAATTCTGTAGCTAATGATTAAATCAACCATGCCTTGGTAATGAAACCCCAATAGAAACACTGGACACTGAACCTCAGTGCAGCTTCCTGGTGGTGAACACACTGATATGCTGGGAGGGTGACAGGTCATGATTCATTGGAGAGGAATCCTGCATTCATGGAAACTGCATTCATGAGCCCCCAGACTCTGCCCTGTGTGTGTCTTCACTGGCTGTTCCTGAGCTGTATCCTTGATACTAAAACTGTTATTGTGTGTACAGCCCATTCCTGAATCCTTTGAGACGTTCTAGTGAATTATAGAACCCAAGGGGGGTTGTGAGTGGCCCCTGGATTGGTAGCCAGTTGGTCTGAAGTGAGGCTAGTCTTGTTGTGGACCATGCCCTTTAACCTGTGGGGTCATTAGTGCCAGAACTGAATTTCAAGACACCAACTGGGGTTGGTATCAAAATATAAGCAAAGCAATATTATATTTTTTTTCCTGAAATTAAATGATCTCACTATTTGGAATAAAATAAGTTTGGACCACGTGCCAATATTTAAGCTCCTGTATCTCAGCTACAACTCAGCCTCTACAGCCAGCTGTAGGATGGGCTAGTACTCTGCAAACCACATCTCTCCTTTGCCAGCTGGCTAGGTTCTGCCAAAAGAAAACATTAAAGGGAGGTTGGGAGGCAGGAGGAGGGAAAGACCATTTGTTCCTGTTTGATTGCTGTCCAATATGCAAGTCCTCAGCGACTCTACTTCATCCTCACATTGGCAGTCAGTTTGAGTTTACAGCTTTTTTCTAGACTCCCAGGACCAGCCTCTTCAAAGGAACCAGCATCAGCTGGGCAGACAGCCCATTCTCAGAGGATGGGCTGCACCTCTGGGGTGGGGGTGGGGGTGGGAGTGGGAGGTCCCTTGTCTGAGCTCTTGGTTCTCACAGCCTCAAGCCCTTCTCTCTGCTCCCTCAGCCCCAGGGCCGGCACCCGCTTCCCAAAGTGACTTTCTCTGAGCTCCCTTTTTGCTTCTGCAGTCCCCTCAATACCTTTTCAGACAGCTCCCTGGGCTGGTTATCCTGTTTTAAAAAGCTTAAAAAATTGATTTCTGTCTCTCTGACTAAACCTTGATGGGTAGAGACTAAGTGTATTAATCCTTGAATAGCAATACAATGTAAATGTTTGTGAAAAACCATATCTTATTAGCAGTTATCATCTTGAAGCCTAGAGAATTAAGATATTCAATCGGATCTGTTTTACATGCACTGTACAATTTTATTGGAAAATTGTGTTTATTGTAGAATTTTAATTTTTAAATACCCTAGGTCCACAGAATTAATGATATTTCTTGATTTATGGAACACTCCGTTGTATGGATATACAACATTTTTTTATCCATTCAGGGGCTGACAGACATTCAGGTTGTTTCTACTTTGGGGCTATTATGAATAATGCTGCCATGAACATCTGTGTACAAGTCCTTGTGTGAACATATGTTTTCAGTTCTCTTGGAATAGAATTGCTGTGTCATATGTTAACTCTACGTTTAACTTTGTGAGGAACTATCAAATTATTTTCCAAAGTAGCCACACTGTTTTACATTCTTACCAGCAATGTACTGTGGGGAGGTTGGGGGGAGGTCCTTTTTTTTTTATAGCCATCCTAGTGGGTGTTAAGTGGTATATCATTATGATTTTGATTTGCATTTCCTTAATGACTAATGATGCTGAGTATCTTTTCATGTACTTATTGGCTATTTGTATATCTTCTTTGGAGAAATGTCTATTTAGAGCCTTTCTCCATGTTTTAATAGGGTAGGCTGTCTTTTTATTATTGACTTGTAATGTATTAGCTTTTTAATCTCTGCTATGTCTAGGGTTATTTCTCCCTTTTTTCATTCCTAATAGTATTTGTCTTCTCTCTTCTTCTCCTTATCAATCTTGCCAGAACCCTACTGTGAGAGTTAATTTTATGTGCCAACTTGGCTAGGCCAGGTGCCCAGATATGTGGTCAAACATTATTCTGGATGTTTCTGTGAGAGTGTTTTCGGATGAGATAAACATTTAACATTTTATATCAGTGGACTCTGAGTAAAGCAGATTGCCCTCCATAATGTAGGCGGGCCTCATCCCCAGCTGGACAGAACAAAAAGACTGAGCTTCCCCGAGCAAGAGTGAATTCTGTGGCAGATGGCCTTCGGACTTGAACTATAACATTGGCTCTCTCCTGGGTCTCCAGCCTGCCAGCCCACTCTGCAGATTCTGGACTTGCCAACCTCCAAAACTGTGTGAGCCAACTCCTTAAAATAAACTTCTCTCTGTTTCTCATCTATATATACATACACATCCTATTGGTTGTGTCTCTCTGGATAACACTGGCTAATACATGTATCTACTTCATTCATATTTTCAAAGAATCACTTCTGGCTTTTTTGATACTCTTTACTGAATATTTGGTTTCTAATTCATTAAATTCTGCTATTTCGTCCTTTCTTTCCTCCTACTTTCCTTAGAGTTTTTCTTTCTCTAACTTCACAATTCTTTGGCACTTCTCCTTTTCTTCTATCAACGTTTAAGCCCAACAATCAACTGCCTCCAGGGGTTTCTGCCTGGACATTCCACGAGCAAAACAATTCCAGACGCCCAACACTGAACTTCCCCACCTCCCAAATGCCCTTCCTCCTATGTTTTCTATCTTAGTGAAGAACCCCACCACCCACCCCCAGTCTCCCAACCCTGAAACCCTAGATTCCTCCACCTGGAACATTTCCTCCGTCACCATTCCTTTCATTTCCACCCTGAAACATGAGCCTGCCTCTTGGCTATTGCACTGTCTCCTATCTGATTCCCCCACTTCCCTTCTAATTCTTCCACCAGCACCAGGTTTCTAAAACAGAAATCAGATCTTGTCACAACGCCATTTGAAGACCTTTACTGGCCTCTCCCCACCCCCTCCTATCTCTCCTACACTCACTCGTCTTCCTTAGTCCTGACATGTATGCGTCAGACACCCAGCCATGCCAGCTTCTGCTTTTCCCCTTAGCTTTGTCCATGCTCCCACTTTTTTTTTCTATTGAAGTATAAGTTGATTTAGAATGTTGTTGCTCCCACCTTTTTATTACTGGTTTTTGGTGGTTTGTTTGTTTGTTCCTTTCCCTCCACTTTCCATTTTAGTGCTTTCTTTCTCTTTATTGAAAATTAAAATTTGGATGAAGGCCAAATAATATTGGTTTGAGGCAAAAAAAACCTTTTTTTCCTCCTTCCCTTTACTTCTTCTCACATGTGCCTTGTAAACCCCTCCAATAACTGTTCTGTTTTGGAGAATGAAAGCCATTTTTTCCTCCCTTCAAGAGGCACTTATTTTCTTGGTTTATTTCTCCAGGTTCTCAACATGCTTTTGTTGTTTCCATTCTTGTCTAACTCGCAGCCACTATCTGTTCCTCTTTTTGCAATCCCTTGAGCCTGTTTTGCCATACTCCACTAGGTGGATAATGGCTTCTCGTTAGCTATTTATTGCTTCTAATTAACTGCTTGGATCACAGCCCTCAGGTATTAATTTGGTACTTAATTCCTTGAAGTTTTAACCAGAAATTATCTGTTCAAATCTCTGAGAGCTACTGCATCAGCCTATTTCTCTTTCTGGACTGCCTGAATCGCTTCTGCTTATCAGAACCATATAAAGAAGCAAAAATGTCAAGGGACTTTGTAAAATGGAACATTCCACCCACGTGGAGCCCGTTTAGCAAAGCTTTCATCATGGCACTCCACCACTCAGGAACCTGCAGTTCCCAACTGACTACCCCATCAATTCCAAGGCCCTCTTTTCAAGTTTGCCCATAAAAATGCCCCATCCCGCCTGTTCCACTGCATTTCCTAACATATGTGTTTAGAAGAGAGGTCCACAGGGACCCTCTCTTCTAAACATGCTGGACACCTTGCACCACCTTATCCATAAAGTCAATCAACAACAAACCCACCCGGTTCTCTGCTACCTTCTAGCTGTGTGACTTTAGCTACAATATTTAAACTTTCTGGGGGTCAGTTTCCTTAACTCGAAAGTGGGAATAGCAGTAGTATCTAAGTCAGAGTGTTGCTATAAAGATTAAAGTTAATATGGGTAGGGTACTTAGGACAGTGACTGGCACACAGTAAGCACTTAATAAAAGTTAGCTCCAGTTAGTGTTATTATTGGGTTAGATTCATGGATATGAATTAGATGTAGATTATTTACCTTTAAATTATTTACCTTTTCTGTGATTTGTTTTGGTTTTATTCTCCCACCCCGAAACTATATATATATATATATATATATATATATATATATATATATATGCTGTTTCTACTTTGTCACTGAACAAGGTGATACTATCTTTGTTCAAACCAAAGTACAAATGAAGAGATACTATAAATGAAAAAAAAAAGTGTGCACGTGCCTGTGTGTGTGAGTTGGGGGGGGTGTCTTTTTATTCTCAGTACGTATATATGCACCACGAGGGGAAAAGCATCCCAAATGTCTATATGTACGGTGATGAGTTATGTATTCACATACAATACACAGTAGACGCAGGAAGAATATAGGCAGATGAAGGAACTCCTGCCCTTCCCCCCAAGCTCTGTTCTTCTCTCTACTGCCTTACGAGCTCTTTCCCAAGATGGGAAAAATTGTGGTCAGAACTCAATGGTCAGAAACTCATGGATTGGGCCATGTTTTACAAGTGGTCAGACTACTATGCCTTAAAGATAAGCAACCTTGAACGGTGTTCCTTCTTTCCTTCCTAGGTAGGGTATGGCCCAAGGGCAAGCCAGCTACCATCATCCAAGTGGCTGGCTGATGAGTCTCAGGGTTTGCTCCTCAGACCTGGTCTGTAAATCTTAGCAGCAAGGAGAAGGGAGCAGCAGGCTTCATTTAGGACTTAACCCTAAGCCAACACCCAACTCAATTTTTTTCAGAGAACCCTCAAAATAGGAGGTTTGCCCATAATCATGTGGTAATTTGTTTTATATTCTACTGTTGTTCTGAATATATAGATTCTGGCTTGAGAACCTCAAGGGTAAGAGGGTATGGGTGATAGGAGTCAAGCACCAAGAACCTATCCAAACTGTGAACCATGGAGAGCACAAAGGGTCACAGCACGGTTAGACTGTACTCTGGGAGAATATCTTGCCTAATGGCAGGGAATGGGGAGAGAAAAGCAGAGAAGCCCTCTGAAAGAGGCAGCAATTGAGCTGGGACTGTACGGCTGAGTAGTATAGGCTAAGACAGTGGGAACCCCCAAGAATTCTGAAAACTAGCATCATTAAACCAAAATATAATTTAAATTAAAAAAAATGAACATGTTAGGGGGTGATGAGAAACATCAAATCAGCCAGTGTTCAGTCTGTGGTCTGGGGGGTCTTGGGCAACCTGGACACTGGAGAAATGGTCTCTGGACAAGGTGGGTAATGGTCACTTGGCTCAACCAGAGTTTCAGGGAATTCTCCATGCCCACCCCCATTATTCTAATTCCCTTTTTCTGATTTCATACTACTGGGCTACTTTTTCATTAAAAATTCAGTTTGTCGGCAACTTTGAACCTGAGAAGGGGGTACCCTGCATAGAGAAAACAGCCCAATCACTAGAAAAAGACAACCCCACTTGTACTGATAGAAAGATAGAATAGTTTAAACGTACTATTTCTACCTCTTCATTTGCCACTTCCTCCAAAATCAACTGGGTTCCCTCTTTCCTTCTCCACTGAACTCATCCCAGGAAAATCCACCCATTACCTCTCATTTCCTGAATCCATCAACTATTTTAAGTCTTCACTGGGCCTCCCCATGGCATGGGACACTCTTCCTGATGCCCTTTTCCTTCGTCTCCTGGGTGGGAAGCCATTCTGGGACATTTCCTGGTTCTGCTTCTCCATCTCTGGCAGTACCCTTTTAAGGCAGTGTCATTGATTATTTCTAAGGATCTTGGGAAAGTCTCTACTCAAGACCCACAAGGCTAAAGCCTAGGCCCAGGGTAATCTAGTAGACGTGCTTCCCCTGGGAGGCTCACCCCACAAACATCCCCACTAGCACCCACCAGATGGTTGTAGGATCAGCCTTTGAAGGTAAGTGCAAGGATCAGAGAGAAGAGTAGAATGGACAGTGAAAGCTCAGAGTGAGGAAAAGGAAGGAGTGAGAGATGGTTGTAAATGAAAGTTGGGTCAGACAGAAAATTCCAGATAAAGGAGTTGAAGCTTCATCCAGGGAGTAGATTGGAACCATTGCAGATTTTTGAGGGTTAGAGCCAGGCTTCAGGTGGTATGTGCAGAATGGGTGAGAGTGCCAAGCAGACAAAGTAGAGATTTGTACACATATCACAGGCCCTGCTACCCCTGTAGGGTCACCTCACCTAAGTGCCCTCCCCCTTTTGTCTCAGCAAAGTCTCTCACACTTCCTGGTTCAACTCTATAAAGCTTTCCTTTGGGCTGCAGCCCACCTGATGTCCATGTTCATAAAAGTGCCTGGACTATACAGCTAACTTCATTCTCTCTATATATACAAACTGACATCGAATCTGACCTTGTTCTCCATTTGTTAGGTGCATGTGCCCAATAAGAATATAATTTCTCATGTGCCACCTTTGAGTCACCTGGCAGTGTGCTAGGCTGACTATGAACAGAATAACTACCTATTACATGCTTTCAAAAAGAGATGGATTTTGTACTATTTACTCTTTTATAGAGTGACAGATTCTACTTCTGCTTGTTGTTCCCCTACTCTGCCCCTGCATTCTTTCCTTCTCCCTGACTACATGGCTGCCCAGCTAGAAGACTCTACTTTTCAGCTTCCCTTGCAGCTAGGTCATGTAATTAGGTTCTTGCCAAAGAAATGTGCGCAGCAGTGATTTCTGCAACCAGCCTAAAAGGTAATTGTTTGCCCTGAACTTCCTCTCTTTCTCCTTTCCTCAAGCTTGAACAAAGACGTGCAAGCAACCTGACTTCCACACAGATGAGGACAAAGCCTTAGACGGTGGGGGAACAACATCAGGGAAAGAACCTAGGTCCTTGAATGACCTTGTGGAACAGAGCTGGACCACCTGTCCAGACCAGCCAGACTCAAATGAAAGAAAAATAAACTATCTTATTTAAGCCACTGTATGTTGGGGTCCCTGTTTCAGCAGTTAAGCATCTACCCAACTAATGTATTTCCCCAAATCCATTTCTCCATATAATACAGTAAGTCCAGCTTTTGAATTGGGCATATTACTTCCCAGATAAAGGCTACATTTCCCAGCCTCCTCTGCACCTATGTGTGACCATATGACTAGGTTGTGGCTAATGAAGTGTAAGTAGAATTGTTACATGGGCCTTCTGAGCAATCTCCTTATAAAGTAGTCAGTGACCTTCTTCCCACTTCCTCTTTCCCACGGTCTGGAAAGTGAATGTAATGGCTGGAGATGAAGCAGCCATTTTGGACCATGAAGTTACATTCTAAGAGTTGTGAAGAAGCAGAAGACCAGGATTAGTGTCTCCAATGACCAGTTTTAGACTGCTTACTTCTAGATTTCTTTACGTGACAGAGGAACTTCTATCTTATTTAAGCTATTAATGTTTGTTTGTGGTAGGTAGCTAAACCTAATCTTAAGTAACAGATACATCCAGCCTCATATCATCTGCTGGGACACACAACATTTCAAAGCCCAACTTGATTCTTGGATATTCCTCTTAGCAGAAGAAAAGAAAAATCACTTTCCAAATTGCAGAAGTAAGAAGCCAGTTTCCATTCCTTCTGAAGAAAATCAGCTTGGCTTTTGTGCTCACTGAAACACTGCCTCTACAGGGAGGTCATTGAGGGACAAACACCCTGTCTCTGGGCCCACCAGGCCCCAACAATGGCGGCTCACACTAGGGATGCATGACATGTGGGAAAACAGTAAAGAAGTGGGATGGAAGTGGGGAAAGAGATGTGACCCAGCTCTCATGGGCAGGGCAGTGAGCACGAACAGAACGCTGAGCTTGGGACACTAGCCACTGCAAATTTAGGTCCATACAGACAGGGAGGAAATAAGGCAACATCTCTCTTTAAGTTGGGATTTCTGCTTCCCACCAGCTGCTCTTATCTCACACACCCTAGGCCAGATGGCAGTCTCCTCCCTTACCACCCCCTACCCCAATCCCTGGCAGAGACAGAGAGTGGAGGCCAGATGCTGAAAACTGGGGGAGCCTAGACTCAGCCCCACCTGTCCGCAGCTTCGCAAGACTTGGCTGACCACCTGCCTCTCCCGGCCTCAGTCTCCCCACCTGTAAAGCCAGCAGCGGGCGGAAGGCGCTGACAGCTCTTGGGACCACTTGTCCAGGAGGATGGGTAGTGGGAGCCACGCGCTCCCCGTCCGGGCCTCGGCCGTGCCGGCGCTGCCTCCATTCGCATCCTAACCAACTGCCCGCCCCCGCCCCCGCTCCTGCCGCCTCCGGCCCCCGTCCCGGGTCTCCGCTCCCGCAGCCCCTCATCCTCCCGCAGCCTCACCCTCCTCGGACAGGTAGCGTAGGTCGTAGAACTCCCCCGCGAAGGTGCCGTAGGAGGAGTCGTGGCGCGGAACCGCCTCGTCAGAGCCCGAGTCCCCCCGCGCGCGGCCCCGGGGGCCCCGGCCCCCGGCGCCCGCGCCGTCGTCCGCGGGGCTGGCGGCACAGGCGACGGTCCCGGCCAGCAGGAGCAAGAGCAGCGGCGCCCAGGCCCCCGGGCGCTGCCGGCGCGGCCGCGCCATCGCTATCCACCGATCCCGCAGCCAGGCCGCTCGGGCCGCAGCAGGGGCGCCGCGGGCGCTGGGCAGGGACTGCGCGGCCGCCCCCGCCGCCGCCAGCAAGCATCCGCCCCCTCCCGCAGCCCGCGCAGCCGCGGAGCCGCCCGCACCCGCCGCCTCCCAGCCTTGGTCTGCGCATCCTCGCTTGCGCCAGAAGCCTCCCATTCTTCCTAGCATCCTCTCCTCCTCGCCCGAACTCTCTTTCTCTGCCTCCGTTCTTTCTCCCATTTCTCCTCCCTCCCTCCACGAGTCTCTCACAGACACAAATTTGGCCCTTCTACCCTCTTGCTACTACTCAGAAAGTGGTCCACGGAGCAGCAGCAGCAGCAGCATCCCCAGAGACCAGCATGTTAGCATCACTAATCTCGGGCCCCACGGCAGACACGTGACTCAGGATGCATTTTACCAATATCCCCGGGAGACCCCAGTATATATTCACATTTAAGAAGTGCTCCTCGGAGGGTTCACCTTGAACACACCTTGTCAGAGTCGCTGCTTCCCCCACCTTGTTCCAGCACTTTTTGGTTTATATAAAGCACTTACTATATCCGTTACTTCTTGGGATCATCACTGAAAAAGTTGAAATTGCAAGATCCGCACTTTATAGATAGGTAAACCGAGGTCCTTAGGGCCACTTTAAACATAGGTAAACCGAGGTCCGAGGTCCGAGGTCCTTAGGGTCTAGTTTCCCGAGAGAAACTAGAACCCAGCTCTTTGGGCTGGATTCACGTAGATTTTTGGCGTGTGCAGTCAGCAGAGGCTGCTGGTGCCCTTGCGAAACGTGCCCCCTTCAACACCGGGCAACTGGTTTACTGGTTTCCCCACAGCGAGCACGTACAGGCCTCGGCAGGCCCAGACCGTGGAATTCCCGACTTTCCCAAATCCATTCCTGCCGCTTGCAGTTCACTTCCGGTTATTTACTCAGCCATTCATTCATTCATTCATTCACACCAAGCACTTAACTACATGCCAGGCCTTTCCAAATGATGGTTTTGGAGTGATAACACATTCAAACTGCTAAGCTGTTTTCCGCTAGAAAACATGGATAAAATTCTTTTTATGCTAGTATTGCAGATCCAGCATTCTAGCTTGCTTTTAAATCTTATTGCATAAACAAACAAAATAATTACGGAGGCAGAAAAGCATAGAGGTTTCAAACGTAGGCCCAGAAGTCAGGCAGTGCCACGTGGTGATCAGTAACCTCCATGATGCACTGCCGATTAGGTAAGATGATAGATCTGAAGATCAGTGGTATCGAATGAATACCTATAGTATTAAACCCTATGACAATGAACGAATGAATATGCCTATGGTTCTGAAATACAAAAATTCTAAAGAAACTAGTGATTACAACCTTTTTTGGCCCAGGAGAGATGGGAGACATGTGGAAAGTGAGAAGTTTTGTGTGACCCAGAGGTCAAATGTTTGCTTTTAGGTATCAGTTAACACTGATGGTGGGTTATCCAATTGGAGTTTAAACGTGTTTATCCTGACAGGTGATTCAGGTATAATTCATGGAAACCCTGGGCTTCACTAGGTCTCCCAATATCCCAGTCGTTGTAAGAAATATGTCAGATTTACTGCTTGAAAAAGGTAAGATGAACTATAATTACTTAAAAAATCAAAACAAAGACATTTCTTTCCCAAAAACATAGCTTTCAGAGGATAAAATTCTAAAATACAAGAAATCCAATCAATTGAAAATCTGTTAGAGTATCCCTAGAAGAACAAAAAATTCAAAAAAAATCTTACTGTTAAAAATTGAAATGTCTTTCTTTTCATCTTCCTCTTTATCAGGAAAGATATGGCCAATTTTAAATGGACCAATGTTTAGCAAAAATAACAAGCATTGGACTTCTGATTCTGGTGTTGATTCACTGGTTTGGGAATCCAAGCTGTTATCTATGACTTTTTTATTCCCTTCATTTTAATTAATACAATCAACAGTGATGGTGCCAGATATAAGGCAAATTAAAACCAGGTCATTCTTCTGGTAAACTGGTCTGGTAAAACCAGGTGGGCTTTTTTGGGGGTGGGGGGCAGGGGATGTCGGGTGCTGGTGTTGGAGGAGGGTTTGCACCCACAGCTTAAAATGAAGCTTGTAGGTAAACTGCAGATTTCAGTGACCTACCCATGATCAAGGACCTGGGGTCCATGGACTCAAAGGCGGACACAGATGGGTTTCAGGGGTGGTGTGAGGATCCATTGAAAGTGCTGGAATGATGTGTGACGTATAGCTTTTTCTAGGGAGAATACCCATATTCTTCATGGGTCACTTAAAAGTCTGCATGCCACCCCAGGGCCTTAGAACCTACTCTGGTTTCCAATTCCTTACAGGCTTGGCTGCTTCCTTTCACGAGGTTCTTTCTCATCCACTTAAATTGCTTTTGGGATTTTCTTATTCTTTTTGTTTTCTTACAAGATTTCAGCCCTGGAAGGAGCTGTTCTCACCCTCAGCACATATTCCCTACGTTGTTACACCCCAGGTTTTGCATAAACCCTCTGCTCCCCACTGATGTGAATCTACAGTACTGTGGTTTTCTCTTTTGTACATATTTTTCAAGGAAGAACATTTCCTGAACATGCTGAGACCACTGCCTGAACAAGAGTTGGGTATTCAAACAAGAACTTAGAGATGAACCTGAGTTTAATTTCATTTGCATTTTTAAAAAAAGAGCACCTTTATTTTCTCTTCTCAAAGCCATTTCTCTAAAACAATTTTTTTCTGTTATAAACTTCACCCCCCACAAATCAGTGCTGCATCTCGGTATCTGAGCAGTTTAACAACAGATTTGCTCATGCTTCTGTCTCTCTAGTAATATATGTGACTTTTTTCACTTCTGATTGTTTATGAAATAAAAGTTGTGATCTTGGCAGTTCCTTAAAAAGTTCAACATAGAGTTGCCGTATGACGCAGCTATTCCCATCTCAGTTATATACCCAAGAGAACTGAAAACATATGTTCACAAATGTTCATATTATTCATAAGAGTCAAAAAGTGGAAGCAAGCCAAATGTCTATTAATTGATGAATGGATAAACAAAATGTGGCATATCCTTACAATGGAATATTATATAGCCATCAAAAAGGAATGAAGTACTAATACATGCTACAACATGGATGAAACTTGAAAACATTGCATTAAGTGAAAGAAGCCAGTCACAAAAGACCACATATTGTGTTATTCCATTTATATGAAATGTCCAGAATAGGCAAATCCATAGACAGAAATCCAAAGACAGAAAGTAAATTAGTGCTTGCTAAAAGATAGGGGGAGGGGAGAATTGGTAGTGACTACAGATATGGAGTTTCTTTGTGGAATCATGGAAATGTTCTGTAATTAGATAGTTGTGATATTTGTATGACATTATGAATATGCTAAAAAATACTGAATTAGATACATTAAAATGGTTAACATGGTGAATTTCAAGTTTTTTAGAAGCTGTGATCTTTGAGATGATGAAAGAAAGATAAACATGGTAACAGAATATTCTTGTGCTATTCTGGGAGTGTAAAATTTCGGGCACATTCAGGTGGGATCTTCTGAATGCTCTAGGACCTCGTTTTTAAACTCTTTAAACATAAGGATCTCCTATGCAATCTACAATCCACAAACCTGGGGTTGCAGGATTCCCAGGCCACTTGCATTAACCCTCACCCCCATACCCACCAGGAGTCTGTGGCTCACAGTCTGGAACACCTGCTCCGGAATGATTATGTCAGCAAGCTGATTTTTCTCCCTGGATATAAGATGTGTTGTGTGACTGTATGGTACTGTTATTTTGGTTTTAAGTATATAAAAAAAGGCGAAGTGATTGTACCAATTCATTTTTATCCCTATGGATCCACCCAACACAATGTCATCTTCTCAGGTCACAATGCCAAGCACCCAACATACATGTACGTAGGCAAATAACCAGGACAACTGCTGAAACAATGGAATCCTCTTGATTTTACTGGTTAGAGTTGAGCTGCCAAAGGTACTGGGTTTTCATATACAGTAACAGCCAACTTGTTTGTGATCAGACTTCCAGTGACATCAACCTTCTGAAACATCTGTGAACCCAGGGGGACATGGGGAAGAAGCAGCAGGCTCAGAGCCTCCTGAGAACAATGGCCAAAAAGCCCATGCATTCCTCCTTGGAAGAAACGCCAATCTGACACGTATGTAACACTGAGTTTCCTGGCTTCCTCAAGAAAACTTCAGTTTTGCCCTGGAGGTTTCCATCAGAGAGCCGGAAGTGAAGAGCAGAAGACTGAGAAAGCAGGTTAGAAGAGGAGGGATTGGCAAGAGGTGACAACCCCAGAAACACATATTTCCCCCGTACTGTACAGGAACACATTTTGTATCATGTACACAACATAAAGAACGGCTAAAGCTGTTTTAAAAGTACAGCCGGGGTCATGTAGTATTGGGGTGGGGGGTAAAAGTTCCCAAATACCACAACTGCCCCCAGACAGCTTCACCAATAGAGCAGACAGCAGTGCAAACCATCAATGAGAAAAGCGTTAGTCTGTGAAAGGCAAGCCAAGCCCTGCACATCTGGATAGTGCCTGATGACATCACTGCACCACACCAAGGTACAAAAGGGGCTGATGTTTGTAATGATGACCATGACTCATCAAGAAAAGGTTAAATACTCTCCAGTATACTCTGTTTACTAAGGCAGGGAAGTGTGTAATATATTTTAGAAAGATTTCCCTCAAAAAATATTAAAATTGTATAGATTCAGCACTTAAAGGGTTAATCCTCTGTTATCTGAATATTTGCGTACATTGCCTCCTTTTACAAGTGCTAGTCAATGAGGCATTACTTTTTTTATAATCATTAGTATCAAATTATTGGCACCATTCAGGTTTAAGGATAGGGACAGGAGAGCAAATTATACAACATAAAAATACAGTTCTGATACAAATATACGAGATCAATTCCACTTAAGTGGTCATAAGAAATGGATGGACATTTTACACACAAGGAAATACAGCTAATAAGTCACCACATGGAAAAGTGCTCAGCCTTGCTAGCAATTAATGAAATAAAACCACCTTTCAAGGAACAACTATACGCACTTATTAAACTAGCAAAAATAAATAAAAATGGCACAACCCAATATTGGCAGAACTATTGGTAAATAGAAATGCTTACACATTGCTGGTGGCATCATAAATTGTAGAGGGGATTCAAGCATTCAGAGAGGATGGGGGGTTGAACTTGATGACCTTTAAGGTCTTTTCAACCCAGAGACTGGATCTTTCTAGAAAGCAATCTGGCAATATGAAACAAGAGCTATAAAATACCTCATGCTCTTTGACCTTGTAATCCCTCTTTGGAGATATTCCCAAGGGGAGAATCCAAAGGAAGGAACGTTTTTTACAAAGACATTCATAGCAGCACTATTTATAAGAGTGAAAAATTAGATATAACTCAAATATCTAGTAATGGCAAGAAGTGAGGTTAATCATGGTACATGGATACAAAGAAATCAAAATTGGTGAGAGCAGGATCAGTGTTGAAAAGAGGAGCTGTGTGTTAGATGGAGGAAGTAATCAAAGACCAGGTACACACTGACCATACTGATGTAAAAATGTGTGCATATTCATTGAGAAAGCATGGGAAACATTTCAGAGGGCTAGTTTGTGGTTGGGGGTTCTAAATTATTCCTGCAAAGTTGTTCAAGTGCATAATACAAATTTAAAAACACATTTCTTGAAACTATATAAAAAGAGAGCAAAGTTTCTTCTGGTCAAGTTTCTATCAACAGGACATGAGTTGATCAACTTTAGAAATAATTTTCCTTTATGGAACACCCAAATGAATCCTGATATCAAGTCACTTTGTAAGGATTTTTAGACAATTTAAACTATAATGTCTTACTTTGGGTTCAATAATAAATTTTATATATCCCAAATAATATCATATGCCGTAAGTTCACAGGTTAAATTGTATTTCAGATTAAGCTGAAGCACCTTCAGCTCTGGTGACTGCAACTTTCCTTTTTTAGTTCACCTACTTGTCTGAATAAAAATGAATGTTAAAGACTTTATAAGATCTGTGTATTTACCAGTGTAAATGAAAAACCAGCAGTAAAGAATTATTCTCTCATTAAAAATGACTCTAACAAACAGTCAAAGCTTGGTGCAAGTGTCAATCATACAAAATCACATGGTTGAGATTGACAGCAAAGGATTCCGTGCCATATTAACTCCTGTGGTTATTAATATATACACACAGGTACTTCTGAAAAGGAATCCTGGTTTTCCCATCTTTCTTCTAGGCTTACCAAATCCTGTCTCAACTACACTGAGTAGCAGAAAAACTCTAATACTCAGGAGACATAAAATATCTTTTCTGATAGAAGTCAAGCCAGAAGTTGGCTTTGACTAACCACAGAGGCCTGGGCCAACAGAGCACACATTTGTATGTTGTGCTAGAGTGATCACACAAAGCCCGAAGAAAGAAAACGGACAGAAGGCACCATGCCATCCTCCAGGCACCAAGGGGAGAATTTCACAGTTCGGTCATCAACAGTCTTTTCATCATTTTCTCTCTCTCCAGTTCCTGCCGGAGCGTCTCTGCACTGAAAAACAATAAGGTGACAAAAGGGTGAGATACACGCTCAAACATGGTAAGAGCAGTCTCAGTTTAAATGTCGTCTCCCAGATTCTTTCCCAAACTGAGTTCTTGACTTTCTCTTTCAGGCTCCTTAAGGACCCCCTACATTTGCTAGCATTACAGTGACCTGAAATAGGCTGCCTATAGGTTTCCCCCACCAGACAGAGAGCTTCTGAAAGCACCGCTCCTCAGGGGACTGACTGTTATATATGCCATTCCTCTCTGAAACCCTGGAGCCTAGCATAGGATCTGGCACATAGCAGCCTCTCAGTAAAGGTCATTTAAATGAATGGGAAAATGTCCAGGGGTTAGATTTCTTTAAATCATGTTTTCAATTGGTTTCATATGCACTTTCTCCCAGAATTACCTCCAATGTTTTAATAAATAAAATTGAATGAAGTAAAATTGGCTGCTTTAAGAGGTTGCTGCTGAGTTCTTGGTCCTAGAGCCCAGTTGCCTATCTCCAGTGGAATTTATCTCCACTGTTTAGGTGCACGCATACACACACACACACAGGAAGTACACGTCTTGAAAGGCACAATCAATTTTTTAAATAATTTCATTCAGAGTAGAAAGCAATGTTTCTACTATGGCCAAGAAGGCTTTACACAATCTGGCCCCAGCCTACAACTTCATGGGTTTCCCCTCCTGTCGTTCACTACCTCTCTGGCTGCACCAGCCCCCTTAACTCTTCCTTAACCGTGCCAGGCGCACTCCACCTCATAAGTCTTAGCACCAGCTGTTCCCTCTGACTACTATACTCCTTTCCCAAGTATCTGCAGCTTGCTCCCCTCACCACCTTCAGCTCTCCGCTTACATGCCACCTGGGTGAGACCATCCCAGCATGCCCTATTGCCCTTCATGGATTTATGTTTCTCCCTAGCACTTGTCACTATCTCACACACACATACACACACACTCATTCAATGTCTTTCTCCCCTCCCCCAACACTAAATTGTAAACTCCGTAAAGGTAGCACTTTCATCTGTTTTGTTCACTCTACAGCCCTAGCGTACCTAGAATAGTGTCTAGCCTTTGACGACATTTCAATGAACACCAATATTCAGAGAATATTCAGAGAATGAATAAAAGAATGAATAAGAGAGTGGTAGATGTCACAAACACAATGCACCTAGAGCCTGTGCCTGGTTTTCCTGTCATCAGAGTTATCTCTTGGTACCGGTACCTGCTGATCTGACTGACCTGGCCACTGGAGAAACAGGCTTCCGAATGGTGTAGATGGTCTGCACTGTGGAGACGGTCTCTGTCAAAGGCCTCAGGGTTGCTGCTGGAATCAGTGGGGAAGACTGGCCAGGACAGCACTGTAATTTACTGTCTCTAAAGTCTGCCTGGAGAGGAAACAGAAAAGAGGAAATCAATCTCAGTTTGGGTCCCATTTTCACACTGTCAGCTGCTCCCTAAGCCTTACCACACAGTCCCTGTTATTTTATTTATTTATTTATTTATTTATTTATTTATTTATTTATTTATCTATTTATTTATTTTTGGCTGCGTTGGGTCTTCATTGCTGCACACGAGCTTTCTCTAGTTGCGGCAAGCAGGGGCTACTGTTCGTTGCGGTGAGTGGGCTTCTCACTGTGGTGGCTTCTCTTGTTGTGGAGCATGGGTTCCATGCTCATGGGCTTCAGCAGTTGTGGCACGCGGGCTCAGTAGTTGTGGCACGTGGGCTCTAGAGTGCAGGCTCAGTAGTTGTGGTGCACAGGCTTAGCTGCTCCGCGGCATGTGGGATATTCCCGGACCAGGGCTCGAACCCGTGTCCCCTGTATTGGCAGGCGTATTCTTAACCACTGCACCACCAGGGAAGCCCAGTCCCTGTTATTTTTTAATAATAGTTAATCAATTCCATTTATTAAATGATTTGGCTTAGTGCTAGCCACTATGCTAAGCACTTGACATACATTACCTCTGGACAATCTTCAAGGTAGAGGTCATGTTTCATCACATGTTAGACACCATCATTTGTAAGACGCACCATTTTTGCATGTGCCACAGAGAAAGAAAAAGTAACCATTCGAACTCTGTCATGTACACTATTGTAATAAACATTCCGATTTCAGAGATGTTAGAAGGTGGAAAAACGCACATCTTGGAACTGATTTTATGGAAAAGGAAAGTGAGGCTCAAAGAGGTTAAGTAATCTTCCCAAGGTCACACAGTTAGTAAGTATTAAGAACCAGTATTTAGAACCAGGGTTGGCTAACTTCATAATTGGTGTTTTTTACCATTATAACAGTGATTCCCAAAGTATGGGCCCCAGACTAGCAGCATCAGTACCATCTTGAAATTTGGTGAAAATGCAAATTCTCAGGCCCCAACTAAGACCTTTGGAACCAGAATGTTTGGGGACAAAGTCCAGCAATCTGTATTTCTACAAGACCTTTAGATGATTCTGATATACAGTAGAGTCTGAGAACTACTGGTCTAGAGTACACTGCCTCATTTGGAGAGGATAATTTATTGTTGTTTTCATTACAAAGCAAGATATGCTTATTACTTTACATAGAAAACTCAGAAGATACACAAAAGTAAAGAAATGAAATAATTCCATAATCCCTTCTATCACTGTCAGTGTATTTCCTCATAGCGTTTTTTCTATGCATACTTTTTTGTTTGTTTTATATCCTTTCAGTAGTACCAGCTATATATTTTATAACTTGAGTTTTCATGCTAGTTCCTGGCCCTAAACTTGGAGAAATTTTTCACTTGGCTTTCTAAAGAAGAGGTTTTGATCATCAAATGAGCAATATATTTCTAATGATTAGACAGATGATCAGCTGTCCCTCCTAGGGAAACATGGAAAACCACAAAAATACCAGGTGTAGTTGTAGCTCTGTAAGGGTATATCTGGCTTGAGCAATGGGGAGAATCTTAACTTTGAGAGGTCCTGAAAGACTACTACTGAGAAATACAAGCCCTTGTTTGTTTTACAAGTGCCTCTAGAGAGAGAACTGACCTGGCCTGGGCTGGAGCAATGCCAAAGAATTGACCACAAGAACAGGAGCATCGTAGAGTTGCTTCCATGTGATGTTTGCCCCAGGGAGCTTTCACAAACTTTGGGCTGTAGTGGTCACTTGCGTGGTTTACCAGATAATCCTGGCTCATTGATTTCCATGGTAGGATTACACTTCCCTACCCCACTTTGAAGTCAGGCATGACCATGTGCCTTGTTTTGGCCAGAGAAATGTGGTGCCATGTTTTATTTCCATTGGAAGATTTAAGTGCTAGTGTGTGATTTGTCACCTCTTTTTTTTTCACCTCTGCCACTGTGACTAGCAATGTTTCAGACGGCAGCTGCTCCATTAGCCTGGGTCCCAGAAACAGAGCAACAGAGAGCAGAATGCATAGCCCACCCCTGACAGACATGCAGCGTGAGTAGGAAATTCAATTTGTCATTTTAAAGCATGACTTAGCCTAGCCTTCCTGATACAGGAGCTGGGGTAAGAAGTTATTTTGTTGTTTCAGTGAAGTGGGTGGAGGTTGGGCTTTTGATGCCAATTTTGATCTTTTCTGGAAAAAAGAGGGAAATTTACACTTACATACAAAGGCAAAAGTGGGTAAAAGTACCAGGGCCTTAGCATGAATCAAGGCAGTGGCACCAGACTTTATTAATAGTCATTATATTTCTTACTGCCATGCACTCAAAGTAGAAAAAGAAAGAGCCAGCTTCACTTAAGAATGACCTCAGTGGGACTTCCCTGGTGGTGCAGTGGTTAAGAATCCGCCTGCCAATGCAGGAGACACGGGTTCAAGTCCTGGTCCGGGAAGATTCCACATGCCGCGGAGCAACTAAGTGCGTGTGCCACAACTACTGAGCCCGCGCTCTAGAGCCCGTGAGCCACAACTACCTAGCCCGTGTGCTGCAACTACTGAAGCTTGTGCACCTAGAGCCTGTGTTCCGCAACAAGAGAAGCCACTGCAATGAGAAGCCCGCGCACCGCAAGGAAGAGTAGCCCCCGCTCGCCCCAACTAGAGAAAGCCCACTCGCGGCAATGAAGACCAACGCAGCCAAAAATAAATAAATAAATAAAATTAAAAAAAAAAAAAGAATGACCTTAGGGAGCAGTGAAAATCACTATTATTAAATCTCAACCCTGAGAACTTGCCTTCTTAATATTTGTTGAATGAAGAAATGAATGAACAAACTTCTGCTGGAACAAAGCAGATAACACAGGGACAGACCAGGTTAGGCAGAAGAACATGGGACAGAAATCTGACCAGAGCCAGGCAGGGCCCCTCATCTTAGACAGACCAAGGCCCTGGACTGAGTATCAAGTAGAGTTAACAGGCCCAAATACAAGACAGAAACTGGTCTCAGGATTAAGCAAGGAGCCTGGTTGTCGAAACCAGGCCCAAGGTCAATGGTGGATCAACTGCCAGAAAAACTTTATGTGGAGTTCCCTGGAGCTGCTGAGCTCCCCCATGACTGTGGTCAGGATAGGTGTGGAGGCCTGTGGAGAGGCCAACCCTGTAGCAAGGTCAAGTGTCTTGACCTTGGAGGGGAGGAAAAGACAATATGACACATGAGGGGTAAGAAAATTAGGAAGCTGAAGCTCATGAATTTGGCTTCTGTTACCATCCAGCTGTTAGTAACTCCCTAATTATAATCTCCAGTCTAGTCCTGTCTCCTGATACAGACTTGGATATCCAACTGCCCATTCATTGTTTCCATTCAGATGTTTCCAAGGCATTTCTAACACATCACGGCCAAAGGCAAACTCATTATCCCTCCCAATCCACTCTTCCCTAAGATTTCCTTATCTTAGTGAATGGACCCACTCTCCATCCACATTCTGCAAGTCAGAAATCTGGGAGCCCTTTTTGGCCCTCCCTCTCCCTCATCCAATCCAATTCCTTACCGGCCTCTTTTTTTTTTTTTTTTTTTTAAAGAATCTTTTTTTTTTTTAAGATTTTTTTTTGATGTGGACCATTTTTAAAGTCTTTATTGAATTTGTTACAATATTGCTTCTGTTTTATGTTTTGGTTTTTTGGTCACCAGCCATGTGGGATCTTAGCTCCCCGACCAGGGATTGAACCCATACCCCCTTGCACTGCAAGGCGAAGCCTTAACCACTGAAATGCCAGGGAAGTCCCCCTTACCAGCCTCTTAAATATCCCCCTGATCTGTGCACACCTCTCCACCTCCACCATCAACACCTCTCTGGATCACACTCTCTGCCTTCTCTCCCTTGAACTATTGTCCTAGATTTCTAGGCTACTTCCCTGGGGCCGCTCTGCCTGAACCCAGCTCTGCTCCCACTGCCATCACAGGGAGCATTTCCAAATGCAGCTGCCCTGTTACTACCCTGCTCAAAGTCCTTCAAAGGCTTCCCGTTGCTCGTAGGATCCAGGTCAGAGCCCCTCCTTTGGCCTACAAAGCCAAGCATGGTTTTGCCCTATAGGGTTTGTCCCTGCTTCCCTCCCCTTCCTCCTCTCATGCCTCACACCCTTGCTCTCTGCCTTCTAGGCCCACTGGCCTTCATTTCAGTCCCCTGAAATGTGGGATGACTCCTCTGCCCCAGGACTCTGGTTGATGCTGTTCCCCCCGCCTGCTCCAGCTGCCTTCAAGGCCTTCTTGCCCAGTTCTTAAAAGTCCCAGCATGGTTTCTGACATTGGCTTCCTGCTCCATCTTGGCCCCCAGCTTTTCAGGAAGGGCTTCCCTGGGTGTCTCGCAGCACTGCCAAGGCTGGGGAACAGGCCAGAGTGCCTGCCATGGCCAGCAGAGGAAGTGGAGCCAGAGCTTCCAGCTGGGGAGCTGTGCCTAGCCAAACTGCAGGGGCCATATGAATGTTGGGGCAGCAGCACTGAACAGCCTGGCCCAGCCCCTATGTCTCTGCTCTCTGGTTCTTAAAAGGCAGGTTCTGGAAGCAGATCATGACCCTAGCATGGACTGTTCTAGAAACCTGCTTTTGTCTCTGCATGGACTGCTGAACACCTTCCCAGTTCTGTTCATCCTCCAAAACATGAATCAGCCACTGCTCACACCCTCCCTGTTCATGTGGCTGGCCACCTCACATAGTGACCATCACCTAACCCATGAGAGTGCACTTCAAGCTACCCCTAGGCCACCTCACAGGTCCTCTAGATTGGCCTTTGGAAGGAGTCTCAGGGACCACTTGGTTCTTGGTTCTAGGAATCGCATACTCTGATCCCTGGGAGGAGGAGAGGGTGAGGGGAAAGAGGAGGGAGTCTCTTCTGCCCCCCCATTTGAGCCTCCCCACTTCTGCTCAGTAGATGGTGAGCTTCTGCAGAAGTTTTTAGTTAAGGAAAAAAAAGTTGAGCAGCTGAAAAGAATCCTGAAAATCATCAAACTCTCTCATTTTGCAGATGAGGAAACTACATTTAAATGTTTAAACACATTTCAACAGTTTGCAAAGAGTTTAAATAAGCTGCTCAGTGACACAGAGAGCCATGGTAACGGGAAAGCCAGTTGTCATGACTACCTGCTCTTGTTAAGTACACCACCTGCCTCTCCAGCACTGAGAAACAACAGTCGTACTTGACATTTGTGGGGGTGGTCTGTGGTCGGTAAAGTACTTTCAAGTTCTTGATCCCTTTTGATCCTTGCCTCAACCAGATATAAGGAGGAGGATGTTCTTATTACTATTTCCACTTTAAATAAGAGGAGACTGGTGCTCAGAGTGGTAAAATAACTTAACCTAAAATCTTACCATTATCAAGATGCATATCCAACCCAAAAGAATTAAAAACAGGGACTCAGACAAATATAGGTACCTGCATGATCATAGCAGCATTATTCACATTAGCCAAAAGGTGGAGACAACCCATCAATGCCCATCAATGAATGAATGGATCAACAAGTTATGGTATATAAGTACAATGGAATATTATTCCTCCATAAGAAGAAATGAAGTACTGATATATCTTACAGTGTGCATGAGCCTTACAAACATTACGCTAAGTGACAGAAGCCAGACACAATAGGTCACACAGTATATGATTCCATTTTTATGGAATATCCAAACTGGGCAAATCCAAAAAGACAGAATGGTGGTTGACAGGGGCTGGAGGGAAGGGGAAAATGGGAAGTGACTGTTTGATGGGTATGAGGTTTCCTTTGGGGGTGATGAAAAGGTTTTAGAATTAGATAGAGGTGGTAGCTGCATGACATTGAATGTACTAAATGTCACTGAATTGTCACTTTAAAATGGTTCATTTTATGTTACATGAAGCTCACCTCAATAAAACAAAACTAAAAGATGCAGACCCCCAAACCCCAGCTCCTTCCCAGCCTCACAGAGTTCACAGTGATCAAAAGAAGCTGTTGGCACTGCTGGCTGGCGAACCACAGGAAAGCACGCCACCTGGGAACAATGTCTCGAAACACAGATCTGTTTTCCGGATCTACTTACGGTAAACTGTGGCCCTGTTATGAAAGGATCAGGAAAGGGGGTCACTGTATCAGCCGGGAATGTTTTTATCTTCAAAAAAGAGACAGAGAAGAGTGTTACTTTCAGATTAGAAAACAAAGTTTTGAAATCTTTGGCAGTGCATTTTTAAACCGAACTGAAGGTTTCAGGGGAACACACACCGAGCCTTCATTACTTGTTGAAGAAATACACCAAGGGTCGCTAGGAGTGTTGCCCAGCGCTCGTATCTGTGCCCGTTGTTGTGCTATAGGGCCAGGCCGCTGCAAGGAAGACAGGCTGGAGTCTTCCTCACCCTGACCATGACCAGGGCGTATAATGAGGCAGGTGAGGGCTCCCTGGGGGCCTGCTGACAGCTCCCCTGCAGCTGTGGAGAATGGACTAGAGGCCACTGAGAGGGCACATCTGGGAACACAGTATATCAGAGTGGACAGAGTACCAGGAGGCCTGGACTCATCAGGCCAGGAGGCTTCCCTGTCTGTTCACTTTCGTTGCCGGGCTCCCTGTAAACTCTGGGCCATAGAGGGAAACCTCAGGGAAACCCTGAGGTAAGCGTGGGAGAATCCCACCACCGTGGCCTTGGGAACAGAAGGCATGGTGATCAGAAGTGCCCCGTGCTGGGGTCTGAAAGAGGGTGGACGCCCCGGCATGATCAGGTAGGGCTAAGTGGCCAAAAAGAGCCTTTGTTTCCATTTCTTTCTCTTGGGTCATTTCATCTTTGGCCTCCTGGAAGCCTTGGAGGATGTGGGGCGGGGGTGTGTGTATTTCTTTAAGCTGGTCTAGAGGACTGCCAGCAGGCCCAGGGTCCTGATGACTGTGGCACTCGCTTTGTCTGCAACCCACAGGGGCACAGAAACTGCCTGCTGGTGAATGCACATTGTGCCACCCGCCACCAGAGGGCTGCAGCCAAGACACCGAGGCCACCACTCCCTATGTGCCACCGTCTTAGTGTCTCTCGGAGTCTTGCCTATGGACCCTGGAGTAGTTACCTGATGGCCTTGAGTCATTCTAATAGAGGGTAAGGTAGGGAGGGTGAGGAACACATCAGACCAGACCCAAATCTGCTGAGGGGTCTGAATGAGTTGAGTAGATCTCAACTCATCCGATCTAGAAATGACAATGTCCTTGCCGTGGGCACTGAGATGTCCAGCCCAAGCCTGCTCCCCTTCCGCAAACTCCCCTTAATCTCTTTAAATATCTCAAAATGCCCAGGGACTCAGGTGCCAACTCGGGTTGCTGGTAGTGACTACTTGCAGCATGGTAAGAGAAGGACTGGGGGCAGCCTTTCTCCTCACAGGGCCTAACATGGTGTTCTGAGACCCAAAGCAAAGTGAACGTAACATACAGAGAAGACTCAGACCATCATGAAATAAAAGGCGAGAAGAGGATTATTATCGCTCTTAAAGAAATATGAAAGTGGGCAACTTCAAAGAATTATTTTATACCTGCTCTAAAGAAGAAAAAGACATTCCAACAGTTACACTCTGGGTTGCCAGGCTCTGGCAAAGCACATTCACTCTTCTGATGATGGCACTGATGGTCATTGGTATCACCACTTTAGAATGACTTTAGCAAAGCCAGAGTTGCAATTTTGAACCCAGCAGGGTCTGGCCTGAGAAAATAAAATACCTGACACACAAGCTACATGTGTTCCCTCGAATAGTGACAAGCTGGAAACAAAGCACGCATCCTGCAGTAAAGAGTTCATTAGGTGGATGGTGGACCATTCACTTGATGGAATATACAGTATGTGGTACCAAGAACAAGCTAGAAACGATAACACATTAAGCAAAAAGAGGAAAACAGGAGATGATATGGATACTCTGATTTAACTATGTAAAATTATGAATGAATACAAATAAATATTAGAAGGAAACATGCAAAAATGAAAAAAAGTTGTGCTAGGTTGGGATTATGGGTGATTCCCTCCAAGTCATTATATAATTCTCATATTGTCATCTTGATAAATAGCAGGAAAACGCAAGTTAAAAGCTTTTGTTTTCAATAGAAATGCAACTAAGAATTTTTCTCTCTGCGGAAAGCATCTATCCCCAGCACGGCTCTAGGAGAACAAACCCTTCACCCGTCTCTAGGTTCTTGAGACCTAGAGACGAAGGGGCGGGACCACAGCCGTGGGTCCCAGTTTGACCAGGGATGGCTGGACTCCAAACTCTGCAATCATCCTGGAGTGAGAGCCCCTGCGGCCCCGGGCTCCTCCGGAGGTCTGGTGCTCGTGCACGCCCACGGGCTGCCTCCTGGTGGCTCCTGCCCGCCTCACCCCTCCTGGCCGGGCCCCTCTCCCTGCCAGGGTACGTACCAGCCTCGTTTTGATTGGAGGGTGCATGCAAACTCCAGTGGTCTCTTCCTTCATGGGGAGAGAGAGTGGAGGAGAACAGCGAGGGTGGGCACAGTGGGGGGCGCTGGCGGGCTCTGCCTGCTCACGAGGAGAGGAGAGAGGGGAGGGGAAGGAGAGAAAGACAGCACAGTGCAAGATGGATCTGTGGACTCCAGACGGCTCTCAAGCCAGCCTCACCCGCAGCCTCCTTCCAGCCTCTGGCCACCTGGCTTCTGGTCCCTCCCTCTTCCCTCCTCTCTCCACCTTCTCTCCTCCTCTCTGGCCCTCCTCTGTCTTTTCCACTATCTGAGCAGAACGACACATCAAAACCCCATTGCTGGGGCTGGCAGGTAGGGGCCATGTCCTGTGCCAAGTGCACAGGACCAGTGTGCTGTTGAGGATTCTGAAGCATTGCCCAGGCCAAGCCAGAAAGAGCTCAGATGAATCAGTGAAGCCAGCCATGGGGGCAAAATGAGCAATGGCCGGGCTTCGATGTTGGCGCAGTGGTTGAGAGTCTGCATGCCAATGCAGGGGACACGGGTTCGTGCCCCAGTCCGGGAAGATCCCACATGCTGCGGAGCGGCTGGGCCCGTGAGCCATGGCCGCTGAGCCTGCGCGTCCGGAGCCTGTGCAATGGCCATGTATTGGAGAGTCTTTGCCTTCCATGCCCCATGGCCTCCTGCACTCTGCTAAGTAAGGGCCCACATTATAAGTGGATAAGTGAGTAGATGCCCAACAGAGAGCTACAAGAAAGAGGTACATCAGTGAGGAGGAACACAGAGTTTAACATTTAATCTGTCATGGCTCTTTATCTGTGTTCAGAAAATATATTGGCCGTGACCCTCCTCCCACATCTATGGACCCAGGCCTTGGCATCTCATATTGGCACTGGGGGGTAAGGGGGCTTGCTGCTTAGCTAGGAGATACCAAGCATTGTGAGAAAATGCCATGTCATTTGGGATACCGGGTTCCCTGGCCCCAGCCCAAAATACTGCCATGTGCCCAGCAGAGATCCAACAGCTTGTACTGGTGAGGATGAGAATGGTGAGGGGAGAATGCTCTGATGTCAGGGGAGGGAGCCACTGACAGGGTCAGTTTGGGTCTCAGGAAAGAACCATTACTCCAGGGCACAAATACATGCATCTTTTAGCTCATGAGCATTTTCTTAAGTAGTTGGTATGATCCAGCCATAATGAATCAAGTAGAGCCTCTGGGAAAGTTTCACTGAAAAATTATCAGGAAAGTTCTTGCCTTCTTTTCCATCTCCAAATTGATCTAACTCCATCCTTTTTACTATGGTGCAGTCCTAGATGATCTCCAAGGGGCTTTCACAACCATTATTCACGATGGCCTCCATAATAGTCTTGCTTTACTATTCAGATGTGGGAGATGCAGAAATTGCATTTGCAAAGTCTAAATCCATGGGTCTAGACCCTCTTGTTGATTGTTTCTAAATCCATTCTTCAGAAACAAGGGAGTCCACATTAGCCACCTAATGTGCAGTTAAGTTTTCCCACCCTACTTAAACTCCCCCTCCCCCTCTGGTCCTCAGGATAAATGTTATGCTGTATAAGATGCTACCAAGGCATAAATCACCAAGAAACATGGACATTCTGCCTTGGGGCCAAAATGTGTACTGGCCACCAGCGTCTGTATTGAAGATTATAATGGATGACTTAAAGCTTTGCCCAGCATTGGACTTTTATGGTAAAGAAATGTTGGTCCATCCCACAAGCATCTCTGACCTTTCTAAATGGAGATTTAGATCTCAGATTTCAAACTCAGATTTCTAAATGCATCTGAGCGGATTTAAACAAAAGAACATCCCTGGGGCCCCCACACTTCTGACTTGTAGTAAATGAACAGGATTTCACATGTAATAGAATACTATTTTGAAATACCATTTATGTTTTCTCCTGGTATTTCCTTTCCCCCTTGGGTCTTTTCTACATTCAGGCAGCTAGGTTCTATATGGCTTTTGAGTTTCAAAATCTGACTCTCTGGGGAACAGAAAGGTTTTGGCATAGATAAATGATGGTGAAAATGTGTAAGCCTTCATCCAGATAAGAAAAGAGATTGCCAGCTTGAGGATAAGAGAGAGAAGTCAGAAGGAAAGGGAGGAGGGGTAGACATTAGTGAGTGCTGCACAAAGGGTCTCTGGGCCCCCCATTCATAGGCAGAGGCTGGGGGACAGGGATTAAAGAGCAGTGGGGACCTGCACCCCTCTACTCAGGTAGAGATGGGAGAGCAGAGCAGAATGGCTGTGTGGTGTGTCCAGCAGATAGGGATTCACATCCCAGCGGTACTGCGATCTCCACCCACCCAAAAGGGGCATAAGGGAAGCAGCGGGCGTCCCAGATGTATCAGCAAACAGGTGACTTCACGAACGAAAGAGACTCCCCTCCCTCTCCCCATGCCCTGAAGAACACGGATGAAACCCCAGGAAGACTGAAAAGGCACCTGATCTGACTTGAGATTAAGCTTTAGCTCTCCTGCTAGAATAAGGTTCAAAATAAAAACTAAGTTATTGAGACAAATGGAAACCCAATTCTTCTGACACCCAACCCAGGGCCCGTTCTGGGCCCTAAACAACCTTCCTTTGGCCAGGATATCTCCTCCCTGACACATGAACTCCTGACTAATGTCCCCTGACCCAGACGAGACCTGGATTATGATGCTCTGCAGTTGGGTGAGTGGTTCTTGCAGTACAGGGATCAGGGAGGGACAAGCCCCAAAGAGAGAGTATCAGGGACATAGAAGGTATGGGTGTTCACGGTCTGTGTTATCTGGGTAAGGAAGCTGGCATGACTGACCTGGAGTAGAGGGTGGGACTCTGCATCCCAAGGTCAACATAATTGATGTGTCCATGTGCCCACCTTCTAACACTCTACCGACACCCACACCCCCCTGCACACCAAATGAGAACCCCAGAGGGAGAGTGCGTGCTGTCTTCACTCACTTCCCTTCTTCCCTTCCCATCCTCACACCCCCAAGAGTTCTCCCAGGCAGAAACTCTTATCTGATCTTGAAGAGTCTATGATGCAGATTCCAGGAATGGGCAGACAACGGAGCTGCAGAGGTTGTAGGACTTGGATTGCTAAATTGAGCTACGTAATAAAAGAGTTGGGAATTACAGAAGAAAAGAGTTGGGAAAAGGCAGGGGAAAATGCTACAAGAGTGAAGCTAGAAAGAATGTTTTTGTGGAGAGTTTGGGATGTAAGTCCTTGGGGAAGTGCAAGGTGCAAGAGAATTAAGAGAGAAGCAAAATGAGATTCAAGAACTGTTACCAGGAGGTGTTCATTTAATCTTCTTTCATTATCTTAAGAGACGCCAGTTAAAGATTGAATCTTTTTCATTATTCTTGGCTGTTTGGACCATGTTTCATTCCATGCAGAGACTGGATCATAAGGGTAAAGAGTCATAAGGGTTAAACTAGCTCCAATAGTGTCTTGGTGGAACTTGGTTTAATGAAGGTAAGAAAATCTGTCCCACTCCTTTCTCTCCAGCTCCCTGTCCTTCCAGCTCTGGCCCGAGGAACCAGAACAGGGACACAGCTTTAAGACTTTCTTCCAGCCCCAGGCCCTAAGTCTAGCCTTCCTTGGCTGTCTTTAGAGACACAGATGCCACGCCCCTCCATCACCCTAACATCAAGGGCAGAAAGGGCTGCAGCTCGCATTTCTTTGATGCTGGGAAGAACAAATGGAGGAGATGGAGGTAAGAGGACCAGACAAAGGGAGAAGCAGGCTGCTGGAGCCCCTCTTCCCCTCTAGGACCCTTCGGCACTCATGGAGATAGGTCTCTGGAGTGAAGTAAGGTCAAAGCCAATGATGCCAAGGAAAGCCCGAAATACTAGCCCTCCAGCATACCTTCTGTGTGCATGTGCTCTGTGAACATGCACTTGTGCCTCAAATCCACACAAATAAGAAGAAGGATGCTTCATCTTGAAAAAAGGTATTCACTGCAAACTTCAGCTGTGAAGTGGGCAGCTGTGTCTTGTATAAAAACCTCAGCTGTCCCGTGGCTGGGCAGTGCAGCACCTGGACCCTGTTTCAGAGCTCGGTCAGAGCTGCCCAGAGACACAAGCAAAGTGTCCTGGGGACACGGAATAAGCTCCCTGCTGTTGGAGGGGTGCAAGCAGAGACTGGACAGTAACTTGGTAGGCATTGGCACCTGAGATCAGGGGACCTCTGGGTCCCTGCCAGATGCTGCTTCCTTTCTAATCTCAGTCTGTTATGCCAAACACAGAAAAGGTGAGGCAATTAAATCCACAAGCTGGATCTGCAACACAATGGTTTTTAAGGGAATCCCATCACTCCTGTCAAAGCCATGATGTATTTTTTTGTAAACTAACCCTAGTTCTCAGATCCACCAGACCTTTTAAATAATAATAAATAATCATTATTTTGCTCATGCTGTACCTTCTGCATAGAATGCTTTGGTCTACTTCCTCCATCTGGCAAACTCCTCCTCATACCTTAAAACCCTAGCAACATGAAGCCTTCTTTTTCCTAGTGCCCCCAGACAGGGTTAGGCACAGGGTCCCACAGCAGTAGCAGTTTATACAGACTCTCTTAGAGTGTTTGAAACATAGCCCTTCTTCCAAGCATTGCTCTTCTCCAAAATGGCAAGTTCCCTAAAGAGGAGGCTGGATTTAGCTCAATTGGATGCAAAGGGCACCAGAGAAAGAGCCAGAACATCTGGGCTCCAGCTCTAGCTTGGTCCCTGGATGATTACCCCACTCTGGGACTCAGTTTCCCCATCTGGGCAAAGGGGCGATGAGGTGTTTCCGGGTTACCCTATCTTGGCAATCTGTCTAACAAAAAGGCCATGAATAACCAGCTCCATTTACTTGAGCATGGGAAGGTCCCCGAGCTGGGTGTTGCCCACTGCCAGTTCTCAAGCAGTTTATCTGAAGGCGCTGACTCGAAGCTCTCAGGCTGTACCAGCTCTCCAGAAGAGAAGTATAATTGCATAAATCACAAATGATTTCCTTGTGCTAGCTGAGGCAGGAGCGGTGATCATTCCTAAAGCCTGGACAGCATTTTGCCTCATTTGTCCCCTCTTGAAAGCCTTCCAGAAATCCTTCCCATCCACCACACCCTTGTCCAGGGAGCCAGTCCTGAATGACTCCCACTTCTGGCTTCTCCCCAAGCATCTTCCACACGGCTCTCCTGTTGATCCTGACCCTTTACCAACCTGAGCCCCCTCCAGCCTCTAGCTGCCCTATCCATTCCCAGAGCCTCATACGCAGCCAGGCGCAGACTAAGTTCTCAGGAGATAGTTTTTGACTTGGCTCACGTTTTGACTCACATGCCAAATTTGTGGACCATGATTTATGCTCCAGTATACTTGGGTATTAGGCTGAGCCCAGCCTAAGATACATCCAATTTTGCCCGTGTCATCTAATCATGTTTATAATATCTTATACACGTTTATGGTGCTTTATATATGGGGCTCTCTCTCTCATGTGATCCTTACGATACTCTTAGGCAGACAGGGCAAACAATGACATCCTCATTTGACAGAAGGTGGGGCAGCAACTATCCAATGATAAGGATCTTAAGGTGAGGGGCAGAGAGTGGAGCCAGGTCTGGCCTGCATGACTCCTGGTCCAGTGCTCCCTTAAAGGGCTTCCCACCTGCAGGCATCCCATCCTGAAGGAGAGACCTCTGTGCAGAGGATGGAGGATGGTAGGGAGGCACGAAGGGCCTAGAAACCTAGGTGAGGCCCTGAGCTGGTACTTTAGGCCGGAGCATGTTGTTGGAAGAGACAGCAAGAGATGCCCCATGGCGGGCATGCATGGTGGGCATGCAGCCCAGGAAGCCGAGACTGAAGCACGGAGGAGTGGCAGACAGGCAGGGTGGGGCCCCTGCAGCCACCCTCAGAGGAAAGGGAGCACGGCCCTCCCTCAGGGGCTCTGTGAGGTGGAAGGACCCGTGATGCCTGAACCCTGGAAGAAAGCTGATCCCTGAGCCTCCAGGCTGTGAGCAGGACAAGAGAAAGAGCCTTCCCAACAGCGATGCCCACCTCTGTCCATCCGTCCCACTGCCAAGACATTTCTATGGTCTGTGGCTTTTCTGGTTTTAGCAAAATGGCAAGTTTACCAGAGGAGCGGCTTCTGTGAAATCCATCAGCAGATCACCTGGCTCCAAGGTAAAGGCACCTCCTCGGTCAGAGGGGCTCTACAAAGGCAGACAAAAATATCCCAGTTAGTGCCGGCTCTGGATTGACAGTGGAATTTCAACAGAAAATACAGACGGTCCTGACCTCTCTCCTCTTCCCCTTTTCTAACACTGAACTCATTATCATGCCAACCCCCACCAGAGCTCTCTTAACTCCGTAGTGTACAAAATGTTGAGACCAAACCCTGAGTTTTTCTGAAATCTTAATGGGTAGAAGTAGGGTATAGGGTGGAGGACTGTCTTTTTTGAAGCTGCAAACAATTTTTCTTAAATGCTTTGAGTGCTCTTTGACTGGCCTTTGGGGGAAGAACACTTCAAAGAGTCCTTTGAATATATAAACAGAGAGTAAAGACCTCATCCTGGATCAAGATCTCACGGAGCTAAACTCATCTGCACAATAACGAGGAAAAGCTTTATGGTAGGAGAGTGATTTTCAGATGGTACCTCTGAAAATCACGTTCATTTTTTGGGAAAAAATTTTTTTCGCCTTGCCTTGGGGGTATCTCAGCAGCATGGGGGGCCTTGAAACCCTTTGTGGAAAAAAATAAGTCGCATTTACTTGGTGCAAGCAGGGCCCTAAGGAGAGAGACGGCCAGAAGAGGGAGCCTTGTGGCTTCTGGTACGATGCTGCCTGCATCTCCACTGAATTCCCTTCTGTTTTGTAAATGTTTTTACATGGTTTTAACCACGGCCTGGGATATACAGAGGAGCCTGTGTCCACACTTGGGACAAAGCAGTGCTAGGGACTCAGCACAGTGGAGGGGAACCCAACTCCAGTTCCCAGGGGGTGATCTACAGAAAAGCGGGGAGCCTCAGTCTGGGCCAGTCACTGGCTGAAGGATCCAGCCGGATCCTGTTGAACACAGAGTATTCCCAGAAACCCCGGGAAGGGACCCCGTGAAAGACTGGCCTCAGTCATACACGATGTGGCCTGGACTATTGTTACTTAGATGTTACCAGGAATCATGATCCCTGGAGCTACAGAAGCCTCAGGCATCCTGTTTGCACAAGCACTTTAATCTCTGCTGGACCCATGAGCTGGGCATCGTAGCAGATCTTATTCTCTTTTTTTGGGAAGAGGAAACTGAGCCTCGGAGAAACAAGGGCTGCGGAGCGACTACTTGTTTCAAGCAGCCATAGGTGTTTGAAAGGAGCAGTTGGGCCCCAAGTCTTGGCCCTCAAGACTCTAAGTTTCCAATCTTGCATTAGGGGCCCCACCTCACACACAGTGTTCCTCAGCAGGGTCCACAGACCAAGCAACCTTTGACTCAGCATCTGCTTGGAGAGCAAGACATGTGACCGCCTTTGGACCAATTGCTGAAGAGTGACCACAGCTAAGCGTCACTCAAAGGAAACCAAGAGAAATGTCTTGTGCCTTAGTCACAGCCCATTCACATCATTGGCAATTTCCTGAAATTTCAAAGTGGCAAATAGAATAATATTTCCCACTTTCAAACTATTAACACAGGCTATCCCATATAGGGAATGGGATAGGGATACCTCTATGTTTTTACTCCTCCAAATTTTCCATTATGGGGGATAAAAACCCACTTCTTTCTGTCTTCACAGTAGAGTAACAGCTTTTGCAGGGATGATATTCTAAAACTAAAATTGCCCTCAAAAATCTCTTAAATTTCCCTTCAAGTACAAAGTACATGCTTTAATATTATACCATTTGTCTCTCATACGTGGTTATCTTTCAGGGACAGGTTACATAAAACACATGCTTTGGTGGTTATTACTGTTGTTTTACGAGTGCAAAGACTTGATGATGCAAAGTTTAAATGCATACAGATGCCACACACAACTTATGCAGAGTTCTCGGCAAGTATAGCTACCCCTCAGGGCTTTTCCGCCATACCTTGGCTCCTGGGGACAGCTGGCCCTTGCCTTCTGAATTCTGAGGCGAGCTGACTTTGTGGACCTTGGGGGATGCCAGCGGCACTGAGATTTGTGTGGTGGTGGCCATGGTGGGGGCCATGGCTGGAGTTGTGGTCGCTCCCGCTGCCTCGGCCAGGTCTGGAGGGAGGTCGTCTTCATCACTGCGGTTACTAGAAGCACATGAAGCTCTGCTCATTACAATAATAAACAGGCTGTGGGGAGTGGAGGGAGGTGGGGAGGGTTGGGATGGCTAGGGTGGGGATTGGGGGCTCCCCAAACAGATGTCTACCAGATGTCCAGCTTACAGGGGCCGATATATTGACCTTCAGCCAAAGCAAGACTGGGCTGGATTTTCTGTCACTTGCCCGGGGATTAAAAAAATGTTTTATTATGAGAAAATATGTATAACATAATATGTACCATTTTATCCATTTGTCAGTTTACAATCCAGGGGCTCAAACACATTCACAATGTTATATAACAAGGACTTTATCTATACGCCAAACTTTATCATCCCAACAGCAACACTGTACTCACTGAACAACAGCTCCCCGTGGCCCCCTCTCTGCAGATCCTGGTAACATTTGCTCTGCTGTTGAGGCTCAGGGTGGGCCACCCCCAAATATGTCACAATGGCATATTGATTCTTTTTTATTAGGATAGAGTTGTTTTTATTTTAATAAAATTACATGGAGAAAAAGCTTAATATGTTTTTTATATAGCATTTTTTTGAAGACCCTGAAGGAAAGATTGAATTACCATCATCATCGAAAGTTTATTCCTGGAAACATCCACAGGATTTTTTTTTTCATATTTTCAAAATTGTAATTAGGTATTACCAAATAAAGTAATAAACAACTTTTAGAGTGCAAAATGAAAGCACCTTATTATTTTAAAGGTGCAAAAGCAAGAAAATACGACATACACTTATCCATTTTAAAATAGTCATCTGTCTGATGGGTAAATGCCATTTTAAAACATTTTCAATAGAAAAATGATTTATAAATCAGTTTTCAGAAGATCAAAAAAATCAATGTTTAATACCAACTTTAACTATAAATAAAAAGAATATTGTCATCTCTCCTGTTTTTGCTTCAACATTTATGTCTTCTGCTCTTTGCCTTTTGGAGAAAATATTGCATTGTAAGGCTGCCGTCTTTTTGGATGAAGACAAGGATCACGATCTTCTTTAATGTAACCTCTTTCCATACAAGTGTGAGTGGAAGGAAAACCAACTTCCCAGAAATTCTCTGGTGTGTTGGGTGGAATGTAGCGAAATCGGTGTCTTGAGCAGGAAGCCAACTTCTTTTCTCTTTCTTCTGCTGGAAAATCTGCATAACAAATTTCACATTACTTACATGTGTGTCCAAGCAATTTTCTTCTTTCTTCTTTTTTCCGGACCACCTCAATATGAGGAAAATTTTGTAAGCTAGTCTCTCTTTCATCATCTTTAAAATATGGCTCCACAAATGCTGTTTGACGTTATCTTGTTTATCACCAGGAGAGTTTGGTTTTTTTGTAGCAGTTTACAACTCCTCTTCATCTGCTACTTGGGGGAAGCTATCCACCAAACAGGATTCATATTCTTCATGTGTAGTCCGATCAAACATATCTTCCAAGCTATCATTCATTTTTCTTTCTCCATTTGGACTTTTTTCTCCCTTCTGCTCTTGATTCTTCATTTTTAAAAGCATAGTTTCACTAACCAATGTACAGTGCATGTCCACTGTCTCTCCTCCTGCTAATCTTGACTGGCTGCCATCCTTTGTATCTACTACAGTAATATCCATTTTATACTGAGAAAGGTCTGCTCCTGGATCTATACTCCACTGGATATTTTCAAAGGATACATCTCGGTTGTTTTGTAGAGACTTTGTTTTAGCAATTCTACATGGATTTAACCGAAGAACTGATGCAAGTTCACATGCTCCATGGACTGACCTGGTTTTTATTTTTAGAGGCTCACAAGAACCAGCACCCTTCGTGTCATCAAAAAGATTCTCTGTCTCCAAACTTTCACGTGGATGTAGAGAGATTTTAAAAATAGAATTTTCTTCCTTTATTTGTAACAGTGTTTTACTATCTGGAGATTTACTCAGGGACTGGAGGAGGGACTCCTATAAACTGCTGGGCTCTTCTGGGGACTCTTTGGTTAACCCACAGCTCCCACTCAAGGCCTTACGGCTTGAGGAAGAGCCCTTTGGAACAGGCTTCAAAACCTCATAGAGAGTCACACGCCTAAATCCGACTTTAGAGTTCTCACTTCCTCTTGACGCTGAATAGCTGAAAATCGATCAGACAGATCCAGAGGTTTATCCATCACATAGTCTCCATTCACGTAAGAATGACTATCTGGTGGAAAAGGAAAAGCATTTTCTTTATCAAAGGAGCCTTGGGGGCAGCTTATTTCATCTTCACTTTCTTCCTCGATTTTCTTCCTTTTGGTTCGGCCTCCCAGTGATTTCAGGCAGTACCACGTTTACCTTTATCAGTAACAGTATCTTTAATGTGATCAATACTATCCTGTTCACTTGTATTTTTATTTATAAGCACCTGCTTATTAGAAGATGACTGGTTAGTGATCTTCTTCACTTCAGCCCCAATATTATGATGTGTGAAAAGGGCACCATCTTCAGATTTTGATCTAGGTTTCTCTGGTCTAGAATTAGCAGTGTTGCTGAAAGGCGTTGTTTACAGGTGGGTTTTTTTTTTCCCAGTCTCTAAAAGAGAAGGGGACAAACTTGTATTCAAACCTAAACTACTTTTCACATTAGAGGTAGCTCCAAATAGAGGAGATGATACCCGAGTAGTCAATTCTTCTTGAGGAGGAGTCTTTGCATTAGAATCTGAAAATCTTAAACTATCTTCACTATTTCTTCTAGATTCCTCAAAAGGCTTTTTGTGATCTCCTTCCAGACAGTGGTAGAGCTCATCACCAAGAGGGCTCATAGGACCTCGAGATTCAGACTCATCTTGAACACTAAGTCCAAGTGTTTCAGCAACAACTGTAGCTAAATTATCAGGAGGATAACTGCTTTTTCCATGTGTATTAGCCACTGGAGCTTGACTCTGATCACAAGTGTCAGCCACTAGAATTTCACGTTCATTATGTTTATGTTGTGAATGAGTTGAAGACTTTGGTACTTTTCTCAATTCACATGCACACCCAGAGTGCTCCAGTTTAGTATGTGTTTGTTCTACGTATCGGACGTGGAGGTTCTCCTTCCTTCGTAGTCGGTTAGCGCCAGAAAATGAAAAGGTTGTTATTGGTAAATCTGGAATAACATCTTCCTCAGATTCAAGATCGGTTGCTTGATGTGGTTGATCATTCTCAATTTTCTGCTGCAGCTGTTCAGAAAGCTTTTTATTTTCTTCCTGTATTCTTTTCATTTATAAGCTCTGTGATAAGTTTAAGATTCTGCAGTCGAATATTTTCAAACTCTTGTTATTTCTTCCGTATATGTTCTTCAGTTACTGCACAGCGATCACATAATCCTGCTTTTAATCGATCTTCTAAAACTTTAATGGTTTCATGAAGGACTTTCCATTGCTCTCTCAGCTGTTGATTTTTGGTGAAGAATTCTTCTAGTCTCTGTGCATCTAAACTTCGTTCCTTTTTCAGTCTAGTTACTTTTACTTGTAGACCTTGTACTTCTTTATCATGATACTCCTTTAGTTTTGTCCAAAGATCCTTAAAGTCATTAGATACATCTGCAGAACTGGGGCCTCGACAACTGCTTCCCGGGACATTCATCTTACTTAATATGCTCACACTTCTACTGCCTATGTTTTCTGACCTTTTCTGTTACATTATACAGGTCTGAAGTTGTCTTTGGCCAGTTCAAATACGGCTTGCCAGACTGCCTCGAGATTCTCGAAAGCCCCAACAGGAACACGAGCACACTCTGGAGCGGGGAAGAGACGGCCGTTAGCTTTTCTCCTCGTTCCCTCACTAATCTGCCAAACTGCCAGCAGCCAAGCTGCCCCCTTGGGGCAGCCCGCGTTTTCCAGGGTTGGGGGGAGGGCCCGAGGGCCCAGGATTTTTTAATTAATCCGGTAAGAGATAGTTTTACTATTAAGCAAAATATGTATTAACTATGAGATGTAATAACCTAGTTATGAAAATTTGCATTTTAAAAACAACTTAGGGGAATTTTTCCCTGTGGTATTTAGTAAGAAAAAGTAATTACTTTTGGCATTTAAATTAGAAATAAATATTTATCAATATAGGTTGTACTGGTTTCCAAGAGAATATTGAAATTTTATTTAGGGCCTCAAGTTTTCTTCTCCTCTTCATGATGTTAAACTATAGCCTAAAATGTTGTAAAAAGTTATTCCTTAATTTCTTTTTTTAAATAAATTTATTTATTTTATTTATTTATTTTTGGCTGTGTTGGGTCTTCGTTGCTGCATGCACGCGTTCTCTAGTTGCGGCGAGTGGGGGCTACTCTTTGTTGCGGTGCGTGGGCTTCTCGTTGCAGTGGCTTCTCTTGTTGCGGAGCACAGGCTCTAGGCGTGTGGGCTTCAGGAGTTGTGGCATGTGGGCTTGGTAGTTGTGGCTCACGGGCTCTAGAGAGCAGGCTCAGTAGTCATAGCCCACGGGCTTAGCTGCTCCGCGGCATGTGGGATCTTCCCGGACCAGGGCTGGAACCTGTGTCCCCTGAATTGGCAGGCAGATTCTTAACCACTGTGCCACCAGGGAAGCCCCAGTTATTCCTTAATTTCTGACGGACTTTCTCCTTTCTCCTTGTTACATGGTGTAAAGGTCTGTCATATTGATTATTTTGAATTAAAGTTACTTAAGAAATGGCCAACACTCTGACCCTCCTTTCTGTCTCCCTGAAAGCAGGAAATAAATCTCTCGTGTGAAAGGTGTACTCCCTGCATCTGAAGATAGAAGGACCCCTTTATCATCAGAGACAGGGGATTCGGGCCTAGAGTCTTGTATAAACAAACCCTGTTACTTATTGAAGTTACTACCCCAAGCCCAAACTCTGTTTAGATTCTTCACTAAATGAGCACCCAAAACCTAAGTTTCTTTGTCCTGTCAATTCCTCACAACTTTATTATTTCTTTGTCTAAAAAGTAGAAAAGCTGCCTGCTTTGGGCACTTCTTAGTTTCCATTTCTATGAGACCACCATGTGCATGAATTAAAATTTCTTTCTTTTTAACCTTTTTAGTTTATTATTAGTCCAGCCACAAGAACTCAAAAAGGGTAAAGGGGAAATTCCACACCCCTCCCCCACGATGCTTTCTTTCCAGATGAATTTGACTACTCTAGGTACCTCATATAAGTGGAATCATACAGTAAATATTCTTCTGTATCTGGCTTGTTTGAACATAATGTTTTCAAGGTCCATCCATGTCATCGCATAAGTCAAAATGTCATTCCTTTTTATGGCTGAGTAACATTCCATTGTATGGACAGACTGTATTTAGTTTATCCCTTCCTCTGTTGATGGACAATTGGGTTGTTTCCACCTTTTAGCTATTGTGAATAGTGCTGTTATGAACACTGGTGTACAAACATTTGCTTGAGTCTCTGCTTTCAACTCTTTTGAACTGGAATTCCACCTAGGAGTGGAATTGCTGAGTTGTATGGTAGTTCTATGTTTAACTTTTTGAGGAACCACCAAACCAAGGGATGTTATTCTGAGGAGCCTCCCTTAGGAGGGTGAGCATAAGACTTGTAGGAACCTACTGTTCTGAGCCAAGGGTGTAACAACTCCTTTCGTGGCCTAACAGCAACTGTCTCTTCGGTGTGATAAACTGATTATAGAGGAGGATTTGCCCCCAATTGTTTTGGAGCCAAGCAGCTCTGGTCTTCGACCCTCTCTGATCAAGTGGGATGAACCAGGATGGAAAGGACACTAGACAGGAATTCACCATGTGGGAGAAGTCTCCCTCACGGCAGCTGGGGCTTATCTCCAGGGCTTGCTTTGTGGGGAAGGCCTGATTTCCCACAAGGTATGTCAAGGCTGGAAGCTCTTCTGATGTGGTCATCCCAGCACAGAGCAGCACCATCAATCCCCTACTCTTAGCATGGACAGTATTTTCTCAAATTTATAGAAATGAAGACAAGTTCCCTCTCCCCTGCTGCCAGCCAGATTGCTGCCTGCACAGGAAAGGGCTAACTCAGCAGGCCCCAGATGCTCAAACCCTGTACATTCCAAAGGAACCATTGGCCACTGACAAGCTCCTGAGAGAACCCCTGGACCCTTGGAATATCCCGCTGGATAAGTGTGTCTTTGCACACCTAAGACCTTGAGCTATGCCAGATAGCTTATGCTATCAGTGTGATTTATGATGAACACCTGGTGTCTAAGGTAAATTCATGAAACATTTTAATAAGTAAAATTTTATGTAGTAGTATGAGTCTTTTCTTTGAAATGATTTCTATTTTAACAACATATACACATAGAAAAATGTCTAGAGTAATAGTCATAAATGTGAACGTTGGTTATTTTTGATGGTGTGATTCTAGGGAATTAGTTACTTTTCTCTTTGGACTCTTCTGTCTTGCCTGAATGCCTTTAGATTTTTACACTATGTTTAAATACATAGTAAAGTTATATATCTGGGTAAAAATTAAGCAGCTCATCATTTTCTAAACATACCAGCTGGCATCAATATAAAGATGATGCTTTTACCTGCCTTCAACTCTTTGCAGAGTTTGTTTCTCCCTTCATTCTGCACACAGCAGCCACACCTTTCCTCCCTATGTCGTATTTTGAGAAAAGAACACAGCTGAGATTTTTGTTTATATCCTAAAAAGCAGCACTTTGAAAACTTTTTCAGAGCATCTGAATATCATGATGCTTTGATGGAGTACCCTAAAACCCAAACAAGCACACATAATTCTGGCCTAGGAACTAGGAATACTGTAACCGCTAAAAAGGGCACACACATCCCTGCATTTCAAAACTAATGATGCAGAATTATTTTTGAGGAAATGGGAAATCTGAGGTTTTCCAATCTGAATCCCCAACCAAGTGTTTATTAACTTTATCAATATCTATGAGTGGAAGAGATGAGTAAAGAAGGGGTAACTAGTGTCAACAATACCATTACTATTTATGGGATGAAAACTTAAAACTGGGAAAATCTCATCCATCAGTTTTGCTATTTACTACTAATGGGAAAAATGCTGCCATTCTTTGATTTTCAAAGCAGAATACTTTGGGGTATCTTAAGAAATACACATGAAGTTAGAGGTTTGAAAATGGTTTCCTTAAAAGAGGTAATTTGGTGAGTTAGCTAAATTTTCTTTCCTTCCAGGTCAGGTAATAGTCATTGCTTCCAAAGTGATTACGTATCCCAAATGGGTGATGATAACATTTTGAGTTCTGAAATGTGAAAGGTTAATCCTGCCAGCTTTATCCTCAGGGGAGCAGATTTTTCATGGTTTAATTTGTCCCCCAGAGATCATTAGGACTGTTAATTATTTGAATCTTACTCGTTTTGGCTTCCCTAGGAAATACAGCTGCTATACTGTCCAGAAACTTCTATTAAGGCTAATGAGGTGGGATGTGTCTGCCCTGAAACTGCACTCCCCTTTCTTCTCCTTTTCACAAGGCGCAAGTGGCAGGCCTGAGCTGGCTGTTTGAGAACTGCATCTGGAGTTACACTCCTTGTCCTATATTCTGTACTCTCAGCACCTCCTAAACTTGACCTCTTCAGAGGCTTCAGGTCCATAAGAAGAAAGGAAGGGGAACTAACTCATCTTTCAGCCAGGGCTAGGCTGAAAGCTAGGGTTTTACCCACATTATCTCATGTTTACCCTCACAAAATCCTTAACCATTTTACAGACGAAGGAGACGTTCAAAGAGTAATTTTCCCAAGAGCTTGTAACAGTAAACTAGGAGCCTTTCTAACTCCAGAGCCCCATGCTTTCCACTGCACCCCTGCATTTCTCTGACCAATTATACATCCAGGCAGGATACCTGGGCCATAGCCAAGGTCAAGAAATTCTAACTACCATTGTGATTATGCTAATATACCACCACCCTTACTGTAGCATTTGCCTGTCTTCTTTGGATTATAATTATAATTTATTAGAGGGAAATCTGTCTTTCCCTGTAATAAATTGTGAGCCCTTGCATGGGAATTGTCAAAGTCACTTTGTTCTTCCCCCACAGTGACTAGAATATCCCTGTGCACATGGTAGCCAAAAAAACTTTTGTTAAGCTGAACAGAACTGGACAGGTCCTGGCGGTTCTGGGACACTTTGGAATATGGCTCCTCCTACAGGAATATGGCTCCTCCTACAGGAATATGGCTCTTCCTACAGGAATATGGCTCCTCATACAGGAATATGGCTCCCCCTACAGGAATATGGCTCTTCCTACAGGAATATGGCTCCTTCTACAGGAATATGGCTCTTCCTACAGGAATATGGCTCCTCCTATAGCTCAGGGATCAGCTTTGGCTCTGTTGACAGAAAATGCCACTGTTTCACTATGGCACCATGGAGGCAGTATCCGATATGGCTCCCCCTGATCCCCTTCTGCTACTTGTGCCCCTGAAGTAGCCTGTCTCCTTGAGTGTGGGCTGGATCTAGGGACTTGCTTCAAATGAACAGAATAGAGCAAAAGTAATGGGATGTCATATCTGAGATTAGGTTATAGAAGACTGTGATGTCACCTTCTTAGCGCTCTCTCTGGCTCTTCTTGTGTGTTTTCTCCTATGGAGAAAGTGGTAGAGGTCCACATGACTAGGAACTAAGGGCAACCTCCAGCCAATAGTCAGCAACTAATGATGTCCTCAGTCCAGCAGCCCTCAAGGAACTGAATCCTGTCCCACACGGCATGAATGAGACTTCAGATAAGACTGCAGCCCTTGCCAACACCTTGAAGGCAGCCTTAAGAGACACTCTAACCCAGAAGACCCAGCTAAGCCATGCCTGGATTCCCAACCCACAGAAACTGTGAGGTAATAAATGTGGATTGTTTTAAGCCACTAAATCTTGGAGAAATTTGTTACACAGCAATCAATAATGAATACATATGCCAATCATGTCACGTTTTCAGGGAGAAAGATCCAGTCCCACTGTGATTTAAATTGGAAACAGACTGTAATTTTGGGATAGCTCTTTGGGAATGGTGTGAAGGGCTAAGAAGCATTTACAACTGGACATTTAGCATCACCATTGTTGTTATAATTGAAAAACCTGCAGCATAGAACTCACAAGCTGTATTGTCTCGTTAACTTCCGCACTCGGGGAGGCTTGATTTCCGGCTTTTCCACAGCTGGTTGGGTAGTTTCCACACGTATAGGAATAGGACTTCTAGAGACACACCAGAAAAGCAGAACACCACCAATAAAAAGGTTTATGGTCTGATTTTGGCTATAGGGACTGCTTTCTCAGTTAATTTATACCTTAATAACACTGACAGTCAAGATATCCTTTTTTTTTCTCCTCTTTACTTATTACATATCATTATTTAAAAATACCACAGAAAAGCCAAAACCAAAAAAATCATAGGGAAGAAAATACAGCAAGCAGGAACTGAACATAATTGGGGTACCACATAAAATTTCCCTGCCCAAAACACCCACTCCCAATTTTAGGTTTTGGTTCATAACCAGGTTTTGCCAGTAAAATGAGTAAAGAGAAACCTGTGGATAACCCGTTTTTACTTCCAAGTAATCTGTTAGCTATGTTATTTTAAACATAGCACGGAATATATTTTTTAAAAAGAGAGATAAATAATGATTAGAGTATTTCATGGGAAAATGCATAATCAGAAGACCTTTAAGACTTACTCTGAAACATTTTAATTCTATGTCTAGGTGAAAATGTTAAAAATTAAGTTTCATTTTTATATTTCCTCAAGAAAATATGCCAGATAACCAATGGGCTTACTCAAAACCAGTGATTTTAAGGTAAAGCTTTTACACATTTTTGTACGTGACTGATTTCACTTAAAACACCAGAAATTACCTTCGGGGACCAATAGGCATCAAAACAAATTGAGGTTCTCAGCAAGGGACCTCTAGCAAGTCAGTTAACACTTCTGGACCTCCATCTTCCCTTCTATTCAATGCCTAACATGGCGATAGGTAGGTGGCCAGTGCCCAGGAAATGTTTGTTAAAGAAACATGTGAATGAGCAAATACGAAATTGGAGTCAACATACTTTAGGTTCATGATTTCCTCAAGTTGGGACCCCAGAGTCAATGGAACGTGGTCCCCGGAAGAACACATAGGGGAGCACATAACTTTGCTTGGGTGAAATGGTTGGTGTCTGGAAAGCTTCAAGGAGGGATTTACACTTAACCAGATGGAGGTAAGACTTCCACGGTGGGAGACAGAGTGGAGACCCGGAACTGCTGATGGGCAAGGTCCCAGAGGAAGAGCAGGGGATTGTGACTAGAGGGGAAAGCAGGGGCCAGGGCATGAGGCACCTCAGGATGAGCTGTTTACCCTGAAGGCAAAGGCAGTGACTGAAGGTTTTAGGCAAGGGAGTGGCGAGGTCAGACTTGCATTTTAGAAAGGCCCTTAGAGCAACAAAGGATGCTGGTGAGAGCAGGCCAGTCAGGAGCATCTTAGAAGACTGCAGTCGTGGTTATCCAGGATGAGAAATGGTGAGGCCCGGGCATAGGCCGGGAAGAGGGTCATGAGGAGGAGCGGATGGATGTGGGTGATAATATGAAAGTCAAATTGGCAGGACTTGGTGACCAATTAGATGAGGGCATGAGGTAGGTAAAGGTCAAGGACTCCCAGGCCTCGGGTCTGGATCACATGTAGGTAACAATGCCACTAACCAAGATAGGAAAACTGGTGAAGGGACAGTAGGGTAGGGTGGGAAGAGATGAATTAAGGTTTTGAAAAGTCCAAGAGGCAGCTGGGTATGGGTCTCTGGAGGAAGACAAATTTATACCAAGAACATGGGCCAGGCATCATGAGATGACATAGAGAAATATTAGTCTTTATTTTTAGCATCAAGTATTCCCCAGGGTAGTGGTTCCTAGGTCACCTTGGGTGTTTTTGAAATTCTTACTCCTGGCCTCCCCTACCACAACCACGCCCCCCTCCCCCCCTCCCCGCCCCCGCAACAACACCCACCCCGCCTTCCACCAAAGGATCTGAAGGGTCTGGAGTAGGACTTAAGTCTTTGGTTTTAACAAGATATGGTTGCAGTGCTCCTTGGACCCATTTTAGGAAACTCTGTCCTAGGGAGACCCCCACCAATGTTAGCAGGCTGCCAAGGTGTCAATGGGGCTGCCATGATCTACAGGTTGTTACTCATATGGGCTGGGAGGGGAAGAGTGCCTGCTTTCTATGAGATCAGGAAAGGAAGGTTTTCCTCTGGGTTTGGGTTGGTGGTAGCCTGGAGGCTTTAAAGAACATTTGTGGCTCTAGTACTTCAAGGAGCTCAGATAAGGAGCGTGTGAATGGACCTCGGGAAGAGTGATGAAGTGAGCTGGGACAGGGAGCAGAAGCCAGGTCATAAAGGTCACCCTATGCTCTGTTAAGGAGTCTGGACTCCACCATGACTTTAAGCAGGGGAATGACAAGGTCAGATCTACATGCCTGAGAAGCATCTCAAAAGTGATTTCTTTTTTGGTACATCAGGTAGAAATATTAAAACAGAATAAGTGGCATTTTTGAGGCATAAAGGAAGTTGTTTATGACAGTCCTTTTCTCTTGCTTCAGGCTCACATTCTCTCAGTTTTCTTTTTCCTCTTTATTTTATTAGCAAATGCCCTCATGAGTAATGTTTTGAGGATAATGCTGAAGGTACTATTGTTTCCCCATTCAAACAAGAAGCAACAGACCTTACGTTAGCGTCCTGAAGACTGGATTTCTTATTGATATTTACAAACGTTGATTCCTCTTTTCCAACCTGTTAAAGAAAACAGGCAGGTTCATCAACACTGGACATCTTGGCATGTAAAAATGTTTCCAAGTCTCCTACATTCAAAGGATTACAGAAATGTGAAGGTGTATCAAAGAGGTAGATCATCAAGTACTCAGTCAATAACAAAATTTTCCGGTGTTTATTTAACAAAAAATGTCTTCTTGAGTCATTCCCCATCGCAGGGATTAACACGTAATCATTCAAAAAAAATCAGTGCTTGCATTCACACTCTTATTGAGCACCTGCTACGTGCCAGCTCATGATGGAATGAGAAGAGGATGGTTTGAGAAAAGCCAAACCCACAGTTTAATCCCCACTTCACATTTTAGATCAGGAATAATAAGCAGCTCTATGCTCACATAGCACTTACAGCTTACAAAAGAGTTTAGAAGCTGTCCTTTCACATCAGTGTACCGAGTCTGGGAGGAATTATGTCATAGGATTTTGATAGAAGCCTTGTCCTCTTCCCTCTGGTGAGTCCCATAAAGAATGATGAGGAAGGAAAGGACACCCACTCAGCCAGCCAGGCCAGCTGAACACACACTGGAGGTCAAAAGGAGATGCAGCAGCCTGTGGTCCTCAGACCCACCACAGCGTACAGAGCTGGCCCTTACACTTACCCGATTATAGCTATACCAGTTAATAACTCTTTATATTAAAAGCTCTGTGCACATAACAGGTGTGGTTCCTATCTCCTGGCTGCACCCTGACTGACACAGCATCTCAGTCCTAGAATGCCTTTTTCTTCTACGTGGCACAGAGGAAATCCCGCAACGTGAAATCAAAGGCTTGCATGCATGGCACGCACCTGGGCACTTGCTCGGGAAGCATTCTCCAGCTGGGCTTTTAAAATGTTACACTTCACGTGATCAGCCACGGGGGAAGGCAAAAGTGGGGTCTGAAGAGTCTTCTCAGAAACCTTTTTTTCTTCAGCCTGAGATGAACCAAAATACACGCAACAGACTGTAAACAAAGAACTAAGAAAACACATACATTAATCTTTCCCATCAATCATCACTGCAAATAACCCAAAGACATAAACATATAGACAAATGTGTCATTAACTCCTTATGTTTGTACCAGTGCTTTTACTATTTGCAAAGGATTCACAAGTATATCCTCTCATTCTCACGTGAAGCAGGGAGAGCTTGTATTAGGAAGCCCATGAGTCAGAAGACAGGGAAGGTCCAAAAAGAAGAGACTCTTCCAGTATTCATGCAGGTAAAGCCAGGACTCAAGCCCCGAGTTTCCTACACCCATCTGCAGTGCTATTTCCCCCATAACTGCTACTTCTTACATATAAAGACCCAATTCTGTGACTTGTTGGGTTAAGGGAAAGAGTACAAAATACTAATTGGTATTTTTACAATAATCTTGCTGAAAATAGTGATTCTCAATGAGAAATTTGTATCTATGTTGCCTCATTTTAGAGTGTCTCAGACTTCAATAATCTAGTACCACCTTTGCTATTTTTGCCATTTCTCATGTATTAACTAAACATGTACCTATAATTCATATAATCCAGTTAAGGTGGATTACCCTGGGACTACCTATTTTAAGTGTGTCCTAAGCAATAGTATCTTTGAAATGATAGACTTGGTGGCTATTATATTTATTATGACATAAATTATAATTATGTAACTATTAAAAAATACTCATCCACGTATATAACTTGAAATCATCTTTGAGGGTACACACATCACACTCTGGGAAATAATGTCATATTGTTAAGCATGCCTATTGTGGCCATTGTATATCCCAGTGCTAATATGGTGCTCAGCACATAGCAGGTGCTTAACAAATGTCTACTGAAGAAGATTATAATAATATATAGTTATTATTGGAAGATATGTGTTTAATAAGAAAGATACAAGACCATATGATTTCCAAAAGTCAATTTAGTGACATCAGGACTTAATATGGCACATTAGCCACAATGTACCAGGGCAAGAACAAAATGTTCTAAAGGCCTCCAATTCTGGAAGTTCCAAAATTAACCTAATTCACTAATTCAAAAGTCCTATTGAGCACCTTAATACACATAGTAGGGATTTTATGAAAGCTCCAGAGGAAGCATAGGGCAATTGGCTGGTTGACATCATTGAATAAAGAAAAGAGGGCAGAGAATGCAGTTTCCCAGCAGGACCTCCAAACATATGGAGGGAATTTGGTAGAACAAGCTGAACCCAGAAATTTCACAAAACAGTAAAATAAGCAGAGAGAGAAGACCTGGATTTGAATCTCAGCTCTTTCCCTTACCAGCACCATAAACAAGATGATGATGGTGGTGGTAGTGATGGCGATGGAGGAGAAGGAGGGTAAGGGGCAGGGGGGAGGGGGGGAGGAGGATTTCATAGGCACATCTCATTGAATCCTCTCACTTAACCATCCCATTTGAAGGTAGATACTATCACCATCCCCATTTTATAGATGAGAAAAACAAAGCAGAGAGATGGCAAGTCACTTGCCCAAGGTCACACAGGAAGTACACAGAAGAGCCAAGATTCACACCCAGGACTGGGTGACTCCAAAGCTAGAGCCCCTGACCACCAGCCACACTGGCTCCCCTTAACCTCTCTGAGGCTGTTTCTTTCTTCATAAGATTATCATGACAATCACATGGGGAAAAAAGGATATGAATGGCACTTTCACGTTAGATTCTTTGGTTAGAAAAAAATATATAACTACAAAGAGAGCATCGGATATGAGGACACTAATGATGCTAAGCCATCAAGCTGAGTATAAAGACAATAGACTGTTTTGAATGGAGTCAGGATCCTAAGAGACTTAGCATTCTCTAAAACAAAACAAAACAAAACAAGTAACTTATTTATTATTTACAGTATAGTTTTAGTATAATTTATCTTGTATATGTAAATCCTGTTACATTAAGATAATTGTTGAAAAGATATATAAAAGATAATACTAGCATGGGTGTTTTCACTGGTGTATGATGAGTTAATTTTTTAATTAGATCTAATTTTTTGCAATGCTATGCCAGAATACAAGAATTGAACGGGTTCTAAAGCCCACTTGAGATTTTTGACAATTGCTTAAGGGGATATAGTTATACTGACAGTAATGACCGAAGACCTACTTTAAAAAAAAAAAATTGAATGCTGCTAAAATAAGAGTGAGAATTTAGCATTGATTTCCCCTTGCATTTATTAATTCTAAACTGCTTTTTGGATACAAAATTCAAGCTGGCTTGTTCTGAAAAGAAGGAGCTACCTTTCAGCTCTATAACTTGACTCAGGTGAAGACCAATATAAATTTTGGAAAATTTGAGTGTTATTACATGAATTTGTTTGCATAAAAGGCATCTCTATGAGGGATAAACATGTGGATTACAACAAGACCATAATTACAGCCTGGAGGATGGCACCAAGAATGCTGTGCTTTCTCTCTTTTACATGGCCATATTTTGTATTTTACATTCAATTTGAATTGAGGAAAGAGGCTTTATCATTCAATATGGAAATACAGATTTCAAAACATACAAATGAATGATAATTAGGCTGTGATATTATTATAATTGGAAATGGTCTTCTGTTTGAGGATGTCATTTGGGGATAAAGAAATGATCAGAAGCAGTTTTCACTTGTTGATACAAATTGTTTACACATTTGAAATCTGATGAGATTTAAATTCCTGTGATAATTTTGGGTACGCTTTTGGAATTGGGCAACCAAATGTCTTCTCACCATTAACATATCCAAACCTTAAAAGAATCAGAGGATTCTTCAGACCGCAAAAAACCTTAAAAGCCATCAAAACCATTGGTTCCCAATTGTGGTATCATGATAAGTTGTGAGGATTGTTTTATTAATGAAAAAGAATCATAGTATGGGGCTTCCCTGGTGGCGCAGTGGTTGAGAGTCTGCCTGCCGATGCAGGGGACATGGGTTCGTGCCCCGGTCCGGAAGGATCCCACATGCCACGGAGCAGCTGGGCCTGTGAGCCATGGCCGCTGAGCCTGCGCGTCCGGAGCCTGTGCTCCGCAACGGGAGAGGCCACAGCAGTGAGAGGCCCGCGTACCGCAAAAAAAAAAAAAAAAAAAAAAAAGAATCATAGTATGAAGTAATATACTTTGCTTATGTATTAGGACAAAGTCAAGGTTATCTGACATCACTCTAGCCTACTTGCTCACTGATGCATTTCTTCAAGTGGAGGAGAAAAGAGGGGTATTGTTGCTTGAGCGCCAGGGAAATGCTCAATAACTCACAGCTGTCTCAGCTACATCTTAACCCAGAGTAAGCCATTATTGTTGATGTCCCACCAATATTCGTGCAACTACTAATCACCCAGAGCTTGTGAGTTCTCTGCTACTGTATGCTATACTTCCCTGCAAAATATTTTTGGATTTTGCCAAGCTCCAGGTAAGTCCATGTTAAAACAATTTATTGTGTGGACTGCAGAAGAAAAGTTGACAGTCAAGAGACTAAGAGAGAGAAGAAAAATCCAGGGGCACACAATCCATCAGGCTGACTCCCAACACCTAGCAGAGGCCTGCTCAATAAAGATTTGTTGACTGAAAGAATATAAGTGCCATCCTGCAGGAGGAATTTTTTTTCAGCTGGCTATCGGGGAGGGTAGTATCAAAGAAAAAGTGGGTGAACAGGGTGTCTTGAAGTTGGGGCCCTTTAGTGATCAGAGGGACTTTAGGCTGCCCTGCTGCGGTGTGGGATTGCAAGGGAGTGGAGGGTCTTCTGAGAAATGCTGGAAGTGTAGTGCAGGCTAGAGGGATGTCTGGGGTGGAGGAACTGCCCCAATAGGAGGTATAACCTTCCCATGTTCACCAGTGCAGGTAAGGAGGGGGAGCTTTCCAGGCCAGATCTTCCAAATTCCTCCTATTCCCTCTTATAAAGGGGCAAAGCTAAGCATTAGAGTGGAAAAAAATGACCCATGAGTAAAGAATACTATTCCTATGGGGATTTTAAAAATTAAAATATGTGTGCAACAGTGGATCTCGATCAGGGGCAATTTTGCCCTTCAGGGGACATTTGGCAATGTCTGGAGACAATTTTAGTTGTCACACCTGAATGGGGGTTCTACTAGCATCGAGTGCGGAGAGGCCAGGGGTGCTGTAAAACATCCTACAATGCACAGGTAAGCCCCCCACACAACATTATCAGGCCAATATGCCACTAGGGCCTATGCTGAGAAATCCTGGTGTAGAAAATGAAGAAGCATGTTGGAGTGCAAAGGGCACTGGACCATGAGTCGGGAGCCCAAGGCTTCACCACTGCTCTGTGACCTTGGGAAAGCCATTGCCTTTCCTCTGGTCTCAGATGTTGAAAAGGCTGAACTAAATGACAGATTGAATTCGGCACCAGCTTTCTACAGTTCTAAGATAAAACTTGGCTTTTATAAGGCTACCCATTTGGATATAAGAACAGGTCTAGCCAGAAGAGAGCTTGGCTTCTGCCCTGTCCCTTCCTCCGCCCGCCCTCCCTACTTTCATCCCTCCCTTCCTTCCATTAGCAAAGAGTTACTGAACATCTGCAATGTGCCAGGTACTGTCTGAGTGAGATAGAGGGTGCTATGGACTGAACTGTGTTCTCTCCAAATTTATATGTTGAAACCCTAACCACCATTGTGATGGTATTTGGCATGAGGCCTTTGAGAAGTAATTAGATTTAGATGAAGTCATGAGGGTGGGGCCCTCATGATGGGATTAGTGGCTTTCTATGAAGAGGAAGAAAGAAAGATCCCTCTCTTCTGGCAAGTGAAAACACAGTGAGAAGGTGACCAGCTCCAAGACAGGAGGAGAGCTCTCACCAGGGAACCAAGTCATCTGGCACCTTGATCTTAGACTTCCCAGCCTCCAGATCAGTGAGAAATAAATATCTGTTGTTTCAGCCACCTGGTCTATGGTAATTTATAGTAGCCAATGCAGACTAATACAGAGGGGTAAAAACGGAAAGAGGTAAATGTGGATGCTTCTCTCATGGAACTTTCAGTTAGAAGGATTGAGAGACCACTAACAGATCCAGCCTGTTGGATCTCAGCACTGGGGGCAGCCCCTAGTGCTGTAATCCACCCAAAAAGAATGTAAGTGAATTTCTGCTCCTGAGAGACATGCTGAGCAGAAAAAGATTGAGTAGAAATCCCTCCAAGACAAAGGCACATAGTTTAGGAGGCAGGCAGGGTAATAATGAGAGGTTTGAGTGAACCCCAGGTCCATGCTCATTGCCCAGCTCCAGTCCTTGGCACCTTATTTATGTTGATGTGCAGAGCAGGCCAGGGTCCAGCAGCCTTCACAGTTTCCAGTTCCAGCTTCTTTAGATGGGCAGCGGCTTCGCTGAACAGGGCAGGTGCTCCTGGACTCAGTTCTGCAAGTGAATAAGGAAAGGTTGAAAGGGCAGAGAGATATAGGTGATAAAAGATGCTTGCCAGAGCCCGACTCCCAGTGCCTTTCTGCCTGGCTTCTCCTCTGGCAGCTTGAATCTCTTGGCAATGCACTAGCAGATGGGATGTGAGAACATTTAAGGTCGAGGTGTCAAGGCCTAACTTTCCCAAATATGAGCAGTGGCCCTGGGCAGGTTACTTTACCTCTCTGAGCCTCTCAGCCATTTTCAAATGAAAATAAAATTGCTTACCTTGCAGGGTTGCTGTGAATATTAAGTGAGGTAATTCATGTGCCAATGCTTTACTAATGGAAAAGCACTATGCAAATGGGAAAGATTAGTGTTCAGGCTAACAGACAGATGAATGTGCCCTTAAAAACCATGTTATGCTTCTAAAATCAAATTCACTGATTTTGATTTCTCAAAGTTGGATTAGTTCACCACCACTCCTCCCACTAGCTTGTTTTTATCCATTGGTACATTAAATATTCATTAAATATTCAATATTCATTACCTATTAAAGTTTGTGCCAAGTACTGACAGCACTGGGATCTGGGAAGCTAGAATAAAGAGATGAATGAGATACAATTCTAGTCCAGTGGGGGAGACAGATGCCTGTGCAGATACCCCCAATAAGAGCAACCAAAGATTTATTTAATTATATAGAGTAAGAGGGAGGGCACTGCAAAGCCAGGAATTGGGGAGAGGTGTAAGAGAAAGTTTCACTGACAACCTTTGAGCTGGTTCCTGAAGGATGTATAGGAGTTCATTAGGGTGGAGAAAAGCATTCCAGGCAGAGGGAACAGCAGGTGCAAATGACAGAGCTGGGACATGGCACAGTGTTTAATGAGAGGAGAGGAGTTCCACGTAGCTAGAGTGTAGTGAGGAGTGTGGGGGAAGGCTGGAGACCTTGGCAGGGGCCAGGCTGTGAAGGTCTGTGTGTGGCCATGCTCAGAAGTGTTGGCTTTATCCCAGGACAATGAAGTACCATGGAAAGGGCTTAAGGCATTTGGTCAGAGCTATTTGGTGAGTGCTTTCGCTTTAGCAGCTACAATTTGGAGACTCCACTGGAGGAGGTGCCCGTAGAGGCCTGTTATAGTTGTCCAGATACAAAAGGATGAGGCCTGGCCCAGGGCCAGGGCAGTGTGGATAGTGATGAGGGACTGATTTTTCAACACCAAGTGGATGATGAGTTCCCATTTCTAGCTCCGCCAACCCAGAATTGCTACCTGTGATCTACAGGTAAAGGCTCAATGGCTCATCATTTTCACCAGCCCACAGACTCATGAAATATCAGACCTGGAAGACTCCTTGGCCATCTTCTCAATACCCTCCACCACATTCCATTGACGAGAAAACCAAGGATCCAAGTGGGGACTTGGCTCAACAGTGAGAACTAGAATCGAAGCCTCTTGACTCTTGCCTCTACCTTGGCACTTTTTCAAACCATATGTGATAAAGAACAAGTTCTTCCCCCACCTCCTATCACAGACCAATTCTTTGGTAAAATATAATAAAAATGATTTTCTAGAAAAAGAAAAGAACAGTCATACAAAATCCAAGCCCACATTTTTAATTAGTTTTAACAGATATAAAATCGCTCTGTCAAGTTGCTAGAAATGTTTCTAATTTGCTTACTCTCCATTTCCGTAATTTCTCTCACTGGGACCTTTAACAGTGTGCACTAGATCTACGTGACACCTTGCTCTCAGAAAAGTGGAATGTCAGAAATGGGACAGAATGGGCTTTCTTGTGGTTGGGAATGAGAGATTCCAGCCACCTCACTCCCACGTGTCTCTGTTCCATTGCTTGAGCCAGTGCTGGATATGGCAGAAGCAGAGAACTGGCACGGAATGAGGTGGAGAGACATTTGCTCTCTTGTAACGAAATCACAGTTTGCTGGTTAAACCATAATTTCTAAGTGGCCCCTGCCTAATGCACAAGGTTCTTGTCAGCTCTTGTTAGCTCTTGCCCAGACCTGGTAACCCAGCACAGACATTACCACTGTTCCGAGCTGCACTGCAAGGGGCTGTCTTGAGCATCTAGGAAAGCCGCATGCGTCCTGCAGCATCACTCCCCCACCCTGCCCCCTACACCCCTACTCACTTGTAAGCGATTTACTGCTGGAGTTTGGGGACCTCAAAGGCCCCTCCTTGTTCTCCAGGGTCAGCGAGAGGCCATAGTTAGTGTGGTGCTGGTGCTGGTGGTGGTGATGGTGGTGCCTTCCCGAAGCTTTGGTGGCAAATGGTGTGCCCCCATTCTCCTCGAGGCCAAAAGGCAGCCGGTCCGAGCTGCTGAGCCCTGGGGAAGGGAGCGGGTAGCTGCAGAGGGTGTAAAAGTCAGGATTTAGAAAAGCAGAGAGTCTTGATATTCCTGTCCGTATTTGAAAAGATGTTCTCCAAGCATTGAAAACCAGGAGACATAGGTTCAACAAACAGATCCACAGGGTTATTGTAGAACAGGACACAAAGGCAACACTGCACCCAAAGGAAAAGCAGAAAGTGGAAATTTGTATATATCAGAGATGTTAACCCTTAAAAAAATTCTTAAGTTTCAAATAAAATAATTTCTATTTTAAAAAAGACATCATGGGACTTCCCTGGTAGCGCAGTGGTGGAGAATCCGCCTGCCAATGCAGGGGACACGGGTTCGAGCCCTGGTCAAGGAAGATCCCACATGCCGCGGAGCAACTAAGCCCGTGCGCCACAACGACTGAGCCTGCGAGCCACAACTACTGAGCCCGCGTGCCACAACTGCTGAAGCCCGCGTGCCTAGAGCCCGTGCTCCGCAACAAGAGAAGCCACCGCAACAAGAAGCCCACACACCGCAACGAAGAGTAGCCCCCACTCGCCACAACTAGAGAAAGCTCGTGTGCAGCAATGGAGACCCAACGCAGCCAAAAAAAAAAAAAAAGACATCATCTAAATGGGAGGAGGAAGTCAAAGGCAATCATCAAATTAAAAAATAATTTGTTAAACATCCTACGACAAGATCATGATAGAAACTGGAAGTCTTGGAGTCACTTTCTCCTCCTCTTCATCACCCCCACCAGGCAGAAAGCACCTATTAATAGTACTGCTACGACATCTTCTAATTCCAACTGCTCCTCCTGTTATTACTGCCCTAAGGCTCTTGAAACAGATTCCCAAAGCTCTCCCAGCCTCTACTCCTCCTTCAGCCCATCCTCCACAGAGCACTAGCCAGAGAGCTGTTCTGATTACATTCTAGAGTGTGGCACTCCTCACTCCAGGAGCTGGAATACCTCTCTGTTACTAGTGATTCCTAACCATTTTAAGATAGAGAACCCTTTGGAAATCTAGAAAACTACAGAACTTCTCTGCAGAAAAAGGCACTAAGATGCAACATTTCACACTCAATTTCGGCCCTCTGTAGACCCTCCATGGAAAAAATCCAAATTCCTTTACTCACGGCCCCCCTGTGATCTTGTCCCATTCTCTTTTCAGCTCATCTCCTGCTATATTCTTCTCTACACCCTAATCCTTCCCATCCTTATGCCTTTCACCTCTTTCTGTCCCCTGGAGTCCTTCCTCATCCCTAAACCCAGCTAAAACACCCCTTCCTCCAGGAAGACTTCCAGCCTTTAAGACCCAGATCAAAGGTCTCCTCCTCACACCCCTAAGCAGAGTTAACCCCTCTTTCTGCTCATTCCCATAGATCAGATTTCTACTGCCCACTCCTCCACTCTGTCTTCAAGGAGCTCACACCTCAAGGTAGGAAATTCTGTCATTCAATCAGTTACAATCACCCTAGAACAAGCCGCTAAGTGAGCATAGAGGAAAAGCCAACTAGTTTTTCTGGGGCTGGTGAAGGTGTTGGGAAAGGAATCATAACGGGGGGATCAATTGGGAGAGACAGTCAAATTTTGGTGGACATTCTTGAAACAGAATCCTTCTTCTTACAGGAAACCACATTTCTTGTGTTTGTATGAGGTTGATATTTCCCCTCAGGGTGGGCCAATCAGACTTTTCCCTCCTTCCTGGTAGAGTGACTTTTTCTGGGATATGATGCAATCAGGGACAGAGTTTCCTATAGGTTTAACTTATGGAGACAGAGAGAAAGTGTCTCTCTTCCTTTTTAAGAGTCAAACAGGGCCTCATTGTGACTTTTGTGGGTCCTAAGCACTTTGGCCTTCACCTCTTCTCCATAAAAAATTTAAAATTATATTTTATGACTGAATTTGTATAAAAATGAATATATTATCAGATACTAAACCATTTTCCTCAACTAAAAGTTCATTTTTTTTCTTCTGACTTAAAAGAAATGAAACCATTTTTGTGGGCCCCTAAAAGTATTGTGAGGCCAAGACACTGCATCTCCTGTGACACACGGATAAGTCAGATCTGGCTATGAGGATGATATAAGTTGAGGCTACTTTATGACCATATTCCCTGGACACAGAGGAGTATCTGTGGGAAGTGGCCAATGCACAATGGGAGACAAGACGAGCAGAGGGTAAAGCTAGATGGAAAGAAAGAAAAAACCCCAATGGTATCATCTGAACCCCTGGTTCCAGCCCTGCCTGAGGCTGGTTCTACCACTGACCTTTTTAATTACAAGGTCCAATAAATTCTATTTATTTATTTTTGTTTGATGTGGTTGAGTTTCTCTCATTTATAACTCACATGCTCTAAAGCAGTGAAGGTGTGTTACCTTGTTATTGTTTTTTGTTTGTTTGTTTTGTGGAATGTCTTTCAAGTGAAAAGGTAGAAATGGCTATTACAGGCCTAAGGAATAGTCTGAGCAAAGGAATGATGGTTGAACGAGCAGGATGGCTGGAGCGGAAGTGAGGAGTGGAAAGGGTTTAAGCAAAGGCGAGACATGACTGGAGTTCCATCTTAGAAAGTTCGTGTTGAGGGCTGCGTGCAGGACAGACACCCCAGTCTCTTCATTAGGAGACTGTGACGGGGCGGGGCTAGACAAGCTCAGTGGATGGAAGAGCAGCCCTCTGAGCTGTTCCTGAAGCAGGGCAGGCAGGGCTTGCAGGCCTGGCATGTGGGTGCTGGGGGAAGGAGGTACAGAGGAGGCCTCTGCTGCAGATGCAGGATGCTTTCCGGAAGAAACAGCACCATTGTCCCCACGTTGTCCCATAAGCTGGGTCTTTGGTCCACCCTGGCTGCTTTCTGGAGACTTGGCTCAGGACAGTCTCACATTGTGTGTGTGTGTGCGCGTGCGTGTGTGCGTGTGCGCGTGGTAAGAATGTGGAAGAAGGCGTGACTTTGGCTTCTGGGTTCAGAGTCCAGCTTCACCTCTCCAACCTGAAACATAACCAAGGGAATCCACCCCCTCGTGGAGGCAGTAATGGTGGCAGCAAAACGTGCACCAAGTTATCATCGAGATGCCTGACTTCTTGTCTTAGTTCTGCCCAACTTTGTGCAGGAACCTTGGACAGCTGCTCTGGGCCTCAGTTTCCTCCTCTGTGACGTGACAGGGTCAGGTGACTTCTGGTGCCTTTCCAGGTCTGAGAATCAGCCTTTCCCCCACCTATTTATCCAGTACTTGCTCTATCCCAGGCACTGGGCTACCTATTTTACATTAAATATCCCACTGTATACATGTAGAGACTTTGATTAGCACATAATTGGTGCTCCATAAATATATGATGAAAGGAAGGAAGGGAAGGCGGGAGGGAGAAAAGGAAAGAAGCAGGGAGAGAGGGAGGAAGGGTGAACGGAAGCTGTGGAGCTGGGATGTGACGACAAAGGTGTGAACAGCAAATCCCATGGGCATTATTTTCCTGTGTCTCAAATATGTTGAAAATAATATCTGTCCTAAGGAGGCACAGAGACTGGGAGCTCAGAACAGAGAAAATTCCCTACAGCCTGGGACACTTTACACCTCAAGGCTCATCTTCCACCCCGCCCTCCTTCCACACTGCAGCCAGCCTATTAAAGGTCTGAATGGGAACTATAATGGTCTAGGCAGCAGAGACAAACCAGAGAAACACTGAAAGGAAGAGAGTGACAGGATGGGGGGTATTGGCAGGATTTGAGAAGGAGAGAACACAGAGACATGGAGGGGTCAGAAATTTTTGAATTTTTTAGCCTGGAGGACCAGGCAAATGGCATGCCATTAATTGAAAAAAGGATGTTGGGAGTGAAGGCTGCTTGGAGGAGGGAAAACTATGATTGAGCTTCAAACGGGTTACACTGAATGTGAGAATGAACACCCAAGGAGGAAGATGTCCTATAGTAGAGACCTGGTGTACATTCAGGGCTGTAGCTAGTGTTGCAAAGTTCTGAGCAAGAATTTCTGAGGAATCGTAAATAGACATCATCTCCCATGCCATCTCCAACTGATGCTCACTCTCTGCTTGGAATGTAAGACGAAAAAGGATTCTGAGGTTGTGCCAGCTCAGGAGGAAAGAGAGCTGTGATTGATGAGTGATGTCTGCCGCAGACCTGGAACGAAGCTGCAGTCTCACATACCTTCTTGTCTTTCCAAGTTAAAAGTGTGTGTGTGTGTGTGTGTGTGTGTGTGTGTGTGTGTGTGTGTGTTTTATTTCCAGGAAACCCAGAGTGAAAAGTTAAACAGGGAAATAAATATATGTGCAGAGAGTGATAAATTGTATTTAATAATGAGTGATTTTCACTTTACCGTGACTTTTGGGGAAGACTGAGAATGAGACAAATGGGAAGAGAAACAGAGGGTTAGAGAAGCTGCCTGGATCTCTGAGAGTAGGTTTCTAGAAGAGCAAAGATTCATAAGCAGGCGTGGTATGACCTGGGTGTTTTCTAAGCTCATACACATGGAGGACCATCCTGGAGATCCTAACTTATGGCACTGTGTTGGGTTATGGGTCTGTTAAGGAAATCACTGTTCCTGGCCTTGTGGACTGTTCCCTGCAGAACTCCAGGAGGTGATATTCACATCAACTATGATGTAAATGGCATCCACTGGAGTTGTGCAGCTGTCCTGTCCACAGGGACCTCAGAGAAGGTCAAGCCCACCCAGAGGGTCCGGCAGCACTCAGCAGCCCACAAGCCTCGGGGCCCAGTGGCTAAGGTTTAGGAGATGAGGCCAGCTCTGTGCTCACCGTCAGTAGAGACTGAGATTCACAAGGCTCCTGGCATTCTGGAAAGGAGGTCACAAGTCCTGGTTTTCAGAGGGTGATGGATGAGGGGTGTGTAGACATCAGCCCCTGCTTCCATGAGCTGGCAGTTGAAAGGATCTGGTGTGGAAGAAGGGGGCTGCTATGTGCCTAGCACGTGCTAGGCGCTTTACAGTTACCCTGCAAGGAAGCTGGTGCCACCTCCTTTTACAGTGGGACTTAGTGAAGGTGAGTAACATGCCCTGTTAGTAGATGTGAAGTGAGAAGTTGAACCAGATCTAGTTTCTTCTCCTCCCTTCTCTTGGGGGAAGCCCCAACTCCCATTCTACTTCCAACTCTAGAAAAGTTAGTGTTCCTACTGGGAGGGGGGCCTGTGTCATATGGGATGTTCTTGACTGCATTAGGGGTGGACACGGCTCTGCAGATGCACGGTTGGGGGACGTTTACAGCCCTGCCTAATCCCACCAGAGCCTCTCCCCTCCCTGACTCTGGGATCCCAGCAGGCCAGACATGTGGTACTCAATCAAAATGCATTGCATACTGAAAAATGGGATAATTATTGAGGTTTATAAGTATAATATTATAACATTATAATAATTATAATATTATTATACCATTGTTATATTAATTATTATAAGTTACAGTAGATTATTCAGAATAATCCTCCAGAATCCATCGCCAGAACTATGACCTGCGCAGAGCAGGGATGGGGGAGGGTCCTGAGCTGGAATACAGAACTTACACAGCTTTCTCTTAAAACTAAGGCTGGGAATTATCAGGGTGCTCTGAGGAGCCAATCATACACTCTACAGCTCAGCCAAGTTCTGGGTGACGTGGGCTTCTGTGGGCAGACGTGGGCTTCTGTGGGCAGCCCTGGGGATCTAATCGGATTTAAAAAAAATCATAGAATTGTAGAAACAGGGCCACTCAGATATCATCCAGTCAGGTGGTTTTAAATTCTGGATGAATATTAAAAGCACCAGAGGAAACCCTGTACACTGCTGGTGGGAATGTAAAATGGCACAACTGCTTTGGATATCAGCCTGGCAGTTTCTCAAAAAGGTTAAGCATAGAGTTACCATACGACCCAGAAATTCCATTCCCAGGTATATACCCAAGAGAAATAAAAACATGTCCATACAAAGACTTGCACATGAATATTCACAGCAGCATTATTCACAAGAGCCAAAAGGTAGAAACAACCCAAATGTCCACCAACTGATGAACAGATAAATAAAGTCTGGTATATCCATACAACAGAATATTATTCAGTTATAAAATGGAATGAAATATTGATCCATGCTATGACATGAATAAACCTTGAAAACATAATTCCATTTATATGAAATGCCCAGAATAGGCAAATCCATAGAGATAGAAAGTAGATTAGTGGTTACCTAGGACTGGGGAGGATGGGGAGAAATAGGAAGTGACTGCTAATGGGTATGGGGTCCCTTTTAGGAGAAGTTAAAATACTCTAAGATTAGACTGTAGTGACTGTATTACTTTGTGAAAACGCTAAAACTATTAAATTGTACAATTTGAACTGGTGAATTGCATGGTATCTAATTTATATCTTAATAAAGCTGATTAAAAAATCAACCAAGGGAGATTTTGAAAGCTATCAATGTACAACCCTTACCCTGTCTAATTACATCATCTATCTCTAAATCCAGTGTGCAGCCAGGGCTGAGAAACAAGGCCCTAGTCCAACCTCCTCATTTTGCATATGGGGAAACGGGGACCCACTGGGGGGATGAGGTGACCAGGTCACACAGTGGGTAATTGGCTGAGTCTGGGACACAATCCAGGACTCTCACCTCTCTGCTTGCCAAGTGCCCCAAGTGCCGTCCATCTGCTACATCTTCCCATCTGCCTCGGCTTCTATTTAAGGCAGCAAATGCACTCATCAGGAAAATCCCAAGACCTCCTTAGAACCCCACTGCCTAAGACATCTTTGTGTACACATCTTGTCTTCCCAATGATAGAGACTGTCGTATCACATGTTTTCATGTCCTTGGGCGATGTTAAGACAACTGGTTCTACATTTCAGGAAAAAAGAGACCTTTGCCTCACAATATCTACATAAATTCTTCTTTATTGGCTCCTCCCCAGGCTGGGTTGGACATCTCTCTCCTTACCTTTACCTTACCCTCCCTGAGTGCCCCTGACCTGCTGTGTTTCCAAGGAAATGCATTTCCCAGTTTCCCTGCCCTGTGGTTTCTATGTAGGTTTGACCAATGGGAGGCACTGACAGAGACTGGAGGGTAGGAAAAGGAGCTAAGTATTTCTCCCTCATCTCTTTCTACCTCAGGGGATGTTTTCAGCAGTAGTTGAGTCCCCTAGGGCTTCAGCTTTCACTAGACTGACTCCCTGTGGCCCCAGCTCCTGGGCTCTGGAATACTGCCATCTCTCTTTGTCTCTCTGTCTCTCCAGCTCTAGGAGTGATAAGCAGGTTCTACTGTTGCTAATTTCTGGGTTGCCTCACTGGTCACTTTAGCTACTTAGTTCTTCATCCCTTGTGCAATCAATTCCCTGTATCAAATTCCCTCTGTAAGAAACCTGCCTAGAGTGATTTCAGTTCTGATTGTCCATGACTGATACACAATTATCTGCCTGTATCTATTTCTGGATTCTTCATATATTTTTTAATGATTTTTAAATTTTTTTATTTTTTATTTATTTATTTTTGGCTGCATTGGGTCTTCATTGTTGCACGCGGGCTTTCTCTAGTTGGTGGTGAGCTGGGGCTACTCTTCATTGTGGTGCGCGGTCTTCTCATTGCAGTGGCTTCTTTTGTTGCGAAGCATGGGCTCTAGGCACGCGGGCTCAGTAGTTGTGGCGCACGGGCTTACCTGCTCCGCGGCATGTGGGATCTTCCCGGACCAGGGCTCGAACCCGTGTCCCCTGCATCGGCAGGCGGATTCTTAACCACTGCGCCACCAGGGAAGCCCTGGATTCTTCATATTTTTATTGAACTATTTATTTATTGCTAAACCAGCACCAGACTGTCTTAATTACTTTTGTGTTAATATTTGGGCTTTTTAATATCTGATAGGACAAATCCTGTTTCCTCTCACACATCGTTTTTTTTCTTTTGTTTTTTCTTGGCTATTATCATGCACTCAGTCTTCCAGATTACTTTACAATTCAAGTTACTACCAAAAAAATCCCATTGGAATTATGATTTGCAGCATTAAATATAATGGATTATTTTGGGAGAATGTATTCATAAGGTATTTCTGACCATTTATTTAGATCTTCTTAAACGTCCTTCAGTCAGAATTTTTAACTTTTCCATAAAGGTATGGAACATATCTTATTAACTTTATTCCTATCCATATATCAGTTTTGTCACAATTGAAAATGGGATCTCACTAATTATTACATTTTCTCTAATTTTTTTTTACTACTATATATATAAAACTACTGACTTTAAGGTATTTCTACCTCTGGTCACCTTGCTGAACTCTTATTAATTGGAATTCACTTGTATTTTAGGATAATCACATGAATTTTGTTTCTTCCTTCCCAGCATTTATTCTTTATTTTGTTTTCCTGGCTTATTGTATTGGTAAGGCCTCTAGAATGATACTGAATATTAGCAATCATCTTTGTCTTATTTCTGAAGTATGTAGATTATCTTAAATCTACAATCTAAATTAAATGTTGATTTGTGACAAATTCTACTTATTAGGTTAGAGACAGTCCTTCTACAGTTAGCCTACTAAGAATCTTGAAAGATTAGCATGACTTACTCTGAACAAATCCATTCTGTTCCTAAGTGAACACTACTTTACTAAGTGCTTAAATATGAATCTGTTCTCTAACTTTTTTTGGTATTACCATCAAGCTTATCCCTCCAGGTTTTAGAATTCATTTTTCAAGAATCTGTATGACATTTCCCTGTCTATTCTTCTGGCATTTCCCCAAGACTCCATAGTTTTTCAAAGTGTGCTGGTGCTGGCTCAGCAATGACACATGCAAATTTTCTTCAAGGCCGTTTTTCTCAACCTGAAGACTTTAACTGTAAAGCAGTAAAATATTTCCTGACTACTCTCTCATCTTGGACTTCAGTTTCATTCTCTTTGTTCTTTTTACCTTTCTGTAGTTAGTATACTGACTGGCTTCCTTGTTGAAAAAGAGAAAAACAAAACAGACGTTGAACACCTCTTCTTCTGTCCTGTTAATCTCACATACCATCCTCAAGATGGCTCTGCTATTAAATTGTTCATCTTTTTGCTCTGACCAAAGTGTGCATCTACAGAAGTCCTTTTTAAAAAAAAAAGGTCTCTGCCCCTTTGTTTTTGGTCATATGTTCTACCTTCCTTCTCTTTAAAATACTGTTTTAAATTGTGGGCTCTGAATGCCTTCATCTTTCAGACTATCTGATATATTCATAGTCCATGTGAAAAATATTCCCTTTTAGATCTACCCTTGTTTAACATTTTTGAAATCTGATCTTCTAAAGATTAGAATACATGGAAGATTAAACCCTGAATTCCACTCATTTCATATTAATGATTCTAAGACACCAGGGTCATTTTCTTCCAAGGGTCTTGTCACTTATACACTTCCAACCCAGTCTTCCTTGCTGACCAGAATTAACAAAACAATACCGGCAGGGCAGTGTTTCTTCTACCTTCCAAACAACCAAATCATCAGCTAGAAAGGCCAAGGCCTCAACAGATGCTCTGCTTTTAATGGAATGCCAATGTCTGGATGGCCAAGAAGTCCCCCATATGTGATGTGCCAGCTTGAAGTCTCTTAGGAGAGCACAGTGAACATCCTCTCTGTCCAAAGTCGTCTGGCATCTTCTCTGGATTGCTCAGTTCACCCTTAGGTGCTGCCTGTACTCAGTTACTCTTTTACCTATCCTGGCACATGTCTCAACTTCATAGCAGGGTTCCTGGAGGCAAGAACAGCTTCTGTGCAGCCCACACAGCAGCACATAAGTTCTCTGAACACCTTCCAGAAGAGCCTGGTTGGGGCAAACTGGCACCTATTTTACTTTTAGCCTAAGTGGGGACACCTCCATGTTCCTAATCAGAACTAAAGCATCAGGGAGTTGCTGACAAACAGTAAAGCTTCCCAACTGATAGGCCTCAGAAGGTGGCAAGTGGGTTGAACCTTTCATTCTCTCAGTTGTTGGAGCAAGGGGACAGGACCAAGGGCGCCGGGAGCCTCAAGCAGCCTTGTCTGCTTACCCCAGTGTGCTATACAACAACACATTTCCTATGGGTGCCAAGGACAAGAAAAAGCTGGGAAGCAGGTGCTTCCCTGGTGGCACAGTGGTTAAGAATCCGCCTGCCAATGCAAGGGACATGGGTTCGAGCCCTGGCCCAGGAAGATCCCACATGCCGCGGAGCAACTAAGCCTGTGCGCCACAACTACTGAGCCTGCGTTCAAGAGCCCGCAAGCCACAACTACTGAGCCCATGTGCCACAACTACTGAGCCTGCGCTCTAGAGCCCATGCACCACAACTACTGAGCCCATGTGCCACAACTACTGAAGCCTGCGTGCCTAGAGCCCATGCTCTGCAACGAGAAGCCACCGCAATGAGAAGCCCGCACACCACAACAAAGAGTAGCCCCTGCTCACCACAACTAGAGAAAGCCTGTGCACAGCAATGATGACCCAACACAGCCAAAAATAAAAAACAAATTAATTAATTAATTTAAATAAATATAAATAAAGCTGGGAAGCATCATTACTAGTTCATAATTCAGTCCATTAGTCTGGAACTGTGGCTCTTGATTGAGACTCTCTTAGCAGAATCCACTCAAGTACCATGTTATCACAGCAGATGGTGTCAGCCAGAATCATACCTCCTGACTGAACACTAGTGCATTAATGCCCTCAGAGGAGAAAAAAAAAGTGCTAACACTTCTGAGTGCCCAGCACCATGCCATCTATGAACTTACTTAATCTTCCAACATTTGAAGAAGGAACAATGATTACTATCCTTATTTTACAGATAAGGAAACAGGAACAGAGAGACTAATTAACTTTCCCAAAGACACACAACCAGTAAATGGCAGAGCTGGAATTTGAACCCAGGCAACCTGACTATAGAGCCCTGTGTTCTCTTCAGTGCCAAGAGACACTGCTTTGCCATGTGGATGATGAAAGCAGCAGTATAATGACATTAAAAGAATGCTGGTTGGCACTTAGCTTTGGTTGTGCTGCCCCTTAGCTATGACCTTAGGTAACTGATTTCACTTATCTGCCCAGACACTGCATTTTCAGACAATCATTTATTAAGCATCTATACCTCAGGAACTACAGATCAGTGAAATAATTGATCTCTGCCATGTCCGGATGAGAGACAGGAGAAGGTGCATTTACCCATCCTGGTTTCCAGGATACCTGTCACTCATTTCCATTTTAATTTAGCAGAGACTAAACAGAGTAGGCATTACACCAACATGTTGCTACAAGTTCTTATTGAATTTAGCGCAAACATACTATCTGACAGTAAGAGTATAATTGAAAAACTGTACCTTTTTCATAATGGGTTTGAGAAGAAAACTGTACCAACATCTTAGAAATGTGACACATTACGAATGTTAGGTCTATTAATTTGGGATGATTTCTTACACTAACTTAGTGGTTTTATTTTTTAAAAAGCGACTAGAGAGAAACGATGCCCCTACCTCATTTTTCTCTTGTCTGAAAAGGTCAAAATTACGTTTTTTGGCATTATTTACTCTTTTATATGGATTACTAACTGGCAGAAAAATTTTTTTTCCCAATTTGTATTTCTTTCAAGACATTTTCCAGGCAATCAACTTGGAACTGTCCAGTTAGTGTTAGCACAGGTGCTATGTGAATCCACAGTAGACTGGGAGCTCGTTTTCATTAGTTTACTAGGGTGCCTGGAGCCAAAGACGGTGTCTTCCTCAATAGCAATTCCCAGCGCCTATCCAGAACCTGGCACAGTGAGGCAGCGGAGTAAATATCTGTTGGATGAATGGTGTAGTGCATTAAAATCGAACTCTCCCTAGGTAATTTATCAAGTGTCAATTCATAAAAGCTTCACTCTGGTCACGAATTCCCCAGTTGTTCCTAACAATACATGATGGTCTCGGCAAAACTGCAGAGTAAAATATTCCACATCTTAAGGAACGATGAGAGCCTTTACGATTTGTTCGGCGGTAACGGGGTCTCTGTCCCATGTGAGCTACGGTAGGATGTGTGCCTCCATCTTTGAGTCTGGAGTTTTCCTTTGGTGAAACCGGTATCCATTGGTGTCATGAATGGCTGTAAGCAGACAAGCAGGGCTTGAACATTTTCTGCCAGAAAACCCATTTTACCTTGATATCGATCTTGCTAAGTTTTACGATGTCTTATTCTAATTGTCTGTGTAGGAGACAGCAACAAGCTGTGAGGAAGGGCTCTGTAACTGCGGTGAGATCTCGGACTTCAGCAATTCCAGATACATTTCAGGATCTGAGTCCAAAGAATAAATATTTCATGAGTTCACTTTTCCACAGAGGCTCATGACTAAGAATGTATTCAATCTTTTTCCTGCCTTAAGGAAAAAAATACTGACATAAATATTGCTGTTTTCCTTTACAGCATTCACTTCTAACAAATCCAACACTGTTTTCCCTTGGTTTCTTACAGATTTTCTTTTTGCCTCTCATTTCTGCATTTCAGTGCTCACTCTCTGCCTTAAAAGAAGATTCCTTTTCTTCTCTTTCTTTCTTCAGGTGGGGAACAGCATTAACGGACTTGCCCCTAGCCACTGCTTTAAATGCATACATACCCCAATAGCATCACACGGGAGCCCTCAAGGAACAGTAAGACAAAATTATCGTTGCCATGAAAGCACAGCTGCTAGTGTGTAAAATAATGTCGAAAGAGCCCGTTCTTTATCACCCTTTGCATTCTGCAGGAGTTATGGCAGAATCGGGCATGAGCTGCGAGTGTTATTTTTCCGCTCGGCAGACACCATCCAACTCACCCAAATGAATGAAATTATTATTCGTTCCAGAAAGAAGTTCCAGTTGGATGAATAAAATGCAGACTCTGTTCAGGGCAGGTCCTGGACATTCTAATTGCACAAGACCAAGTGTGAGCAGGAGCTGAATGTGGGGTACAAGGTCCTGAGGGGATACAGATGGGGATTAATCTATTTTGGTTTTCATTCGTGCTTAAAAATCTCTTCAAATGGTCCTCTCTCTGTTCCCCAATTCTTGTAGGTTCTTCAGAAGCTTCTATTACAAACTTCCCTAGTTAGCCTCTGAAGCCATACACTGGGCCTAATTTTAAGGGCTTGAAAAATTGCCTTTAATATAGTTACAGCGTCTTTATCCAGCCACGGAATGCAACTGGCTAGTGGAGCCGTTAGCATAGCAACACCTCTTGCTTTTGAGGTCTCAGCTGTAGAAAGTGGATGTTTAAACCATTCACTATTCAGTAGGGGATGATTAGGTAGGTTTCTGCAGGTTTCTTGTAACATGAGCCTACGGGGATGTTCCTCTAATTATTCTAACCCTTTTTAGTGGATTGCCTAGACTAAGCCGTTTGGTATTTTAAATTCTGCAGCCTTTCCCCAATAAAACCACTGGCGAGTCGTGGGATGTGGCTGTGATTTTAGATTCCATATATTAGAATTTTAATTGTAATTAAATGTAAATCCATCCTTCCCTGATCAAATACACCAGGGAAATTCACAGTGTCTGAGTGTAAAGTTCTTAATCAACTCCCAAAAGGGAAAGGAAACATGGATTATTATAAATCAATTCCTTCATCCTGGCTATTATTATGCTGCCCCTTTTCCTTTTTCAGACCTCCAGGGCGTGCAGGTATCATGCTGATTGTTACCTGAACTTCTGGAAAACTGCTTTCACAGAACGTCTGGTAAAGATAGACTCTTCCCAGCCTTCCCTTTCTTCACTATAAAAAGGCTAAGATGACAGATTTTACTTCATCAGTCTGATCTTTATTAGAGTATGACTCAAGATTAGGGCCTCCAGATGTTCCACAGTAAACAAGGAACAAATGGCATTCAAAATGATAAAAAGGTGTGCCACCCTGCTTATAGAGAAATACAATTGAAACAGAAATTCTGATTTTTACCCATCAGACTAACAAGGTTTTAAAAAAGTTAGTGAAGACTAGGCGCATGCTTCCTGTGGGATCACAGAGGCCCTGTCAAATAGCTGTTGTGTGTATAGTGGGGAGAGGCGTCATCAGGTAGAATATCTTTGGAGGGAAACTTCATTAGGCAATACCCAAATTAAATACGTACATTCCTTTTGGCCCAGCATCTCTACTTGTAAGGAATTTATTCTACAGACGGATTTGCTCAAGTGCACGATATGTGTAAGGATGGCGGCAAAGCTGTCATTTTAGAGATTCAGGGCAGCCTGAATGTCCATCAGTATTGATTGGTTAAATAAATATGTGCTTGTTTAAACACAGAATAGTTCTAGATTGACAAGAAATGCTAACAATGTTTGTCTTTGGGGAAAACTAGGGAATAAGAGGGTGGAAAGGGAAAGTAACTTTTGGATATTTTTGAATTTTTACCACTGTCTGTATTACTTACTAAAAAAGGTTGAATAGCACAGCAGTTCTCTTTATTCCTAACTTTCTACTTAGTCTCCAAATAGTTAAAAGCTTCCTCTGCTTTGTGTAAGATGAAATCTCAAGTTGGGACAGGCTGGGAACGGAGCAGATCTGTTTCAGTTCTCTCAACTTCTGAGTCCCAAATGCCCCAGCAGAATGGATTCTCTGTGGTCTCACCAATTCCTTCTCTAGGGCCATTCTCCCATTTGCACGTCGGAAAGCATTGCCCACATTCTGCCTGGACAGTTATTTCTTCGTATTCTCAGACAGAAATATCATTTCTATTTCCTTTTATCTCCTCTCAAAACATCCCCATGCTGTTTCTGCTTTTCGCTTGTTAGAGTTTCAGAGCTGTGTCTTTACCTATTGTGTGGTGAACTCTCTTCCATGTGATCTTTCCTTTGGAATGAAGCACCCCTTTCTGTTGCTAAACTTAGACCATACATCTCAACCCATCAACCCAGGAGAAACACCATTCCTTGAGCTAGACTTTGAATCTCCTTGTCCTGCTTCTCACTACATGGACTGCTAAGGCTTTAAATCTCAAAAACTGCTAAAAATTGCTACCAGCTAGCATCAAACATTGTGCAAAGCACCTTACACATACAGTGCCATTTAATTCTCACAACAGTGAGACATTGTTAAATTCTATTTTGGGATGAGGAAAATGAGGCATAAAGATAAGAAACTGGCCAAAGGTCACATGGCTAGTGAGGGGCAAAGCTGGGATTCAAACTACCTGAGATTCCAAAGCGTGTCCACATTTCACCTATCTGAGAACTAGGTGCTCTTGCTCCAACAAAATCACCACTCCACACTGGATTCTGCAGTCTTCTCTCAGCCTGCAACATCCTGCCATTTTGCTTCTGTAAACTTCCACCTGCTACCCCACCGTGGGCTCTAATCTTGGCACGGGTCCTTAGATTGGGGTGTGCTATGCCCTCTCCTCCTTGAGTGGTTGGAATTCACTAGCCTCTCACTTCAGCAGGAGGGCCCAACAATGACCTAAGTCTTGGTTTGACAGATTTTGGGGGCAGGAGGTTGTGATGAGATTAAAGCCATATAAAGAACCACTAGAATTCTTACATTCTTCTGCTTCACCATGAGCCCAAGGAAGTGCAAAGCTATGCTGAGCAGACAGATGTAGCTGCTTATTATGATGTATCCGTCTGTTTACTTTTTTTTTTTTAATTTATTTTTGGCTGCGTTGGGTCTTCGTTGCTGCGCGTAGGCTTTATCTAGTTGCGGCGAGCTGGGGCTACTCTTCGTTGCAGTGCATGGGCTTCTCATTGCAGTGGCTTCTCTTGCTGTGGAGCACGAGCTCTTGGCATGCAGGCTTCAGTAGTTGTGGCACACGGGCTCAGTAGTTGTGGTTCGCAGGCTCTAGAGCGCAGGCTCAGTAGTTGTGGTGCACGGGCTTAGTTGCTCTGCGGCATGTGGGATCTTCCCGGACCAGGGCTCAAACCCGTGTCCCCTGCACCAACAGGCGGATTCTTAACCACTGTGCCACCAGGAAGTCCCCGTCCATTTACTTTTGAACATCATGCCTCTTTAAGAAAAAGAATATGTATATGTATAACTGATTCACTTTGTTATAAAGCAGAAACTAACACACCATTGTAAAGCAATTATACTCCAATAAAGATGTTAAAAAAAAAAAAAAGAGTTGGCCTCTAATTAGTTAAAAATTGAGCCACTAAAACAAGGGCAAACGTAACAAGACAGGAAGCTGTGCTTTTCCAAAGTGTGGTCCTGTGCCTGCCCACCTCAGCCTCTCCTTGGAGTGACCACTAAAGGGAAGGTTCTTAGGTCTCACCCCGACCACGTAAATAGAGCCTCACAATCTCCATTTTTGACAAGCTGTCCAAGCGATTATTTGGCTTCCTAATTTGGGGGGAAATGGGCCTTTTTGCAGAATTGTTGAGGATTTCTTCTTTAGTGGAGTCTCAGCTGAATGTCAATTTCACCTCTATTTCACCTTTTAGATATCGCTGGGGCTTCTTAAAATGTGCCACCTTTCATGTGCAAAGGGACTTTTCTTTCTTTAGCTGCAGTTTGCTTTTTCTCTCTGTCTGCCCCCTTATACCTTGCCTAGGCATTTTTTGCCTCCTATAGCAAAATAGTGGAAGCAAATCATTCTAGGGCTATTTAGGGTATTTACCTGGTACTTTTGGAAGACTCAGTCAGTCAGGGAATTCACTTAGAGCCATGTGTGGGAAATACTGATCCAAATGGATCAATGCGGCTGCTCAAGGAGCTCTTTGATGAGCTCAGATCTTAACAGACTAGTTAAAAGCTGGAAAAATTAAGGGCAACAAAAAGGATCTATCATTTGTTGTGTTCAGAGCAGGACCCAGGAGGCTGGAGTCACTGACCTGGAAGCATGGTGGGATATTAACAGCCAAGAAAAACAAAGGACTCCTGCACTGTCCTTACTCCTTCATCTTCACTGTTAAGGAGGACCATTTTCAGTGGAAGTGGTAGACCAAGAAATGAAACAAGCAAGAGGGTTTTGAAGGCCAAGGTAATGACCTGACATGATTTCAAGACTTCCAGTCCACATGAATTACATCAATCTGACGATACTGTCAATTCACTGTTAGATATTCTCAGGGATCACAGAAAAACAGTGGATGATCAAGACCAGTAAGTAACTGAGTTTCAAAAATGCAAAAAGCTAATCCCATTAGTTTATGGAATACCGAGTTTGGTTTTGCTGGCAGGTAATATTCCAGAAGAAATGACCAGTTTGTGAGCTCTCGGGAAGGAAGAAGGGGATCATCTCTAATGAGTGGCTCACTAAGAAAATAACGCTCCATCTCCGCTCCTTTGAAAAGGGGGCTGTTGGTACACGAATGCCTGCATGGACAGGGTGACTAGACTGCTGGAGGAGGGGTAAGGGGACGGGCGGAGTATTGGGAAGGCGGCTTTCTGGTAGTTCTGGATTTCAGTGTAGTGAACTCTTCCACATCATCTAGTAAGAGTCTCCTGGAGATGTGGATTGACAGGGTCCCAAATGGTGGAATAATTAGCGGTGAGAGGCCTTAAAAGCACAGGAGCGGAGAACACAGACTTTGAAGTCAGAATTCTGAGTGACCATGGGCAAGCTGCTTGGTTAGACCCTAAGCCTGAACCTCCCCACGTGTGAAACGAATATCACCCACCTCACAGAACAGTTGGGAAGATCAAGTGAAGTGACGTATGCAGAGTTTGAAGCACACATCCAGCTACTAGCCCCTGTACGTTTCTGTGGATCAGTGTCAACCTACCGGTGTTTCCAGTATCACACGGCTGGACGGTCGTTTGCCCCACTCAAAATTATAGCGATGCCTCCAATGAGAACGCCGTGGGCACAGTGAATAATATTCACATTTAGCAGATGAATCCAGAACATACGTGGTGGGCAAAGTCCTGCTCAAAAGATGATGCTCCCAGCTGGATACAGTTGTTCAGGTACCTTCAGACCAGCTCAGAAGTGATGCATTGCTGCCTGTTATCTGGTTAGATGTTTCCTTTAGAATGAATGCAGAATAATTCATCTGCTGAGCAGACATTCACTGAGCACCTGCTACTCATCAGGCACCGGGGAACAGAGGAGAGTGTGACACAAAGCTTACACTTAAGGAACGTACAGCCTCCAAGATGAGATGAATAAGAAAGGCAGTTTTAACACAAAATAGTGAATACATCACAGATATACCCGGGGGCTGGGGGGAGTAGGAGCAGAGCACAGGAACTAGCCCAGTTTGCAGAGGCGGGTGGAGGCAGTCAGAGTCCCTGGGAGAAGACAGCCAGCGTCTGAGCAGAGGCTTAAGGGATGAGCAGGAGTTGGGTGAAGAGGATGGGAGTGACAGCATTTTCAGCAGAAGGAACAGTATTTGCAAAGGCGCAGATGGGAGTAGCAGCAGGGTATGGTGAATGCCAGGAGCTACAAGCAGTTTGGTGTTGTAGGAGTTTAAACAGGAGGGTGAGAAATGGGGGAAGAATACGCTAGCTAGAGCAACAGGACAGGAGCAGATAGCGGGGGAATTCCAGAGAAGGCCTTGGACTTCATCCTGTGGGTCATGGAGAACCCTGGCAGATATCAAGCACTGCAAGGGCACAATCAGACGGTGTTTTAGAAAGATCATTCCAGGGATTGTGAGGAGAATGAGTTCGTCGGGAGGCTGGAGTCAGAGAGATCAGAAAGAGCATCTCTCAGCCAGACAGAAGATGCTGCTCCAAGATCAGTGTTGATAAGGAGGGAGGAAGGGCTACATACAAATACTAAGGAGGCAAGCTGAACAGACCTGAGGACTGCCTGGACACGGGTGGCCAAAGGGAGAGGAGCTGTGGATGACGTATAAATGCTTACCCTGGTGAGAAAGAAGAGAATTCAGGTGAAGTTACTGTGTTTTGTTTTTTTCAGTAAAAGAGGATGAATTTAAGTTTTGACATGTGACGTTTGAGGTGTACAAGGATATACAAGTTGAAATGTCCGTGTAAAAACTCACAGAGTAGTCTGCATTAGAGATAATAGCTTCAGAGTCAACAGCACTTATAAAATCTTGACATGATGAGAAGGGCAGGTAGACTGTGATCAGGGAGAAAAGCAGTGGGCAGAGGAAGAACCCTGGGAGAACACCAATATTCAACAGGAAGACAGAAGAAGAGGCTGTGACAAAGACAGAAGAAAAAGTCCAAGGGCTAGAGAAGCAGAGAGCACAGGAATCAAGAGATTCGTTTCAAGAAGCTGTGAGTGAGCGGTCACCACTGTCAAATGCAGTAGAGAAAGGTCCGCCGAGTTGAAGGATGAAAACCATATGCTTCCTTTAACAATTAATATGTATGCACACTGGTTAGACCTCTTGGTTGCAGACAATTGAATCCACTCAAGGTACTTCAGGCAGAAAGGTATTTATTAGAGGTTATTAGATAAGTGTACACAATCTCCAGGAAGCCACAGACACGGGTTTGGAGGTCTCTCTGCCGGGAACAGCAGCAATCGCCAGGGCAAACACCCACCCTCACCACAGGACTGTTACAGCGGAAACGCCACTGCCACCTGTGATCAGAACTTTCACCAAAGCTGCCCCGGATGAATAAACACCTCAGCCACGGAGCCTACAAAAAGGGCCACCCTTCCTAAGAGCAACCTCATTCCAGGATGAGTTTGCTCCATGCCACCTAACTGAATGTTCACCTTCAGACTTCCAAAGTCCCATCACCTACTTCATCCACAAATGATACCTCTTGTGCAGCATAAAAGGAAGATGGAGTCAAAAAAAAAAAAAAAGCAAGAATAATCTTTATTCCTCACAAACACATTTGTAAAAATGTATCAATGAAATCAAAAGATTCAGAACACAATTATCTGTATGCAGCACGTAAACTGAGGACCAAAACATCTGCTAAAAGGAAATACACCTGTAAACATGTATCTTAGGGGGCGTTTATAAGTGATCAACTCCACTGTGCATGGTGTGCAGCTGATTCCCTCCTTCCGGATAGATTTTTGTGGTAACCAAAAAAAAAGAGATCAGATTTTGGCAATAAACTATCTCAAGGGAGGGAAACACATTTTTTTTTAAAAAAGGCTTAAAAGGGCAAATTACAATTACATATATAAAAAATGGCACAAGAATTGATTTCACAAAAATACTAAGGAAAGTATCTCAGGCCTACCTATCAGGAGGAAAAAAAAGGTCTTACTCGGGGGCTTGAAACGGGGCAGGAAATAAAGAGTTTGGTACGAGTTCTACCCTAAAAGGCAACATATTGATCTCTGGTTCTACAGAAAGACTGTACAACACCCTCCTATCCTCTTGCACGGGATGCTTTGGCACAACTTCACTGAAATTTTACATGCTTCAATTTGAGCCATATGCATCTCATATTGCATGTTGCTTCTTAAAAGAATGAAGCCTAGGATAAAAACCAACCCTCAAACTCTATATATTGACAGTGTGCATTCATAATTATGTCTTTTGAAAGCACGCAAGTTAGCACCACCAATCGTTAGGACATTAAAAAATTATTCTTGTACTTGAGCAGCAACTTCTATAAAAATAAAGGCTATGTGATTTCTGATTAATAAAACTGCGAGAATTCAAAATGACTAAACTGCTTTAAGATAGGAAATTCAAAATCTCCCTGTATTGATATAACCTTTAACATATTATATACTTTATTCAGCTTTTGAAAGAGGTAACCCTCTGTTAAAGAAGGTGTGAATGTTATGTCCTCAGCCTAAGAATATTAAATGTTGATAAATCACAGAACTGTAGAGCTAGAGAAGACCTTGTGATCATTTAGTCCAACTTGCTCTTTTCAGACGGGGAAAATGAGGCCAACAGAGGGGAGATGGTCTGTCCAAGATCACACAATGGCAGAGGCTGGGCCCCAGTGACCTCAATTCCCACCACTGTACTATATGGTACTCTCTACGGAGTGATCTTCCGAAGTTTTTCTGGTTTTCTTTGGTCCCATTCATTAAATAACAAAGAAACATCAGGTACACAGCAATACGATAAACACAGACTTATACTCCAATTTTAAAATCAGAATATCAAAACGATTCCTGAGCCTTTAACTACCTTCATTTTTTGAGAATGCAGTCAACAGCAAGTTAGGACTACCTATTGGGATTATTTTCAAATATTTACACAGACACTGAAAACACCTTTCAGAACTATTCCTAGAAGACATTTCTACAAACACGTCCACGGGATGCCAAGACACTTTCCATGGGATGTAACGAAACTATGATGGTGAATGGAAGTAAGACGCTTCAGTCTCTCAAAGTGCAGTCATGAGTTTATCTCGATACGTCATACTTTGCATTCCTCCTAAGTTCTTCTGGTTCTGGTCGTGGACATAATCGAAATGGCCGTCATCTCCACTGGCCGATGCTTTCCAATGCGGCCTGTCATCCTGAAAGGATGGCCTGTTTTGTTCGCAGAGTGAGTGGTCAGTGGGGGTATGAAGACAATTCAGAGAGGTGAGTGAAACAACACAAGCACAAAGGAAATGGGACAAGAAAAACCATGAACCACATAAATGGGGATGGCTTTCAGATGGAAATGAATGGATTTTTTACTTTCAAGTATTTTAAAAATTCAGATGTGGGTCCTCTATCAACTTCCAAGTTGAGAAGAGCTCTGCCCATGGCTGTGCCATCACCCCTCAAAGGGTGTCTGATGATCAAATCAGTCTGGGGAAAGCTAGGTGGTGGTGAAAAAGGTTCCTTTTCTACAGGAATTCTCAAGAACTGTTGCCATGTGAACGTACACTGTGAACGCCTCATGCAGCATTTTCCAAAAGTGATGGACCCAATAATTCTCCTTTCCTGGAGAGTCTGATAAACACAATATGCTGGGAACCACCCCCAGAGATTCTGATGCAGTAGGTCTGGGGTGGGGCTGGGACTCTGCATGAACAAGTTTTGCAGGTGACACTGATGCTGCCAGGCAGCAGGGCCACCTGCAAGCAGCACTGGTCCAGCCTCCCTAGCATTCCCAGCCAGGTCTGCCTCACAAGGAAACCAATATGGTAAAACAGGCAAAAATAAGTGTTAAATTTTGTAAACACAAGGTTAAATTAAAAAGCGTTTCTATAAATCTCTCTGTGTCTCATGTCTGGAAAAGAAACGGCCTTTGCAACACAGAAACATTTAGAAGTATTACTTCACTAGTTTAACTTGCTTTTAAATGTTACATGAATATCAAGTGCTTATGATCAAACTGCACTGTTGTCCTACAGGATCCCCAGCAAACTTGGTAAGAACTATCAAGAACTAACTGCTCTCATCTGCCCCGTTCTCAATGGATTTATTCCCATCACTCCATTCGCCGCACTTTCTCGAGGAGCAAGGCTAGCAATCTCACTAAGAGATAACTTTATGCAAACTGAATTCACCAACTATGTTTCTGAAAGAGCTTCACACATAAACACCAATTAAGACTGATCTGAAATTCAAATCATGAAAGGAACGTTTGCCTTTACAAAGCTGGCATTAAAAAAAAATCTCAAGCTTAACCGTAAATGCAACAAGGCAGGTGCCAGTTTACTTAGGAAGGACTGTGGTAGGTTAGGGCAGAGGTGGGTAAACACGGCCCTCAGCCTAAATCCCACACTGTCTATTTTCATAAATGAGCTTTATGGGAACACAATCAGGCCCATTCACTTCTGTATCGTCTGTGGCTGCTTTCAAGCTACCATGGCAGAGTTGAGTAGTTGTGACAGAGACCACAAAGCTGAAAATACTATCTGGCCCTTTACAGAAAGAGCTTACCGACCCCTAGGTTTAGAAGAAGATCCATCACCACAAAAAGCAACCCTCCACCCCATCCCTGGAAAAAAAAAAAATCCTTTCAAAAAATCCCACAACAAAAGTCCCTGAGCTTTAGTCTTATTTTTAGTAAATGAATTCTCAGGACAGGAAAACGTTACTTAGAAATTTTAAGTAACATTTCAAACATAAAACCAAACCCAAAATATCTGAGGTTAGAATGACTAAAACAAAACAAAACAAAACAAAAAACCCCACCCAGTTCATTTTTATTTCGTCAAGCATAACTTTAGTACATCCAGACCCATCACCGGCTTATTTTGCTTTGCAAGTTATTCATCTCTTCCAGGACAAGACAACTCTTTAACAGTTGTTTCTGATGCAGAATTTCAATTCATAACTAAGTAGAAAAGGAGAGCTTGGGAAAGGACGGCTCTATGAGCTCAGGTACTTACCTGATGTTTGGAGAGTGCGGGTGCCACCGAGGCTGGCTGGGGTGAAGATTGGGGTGATACTGAGGCTAGAAATAAAACACCAAACTCGATTATTAGATGCCCTTTGCTTTCAATGGTCTTCACCGGCTGTGAATGGAGAGGCTCTTACTGAACCCTGGCTGGGGGAGCGCACGTTTCCCAGGATATCACGTTTCCCCCGTGACAAAGGCTGGGGGCTGCCCTCCAAGAAGAAAGCGGAAGGCATCTGCCTTGAAAGGGTGTCCTAGAGCGCCCAGGCAAGGCAATATTCATCTCTCCCAAGGGAACCCACGGAAGGGGCCAGAGAGACGGAGAGAATGCGGGTAATTTATTCTTTAGAAACAATTTCTGTCGTTGCTGAAAATGACAACTGTGTGTAAACAGTTACATCTGCAAACAGACAAGGACTGGACAGAGGATGCCAAGGCAGCAGGACTCTGGGCGAACTCTTTCTCTCTTGTTAAAAAATTCTTTTCTAAAATGTGATCCAAAACAAAACACCCAACCCCCCACCCCACCCCCGCCCCGGAAACAAACAAACAAAACCCCAAACCATCCAGAGCACCATTATCCTGATAAAACAGAAGGAAAGAAGTAGTTTGCCCATTTTAACATGAGAAAATGGATCCAGACTGATGACTCACAAAACGGCCCGGGCCCGGGATGAAGATATAAGGCTGGCCTGGGTGGGTGGCAGGCTGCCTGCCAGTCCACTTCTGGCCTGCAGAGGGCAGCGGTCTCAGACTGTGTCAGAAGCCCTGGGGCTTTTCAAGGATAAATTTTCTATGGGGCAAATTAGGTTCTCCTGACATTTAAGTCACCACAGGCTTGCCACCATTATTCTTTAAATTATTTCTTTCCCTTCTTCTTCTTCCCTGCTGTTCTGGTTAATAAGCAGAAGTCCATTCTCTATTATGAAAAATTCTCAGCAATTCTGTTCATTCCATTTTCATGGACCTGCAATGCCCTCATTGACTATTCTGTATTCCAGTGGCCCCTCTCCTTCAAGGATGCCTGTCAGCAAGTCCACAGCCCCCAAAGGACATCCTACTGGAAAGAGGAACCTGGAGAAAACATTTCAGTGGCAGAATCTGAAAGCTGACCAGGGCTTTAGAATCTCCTGGAAATAGTCGCTTCATATTTCTCTCTCTTAGGGGATACAGAAACCCAGAGGTGATAGATGATTTGCCCAACGCTGAACCGTTTCAGGCGTTTTGGCCATACAGCCAAGGCCCCAAAAGAGGCTCCACCAACTGGGTCTTGAACAAAAGAGAGTAACCTAGAAGAGAAGTGGACCTTCTATTCTATATACCTTGTCTTCAAACACAACCAAATCAGATGCATTGGAGAGAGGTGGGCACCTTATCCATAGAGACTTGGAAGGAGGATATTCCAGAACCTTCCTTGGTCTCCTTTGGTAATTTATACACCCTCTAAAGCTGTCAAGGAGTATTTTTTAATGTTAACCCACATGGTTCTCAACCAGGACCGTTACATCTCCCTGGGGACAACTGGAAATGAGTATGTGCAGTTTTGCTAGTCACAATGACTTGAGGGTTACCTGTAACTCTTGGGCAGAGAAGAGGGAAGCTAAACTTCATGTAAGTCTAAGGACAGTCCCAAGCAGTGAAGAACTGTCCGTCTCCAAATGCCAATAGTGCTCCCATCAAGGACACAGCAATCCGTCCTTTGCATTCGGCTAAGCTTGCTGAGCTCAGAGTAACACCAATGCTGCAATACCACCTTCCCGGAAACCTTTCTCAGTGCTCAGATGCTTACCGGGCCACCTCTCAGGATGTTCTCTTCCTGGTCAATTTACTCCCATCATGGCACCTCTAAAGGCTGGCAAGGAGCAGAGGGCCAGTGGTTGCCAAAGATGTTAAGAGAAGAACAACATCCAGGTAACAGTTGTCATGGATTTGATTTCAATGAACAATCGCCTTGACGTTCACTCTACCTGCGAGGCTGCTGGGGCAAGGGCAGCACTGAGCTGGGAATGCTTTGCTTTGTTTATTTTATTTTTTTTCCTCCCCTTCAAGCACTAATCACCCATCAACAACATTCTAGCCACTCACATCTGAAAGTCCGACCAAAAAAAAAAAAAAATCTCTGACTAAGAAGATTCAAGAACCCAAAGGCAGCAGCAAGGAGATCAGCAAAGCTGGCCTTTCCCCTACCAGGCGCAAAGCACTTTTTACACTAATTCTCTACAACTCGGAAGTCAGGTCCAGGTTCTGCGCATCAGGCATAAGATTTCATGCACAGAAGATGATATCACAAAATTCTTCAGAAACATAATATGGAGGTGTCATAAAGATAATGTACACTGGGATCCCTACCCCCACCTAAGGAGTTAATATCTACAATAATGAGACTGATTAGATCCAGAAAGAGGCTGCTTAGAATAAGGATCCAAAGTGAACTCATCATGGAGTAGTTTTATTGTGACATTCAAAACCAGACTGGTGGTAGGGCAGAGAAACTCAGGAGAGGAGTGTCCCTTGGACATTCACACCCACCCAGGACAAGAAAGCTGGCCACCATGTTAGGGGTCATCAGACATGGATGCTGCCTCTCAGCACATGATAACCTGTGAAGCCAGGGACACATCATTAGCTCAGGGCCCCCACCTGGCTGCTCCTCAGAACCACCTTAGAGAGGCACCACAGCTTGCCAATACCCAGATCCCACCCACCCTAGAGTTTCTGATTCAACCAGTCCAGGCTGAGGCCCAAGCACCAATTATTTTTTTAAAGCTTGCCAGATGGTTCTAACATGCAGCAGGGCTGAGAACCACTGGTGCTGGTGATTTCTAATCAAGGGGCTCAAAGAAGGCTTTGTGGAGGTGACAGCTTCCCAGCAGACAAGTGTGGGCCAAGAACAGTGGGAAAAAATTATGGGGCAACAATGATGTGATTCTCCCTAAAGATGCTACCAGAAAACTACTAGAGCTAATCAATGAATTTGGTAAAGTAGCAGGATACAAAATTAATGCACAGAAATCTCTTGCATTCCTATATACCTAATGATGAAAAATGTGAAAGAGAAATTAAGGAAACACTCCCATTTACCATTGCAAGAAAAAAGAATAAAATAACTAGGAATAAACCTACCTAAGGAGACAAAAGACCTGTATGCAGAAAACTATAAGACACTGATGAAAGAAATTAAAGATGATACAAATAGACGGAAAGATACACCATGTCCTTGGATTGGAAGAATCAACATTGTGAAAATGACTATACTACCCAAAGCAATCTACAGATTCAGTGCAATCCCTATCAAACTACCAATGGCATTTTTCACAGAACTACAACAAAAATTTTCACAATTTGTATGGAAACACAAAAGACCCTGAAGAGCCAAAGCAATCTTGAGAAAGAAAAATGGAGCTGGAGGAATCAGGCTCCCTGACTTCAGACTATACTACAAAGCTACAGTAATCAAGACAGTATGGTATTGGCACAAAAAGAGAAATATAGATCAATGGAACAGGATAGAAAGCCCAGAGATAAACCCACGTACATATGGTCACCTTATTTTTGATAAAGGAAGCAAGAGTATACAATGGAGAAAAGACAGCCTCTTCAATAACTGGTGCTGGGAAAACTGGACAGTTACATGTAAAAGAATGAAAACTCCCTAACACCGTACACAAAAATAAACTCAAAATGGATTAAAGACCTAAATGTAAGGCCAGACACTATCAAACTCTTAGAGGAAAACATAGGCAGAACACTCTATGACATAAATCACAGCAAGATCCTTTTTGACCCACCTCCTAGAGAAATGGAAATAAAAAGAAAAATAAACAAATGGGACCTAATGAAACTTAAAAGCTTTTGCACAGCAAAGGAAATCATAAACAAGACGAAAAGACAACCCTCAGAATGGGAGAAAATATTTGCAAAGGAAGCAACTGACAAAGGATTAATCTCCAAAATATACAAGCAGCTCATGCAGCTCAATATCAAAAAAACCAAACAACCCAATCCAAAAATAGGCAGAAGACCTAAATAGACATTTCTCCAAAGAAGACATACAGATTGCCAAGAAACACAAGAAAGGATGCTCAACATTACTAATCATTAGAGAAATGCAAATCAACACTACAATGAGGTATCACCTCACACCGGTCAGAATGGCCATCATCAAAAAATCTACAAACAATAAATGCTGGAGAGGGTGTGGAGAAAAGGGAACCCGCCTGCACTGTTGGTGGGAATGTAAATTGATACAGCCACTATGGAGAACAGTATGGAGGTTCCTTAAAAAACTAAAAATAGAACTACCATACGACCCAGCAATCCCACTACTGGGCATATACTCTGAGAAAACCATAATTCAAAAAGAGTCATGTATCACAATGTTCATTGCAGCTCTATTTACAATAGCCAGGACATGGAAGCAACCTAAATGTCCATCAACAGATGAATGGATAAAGAAGATGTGGCACATATATACAACGGAATATTACTCAGCCATAGAAAGAAACGAAATTGAGTTATTTGTAGTGAGGTGGATGGACCTAGAGTCTGTCATACAGAGTGAAGTAAGTCAGAAAAAGAAAAACAAATACCGTATGCTAACACATATACATGGAATCTAAAAAAAAAAAAAAAAAAAAAGGTCATGAAGAACCTAGGGGCAAGATGGGAATAAAGACATAGACCTACTAGAGAACAGACTTGAGGATATGGGGAGGGGGAAGGGTAAGCTGTGACAAAGTGAGAGAGTGGCATGGACATATATACACTACCAAACGTAAAATAGATAGCTAGTGGGAAGCAGCCGCATAGCACAGGGAGATCAGCTCGGTGCTCTGTGACCACCTAGAGGGGTAGGATGGGGAGGGTGGGAGGGGCACGCAAGAGGGAGGAGATATGGAGATATATGTATACCTATAGCTGATTCACTTTGTTATACAGCAGAAACTAACACAACAATGTAAAGCAATTATACTCCAATAAAGATGTTTTAAAAAACACGATGTGATTCTCTAAGAACTGAACACATGATGTATGAGAAGGAGCAGGGACAATAAATGTAGAAAAGTTAAGCTGGACCCAGGTTTAAGAAGGCTGCGAACAGCCAGCGAGAGCTACCCACAGCAGTGGCTGGTGGGCAGGCAGGGGGTTCGGGCCTTGACGGTCATCCTGTGAAAGAGCAGAACATCAGCCATGGAAACCCATCTCCGCTCCTTCTGCAGGCAACAGGCCTAGCACAGTGCTTTACAAAGCAGGTTCTAGAAACCACTATTCCACTGATGGAAATGAACACACCACCAACAGAAGTGGTGGGGGAAGCCAGCTTTTCTTATGGTGGGAAGGTTGTCCAACAGTCAAATGACTTGCGGAAACACTGGACTTAAAAAAATAAAACGTGTGTTCCTTGAAGGATTTTTCAGCACTTTTGACATCCCAATGGGCACCATAAGGTCCAAGAAGGGAATGAAGGATGCAGCATTTCCCAAACATGTGACCAAGACATCCTTTCCTGGGGGCACATCTCCAGGGACTCATGTTTCCTGGGCCTAGAACACGGACAAAAAATGGCCTCACTTGAGTGCCCCCGAGAGGCTGTGTTTGACCACCCAGAAACTTAGAACATATATCCCTGCTGCTTGCCAGTGTACAAGGTTAAGAAAAACAGGCAGCTCAGATGACCAAGAGGAAGCAGGGGTCAGGGGAGAAGGCTCTCCTCTTACTGTTTTCTCAGAAAAACATGTACTGCTGTTATTTCTTCCAAACCTGATTATAAGCGCAATGACTGCTCAGTGTGGAAAATTTAGACACTTTAAGAAGTATGACATGAAAACCTTTAAAAGCAATAGCTCACCTGGTAATTATGGACTTCAGGATTTGTTTTAGAGCTAAAAAAAAAGAAAAGAAAAATTGTAATATAACAGGTTGTAAAGCGGCATTATTACTGATTTATTTAACAGTTGTAAACTAATCTTAGGTGCTAGCTACTCTGTTAGCAACTTTTACAAAATACTATTTCTTTTTGGTTACTAGCAGCTTAAATGAACATATAATTGGGGAGCAGCTCTCATTCGTCACTTTAGAGCTCACAAGTAGAAACATGTAGGTCATATTCCAGACCCGTGCTTATAATGTTATATTTTGGTGGCAAAAAGGAGGTCCTTTCAGTTGGGCAAACTAAATAATTTTAGCTCCCATTCCAGGCCTGCCCTGGCATTGTTGGGTGGCCCATGGTACCGGGCAGCTCCAGTGATGCCCAGGGCTTTCTCCAGCTCAAGGGAGGGCCACAAGCCACTTCTGAGCATACACCACTGTGGGTCCCACTGCTCTCAACAATGCTGCCATGATGTGGCCACCACTCTGGAATGTTCATTCCGCATAAGGTTCTGTACTGGGAACTTCACATCTGTTATTATTTAATCCACACAACAAGGCTATGAGGTCAATAAATGTTACCACCTCATTTTACAGATAAAGGAACTGTTGCCTAACAGAGATGTTAGGACACTTGCTAGCTAGTCCATGGCCGCACCATGACCGGAACTGACATTTGCAAAACCCCTAGGCCAGTATCCTTTCCACCAAGCCACGCTGGCTCTCTGAGAACCTGCGGAAAGGTTCCAGGCTCCTCATGCATGATCCTATTTTGATGGAATCTGAAGTATAACTACTCTGGTCAAAAGTATGGGTGGAGACGATTGGTGCAAAACACAATGTATTCAATACGCAAGCTCGGCATCTGCCAGAAAAACCACAGACCAACCCAGCACCATCATCGGGCTAGGCTGCTAGGGTGGCGTGTTCAAAATCAAGGTTTACTGCTCCTCCAGCAATGAGAGGAAAACATTTCATTGTCATGAGTCTTGCTTAGGGTCTAAATAACCCTGTGTTCCAGTTTTCATAGAGGGCCAGTGCACAGAGCCAGGCTCTGGGCCAGATTCACCCCCGGCTGCATTTCACCAGGAGGGCTAAGTGTTCTGCAAGGTGCTATTTTCCTGGCATCACCTCTGCGCCCAGAGCACAGTTTCATCCCCAGCTCCCACAGAAATCCTCCCCACCCCCAGGATCCCACAGGCTATGAAGAGCAACTGAAGAGCTGTGAACAGTGGTTATTAGCTCATTTGTTCCTAAAGGGTATATTTACTGGGTGGTTTTTTTGTGTGTGTGGTGGAGATTTGGGTTTTTAGTTTATTTTGGTTCTCAATATATATAATCTCTACTAGACGCTAAGAGGAAAATGTAATTTTATGAGGGAAAAACAAACAAGCAAAACACTCACTTCCTTAGAGAGCAAAGGAAAGAAATGTAACTCACAAGCCCCTGAGAATTAAAAACAAGACATGCTGACAGGCATACTTTCAGCATACTACCCGCCATAGGGATCCTGGAAACAGGGCAAGCTTGCAGGCCTAAAACTAACCCATGCAGGATCCCTGCCACCTCCTCCCATCCTCAGGGGTCCAGGCCTGATGCATAGCAGTTCAACAGGACCCTGGAGTCCTTCGTGAGATGCTGAGAACTGAACCCAGACAGAAGAGCCAGACATCTGATGCCCAGCCGAATGGCACTGCAAGCAGCGTCTGCAATCAGAGTGCCAGGCTGAGTTTCCAGCTGTGACACAACGGCCAGCTACATTCTCCAGAACCTTGGGGCCCTTGGAGGTGTCTTGGGGCTGCCTGTGGGATGCAGGGGGTGGGTGAGCAGCAGGTGCCAGCCCTGCCCTCCCCTCCCTGCTCGGTGTCACCCAGAGCAGTCCCGCTTTGGTCTGTTCTCTGTACTGGGCTTCCATGACAGGTTTCTCCTAGTGGGCCAAAATCAAAAGCTAAAAAATTTCGAAAAACACTTGATCTAGCCCAACCTCTTTGTTTTCAGATGAGAAAAAGGCCGCCCCAGAGCTGAGTTAAGAGAAATGCCAGGGCTGGGCGGGAGGCCTCCTGATCCCTGATCACTAACACACTCCTCCACACGCCGCACTCTACCAACTGCCCAGGGCGTACGGCACACCAAGATATGCTGACCTCAAAGACCACCCTTGCCAGTAGCCTGAGACCTGTGCCTGGGATGACCAGAGACTAACCAGATGGGGCTACCAGAGGCTGGAGCTTGGACACAAGGGCCGAAACAATTACATAGTCTGTGGTTCTCTAGCATGACAGCTGTCCACTGAGGTCGAAACTCACATAAGAAAACAACTGTTTCAGGGAGAGAAAGAGAAGTACACACCAGGTGGGACAGTGTCCTCTTGGGCAGCACACGAGACTCACCTGGGAGCTTTAAAACCACAGATGTCCAGGTCCTCACCCGGAGACTGATTTGATTAGCCTGGGGTGTGGCCTGGCTGAGGGTTTCAAAGCTCAGCAGGTGATTCCATTGTACAGGAAAGATCAAGGCCACCTGTGCTGGAGAAGGGGGCGGCCAACCACGCCCCATGGGCCAAATCTGGCCCACCTGCTTTTGTGAGTAAAGTTTAATCAGAACACGCTGGAGTCATTCATTTACATACTGTCTATGCTGCTTTCATGCTCCGGGGGGCAGGGTGGAATGGTCCTGAGAGAGACAGCAGAGCCTGTGATGTCTAAAATATTTACGACCAGGCACTTTACAGAAAAAGTTTGTTGACACCGGTGCTAGAGTTTCAGCCTTGTGACAAGTTCTCTTCCTACAGGAATTTCACTGGGTGTTGATAAAGGTCGTCTACATTGTATGACATGAAACCCGCACGTCACTGAGCGGATCCAGTTTTTGTTCTCGGGGAGCTTTTGCTCAAGAGAACGGCCTTTCTTTCCCATCACTGCCTGCAGTGCCGTTAGCACACTGTGCCATACACATTCCTATCACCTTTATCACTCACTGTTACAATACACAAAGCACAAAGCCACTCAAACAAAGCATCTGTGTTTTCCAAAAAAACAAACTGTCTTGGAACATTCTACTGTGTACTTATTGAAAGCCAGGCGGACGGTATAGCCAGGCAGCAGCAAAAGGGGGTGGAGAGGAAACCATCAGGTGCTTCACTCTGTGATTTAACTGTATTAAGGAAAAAGTCAACATTGCAAACAAATACAGTAATTCGAGAGCAGAGCCATACCCGGACTCTGGGGGCACTTACCAGAACTGAGCTGCTATCATCGGGTTGCTTGCTTTAAAGGAAAAACAGAAAAGTATGACATCTTAGAGAGTTTTACCACTTTTTACCATTTTTACCACTTGTTACCAATGATCAGGGAAGAGATTCCTGTGATCTCAGAGCAGTCCCAACCCCAGGAGGCAGAATCTTCATCTTGGCTACCTCTCCTTTCTGGAGGAAAAGTAAATCACCTCCCGCTGTGCCCCACCCTCCAATTCACTCAAAACATGCTCACTGAGCTAGTTCCCAGGACCAGGAGTCCTAGGAGGCAGAGACAGACAGTCCCTGCTCTCAAGGAGCTCACAGTCTTGACACAGACAGAGACAGAGGCGTGAAAGATCGAAGACAGGCTGAAATACAAGCAGTAACCTGTGCAGGGGGGCTCGGGGCAGACACCTCCGACTGGGTTCGGGGTGTGAGTCTGCGGAAGGGGTCATGGACAGAGGTAGAGCTTGTGTACCTAGACACCACTTCGTTTTTTGAAAAACGGAGCATGGAAAATCATTAACGGTTTCACAAAGATGCTAGAACTCTGGCTGGAGAAAATGTCAGTAAAATAAAGGAGGGAAAGAGGATGAAGACCAGGAAGAGAAGTGGAGGAGAAGCACGGAACCTGGAGTCTGGAAGAGCTCTAAGGCCACCTCGTGGCATCAAGCACCCTCCCCTCTGCAGCAGCCACACCGCGGCGCCTTTCCCTTTGTGCCTGTACACCTCCAGGGACTGGGCGCTCACTCTGTAAAGAGGGGGTACTATCTTTGGATGGCCCCACCAGAAAGTTCTTCCTTCGACCGGGGTGTTTCTGGGCAACTTTGACCCAACTGGCTACGTGCACAAGCATAATAATGCTCACCAGGGAGGTGAACACAGCCCTTGGGACAGACAGCTTTCTCATCGCCCCCCCACCCGGCCCCACCCCATCACTCATCACTCCCAGTTCCTGCAATCAATCACCCTTCACGGACCTGTCACCCTCCCTGGACACAGCCCCACCCTCTCAACCTCTGGTCTTTCTTGAAAGTGAAGCCACATTCCTTGGGCTCTGGGCAATTTTTTCCCCACGAAAGCAGCCAAGAATGGCTTTGGAGAGTTTCTGGCTGCCACGCTATTGTACCGTTGGTTCAAAAGGGAAGGAAACAGTGGGGAACACAAGGTTAGAGATTCTAGATGGGAAAGCACAGGTGCCAGGTCCCACAGAGGCCCACTAAGTCCTGAGTTATACAAGAAAAACATATGAAATGGCCAGTACAATGATATATGGGAGGGAACAAGAGTGGGGTGGGGAGATGCAGAGGTCCTGCTATAAAAGAACAAGATAGGGCTTCCCTGGTGGTGCAGTGGTTGAGAGTCCGCCTGCCGATGCAGGGGACACGGGTTCATGCCCTGGTCTGGGAGGATCCCACATGCCGCGGAACGGCTGGGCCCGTGAGCCATGGCCGCTGAGCCTGAGCGTCCGGAGCCTGTGCTCCGCAATGGGAGAGGCCACAACAGTGAGAGGCCTGCGTACCGCAAAAAAAAAAAAAAAATTAAAAAAAAAAAAAAAAGAACAAGATAGTCCTGAATGGAGAAGCAATCAAGTGTGGACAAAGGAGAGCTAGGAAATGGGATCTGGCGGCCGGGTTTAAATAGAAATGAGCCTGGCTTGCTCATTTGCTGACTGAACCTGTAACTGGGTACCAGGCCTCATGCAGGTGTGAGGCCACAGTAGTAAATGACAGACAAAGCTCGGGGAGTTCGGAAAAGGGGGGGTGGGGAGGGCAAGCATCCTGGGGCCTAGCTAAATTCAAGGGCACAGTGTGCTTGGATTGACTGTGGGCCCCGAGTCTAGTCTTTAATTAGTTCTGGTTCTGCTCTTAAGTGGTCAGAATTCTGGTTAGCGCAAGACTGATGTCCCCAGTTGAAACTGGAAGATGGAGGAGAGAAGGGACTCTTCTTCCCTCCGAGACATGTCCTCATCTTCCACGGGCAAGAAACATGTTTACCTATGATATCCCTAAGGTCCCAGGTCCAACAGAAGCAAAGAGATACAAGAAAAGAAACATGGAAAAGGGGGAGAAGGAAATGAACACATCCAATGGGAAAGACTAAAGACAGCTGGATGGTGAGAGTAGCCTGATTCCCACCAAGAGAATCCCACTGGGGTTTTATCAAAAGCTTCAGAATGACAGAGAACAGCAGACAGTTCCTTCACAAACTGCTTCGCCAAACTCCTTGGGGCTTATTAACCAACTGAACCATGGTGTAAAATTCCAAGACAGAATGAAAAGCACACCACCTTTGAATGTCGAATGTCTCCGGGACGGATAGCGTTTACTAGGCTTCCTCTCGAACGTGCTGGTTCTTCGTAACCTGGCGCCATGTGTAGCCTGGTATTCCGTCCGGCCACTGGAAAGCAAACATTTCACTGCATGCTACCAATATCAGAATGTCAGTACATTATACGTATTTGGAAGTGAACTTTTATTTCCAAGAGCTCCAATGTAAATTTCAACTTATCTCAAACTCGTTTGGTAAAGACACACACTAAATTTAGCCTTCCGTTTGAAAATAAAATCACTGTTGCCAAATCCAGGCTGTATTATATTTCCGCCAAAGGACAAAACCTGCAATTTAGGTACCAGCCACTTGACTGCACAAACCAAGCAGGTCTGAGTACTTGGAATATTTGACTAAGAGAACACTGATTCACACATAAAATACCTTTCCTAAAACATATTAGGTAGACATTTAACTCTTTTAAAAGGCTGTTATCAGTGACCACTTAACTAAACCTTGGCTTTCCTTGCTATGCCAAGAAAAACACTGCTGCTTTCACCAAGGCTTTCCATCAACCCAACGTCCAGCTACAGCTTCCAGGAGGCAATGCTATCTTTGTCTGATCTATCACTGCCTCGTTCCAACCACCCTCGGCTTATGATTTATCACATGGAAGGAGCCACTTGCCACCTGCTTTAACTGCCTCCAAGGGGCAAACTCATCTCCAAACTCCCTTCTCACGCTGGGCTGGACCAAGTCCCACGGAAGTGTCCTGCCAGGATGGAAACCCCGCCTGGGCAACCTCAACAGTCCAGCCCTGCTCACTTGGAGCACAGTAGACTTCAGCACACCGTGCAACGTCTCTGCCAGGCTTTGCAGTTATGACATCTTCCTTCTATCCTTCCTTCGCAGGACCCACGAGTCGATTCTTTCTCAAAAAGGACTCCACCCCCCCCCACTCCCCTCTGCAGCATTTAAAACTACATTCAAACCAAGCGATTCTTTAAACACAAGTGCACAGACATTTCCGTGCACAGCAGAAAAATGTGAAATGAACAAATCGTTTGGCATCTTAAATAGAGTTCAAGGACATGCCACGTGTGAGAAGAGGTTATGAAACCATGTGAAGTTTTAGATCTTGTAACAGCAATTCTCAGATCTGTAAACATGCCTCAGGAATCGACCCTGGGAGTGCATTTAAAATGCACATTCCCAGGCCTTATTCATACAGCCACACGTGAGTCCCCATAGATTCTGATTACAAAGGCCTTAGATGAGGTCCTAAATCCTCATTTTAAAAAAACACCCAGGGGGCTTCCCTGGTGGCGCAGTGGTTGAGAATCTGCCTGCTAATGCAGGGGACACGGGTTCGAGCGCTGGTCTGGGAAGATCCCACATGCCGCAGAGCAACTAGGCCCGTGAGCCGCAACTACTGAGCCTGTGCATTTGGAGCCTGTGCTCCGCAACAAGAGAGGCCATGACAGTGAGAGGCCCGTGCACCGCGATGAAGAGCGGCCCCTGCTTGCCACAACTAGAGAAAGCCCTCACATAGAAACGAAGACCCAACCCAGGCAAAAATAAATAAATAAATAAATAAATGGAAAGAAGGCTCAACATTAAAAAAAAAAAGTGCTCATCAGTAGTAACCAAGGAAAGAAAATTAAAACCACAGGGATATTAAAAAAACAAAACAAAAAACACCCAGGGAGTTCTCATGCACTTTGAGAGACATGGTCTTAGAAATGTAAGTAGAAATATATCAGAATAAACTTTTCTTTCTTCAGGGTCTTTTCAGATTCAAATATTCCTGAGCCCAGCCTGGGTCACACACACACACGGTGACATCTGCTCTCATTCTTGTCACCAAATTTCTTGATGTTGGCATGTGACAGGCGATACAGTAGTGGTTAAAATATAAGACATAAGACCCAGACTGCCTGGGGTTGAATCTCAGCTCTACCACTGACTGGCTGTGACTTCGGGCAGATTATATACCCCACCCCCAGACCTAGTTCCCTTATTTGTACAATGGGTATAATCTGAGGACCCATCTCATTAAGGCCATGGGGAGGATTACGAGTTGGTACATGAGAAGCTCTAGTGCAGTGTGGTCGACAGAGCTTTCCAAAACGACGCTCGTGTTCTACATCAGCACGGCCCAATGTGGCAGCCACCCATCTCACTTGTACCAGGCACCTGAAGCATGGTTAGAGAGACCAAGGAGCCAATTTTTAAATGCACTGAACATGAATTAATTTAGATAGCCACATGTAGCTCGCATCTACTGTATTAGACAGCACAGTTCCAGCTAAATGTCAGCTGTTAATAATTTTGTGATTATTAGCTTCATCTTATCGATGAGGATGCGGAGGCTAGAAGAGCTCTGGCGACTCCACGAAAGGTCAGATGCTAAGAAAGAAGCAGGGGCAGGACGTCCAACCCAAGCCTCCAGATGCAGGTCCACTGCTCCTTTCACCAAAACATCACGGCTGCCCTCCTACAAGACACATGACCGTGTTGTAAAAACGGTGCCTACCTGAACCTGAAGCGAGAGCCCAGTCTGATAAAGTCCGATCTGTTGGACTTGCTGTTTCCCGGCGTCCGCAGCCGGAAGAAGGCGTGGTGCTCCACGGCGCACTTCCACAGATGCTTGCAGGTCCGGGCGCTGTCCAGGCGGAACACGAACGTGTGCTCCTGTTCCCGGCCCTCGGAGGTGAAGCACGGGGGTCCCGGTGAGTGGGGATTTGTAACACTGACTCAGGATGACTCACTCACAGCAAGGCGGAGGAACGGAGGCAAGGCTTACCTGGTCATCGTCCTCCACCACCACCAGCGTCAATTTGCTCTTTTTAAAATCCATTTTGGTAATTTTTGGCCTGGCCAGAGAGAAAGCATTTTCAAAGCACAGTCTGCAGCAGCGCTGTCTACCCATCACACCGCCGTTTCCTTTCTACCGTTTAAGCTCAGATTTGCTCAAGGAATCACTCATTCATGTTAAGTGTGATTATCCATCCAGAAGCGCCACTGCCATTTGTCAGACACCCACAAATGCAAGAATACGTGTGTTTTAAAAATGAATCTGGGTGTTGCAAATATCCCTTGATCATCACCCATCACATATAATTCCACCACAAAATAGGAAAAGACATTTTTAATATAGGACAAAACTAAATTACCAAAAGAATAAGCCTATTTTGTTAGCTCCTTCAAAGATTAAAATGCCTGTCGGGGTCAGTCCAAGAGAATATTCACAGCCATCTCTTCCCTACAAATAAACGAAGGCACAGTCGGTAGAGGGTTCTAACAGGTCGTCACAGAGCAGAATGCAAAACAGTTTCCTCACCGCATTACTTTGTTTGCACATTGTTTACACGTTTTTCAGTCACCGGGAAAACCAATTACTTAAACGCACACGGTTCTTACCCTGACAACGTGCATGTCTACCCCATACATTTCCAGCCACTTCGCTTTATTCAGATAGGAGAGTTCCGCCTGGGCAGGGCTCTTTCCCCTTAGAAAAACCAACGAGACACATGTGAACTGCAACGCGTACACCCACACAAGCCTGAAGGGCACGGCCCCATGAAGGGGTGCTTGGGGCAATTAAAGGGATGAGGGCTACCGATTTACATCAACATGACACGACCTCCAAGAACAGACTGTTAACTGAGCGGAAAGAGGACAAGGCAGGGCTTATAATAGGAACGCTTAGGGAGACGACTCTGTGTGTGTAGGTTCGTGCATGCGTGTGCGGAGGAGAAAGGCTGGAAGGATACACAGCTGGCTGCTCACGGCGGCTTCGTGCAGGCAGGAGCGTGGGTGGGGTGTGGCAGGGACTGGGGCAAGACTCCACGCCCGCCCGCCCGTTTCTACGTTGTTGTTTCAATGGGATATGAGAATGTGCTACTGTCACCTTGCATCTGCAAAGGAGCCAGAATGGCTGTGGGACAATGGGAAACCACGCTCGGTTTCTGAGTCCAAGAGTGACTGGGCACAGGCAGTGTCTGGGGAAGATGGGCCAGGCGGGAGGAGAGGCGGTGGCCCTGTTATCCAGGCATAAAACTGCTAGACTAGGGTGACTAAGGGAGGAAAGGGACAAAGCAAGAGAGAAGTGGCAGGGCCGGACTTAGCTGTGGTGACCACGTGTCCTGAAATACACCTCTACAACACATGGTCTCAAACATGAGTGTCCCTGTAAGGAACCCCAGGACACATTTCTAAAGGGTCTGCCCTAGCAGTCCAGGCCATGGACAGAGCCCCAGGTGTGTGGGACCGGGTGGATCAAGGCAGCACCCCTCTGCCTTGGTTAGGAGGCCAGGATGGCCATGGCGTCCCTGGCTATGCAACGAGCAAATCAGGACCAGGCCCTGTACTTCAGAGGAAGAAACAGGAGTATGGCTTGGTTTTTACTGTACATCTCTGGAAAGAGAGAGGTCCTGTGGGCCTTTGAAAAACAGGACTGAAGCACGGGAGAGAAAGAAGTGAAGAGCTGGAGCTGCGATTTTACAGTCATCAACAAAGCCACTCTGCCATCCAATAGAAGAGTCTGACAAATGCTTACAAATGACCAAATGCATATATCAGAATGTTAGATGGTAGCATCAAGGTACCTGCACTCTTTCCACCTCTGGAAGATATCAAATTCCATCGCTTCTGTCTGATTTGGAATGAACCGAAACTCAGACACAAGCTCTGGTGTATGTTCTGGAAGCTCGCACTCCCCAAGCTCGGCTGCAGGTTTCATAAAAGGGAGAAAACAGGAGACAGTGAATGCTTTTGGTTATTGCAGCACCAGGTCCAAAGGCACTTGGCCTGACTGTAAACAGCACAGGTACCCCCTCATGTATAACCAACTCCCCGCTTTCAGGAGGATTTAACTCCCACTCGGTCCCCACATGTACGTTCAGAATCCCCATGAAATCACTCCAATGCGCTCCCCACCAGGCCATACACCATCATCTCAGTTATGACTATCCCTCTCCCGACTATTTCTCTGGCCCAGGGAGGCCCTGATTACATTTCCCCCACAAAATTGTAGTGTCTGAATTTGCAATAAAAGGCAACTGCAGGGAACGGGGACCCATCCAGCAACATCCATGTAACAAGGCTCTCGTTAAGGGTGGGTCTGAACAGCACTCCAGAGTCTGCAGTGCTGGAGAGGACCAATCAAGAATGCGGTACAGGCAGAATCAGGGAGAAAAAATCTGGCAGGAGGGAGAAGGAAGGAGTGAGGAGTGAGGGAGGAGGGGGTGAGAAGGCCACGGGAGCAACTGCGGCAACTCAGGCAGAAGCTGGGAGGGAGCTGGCTGTGCAGAAGGGAGCAGCAGCCACGCGGGCGATCCCAGCAAAAGGCCCGAAGCTGCCGCTTGGTCCTGGCTCTTGCCCAGTGCCCCAGGGAATGCAGGGCCCGAGGACACAGGGGGCCCATTCCTCCAGGATATGAATGAGAAAGTCCACTCTCTCCACTCCCCCTACCCTTGCAGTGCAGGAGGCAGACCCCAGAAGGAAAAGGAATCCTCCAGGGGTTCCTCTATATCTTGTTTGCTATGAACTCTAATTACCTCTGATACCTTGCTGCACAAAGTGTGGTCCGCAGACCAGCAGCGTGGGCCTGCTCACCATGCACAATCGCAGGCCCCACCCTGGACCTGCTGCAGCAAACCCACCACGTGCCCAGGAGGGTGGTGCACACATTACTTTGAAAAGCACTCATCTTCGACAGCGGTTTTCGAATGCACCAGAATTGCCTAGAGGGCTCGTTCGAACACACGTTGCTGGCCCCCATCCCCGGAGGTTCTAAATCCACAGGTTTGGAACAAGGCCTGAAAACTTGCATTTCTAACAAGTTCCCAGGGGATGCTGACGCAGCTGATGCAGTATGTTCCCAGGGAACACACGCTGAGAATCACGGCTTAACACGACATCCCACAGACCAGCCAGCAAATGACCAAACACCCCCAGTGACAGCAACGCACTATGAACCCAGCAGCCCTTTCCAGTGGCTTCTGAGCCCCAATCCCAGAGCCCACCTTTCAGGAAAGGGACTCCAGTTGGCTCACAGGAGAAGAGGTTAAAATGTTCCTGTCCACACAGAGGAAGCAGCTATACCATACTCGGAGGGGTGGTGGGAGGACTGCAGGAGACGGTGTCTGACACAGGGTGGGGACCTAGTGACTGTCCCCTCACCTGACTGCAGCCCCTCATCTGCAGCTCTCAACTGGACAGCACCCCTAATACCACCAGGTGGTCTGGGTCAGGATGTGCAGCTGCTTGGTGCCTTGGGCAAAGTCACAAATGAAGATCGTGACATATTTGCCCAGAAGAGGTGAGGGCTGGGCTCCCAAGGCTGAGGGCCACGACTGACAGCTGACCAAGATGTCACCCTGAAGCTAGGGACCTGGCAAGGCTAGAAGGGCAGTCTGGGAAGATATCTCCTTGATATGAACCATGCTGCACCCATGGGCCAAAGTGAGCCCTGTGTTTACTGGTGTGTCTGCACAAGACTGGATTAACTGTGCATCTGACATCATCAAGCACAGGAGCGAGAAGCCAATGACGAGGTTCCCCCGAGATCAGGCAAGGGGGACACTTTGCTGCCTTCCTTCCAAGAACCTGCCGGCAAGAGGACACTTTGCTCAGTCTTTGAACTCTGCAGCCAGGGTCCCAGCTGTGAAGGGTGTGGGGCGTGGTGGAAACAGCTCAGAGGCAGGAGGGCTTGACACCCAACTTGACCATATACTACCTGTGTGACCTGGGCAAGTCACTTAACTGTCCTGGGTCTCTGATGCCTTATCCACAAAAGGGAAACTGACAAAGATGAAACAAGATCATGGACACACAACAAATGACTATCCCATTCTTCTCCTCCCTTCTTCTTCTTTGTGCCTGAAATAATGTCCAAATCAACAAGCAGGGCCACTGCATCACAACTCATGAGGCATCAATTCAAGGACAACTGCAGCAAGACACGTATTCAAGGCTCAAGCATGGGAAGAAGTACACAAACTTTCACTGTGCAAACCCACAGAGGCTCTCTAGCGATCTTCATAGTCCAAGGCAAACCGGCTTCTCTGCGCCTGAACTAGAAGCATTTACTGATGGGCTGGGGGGAGGAGGGGACATGGAGAGACAATGTGACAAAAACTTCCCCATTTCCGTGTCTACATCTTCAGTTTTTCTTTGTACCTGACATAATGACTGCATCTTAAATTACACTAATGTTGTGGTTCCAACTCAGATAGGTAATTTCTCCAAGAAGGGCTCAAATGACAGCTGGTATTCTCGTCTGCCTCGGCTGCAGGGCAAGGCAAATGGTTCTCCTAGAGCTGGGTGATGCCTTCATCACTTGGGGGCAGGCAGGGTGGTGACATCTGTGCCTCATCATCCTCTAATCATTTAGGACGTGTGCCAATGGCTTTAGGAAGAACCTCTCAGGTGGACTGACGGCCCCAGGTCTGACATGGATGCTTTCATCCCATTAACTACACCCTGCCATCTACTGCTGGGCCACCAAGCCTGACAGTATGACCTCCTGGCAGCTCAGAAACTCTAGGGTGGATGCAACTAGGCAAGCTGGTGAAATACAGATTGGTCCAAGTGGACAGTCCATTTCCAAGTTCCCCAAGCCACTGCACATGGTTATGGTACTTACCATAAGGACCACTGTATTAGGAAAATATGGATGTGAAGCACTTAGCATTGTATTTAGCACAGACGGTTACCTCCAACACAAGTGCCTTCAGACCACATGGGCAGACTGCCCTTCAGCCAAAGTCCATGGGTGGGGGGGCTCTTCAACTTCATTCTGCACTTACTGAGCACCTATTATATGCCAAGTCCCCACTAGATAATAAGCACTAAAGTGGTAGATGGACCTAGAGTCTGTCATACACAGTGAAGTAAGTCAGAAAGGGAAAAACAAATACAGCATGCTAATGCATATACATGGAATCTAAAAAAAAAATGGTTCTGATGAACCTAGGGGCAGGACAGGAATAAAGATGCAGACGTAGAGAATGGACTTGAGGACACGGGGCGGGGTTGGGGGTGGAAGGGTAAGCTGGGACGAAGTGAAAGAATAGCATTGACATATATACACTACCAAATGTAAAATAGATAGCTAGTGGGAAGCAACCACATAGCACAGGGAGATCAGCTCGGTGCTCTGTGACCACCTAGAGGGGTGGGATAGGGAGGGTGGGAGGGAGATGCAAGAGGGAGGGGATATAGGGATACATGTATACATATAGCTGATTCACTTTGTTATACAGCAGCAACTAACAAAACAATGTAAAGCAATTATACTCCAATAAAGATGAAAAAAAAATATATATATACATAAATAAATGAAAAAAAAAAGCAGTAAAGGTGACTAAGGAATGGAAGTATCAGGGAATGGGAGTAACCTGGTCATTAAAAACCTTCTTTATAAGTACAAACATGACAGAATATATGTACTAAAATTACCAAGTAGAAAATCATACAAAAAAATTTGTGTATGAGTCTGATCAGAACTACATTTTTAAAACTCAAACTCATAGACAGAAACTCTGCTTGTCTGTGGGTAGGACCGCAGGTTACGTTCTTCCTTCTACTCGTCTGATTGTTGTCCTGATATTCTGTAATAAGCCTGTACTGATTTTATAATTTGAAAAGACTTAGATCAACTTTTAAAACTTGGTAAATACAAAAGTCAGAAGCCAAATCTTACTATGGCCACTCAAAAATACTTAGTAGTTATAAATGAATACATCATAATTCATTATCCCATAGAAGCTCTGATAAACGAGTCCGCAATATATGTCTATCCGATGTGCTGATGAAATTCCTCATATACAGTTACACGTTAGTATCCTTTTAGTTAGTGCTGGCAACTTTAACAAGTGTTTCTTGTGCATGTTAAACTAAAAATCCACCAGTGCATCAGACAGATGGAACAGTCAACGTTGAGAGACAGGCAACCCTCTTACCGTCCAATTCCCACCCACATGCTGATGACTCTCCCCTGTCAGTGCTTCCAGCCTGACCTGTCTGGTGAGCCAGATACAGACTCAAGAAGCTCCCAGAGGCCCCACTGGCCCCTCTCAGCCAAGAGACCCTACACAGATGTCCCCCCACTGGAGCCCACCTTTTCTTCTAACCATTCACTGTCACCATCTCCCATCCTTGGTAGCAGCCTGTGAGTCATCTCTGTCTCCTCTCTCAACACTGAGCCTAATGACCAGGTCCTTCTCCTTGTACCGCTGATGCTATTTTGGGGTGTGTGTTTAACCCCCAGCCTTAGTTTCGGTTTGTTACAGCTACACCTCCTCACTTCACCCCCAGCCCCAGTCTTGGTCTTGCCCCCACCCCTTCTCCCCATCACAGCCACTGTGGCCTTTCTAAAATGCACGTCTGACCAGGCCTGCCTCCCGCTCAAGAGCCTTCCAAGACGCCATGTTGACAGCACGAAGTTCATGCGCTTTAAATGGGGTCAAGGTCACCCGCCCCTCCAGGTTTTTGAACTTGGCCCTCTGACACCAATCAACTGCTAGTGCCTCTCCGCACTTTTCTACTTTGTGCCTTGGTTCCTCTGTTCATCTCCATCTACCGTTCCCCCGACAGGCCTCCACCTTCCAAGCCTCCTGCAGGTCTCTCTTCCTGAAGGAACCACACTGTACTCTGTACGTACACACAGGAGTATGTGATCCGGCCACGAGGTCCTCATGGGACTGAAAGCTACTTGGGGACGGAGACCAAAGCAGAGTACTGTGCCTGGTACACAGGAGACCCTCATTTGTTGAAATGAAAAGCAACAACTTTAAAATGCTAATTACCACTAAGGAATAATGTACCTTGGAGACAGAGAGCAGATAACTCCACAGCTGTTTCATATGGGCATTTCAATCTTGGAAGGGAAAAAAAGAAAAGAAATTAACTGTAAATACGAACTTTAATATTCATAACCATACAAAATGTCACTAACATCATTTCTCAGAAGGTAGTGATATTTAGATAATGATTTTTGTTCTCGGTGGTTTCTATTTTTGCTGTCTACATTAAAAAATGCAAACAAGCTGACTTACACTCCCTATTTCCCAAAGTCAGTTCTCATCATATGGTAAAATAACCCCATTTAGGTATAGTTCCTCTCAACTCTGAGTAGAGTGGGCAATTTTACTGAATCTGGCAAGAACTGGGAAGTCTGGGAAACTGAATGGAAAGCCTTCCCTTTGCCGTATTATTTTTAAACTTATTTTATCTTGGTCTAGTACCTGCATCTTTTGAAGCTGCCTTCACTCTTTCTTGAAACGAGGTCATATAGTGTTACAAATAAACAGAAACCATATCTAATATTGCCAGGACAGCTGGATACACTCAAGCAATCGAATAACTGAGGCATCACCACAGAGGTGTATTACTACAAATCCAGGGATCTCATTCATATTTACTATTACAAATTTAGTTAGAAAAATAATAATGACATACATTGGTATAGCACTTCATGGTTTTCAAAGCCTTTTCATATATGTATATTATCCAATTTGGTCAACGCATCAAGAGTGTCAGCCCCTAGGATGGGTGTTGTCTGTGCTCCCCATCCCCACCTCAGAAATGAGGAACTGAGTGTTCAAGTGTCCTGCCCACAGACGGCCAGCTGGTAGAGGCAACGCTGGGGCCGCCAGAACACTATTCTGCTATGAATTCAGTTAATCAGGCTGACATGCACGTCAACTGCAAAGTACTGTACAAATGCAAGGCATCGCCATTAATATTTTTCCAGACCAAAGACAATCACCAGTTAAGAGGCTTTTAGTATGAGAAGCACAGTATGGAGAGAGAGAGAGAAATACACACACAATCGAAGATCTGTATTGCATGGTTGAATAAGGCAAATGTATACACTGTACAATCTACTTGTTCTATAGTGTACATTCCACTAGGATTCTCATAGCACATATTCTACAGACAGCTTCCAAATTCGGAAATCACATTTTAAATCTCCTTCAGATTATATTCAAAATCAAAATGTATTCTTGTCAATAATAGCAGGTATTGCTTTTTAGATTCAGTATATCTTAGTTGTTCATGTAACAGAAAAATAGTCAATATGTCTGGTGAAAAATGATACAACTGTAAAAGTTATGACTGCTGAAATCTCATATCCTTAAAATACATACTGCCTGTGAAACCAACCATTTCAGTGCCAGTGCTTCTCGTGCTCAACAATCATTGTATAGCCAGAGGCCTAGTGTTTAAAAACCATTTTTAGGAGAGGAAAAGGAAATGAGATGAGATGTCTAAAACTCTTTCTACTAGAATCAGAACATAACCTCTTTACATTACTTAAATGCAGATGGTGATGAGTGAGGCTTTTGGATGATCCAAATACTTGTCAGTGTATACATACTAATAATGTATCTTGCTTGCAAATACGACAAAAGCCGTTATGAATGGGGCAGTGATGTGATCAGGGAGAGAATTATTCCCAGATACACATCACTTAAGATATTAAATGCTCTTGGAAATGCTTCAAGCCATATAGTAATCACGTGAAATAAGATGATGATGAAAGTGATACAAGTATTAGACTCACTTTACAATGCCTGGTGTACTTTTTTTGAATTTTGAAAAGGGAACAAGGGTAAAGAGTTAAAAAAACACACACGGTGAACTATTTAGAAAATATACTATGATCTATCCTGAGTTAAGAGTTAGAACAAAAACATACTTACTTTCCTGAAAGAATGTCATGCCTGAGTTGTAAAACAAACAGGTACCTGACAAACATATACAAAAGTCAACAGAGGGTAACTCCTCCAGTCCCCAACTTCCCATCACAAATCCCACCCCACACACAGCCCGGAATTCTGCATTGTAAAAAGGGAGTCCAAATCAAATGAGAACTTGGGTGGAAGCATCTCCTCCTGTCTCCAGGAAGGCATCCCAGAATCCAGCTAGGAAGGTGAGCGCATGTAGGAATTCGCAAGATACTTGGGGGATGGAACATGGAGCACTGCACAGTCCAATGACACCTCCACGTGCCCTTGGGGCTCCAGGAGAGACACACACACACACGTGCACACGCACGCAGGGCTCACACGCAGCATGCAACGTGTCCAATCCAACAGGCAGGGTAGAGCCACTGCATTGGGCCCTCAGCCGGCCCACCAGCAGATTCCAGAAAGGCTGCAGCTGATTGTATCAAAAAATTTACAGCTGACTGTAGTTAGCAACCACTGGAGGCTTTTTTTCTGATTCAGTTTAACTGCAGACTCTGCCTTTGAAAAAACAAAGTACACGTGTGCACACACAGACACACACACAGACACAGACACACACACAGGAAACAAAAATACTGGAATTGGATGGCAGCTGGTCACAGGGGTAATGGAAAATGGGGAGAAAGGCAGCAAATAACACAAGTGCAGTTCACTGAAGTAAAAGATTAAGTGTTCTTTTTACCAGGAGGATGTGGGCATCAGAACCACTTACAGTGCTTTGTAAAAACCAAAGCTGCCCATGCTCCACTCCATACCTACAGAATAAGAATCTTACACACAAGAGTGGTCCCCAGAAATCTGATTTGTTCAAAAGCCTCCCCAGTGTTTCTGATTCACAAACCCTGGTTAAGAATCACTGGCTTTGATGACAGCTAGAAGCAGCACACTTCATAAAGGACTCTAAAGAGAAACACTAGGATAATGTAATTTGTTTGAACTTTGAAAACAATGCACACGGTCACTCTCTGTGGAATGGATATAGGACAATGTGGGTGACGCAGACATGTGGGTGGTGGTGAAGGTTCTAGTACATTCCAGAATGTTACTACTTCTGAGAAGTGCTCAACCACCATTAAACTGAGTACCCACATCAAGGAGGACACAATGCTGACGTGGCCAGAACTTCCAATTCCTATAGGAAAACCTAACCGCAGAAGCCCCCAGGCCGCTCCCATGGGGGGCATGGTGATAAAGTCGGTCTTTATAAACTATTACTTAGGGGGTCACCTCCAAGCCAGTGGCCACCACCATGGATCACCCAGAAGCTTACATGTCACCACAACTGTCCATTACAGACAATGACAAGGAGATTCTGGGGACATCAAAAGCAGCAGAAAGCTGAGTAGAGAATCTCACTGATAGAAGGGTGGCTGGAGGGAAAGTCCACACATAAAATGTTCTTTAAGCCTCTTTTGCTTTGACACTATTTCTGAAGTCTAAGAGACAGGCAAGGGCAGGTGCACTATAAAAGAAATTCAGTGGGGCGGAAAGATACCATGATGGAATTCTAACAACTTTGATATTGTAATAATCAAGGGAATATTTCGCAGTTGCTTAAAAAAATAAGGTGGCAATTTTGGAGGGAGAGATGCTCTTCTAATATTTGCCTTCTCTTTTTGTATCTGAGACAAAATTAAAGTGCCATAGACCAACTAGCCAGTTTACCCAAGGTCCAACAAAATAGGAATGTGACAAGAAAATAAATTTTTAAATTTTGATTCACTATGAAAAAGGTCCAGTCAAGCAAAGTGTGGATTTTCAACAGAATACAGAGATAAGCACACACAAAGTGCTAATAACAGTTGCTCAGAATATAAAGACAGCAGATGAAAGAGGCAGCAAACCCACAGTTTAGAAGACCCATGGATTGTAAGTAAGGCAAGTGCTACGGGGTGTGGGTGGGTAGGAGGATCTTGTTTTGCATCTTGTCTTACCTTGTAAACTCTTCACGAAGGTTGTTCGGTTCTGAAGAATAATATTTAACTCGAAAGTGCAAAGCATAAGCAGGTCCAACTAAGCATTTGGAGATGGAAGGTTGAAGATCACAGAATGGACAAAAGGAAAAACATGTTAAATCTATTAACATATCCACCACGGACTCTGGGAGGTAACAACAGAACATACAAAGCTAGTAAGTTCTTTTCAATACTAGTTTGGAAAACTAAAATGGACTTCAGTTTTTTTTTTTTTTTTTTTTTTTTTTGTGGTACGCGGGCCTCTCACTGCTGTGGCCTCTCCCGTTGCGGAGCACAGGCTCCGGACGCGCAGGCTCAGCAGCCATGGCTCACGGGCCCAGCCGCTCCGCGGCATATGGGATCCTCCCAGACCGGGGCACGAACCCGTATCCCCTGCATCAGCAGGCGGACTCTCAACCACTGCGCCACCAGGGAGGCCCTGGACTTCAGTTTTGACAAAGATAGTTTAGCTAGTAATCTCATTCTGGAAAAAAACCCTCATCATCTAGATGAATTACTAAGAGCTAACCTTTTACTTTCACCCCTGATTGCCAAGATACTCCAAAGTGATACTAACTTTTAACAAAATACTAAGTGGGCTAAAGGAAAGTGACACATAAACAGTCAAGTGTTCTGTAATCTAAAAAATACTATGGTAGGGCTTCCCTGGTGGTGCAGTGGTTGAGAGTCCGCCTGCCGATGCAGGGGACGCGGGTTCATGCCCCGGTCCGGGAAGATCCCACATGCTGCGGAGCGGCTAGGCCCATGAGCCATGGCTGCTGAGCCTGCGCGTCCGGAGCCTGTGCTCCGCAACGGGAGAGGCCACAATAGTGAGAGGCCCGTGTACCACAAAAAAAAAAAAAAAAAAAAAAAAGTATTAAATTAAAAAAAATTACTCATACATAAACCACATTGAAGAAATCTGGTTACCACAACTATAAAATCAGAGAGCCAGACCAGACTGTCAAAGATCCTTCCTGCTCTCCCATTCTCTGAATCTACTTCATAACTCATGAGAAAATGAATGTCACAGGTATAAACTCACGTTTCTGAACAGCATATTTATCAGTCCTCATTGGGAGAAGTGTCTGATTTCAAATGAGGGCATAGTCTGTTTTTTAACATCTACTAAAAACTCTTATTCAAATTTTAAACTCTAATATTTAGCCAGCCTTAGGAAATTAAAATTCATCCTTAAAATTGAATCCATTTGAAAATGCTCCCGAGTTCTAATGAAAATGTAATACCTCAAAACATTGGCAAAGGAGTTTACTCTCTGATAAAAGAAGGTAGTAAATTAAATTCTGCTTACTTACTTTTCATCTGCTTTTTTATGGGTTTGGAATGATCCAGCCAGTGCTGAAAGAAAGAAAACAAATTTTTTCTTAGGAATAGTTCATCAGTAAGATTACACAGTCCCTTGGAGTTACCCTGCCCTACAACTCTTAGTAATTAAAACCAGGGATTGTACCAGATCATGAGCTCTTAGGCTGGGGATCTGCAAACAGCTTGGAATGGTATAAAAATACCTGTGCTACATGAAAAGATGCTCAACATCACTAATTATTAGACAAATGCAAATCAAAACCACAACAAGGTATCACCTCACATGGGTCAGAATGGGCATCAACAAAAAGTCTACAAATAATAAATGCTGGAGAGGATAAGGGAAAAGTGAACCCTCACACACTGCTGGTGGGAATGTAAATTGGAGCAGCCACTATGGAGAACAATATGGAGGTCCCTTAAAAAATGAAAAATAGAACCATTTGATCCAGCAATTCTACTCCTGGGTATATATCCAAAAAAACTGAAAACATTAATTCGAAAAGATACACACACCTCAATGTTCATAGCAGCACTATTTATAATAGCCAAGCCAAGCGCCCATCAACAGATGACTGGTTTAAGAAGATGTGTGTGTGTGTGTGTGTGTGTGTTTGTGTGTGTATAACAGACTTATTCAGCCATAAAAAAGAATGAAATATTGCCATTTGCAGCAGCATGGATGGACCTAGAGATTATCATACTAAGTGAAGTAAGTCACAGAAAGACAAATATTACATGATATCATTTATATGTGGAATCTAAAAAGTAATACAAATGAATCTATATACAAAATGGAAACACACTCACAAAAATAGAAAACAAACTTATGGTTACCAAAGGGGGAAGGGGAGAGGGATAAATTAGGAGTTTGGGATTAAACTACAGATGCAAACTACTATACATAAACTAGGTAAGCAACAAAGATTTACTGTATAGCACAGGGAACCATATTCAATATTTTGTAACAACCTATAATGGAAAATAATCTGAAAAAATATATATATATATAACTGAATCACTTTGCTGTATACCTGAAACTAACACAACATTATAAATAAACTATACTTCAATTAAAAAAAAGAAAAAATACCTATGCTTATGCACATTGAGAGCATTTCTCCTGGGGAGAGTTAGCTTTCCAAAGAGGTGCCTAAAATAACCTAACACCCTTTACCTCATTGATCTATAAAGTCCCTTCTAGTCAGTGGGGCCACCAACTGCCTTTTCCTTCTGAGTTTTCTCAAGTTACAACCAAGTCTCCGTTAATCTAGTAATGACTACAAGCCCCACCGTCGAAAATCTCTGCTCATACACAGGTTCTGGCATACTGTTGTCCTAAACTCTAAAATTTAAAACCAAAATTCATGACCCTTTAAATGACCCGCACTGAAGATGGAAAGACAGGAGGGGATTTGCCTGAGAGAATTCTGCTCTGGTCCATGAAGGCATTTCAACTTCCCCTAGTTTTCACCAGAAACACCACTTCAGTCTTATCCATCCAAGGAAACTGCAAAACCATTTCCCTCATATAAACGTTCCTCTATAACATCCAAGTTGTTGATACTACAGTCCTGAGGCGCCTCAGGAGCTTGACTTCCATGGAAATCAACATTTAGGAACGTGAAACTGTGAGCCCCTCCAGGTGAACACGAGCCTCAAAGGGCAGGGACCACGCACTCAATCATCTCTGAGTTTCCTGTGCCAAACACAGAGCCTGTACCCAGCAGGCCCATATCAGATGCTTGAGAAATAAATGTTCAACATAATTTTTTAAATGAGGCAAATAGAGACCTTCCCATCCCTTTATGTAAATTCCATGCACGTGGAACATCGCTGTTAGGATGCTGGAACAACACAGCCCGTAGCAGGTTTCTCACTAGCTGTTGAAGATCTGAGGCCAAGATACTTTCAGAAGCAATCTAAACTCTGCACGTTCTAATAATGAGAAAGGGTGGGACTAAGTGAGTACAGTGCACTCTACCCCTCACCAAAGAGCCCACTCTGACTGTGTGGGAGGAGGGGGATAAGGTAACACAGAAGCAAATAAGAAATGAATTAAAATACCATAAGCTGGGAGCAGTGCAATGGGAGACCGCGGGCTGTGTCAACCCCACTCCCCAGCTAGGCAACCATGCGATCAAAGCACCGGATCCCCACAGCCCGATGCCTATCTCAAACCTCGTGGACAGGATGCTTTATCTCACTGTTCATAGCTTTGAATGGAAAATGACCTAAATGTCCATCAACAAAGATGGATTAAAACAATGGCTCCTCCATATAATGAAATACTATTCAGCCTTTAAAACTGATTTAGGCCTATATTTATTGATGTGGCAATAGATCCACAGCACAATGTGAGATGAAAAAAAAAGGCAGGTAGGATCCCTTTATAGAAAATTATTATTTCCTATCAACATATGTCTAGAAAAATTTATAGAGGTTATTTCTGAATGTGGGACTGGGAATGACATCTACTGTTTTTCTTTTTTAATTTTCTGCATAGTTTTTTTCCTTTGAACGGGAATATTATTTTCACGGTGGTGGGCTGGGTTGCCAACTTCCATCATTTCATTCATCACTTGCCTATTGGGCAGTTTCTGATGATCAATTTGTATCATTAGAACTAAGTCTCACTGCTGCCCTCAACCAAGCTGGAAATGCTGGACCTTAGCCCCTGGGAGGACACATAAAGACTTGATAAAAACATAATATTTACTTTCCTGCCAAAGTAAGTATCATGCTAATGGCTTGGCTAAACCTGTTCTTCCCCTCACTTTCAAATCAATTTATCCTTAGCGGGCAAGGAAAGTTCTCCCTGCAACCAGTCTTCTAATCTTGTTAGCCCCAGAGGCTCAGAGATTAAGGGAGCTTGTCCCATCTCTTTCCCTTCTCAAGTCTCCTTATTGTATTTGGAATAGAACAAACTTCAGCCCACTGTTCCTCTCCCTCTACTGTCAAACTCTAATCTTTTTTTTTTTTTTTTTTTTTTGCGGTACGCGGGCCTCTCACTGTTGTGGCCTCTCCTGTTGCGGAGCACAGGCTCCGGACACGCAGGCTCAGCGGCCATGGCTCACGGGCCCAGCCGCTCCGCGGCACGTGGGATCTTCCCGGACCGGGGCACGAACCCGCGTCCCCTGCATCGGCAGGCGGACTCTCAACCACTGCGCCACCAGGGAAGCCCTCAAACTCTGATCTTGATCCAGGCCCAACCTGTGTCGTTTCCTCAGCTATAGTTTTCAACCCTGGCTGTGTGTTTCAATCACAAATACCCAGGTCCCATCCAAGATCATTAAACAGAATCTCAGATCGTTAGTGTTTTTTAAAGGCTCCCAGTGTGCCCATTAAATGTTTAGTGTTGAAGTTTTCCTGCATCCTCTCCTACCCAAGAATATGTCCTAATAATGATCCTGGGGATCTTGAAACATCCACGACCCCTTCTGAATATTGCTGTCTGAAATCTCAAGCAATTTCAGGGTTTATTAGCCAGACGTCTACAACCCGTGTTAACTGACAGGCAGATCATGGCTAGATGCTCCTCCTGGACAGCAGACACCTTTCCCTCTGACCACACTGCTAAAGAAGCCCCCCTATCAGCGACTTCCCTGGCGGTCCAGTGGTTAAGACTTCACCTTCCAATGCAGGGGTGTGGGTTCGATCCCTGGTCGGGGAGATAAGATCCCACAAGCCTTGCGGCCAATAAAACCCCAAAACATAAGCAATATTGTAACAAATGCAATGAAGACTTTAAAAATGGTCCGCATCAAAAAAAAAAATCTAAAAAAAAAGAAGCCCCCTTATCCATGAGTGCTGGCCTCCATCCTTCCCACCTAGCCACCAGCCACAGAGCCCTGCCCAGAGCAGGACCCGCCAGGATTGAGGCCTGTGAAAAGTCTGGGGCTCACAAAGCCGGGAAAAGAATCAGAAACAGCTCCATTTAAAGAGCTCCTTGACCCCGTGGTGTTCAGATCAGGTTTGCTCATCTGCATCAGAGGTGATAAGAAATCCAGTCACAAGCCTAAAACAAGAGATGATAAAATCTATCTTGTATCCAACCAGTTCAAAATGACCCGAGTTTTCTTCTTAGCTGTAGGAGCTGACCAGACTCTGATCACTCATGCTTAATCCCATAAGACCACCCTGGGACTTGAAGAGCTGGGGGCACTCAGGCCCAACGTGGCATTTAATAAATTATATCCTATACTTGGCTTGAAGCCCTATTCAGCAGCAGCAGGACCTGTCTTGGATGTTCACCTGCATTCGGCTAAGTACAGCCAGGCCGCCTGTCGGCAGAGGCCAAGGCAAATGGCTCCAGCTCTCTTAACAGATCTTTAAACCAGTCACTGGAAACAGACAGGTGCCTTTCTGAGTTCAAAGGGCAAGACATTTAACTCAAACACTCTAACAGGTATTAGGTGGTTCTGATCTGAATTTCTCATCCAAGTCCATCTGGCAAAACCCTTCCCATAAATCGAGATGTGAGATGATCTGGCAAAGCCCATCTGTTCTGATAGTACATCAGTTATAGAATTAGGACATACATAAGGCTGGTTATAGAAGTTAATTGTCTAAAATCTACACAGAAGCACTTGAATCACAATGGCCAGGAGAAGCTCAGGGGTTGAAGAGGGTCTAAAAACTCTGCCTGTACAACACTGGGCCATCACGTTTGAGTGATGGAACTCGTAACTGGCTTTCTAGTACCTCTAGATTTTCTTGGCTTGTAAAAAGTGTCTAGTTTCCATTTAAATTAGAGTTGGAAGGAATCTGAGAGATAATCATATCCAAAGGATGTAAAGAGAAAGAAGAGAATGAACACTTTTGGAGCTTATTGTGTGTGATGTTGTGACTCATAATAAGAAACGTATATATTTGGTCTTTGTCAGTTTCTGGCACAAAGCTCCTAAAACCCCTATAATTTCCTAAGTGGTAACAGCAGTGAAAGCGTCTTAACATTCATAATGAAACCCTTTCAATGATACCTGAGTTTACGTGAATGAAGTGACTTTGGGAAAGCACCTAAGGATGGGGCTTGTTGCCAGGGGAACCAAACACATGATTGATTACAGGGTTAGAACTTTCAGTCCCCCGCCACCTCCCTGACCTCTGGGAAGGGGAGAGGGGCTGGAGGTTGGATCAATCACCAATGGCCGATGATTTAATCAATCATGTCTATGTAACGCAGCCTCCATAAAAACCCAAAAGGACAAGGTTCATAGACCTTCTGGGTTGGTGAACACACGGAGGTTTGGGAGAAGCGGCGTGTTCACAGAAGGCATGAAAGCTCCCCACCTCCCCAACCCCTATACCTTGCTCTACGCATCTGTTTCAAATGGCTGTTCCTGAGTTACATCCTTTTATAATAAACTGGTAACCTAGAAAATAAACCGTTCCCCTGATTTCTGCGATTGGCTCCAGCAAATTAAACCCAAAGAGGGGGTCATGGGAAACTCCCACCTATAGCCAGTAGGTCAGAAGCACAGGTGACAACGTGGACTTGGGATTAGCACCTGAAGTGTGTGTGTACGTGCGGTGCGGGGGTTGGTGGGGAGTCCTGAGGGACTGAGCCCTTAATCCGACACTGTCATCAGGCCGACAGTGTCAGAATGCATTGCTTGTAGTGTTGGAAAAAACACCCCTTACATTATGTCACATCCATCCCTTTCTCAGGCTCCGAGCAGAGGAAGGTGGCCGTGGAGAGGGCTCAAGGTACCCTGGATCACAGCGCTAACGAGGCAGGATTCTGACTCAGGCTGTGTCGGCATCCGGTGCTCTGGGTCTCCGCACCACACCCCAGCAGGACACACCTTCTCTGCCTACGGGAGGGATCCCTCCTCATCCTTGTTCAGCATGAAGCCCTGTCAACCCATTCACGCCAGCTACTCGAGCTTTCCTTGGGGATTCACTTAAATCAACTGCAGAAACCCCTTCCCTTTATCAATAGCTTCCCACTCAGCACCAATACCTGCACATGGACAGGAAAACACTCTCTCTGCCAACATTCAGAAACAGGCTGCTGGGAGGCCTGAGACATTTCTTGAGCTGTTGCACGTCTTTGAGAAGGAGGCAGGAGATCAGAGTTCAAGTCCCAGCCCTGCCACTTGCCTGGCATGTGGCCAGGAACAAGCCCCCCGCCCCAAGCCCCCCGCCCCATCCCCTCAGCTTCCTCATCTGTGCACTGAGTGGTCCCCTAACACAAGAATCAACTCAGTGTCCGTGGCAACTGTAATGAACTGTTCAAATGAAAGGAAGGGTTTAAGATGTTTTCTCTGACAGTAACATGTCCCACTACTAGTGTTTATACTCTCCAACCCTAACCCCACATACATCTGAAATGGTAGGAGCGCCAGCAGTGTCCACACAAGTGGCAAATGTGATGACTTCCAGGCACCCATCAGGGTGAAGCCACAACAGTCCCTCTGGCGTCCACGGAGTCCTTCCAGCAGTCACCGTGTCTGTGTGTCAACCTCCCCTCACAGCCCTGGGCCTCTAATTACCCATCTACCCGATTCCGTGCTGCAAAAACCAGATGAAAAACACCTCACAAGTCTGAGACAAAGGCCAAAGACCACCTTTTCTGGATTCCTTGCTGCAAAACGGACTACCATGAAATGCTCCCTTTTCACACTTGGAGGGGCTTTGGAAGGGACTGAGGATGGCTACACCTACCCTGTAGAACGCCCGCCCCGAGATGGGGACGGAGACTTCTGCTTGGTGGGGCTACGGTTACCCCAGCCCCAAATCCCTGCCACTCCTCTGCCTGGCAAAGTCCTCTCATCCTCTGTGGCTGCGGCCCACCCCACGTTCGCCCTTCCCCTCTGATACCCTGATCACCTGATCAGCAACACTCAGCCTCCAGGCTCACAGACGGGAGGACAGTGAACAGTATAGTCTATAACCGTGAACAGTATAGTCTGAGACTTAACTTTCCAGGTTTCAGGATCTTAACACAGAAATTCTGGGATTGGTTTTTTGTTCCAAGACTCTGAGTCCTAAGATACTTTAAGTACACTAACTGTGGTGGATATTTTATTGGATAATTTTATATTTATCATAAAAAAAAAACGGAGCCCCCAGTTTTCCAAGGGACCACTTGTCTGTCTCCCTCACCAGAATGTGGCAGGTGGGGACACTGTCCAGTCTCCCTCTGCACCACAGAGCTTGTCACTGAGTAAGCTCCACGTCAAAGTTTGCTGAATGGCTACTGACTGAATGTTTTCTTTCCACGGGTGTGGCTGTGTGTACGTGGCTGTGATGTTCCCTTGTGTAATGGAATCAGTATAACCCAGTGGAAAGTGCTGGCCTTTGGAATGAGAGACCAGGTTCTGAATCCTGGCTCTGTCCCTTACTTTAACCTTTACAAGGTTTCTAGTGAGCCTCAGCTTCCTCATCTGGGAAACGGGTCTGCTTTATGGCCAGCTTCACAGATCAATACTGAATGTTAAACAAGAGTTATATAAAGCCTTTAGTTTGTTGCCTGCCTCAGAGCTCACCAGAGTAGAAACTCAGTAAACAGCACCTACCAGAACAGTCTAAGAAAGCTGGGTGGGTGCAGGCCAGAGCCCTGGGCTCTCAGAAGAAAGCTTTGATATGTAAAAATAGAACCCCTGCCCCTGCTTTGAGCTGTGCCAAAGTGACAGCTACAGAGTGGGTTCCTGGGTGGCTTTCCTGCTTTGATATGGAAAAGGGAAAGAGGAGGCCCCAGCCCCAACTGCTAAAAATAGGCGATGCCAATAGACTTTGACCTTGCTTCAGGGCTGGGCTGTGCACTATGGAAACCAGGCTTGGCTCTGCAGCAAGCTGGGAATATAAGCTGGGGATGCAGAGATCCAAGAACCCTGGAACCCCCAGCCCTCTGATTTGCATATCAGGGGCTGGGTGGGGATGTCACTCCTTGCAGGAGCCTCAATTATGGGGCAATAAGCCAATGGCCAAGTGGACCATTCCCTTCTGGGCCCCCTTCTATCACACCTGCCACCAACTGCTTTGTCCCAGGCCTTTGGGAAAAATCATTGGCTCAGCGAACTTTCCCAGAGGTCTCATCTAAATTGCTAAGGTCTCTCCCACGGACAAGGCAGCCTTGAGGTTCCAGCTAACCTCAGTGCATCACCTCTGGGGGCTGTGATGACTTCTGGTCCCCCCTGGCCTGCCCAGCTGGGAAGAAGAGACCCACACCCGTGCTGGATTACAAAACCTTTCTCTTCCATTAACTCACTGAGTCCTTCAATTTCCCTCTGAAATGGATGTTACTACGTTCACCTTGGTGTTAGGAAAACTGAGGCTCCAGAGTACAGTGTACCGAAAAGAACACTTAAAACCCGAAATCATAAAACCTGGGTTCGCACACAAGCTGTGCTACTCACTAAGTGACTTGCCAAGGTCTAAGGACTTTGGTTTCACCACCAGAGATGGAGAAATTTGACAAATGGCTCCTAAGGTCCCTTCTGGGGCTAAAGACGAAAGTTCTAGGTTGTATGCCATGTCACCAATAGTCACCAAGTTAAGAAGAGGAGGACCTAAGTCTTAGGATCTAATCAGAAAGGTTTGTTCATATACACAAATAATGACCCTGAGGCCAAATGAGCAAACTGCCAGGGAGGGCAAAATAAGCTCAGGTTTACAGAGAGGAGGAAAAACATTTTGGGAGTTCAGGACATGCTGCACGAAGGGCTGTCATCGGAGGTGGTCTTGAAAGATGGCCAGAGGTTTAAACGGGATGAGAAAGGGTGTTCCGGGAGGGGAACCAGCACAAGCAAGGTGCGGGCAGTACCAGACCCAGCCTACAATGAACCCAGCTTAGATGTCAAACCGATGAGAAGAAGAGGCCTGGGAGCTGTCGCTGCCCCACATCTCTAGGATCCTCAGAGTTCGGCAGATGAGGACCCTACGCCTGCTCTTGTGGGGAAGAAAAGCGCATCATATTCACAGAGCTGCATGCTTGAAAGGCTTTAGCACCTGCAGAATCTGAGCATCTGCAGGTGTGTGGCCTGGGAAGGACGCCTGGATCTCACCGTGAACATCCCCCCTGCTGCACAGGGCCAGGGCACCAGCGGACGGGAAAGCCTGGCAGCCAAGTGAGCAGAGGCTCACAGCAGAGTCTTTCATAGTGGAGTCACATCCTTGGCTTTCTGGGAACCCGTGTGGCTGGAAAGCAGTCGCCTGGGGATGAGGACACGCCACCAGAACAACAGGTACTTGGCTCTAATGGCAGAAATAACAGGTATCTTCTCCATGACTAGAGAAGATTTGTGGGGCAGACACACCTGCCTCTCCTTTAGACTCAGAATCACTGGACATTAGAACTAGAAGAGCTCTTGGGAGAACAGGTCCAAGAACCCCATTTTAGGGATTTTCCTGGCAGTCCGGTGGTTAAGACTCCACGCTTCCACTGCAGGGGGCGCGGGTTTGATCCTTGGTTGGGGAACTAAGATTACACATGCTGCCTGGGGTGGTCAAAAGAAAAAAAAGAGGGGCTTCCCTGCTGGCACAGTGGTTAAGAATCCACCTGTCAATGCAGGGGACACATTCAATCCCTGGTCCGGGAAGATCCCATGTGCCGCGGAGCAACTAAGCCTGTGCGTCACAACTACTAAGCCTGTGCTCTAGAGCCTGCGAGCCACAACTACTGAAGTCCGCAGGCCTAGAGCCCGTGCTCTTCAAGAGAAGCCACCGCAATGAGAAGCCCACACACCGCAACGAAGAGTAGCCCCCACTCGCCGCAACTAGAGAAAGCCCACACAGCAATGAAGAACCAACACAGCCAAAAATAAGTAAATAAATAAAAGAACCCCGTTTTACAGATGAGAAAACTGAGCCCAAGGGAGAAAAGGTGGCTTATCTGAAGCCCATCAAATGAGTTGGGGCAGATCAAGAGTAAGGTCCAGGTCTGACTCAGTCCAGGGCCATAAACAATCTGAAGCCGAAGATACCACACGTTAGGACAACAGGAGAAGGCAGAACAGAGAAGAGTTTCCGGGATGAGGAGGGCTGGCAAGTGTCAGATGCTGGGGACAGCAAGGAGGACTCTAAACTCAGCACCCAGGAAGCAACTGGAAATGGAACTCTGACGCAGGTATAGTGAGTAAATGCTGGAGGAACAGGCCAACTCCCTTAAAACAAAGTAGTAAAAAGGATGGACAGAGAGAAAAAAGAAACTTTGAGATGCAGGGAAGAAAACTCAAGGCGTTTCAGCTAAATGACTCGGTCTTCTCAGTAGGTGGCAAGGCCAACCGTGAGACCAGTCTTTGTGGGAACTGGACTACGGGTCTGTGATCCAGAGTCAGAGGGGAACCCTGGGGCATTCCAGAGTTGGGATTAACCCCCAGAGTCCACTGGGGGTTAATGAGGCTCCAAGAGCAGCTCGGGGGCTTGGACTCTGCTGAACCTGTGATCTGTGATTTGTGCTGGTGCCAAAACGCACAGCCCGTGGCTCTCCAGCAATGCCCGGCAGCCTGGGAGAAGCAGCAGAGGAAGCATATGGGCCTGCGTGCGTGTCAAAGGGAGGCCAGGGGACAGTCAGGGGAGCAGGAGAATCAAAGGGCAAGTGGGAACACGGGTGAGACAGCTGAGCTTCGCCAGGCTGGGAGGAAGGACAGAGTAGGAGGGGTTGTCGTGGGCCAAGGCCACGTGTAGAGGAACTGGAAGGATGCGATCACGGGACGTTGTCATGCGATGAGAAATGACAGAATTCTGGATCTTGGAGTGATTGGGGTGGTGACAGGACCAGAAGTGTGAGGTTTGCTCAAATGAAGCTTCAGTGAGAGGAAACCATGTCTGGAATGTTTAGAGGGGTCAGCAATTTGAGTTCTGAGGTTGCCCAGGGAAGAGAAAAACAGGCACCAGAGGCCTTGAAGGATGGGAAGGAGAGCGCTGAGGTCAGACGACACAGCACTGGGTGGTCCAACCTCAAAGGAAGCAGAACTGCATGGGGGAGGGGACAGGGAAAAGCTGGTCTGCCCTCCCCAGGGCCACAGTGGCCAGAGTGAGAGTCTCTGGCTCACAGGAAGGAATCAGGACCACGAACTCAAGGAGGCAGCTGGGGTGTTCGTGGCAATAGTCAGCGGGGTGGGGTAGTGGGCTGTCAGCAGACAGGAGGTCCTGAAGGTGGAGAGGAAGTCAGTGGTGTAGAGGGGGCATCCAGTGGGAGCAGAGGGGAGTGTCTGCCCAGCAGGCACTGTAGCCTGGGAGCACTTAAGTCCTGGCTCCACCATATCACCGCAGACTGAGCATCACAGTAACCATCTCAGGCAGACCCAATTTCCAGGCATCAACTTTGAGCATCTCCTTACAACCGTCATGGGTAGCCCCCAGGAAGTACCTAAAAAGTGTCTTTCAGGTAGAAGGGCTTAGCCACAGATGAGGAGCTCCAGGTCCCAGCTCAAACATCTCCTACCAGGGAACTCACCCTTTCATACGCTGTCTAAAATAGCACTGCCCCTTACTCTGTCTATTCCCTCACCCTCCCTTTACTTTGTCTAACGCCTCACTCTGCTTTATTTTTCTTAACACTTATTACCACCAGTCATGTTACATAGGTATTACATACATCCACTGCATTATCCACTGCTTGGAATAGGACCCAGTGCATAACAGGCACTTAATAAATAACTTTTAGATTGCTGAATAAGTTCTCTTTGAAACCCAAAGCTAGATTTTGTTGGGAAGGGAGACCCTGAAGTCTTTCCTGCTTTTTAAAAGAACAAACCTGGAGGTATCACATTCCCTGATTTCAAGCTATACTACAAAGCTACAGTAGTCTAAACGGTATGGTACAGACACAAAAACAGACATATAGGTCAATGGAACAGAATAGAGAGCCCAGAAATGAACCCACATTTATATGATCAATTAATCAATGACAAAGGAGGCAAGAATATACAATGTGGCACAGACAGTCTCTTCAATAAATGGTTTTGGGAGATCTGGACAGCTACATGCAGAAGAATCAAATTGGACTTCTATCTCACACTATGCACAAAAATAAATTCAAAATAGATAAAAGACTTAGATGTAAGACCTGAAACCATAAAACTTCTAGAAGAAAACATAGGCAGTATGCTCTTTGACAGTAGTCTTAGTAATATTTTTTGGATATGTCTCCTCAGGCAAGGGAAACAAAAGCAAAAATAAACAAATGGGACTACACCAAGCTAAAAAGCTTTTGCACAGTGAAGACAACTATCAGCAAAATGAAAATGCCACCTACTGACCAACAGAAAATCTTTGCAAGCGATACATCTGATAAGGGGTTAATATACAAAGACCTCATACAACTCAACATCAAAAAACCCAAACAGGGCTTCCCTGGTGGTGCAGTGGTTGAGAGTCCGCCTGACGATGCAGGGGACACGGGTTCGTGCCCCATTCTGGGAAGATCCCACATGCCACGGAGCGGCTGGGCCCGTGAGCCATGGCCACTGGGCCTGCGTGTCCGGAGCCTGTGCTCCGCAACGGGAAGAGGCCACAACAGTGAGAGGCCCGCGTACCACAAAAAAAAAAAAAAAAAAAAAAAAAAAACCCAAACAATCCTATTTAAAAACAGGCAGAGGATCTGAATAGACATTTTCTCAAAGAAGACATACAGATGGCCAACAGAAACGAGAAGATGCTCAATATCACTAACCATCAGGAAAATGCAAATCTAAACCACAATGAGGTATCTATCACCTCACACCTGTCAGAATGGCTATTATTAAAAACACAACAAATAACAAGTATTGACGAGGATGTGGAGAAAAGGGAACCCTCATGTACTTTTGGTAGGAATGTAAATTGATGCAGCCACTATGGAAAACAGTGTGGAGGTTTCTCAAAAAATTAAAAATAGAACTACTATATATACAGCACTTTCACTCCTGGATATTTATCCAAAGGAAAAAAACACTAATTAGAAAAGATATATGCACCCCTATGTTCCTTGCACTGTTATTTACAAGCCAAGATATGGAAGCAACCCAAGTGCCCATCAATAGATGAATGCATAAAGAAGATGTGGTATCTATAATACATACGCAATGGAATATTACTCATGCATAAAAAAATAATAAAATCTTGCCATTTGTGACAATATGGAGGGACCTAGAGGGTATTATGCTAAGTGAAATAAGTCAGATAGTGAAAAACAAACATGGTATGATATCACTTACATGTGGAATCTAAGAAACAGAACAAATGAACAAACATTACAAAACAGAAACAGAGTTACAGATACAGAGAACAAACAGGTGGTTGCCAGGGGGGAAGGAGGGAGATAGAAATAGGTGAGGGAGATTAAGACATACAAACATCCAGTAGTTGCAAAATAAGTGAGTCACAGGTATGAAATGTACAGTGTGGAGAATATAGTCAGTAACAAGGTAGTATCTCTATATGGTGACAGGTCGTAAATAGGCTTTCAGGGTGATCACTTAGCCATGTACAGAAATACTGAATTACTACGTTGTGTAACAGGAACTAACATAGTACTGTAGGTCAGTTATAAAATAAATAAAGAAATTAAAATAAATGAAAGAGTGGTTCTGAGCTGTGTCGAGTTCACACACTTGAGCACCTCCACTGCACACAGTTCTGTCTCAGGCAAAGCGGGGGAAGTCTTTGCTGACCTAACGCAACCTGCTGGAGCCTGCAAGATGGTTCTCAAGCAATGCCAAGACCCGCTCCGACTGCCCAGCCCCTGAGCCCACTAAGCCCGGCTGCAATTCAGCTGTGTTCACAGCACCTGCTTGCTACACCTGGCAAGAGTCCAGGAGAGGAGGGTAGCACAGCCTCTTCTGCTGGTTAAATACAAGCAGCATCCTTAAAAGAATTCCTATAATGATATTTCTTCTCTCTACCTACTCTAGAGATGTGCCCACACTGCATCCCTATGATTGGAAAGGTTCCCCTAGTGCAACCCCATGTGTAACGGGAACACATCTTCCTCTTCCTTTCCCAGGTACTGGCCATCTCCAGGGTGGGGCACCACGGATGCATCATCTCACATGGGCACCAGCACCTCCATCCCAATGCTCCTTACTGCAACAATATCACAGTTTTACTCCTACCAATTTTTTGCAACAATATCACAGTTTTTCTCTACCAATTTCTAGCAACCATGGATCTGTGATTAGCATGAAAAGCCAATCCATCCCATAAGGAATCAAAGGAATACATACCGCAACCTGGGCAGAGTCAAGGAACTGGAGGCCAAAGTAATCTGTTTCCACCAGGTCCAAGTGGTACACAATCTGATCAAACAAATCTTGGCCTTTGGCATGTTTCTGGAAGACAATTGGGTAGATGAAAATTTAGGATGTGACAACTGGATAAGAAACAAGATTAAAAAAAGAAAAAAACCACAAAATCATTTTTCTCTCTCTATTGCATACCTGTGTCACAGTACACAGATTTTTTAAAATGTAATTATTTGTATTATAATACAAACTCATGATTAAATCTAAGCATACATACATAATGACAACAAAAACCCACCAGACTACAACTTCACAGGATGATTAGGGAACCAATGATTTATTATGATAAATGGTAAATAAATGGGAAAAAAAAAAATCAAGCATTGATCCTGCCTTTAGCCGTAGCACTGAGTAACCAAAGAGCAGATGACAACATATACAAAAATTAACTCAAAATGAATCAAAGACCTAAATGTAAGAGTTAAAACTATAAAACTCAGAATAAAACATACACACAAATCTTCATGACCTTGGATTAGGCAACAGTTTCTTAGATAAAACACCAAAAGTGCAAGCAACAAAAGAAAAAACAAACTGGACATCGGCAAAAATGTAAAACTTTTATGCTTCAAAGAACACCAAGATATCAGGAAAGTACAAAGACAACCCTGAATGGGAGAAAATTTTACAAATCATACTTCTGACAAGGGACTTCTATCTAGAACATACAAAGAATTATTACAACTCAATAATAAAGAGACAAATATTCAATTAAAAATTAGGTCAAGGAAATAGATAGATATATAGATTAGGTAGATAGATGGTTCTCCAAAGATAGAAAAACAGCCAATAAGCATATGAAAAGATGCTCAACATCATCACTCATCAGGGAAATGCAAATCAAAACCACAATCAGACACTTCACACCCACTAGGAGGGCTATAATAAAAAAGACAGATAACCAACGTTGGAGAAATTGGAACCCTCTTATACTGCTGACAGGAATGTCAAATTGTGTAGCTGATTTAGGAAACAGCCTGGCAGTTTCTTAAACGGTTAAACCTAGAGTTACCATTTGACCCAGCAGTGACACTTCCAGGTAAATATCCAAGAAAAATGAAAACATTAAGCTCACGTAGAAACTGGTACAAAAATGTTCACAGCAGCGTTATTCCTAATAGCCAAAAAGTGGAAGCAACCCAAATGTCTATCAACTGATGAATGGATAAACAAAATGCAGTACATCCATACAATGGAATATTATTTGGCCATAAAAAAGGAATAAAGTTCTGATACATGCTACAACATCGATGGATACTGAAAACATTATACGAAGTGAAAGAGCTTGGTTACAAATGACCACGTATTATTTGAAATGTCCAGAACAGTAAGTCTAGAGACAGAAATTAGATTAGTAATTGCTTAGGGCTGCCAGGTTTGTGGGGTGACAGCGAAGATGAGTAGGATTTTTTGGAGGTTAATGAAGTGTTCTAAAATTAATTGTGGTGATAGATGCACAACTCTACGAAAATACTAAAAACCGCTAAACTGCATGCTTCAGATAGGTGAATTGTATGGTATGTGAATCTCTATAAATAAACAATTAAAAATAGTAGAGAGACAAAGTTTTTCTTTATAGTAGCATTCCAGCAAATAAATGAAGGAATAACAGAATTGCAATATCACAATTTTGCAACTTCTAATGAATGGCAGGCTCTAAGCATTGGACGCCAGTGGCTACTAACATCGCAATAGGAGACAGACAGACAACCATTATGTACCTCGCCATGAAGAACGTCCCACCACCCAAGATATAATCTTGTTCCCCACACCTCTCTTCCCACAGGAAATAAACAATCAACCCTGGGACTGATTCAACCACTAGATCCAACTGCCAACTGTAGGAAATGCAGAGGAATGTTCTAAACTACATGGGACTGCAATTGGCGAGATCCAGCTTGTGGGAAATTCTAGAACCTCCTCAGGACAAATGACCTAGTTTCCTCAACAAACAGACTATAGGGAAGAGAAGAGATGGAGGGAACACCTACAGATTAAAAGAGATTTAAAAGACGTTTTTTTTAAAAAAGGAAAGCTTAACTTGCAATATCTAGGGATGCACACTTGGGTGAGCAAACTTGGAAAGATAGTAAAGAAGTGACTGTAATAAAGTCAGAGTAGTTTTTGCTCTTGGGGCTTGGAGGGGGCGCAGGGAGGGGGCAACAGTGGACTTGCGGCCGGCTGGCAGGGTTCCAGCGTTGGACGTAGGTGGTGGTACAAGGGTGTCTGTCTACCTTCCAGTGGTTCATGAAACTGTACCTTTGCTTTCTTTGTACATCTGTACTGACGTTATACAAAGAAACAACAATAACAAAAAACAATCAAAACTACATCAATGAATTACAGTCTCTTTCCTTCCTGGAAATACTCCTCTGAAGGCATCAATTCAAAAGAAGCGGAAGACTTGACGCACAGTGGTGTTCTCTATAAATCAATCTACTGGAGAAATAAGGCAGGATCACGGGAGGCCAAAAAGAGGAACAACTGAAACTCCAATCACAGAACACAGCACCGGGGCCCACCAGCACTCCAGAATACTATTCGGCCATAACCAAAAAGAATTATGAAGATGAGACAGAAATATGGAAAATTCTTATGACAAACGTTAAGTAAACAGAGTACTTAACTCTGTTAATAGCAAGCTGTGATCCCAACTACATAAAAATATGTATGCACTGTACATGGACTACTTGATAAAAACAGGAAATTGGCAAAAACTAAAACAGCTGTGTTAGCATGGAGAAACTATGGATGGTTTTCTTCCCAAGTTTTTTTTTAACACTGGTCTTTTGGCAGTTGTTAGGCAGCAAATACAATTTCAAAAAAAAAAAAATCACAATTCTGGCACTCTCCCTCCTTGCCCATAACAATCCATCTTCTGGATGTATTTCTTCCAATTACTATCCAGTGCTATTGGCCCCATGCAACACCTATTATCACGGTGCCAATGCTTCATTAGTGGGTTTCCTAGTGGGAAAAACATAGTTAGAGTAAAGCTTTAGCAGCAGGATGTGGCAGAAAGAACTGTGCTGGGAGAAAGCAAGAGACCTGTGCTCTAGTCCCAGATGCACCATTAACTCCAACCTTAAGCAATTCACAATTTCCCCCAATCCATACGGTCATCCTGGACTTCCCCTGCAGCTGCAAATCAGACATGGCCATGGCGCCCTGAATATACAGGGCCACCAAAACTCAAATGACCCCAAATCCAACCTGCTCCCCACCTGGGTCTATTTTGGTTCAGGGCTTACCATCCAGGTATGTAATTTTAACACTCTCAGAGAATGAACTGAAAAAGCACAGTTCCCTACATGTAAAATGAGGGAGGTTAGCCCAAGTTTCTGTCTAGGTCATTCCAAATTTTACTTTTCTGATGTCTTTCTAAAGTGGCTCTTAATTTAGAATGAGCTCAAGGTGGCGGTTATGAAAAGAACCCTTCTAGGGGCAGTGAGTCCCTTCTGCCAATGCCAGACTGGCTCCTCTGCTGACAGATCCTCACTCAGCTGGACTTGGAGGTGGCATACAGCAGGGTCTGGTGGATAGGAAACACTATTTTCACTCACCTATAAACACTTCCCCCCACTCACCTCCCTCCCCCCCAAGTATGCTCTTTGGTCTCTTCTGCTGGAAAAGAGAATTCCCAATGGACCTTTCCTGCTCTAAAAAGAATCTGGTGAAATTATGAGGGCTGGAATGAACAGAAGGGTCCTTGAAACAGGTCCCAGGGAGTTAAGGGCAGGTTGGAGACAGGAGGGTCAAGACCACAGCCCTTGAATCAACCATCTTTCACTCCTCCCTGCCCACAGAGTGTCCAGTCTCAAAACTGAGAAGGTTCCAGATAACTCATCTGCACTGCCAGCCAGGACAACTTACTCAGGGCAGCCCCTAGAAGCCCACAAGCTGTCATCTCGGGCTTACTGGCCCAAACATTCCCTCCTTCGGCAGCTTCCCCAACTCTACTCTCCCCGCCCGCTCCAAGGCAGTAAGTGCCCCTCTTCTGGGTTCCCACAAGCAGGCCCATGCCTTCATTACATACACACTTATCACACTGCACCACAGCTGCCCATGTTCCTGTCTTATTCCTGCTTCAGACTGAGCACTCCCAAGGGCAGAGACCAGCTGTGTTCACCTGGATTACCACTCTCTCTTCCCTCCATCCCCAAAACACATGCTTGGCTGGCACCCAGCAGGCACTCCACAAATGTCTGTTTGCTGGATGGATGGATGGATGGATGGATGGATGGATTGGACGGATAGATGGGGCCACGAAACAAATCTTCCAGATGGGCCATGCCGAAGCACGAAAAACAGACTGATATTTCACAAGCGGCAGGGCTAAAAATGAGAATACACTCACTAAAATCTTTTCAAATTAAGTTTTCCATGAACAAGCATCTAGGGAACTGTGCTGTACTTCCAAGGCCATTTACCTAAACACAATTTTGTGGCCATTATGTGAAGTGCTGTCTAGTGATTACACCAGGAGATCTGTTAATGTGACAAGAATGGAAGCTGTTCCTTGTTGCCTCATCATTAACTGGGTCTCCCCCTCTGTGATGAATCCATTCCTTCATTCATTCAACAAATATTTACCAACTGCTCATCAAATGCCAGCCACCCTTCTAGGCATTGGGGTATGCTGGGGTCACAAGGTCTGGAAGGGAGCAGCTACAGGAAGCTACAGAAGAACAAGTCCTTCTTGCGGAGCAACGTCATCCTAAACAGCTTAAGACCTGAGCCCATAAGTAGCAATACCACTTACCTCCCTGCCTTCCCAAACAGAATATACTCAATGTAAAACCTTACAAAGTCCCCATCACCATCCTGAAATCTACCAACTACAAGACATGTATGGAGAGCTGTCCCCAAACACAGCAGGATCTAGAGAGCTCTACCCTCGAGTTCTTACAGCCACGTTGCCTAGTTTTTCTTCCTCCCGTCTCAGCACATCATTTTTTACAGGGACCAGCAACCAGTGGTTTGGAGACAGTATGTCTCTCTATAGCAGCTCCTTCTGATCTGAGAGGAGCTAAAAATAACCACATGCATTAAAATCATGTGTAAAATAAGAGTACAGAGTTGCCGGTTAAAGACTGGGTCAGGCAGGCAGCCAGCAGGGAAGGGTATGGACATCGTGATATCTTTGTTAGCCAGTCAGAGGTTCTGATTTTGCCTATTTACTGGTTCCCAGACATAGTCCCGATAAGGAAGACTGCTGGACAGCGGATATCTTGACTGTCCCCCAAATAAATGAACCAGCCTGACCCTCTTAGATAGATGCAACTGGCAATGTCTTACTGTTGACCCACTTGCAATGTAATAGGTCGACTGTGGTCCTGGAAGAACAAAGAAGATAGAAGCCAATCCGTCCAGATCTCATTAGTCTCAATAGCATAAGATGCCGTGCATCCCAGGTAGGTTTGAAAGGAGGAAATAAGCTGTGTGTGCAAGTGCTAGTCAAGCGTATACATCCTAGTTGGTGGAAAGCATAACATCTGGGCAGAGAAAGGATTTCAGGAGCCTTGCAGGCACACGAGGCTCTCTTCCATCCACCAGTTCCACATCCACCAGATGGCACGCCCCTCTGCACCCATCTTCAGAAGGCTCTCTCCTTCCTCTCCATTGTGGCTCAGGCCACATCACCTCATATATGGACCACAGCAACAGCCCCCCGAGTGGTCCAACTACCTCTAGTGTCTCCCTCCTAAAGCCCATCTTCCTTGTGTTTGCCAGAATGGTCCTCATACAACACAGCCCTCATCTCAGTCACTTTTCTGCACAGAAACATCCACCAGAGGATGAAGCGCAGGCTTCTTGGCCTGGTGCTAGGGATTCTGCATAATCTATGCCGCCCAGCCCAATACTCCTTCTCTCTCCCACAGGCCTCACGTGTACCCTGGGCTCCAGGCAAACGTGTTCTCCAACCACGACGCCCACTCACCACAGACAGCAGGTCCCACCCCTACAGTGTTGCCTGTGTCATTCCTTTGCCTAGGTGTCCTCCTCCCCTACATCCCCATTGCTGTCCCCACCTGCAACAAGCCAATCCCCATGGCCACTTTCAGGTGACAATCATCATCACTAAACTTCCTGTTGGCGGCACCCTGTCCTGTTCATCTTTGCTTCTTTATCATTCGACCTTCTAAAGCTCGAAAACATAACTGCTGACGTGGATTTAGGAGAGTCCTCAGTTCCCAAGACAGTCTTCAAACAACCCACTTTGCACAAGTCTGATCTTCCTGGTTCATCTCCACTGGGAATTCTCTACAGCCAGCTGGGACCTGGATGGAGAACCCTGGTACTACCATCTCCCTTTCCTGACTCCCTGTCTGTTCTAAAGCAGTCTAGAACACTGGTGTTTTGAAAACCATACCACACTGTGGCCTGCCCTTTTGGCTGATGAAAATGCTATGCCTTCTACAAAATATTATCAAGTTCTGGACATTTATATATGGGTTAAAAAATAACCAAAACAAGTGTGGCGAAGGTTTCGAAACCTAAGTGCAGACTTTTGCATTTGCTCCAATTAAATGTCATCTTATTTAAATTGGCCCACAATCTATCCTTTTAAGAACATTATTAAAAGGTTAACCCCCCTGGTTATTATCCCATATACCACTTACTGATCTTAGTTTTACAACGTATGGGAAATCTGATAATCAGGAACGGGTGAGGGGTGGAGGGTACGGGGTGGGGGAGGGGCGGAGTCTTTATTTCTACAGTAGTAAGGCACCCATCTGATGGTGGCCACAGCCTGGTTATAAACACACGCAGTTTTACCACAGGGGGGCCATGCCCTGGACCTCTCAGAGGCAAAAATGTTGGGTTGGGGGCTTCCCTGGTGGTGCAGTGGTTAAGAATCCACCTGCCAATGCAGGGGAATTGGGCTCGAGCCCTGGTCTGGGAAGATCCCACATGCCGGGAGCAACTAAGCCCGTGAGCCACAACTACTGAGCCCGCGCACCACAACTACTGAAGCCCACACGCCTAGAGCCCATGCTCCACAACAAGAGAAGCCACTGCAACGAGAAGCCCGTGCACCGCAACGAAGAGTAGCCCCCGCTCGCTGCAAATAGAGGAAGCCTGTGCGCAGCAATGAAGACTCAATGCAGCCAAAAATAAATAAATAAAATAAATAAATTTATTTAAAAAAATGTTGGGTTGGAAAACCAGCTCTGTTTCTTTTCTAGCAATATGACGGTGACTCTAGGCAAGCCCCACCCCGAGACTCAGCCTCTCCATCTGAAAAATGGGGTACTCTCCTCCACCCCGTCCACCTTGCTAAGTCATTATGTTAATAAAAAAGCAAGAAAGCAAATGAGCGTGCACTGTAAACTGCGGTGTCCTATACACACACAGGAATTATTATCACTTCTGTCCAAACCTTGTGTCTCTCACGTGTCCACAGGAGTAACACGATATACTTTTTGCCAAATGCTGAACAAACACTGAGGTACAGGAAGTCTGTGATCTAGTAATGCCATTTAAAGAAACACTGAGGCTAACGAGGCTTTGGGATTTTTGGTAAATCCCTGTTGGTCCCTGGAGATCAACTCCTTCCTTTCCAAGTTCGTAAACACTCCTGTTTAAACAGCTCTCGGAACTCTACCTGTTCTCATGGTGGGCTTCCTGGCCAGCGGTTCCCAGAAGGCACCTACCTCAAGGCATCTTTCAACTGTTTCTAGGAAGTGCGAATTCATGGTGAGTGACTAGCTCCTAACCCCACCCCACAACTTGGTAACTTGCTAGTTTTCTCTGAGCCTTAGCAGGAAACTAGCTCTCTATTACACGCACACGCACACAAAGCAGCCCAGGGGTCTCTGTCCCCATTGCCATCACTACTAAGTCATCACAAAGAAACATAAACTGTTTACTCCAGGATGTCGTAAACACAAATATCTGAAATTACCCCATAAAGTTACCTTGAAACTTCATCGTGAGTGAGAAATAGCATCTCAGCCATCGGCAAGATCTGGTGACTCAAAACTGGAATCTACTGATGCAAAGACTGTGCAGAAGTATCCCTGATCTGCTGGACTGAAGGCCAGGCTCTCCAACTTATAAATTCCATCTCCCAGTTGAAGAGGATCTCCATGTTTACAAAGGTTCCATGACCCCATTTTGCAGAGAAGGAGCCTGAGCCTCAGAGAGGTTACGTGACCAAGTTTATATTGCTCACAAGTAGCAGAGCTAGAATCAGGACCCGGCCTTCCGGATCCTTAGACAGGTGGACAGAGTTCTTTCCACCTCATCCCACTGTTTCTCTGGTCAGTTCATTCACCTCTTTGGCTCCAAACACATGAGCCATGTCCAGCAAACAAGAAATGTTTCTTAAGCCCAATTCAACACATGGCTGCTGAGAGCCTACTTCACATGTAGCCTTGGCTACAGCTGGGATACAGGGCCACATGGTCCAACACAAATAGATCTCATGGTGGGGTGGGGTGGGGGCAATTCCAGTTTTGTCTGGAGGGCAGGGAAGCTGTGGCAGAACGCAAAGTAGATGATTTGCTCACAAACTAACACAGAAGTCAAGACACGGTGCGTGGGGGACATCCACAGGCTGGGCAGCTCCTGGAAATTCAATTCTGGTAAAACAGGGCACATGTGATTAATTTCCTGATTTACCTGGCTAACAACCTCTTAGAACTCAGAGGACGCAGAAAAAACAACTGCCCTTGGGGACTTCCCTGGTGGCGCAGTGGTTAAGAATCTGCAGGGGACATGGGTTCGAGCCCTGGTCCGGGAAGATCCCACATGCTGCGGAGCAACCTAGCCTGTGCGCCGTAACTACCGAGCCTGCACTCTAGAGCCCGCGAGCCACAACTACTGAAGCCCGCATGCCTAGAGCCCGTGCTCTGCAACAAGAGAACCCACTGCAATGAGAAGCCCATGCACCGCAACGAAGAGTAGCCCCCGCTCACCGCAACTAGAGAAACAGCCCACGTGCAGCAACAAAGAACCAACGCAGCCAAAAATAAAATAAATTAATTAAAAAGAAAATTTACAGAAACAACTGCCCTTGGTTTTGATCAACAAGGAAGTGAGAACAATCTTAGAAGAAAGTCGTCTTGGTATGTGAGTCAGTGAAAGGAGGCAGTGACGACCAGGGTTCGCTTTCAACCAGGGGCGTGGGGCTCTCCACGTGCAACATGAGGTCTGGGTGGGCAGGTTGTAGGCTTAAGGGGTCCAGAACAGAGCACCACACTGGCTTCGACCGATGGAGAGATCAGTCTAAACACTGAGACTTCGTGTCGCATTCCTGATTCACTACTGATCAGCCCCTGTTCCAGGCTCATAAACCATCTTCAGGCCAAACTGTATTTATGTCTCAGCAAAGAGTCAAAGCTCTCAATTGTTTCTGCTGTGAGAATTAAATGGTCCCAACGGCCGTGAGCCTATGAACCTTCTTTCAACCCGTGTGGAATACCTAACGCCTCCTAATGACTTGAGTTTCTGTCTCCCTATAGCCCCTTCCAAGCACGCCTAACGCATATGACTCAGCGGTTCGTTGAAGGGAGGGGTTCCCTTTCACTCCTCAAGATGCTGAATGAAGTCTGGATACTAAAGCTACTTGATCCTGGAGAACCAGCCCTGAAAACTGGTTTCACCCAACACTTCAAATATTATACCTCCCATTCTCAATAAGAAACACTAAAACAGCACATGTTGAATACTCTTTAATTTTGGGGTAACTAGTATCAGGCACATTTTCATATGCGATCCCTACAGACCGGGACAAAAATATCAGACAACCTCCCTAACACAAAGGTCCACTGGACAAATGACTCTTAGAATTCTGGATTGGGAGCCTCTCCTGACCTTTATTATTAAGCTAGGTGAGTCATGAACCAGTCACAGTGCTCTCTGCCCAACTGAGTCCACTCGAAGCCCTCGAGAATGGGATGGGGGCAGGAGACTGCCCTGAATGACCTCTAAGGCAGGGGCTTTCCATCCCAGTGCCCTCCATCTTACATCAAAAGAGAAGCAAGTACACGGGGACTTAAAAGGTCCCCGGTGGCAAGTACCTACAGTGTTAATTTTTGTGTTAATCTTTTAAACTGTAGCCACTAAAAAAAATGGCTGCAAGGTCTTTTTCTTTTTCCCTTGCATACGGAAGAGCCTGGCGCTGCTTCAACCAAACAGAATATGGCATTAGTGATATTTTGTGATTTCCAAGGTGAGTGACAGTTCTCTTGGGATGCTTGCTCTGTGGGAAGAGCCAGCCACCATGTGAAAAATCCAACTACCCTAAGACTACCATGCTGAAGAGGCCATGAGCAGATGTTCCTCTCAACTGTCCCAGCTGAGCCCAGCCTCCAGCCATCCCTGCCAAGGTGCCAGACGTGAGTGCAGCCATCATGGACCCTCTACACCAGCCAATCTTGCAACTAAGTACTCCTGGGTGATACTAGTCGACGCCATGAGGAGCAAAAGAAAATCCCAGCTGAGCCCCACCTCAACGGGTTCTTTTTTTTTTGAACATCTTTATTGGAGTATAATTGCTTTACAATGGTGTGTTAGTTTCTGCTTTATAACAAAGTGAATCAGTTATACATATACATATGTTCCCATATCTCTTCCCTCTTGCGTCTCCCTCCCTCCCACCCCTCTGGGTGGACACAAAGCACTGAGCTGATCTCCCTGTGCTATGCGGCTGCTTCCCACTAGCTATCTATTTTATGTTTGGTAGTGTATATATGTCCATGCCACTCTCTCACTTTTTCCCAGCTTACCCTTCCCCCTGTCCGCATCCTCAAGTCCATTCTCAAGTAGGTCTGTGTCTTTATTCCCGTCTTGCCCCCCAATGGATTCTTGATCAACAGAACCCATGAACTATGATAAATGATTGTTGTTTTAAGCCACTAAGCATTGGGGGATTTTGTTATTCAATAGATAACCAGAATGAAAACCATATAGGTGCACAGATATGACACATGTGCGTGGCATGTGTGCGCACTTTATAAAAGATTTAGTATGCAAAAGTTTTTCATAACTTTAAAAAACGTTGCTTAGGAATCCCCACACTGTGATGCTAACTTAGGTATCATCTGCTTGGAGACGAGGAATTAGAATAATAAATATATTAGTTCTTAAAAAAAAAAAAAAGGATAGACAAGCCAAAAAACTGTTCTTCAGAGGCCACAAACTCTGCTTAGGAGAAAGACATTAAAATCAAGGGCTGGAATGTCTGAGGCTGCCTTGCTTTACATTCACCAACTGCTTATTAAGAACTCAATAAATTGCACTGAAAAGGAGGGAGAGGACTATTATGGATTCAAAGACACTTAAAAGACATTATTTACCAAATGCAGTGTGTTGTCTGCAGTTGGCCTCTGATCCAAACAAGCCAACCACCGACCACAAAAAGATTTTTGGGATGACGAGGGAAAGGTGAACAAGGACTTTGTATCAGACGACATTAAGGAATCATTGTTCATTTTGTTGAGTGTGATAACGGGGTGGTGGATAGATATATATAGATAGAGAGAGAGAGAGAGAGCTACCCATTTAGGTGTTAACAGGTTAAATGATAAGTTGTTTGGGAGTTGCTTTAAAATACTCCAGAGAAAAAAATAATATATGGGTGTTGTGTACATGACAGTTTCATCATACTGTTGTATGATGAGCCATACAAGTTGTCTCAACTTGTGTATTTGAAATTTTCCATAAAACTTAATGAAAACCTCACAAACTACAAAGGAGTTGAGGGTTGGAGGGTGTCAGCACGGTCTGGCCTGAGCCTTGCCTTCAAGCATCCAAGCCAGTGGCTGGGAAGAGAAACCTTTGTCCACAGGGAAGGTGATGGTGCTATGCGATGCAGAAGATGACTCCAAGCCAGTAACAGCTAATTTTCTGCCATGTCACTAACACAAAATACAATATACAGACGTCCATCCAGATTCAACTCAATACCTACTATGGACCTTAAGTCACATTTCATCCCCACCCCCAGTCTTTGGTGCAGCTTACAAAGGGGCTGCACTGCTGTACTTTGTGCCCAATTTTGCAGACACAAATAACATACTTTTACAGCAAGAAAAAAAGTATGAGCAGCAGTAAAAGCTAATTTTTTAAGCTTTGGACACCAAGGTTCACATTCTACCTAATTTCAAGGAAACAATGATTTTTATCCCTTAGAACGTTTCTGAGGGATACAGGGTTCGTTCTTTTTCTCTTTTCTAATTTATTTATTTATTTTTGGCTGCACTGGGTCTTTGTTGCTGGGCGCAGGCTTCCTCTAGTTGCGGTGAGCGGGGGCTACTCTTCGTTGCAGTGCACAGGCTTCTCATTGCAGTGGTTTCTCTTGTTGTGGAGCATGGTCTCTAGGCGCGCGGGCTTCAGTAGTTGTGGCACATGGATTCAGTAGTTGTGGCACACGGGCCTAGTTGCTCTGCAGCATGTGGGATCTTCCCCGACCAGGGTTCAAAGCCATGTCCCCTGCATTGGCAGGTGGATTCTTAACCGCTGAGCCACCAGGGAAGTCCCCAGGGTTGATTCTTAATCTTGAACGAAAGTACCACCATCTGCGGCCCAGCAGAATACAAACATGTGATATGGGACAGGACAAGCTCCTCGGCCAAACTCCAGACAGCCATGGTGACAAGGGCCCCATACGGAACCCTACTCGGCATCCGAGTTACCAAATAAGAACACAGGGATGGTCCAGAAATCGGCTCATTCAAGTCCCTCATTTTACAGACGGGGAAAAACGAGGCCAGAGGCAGGTCAGGCAACCAATACAAGGCCAGGAATAGAACGCCAGCCTTCTGACCCTGAGACCAATCCAATTTTCTTTCTGAGGACTATCTTGAGACAAATGCATTATGTTACTTGAATAGGAAAGAAAAAGACCAGCTTAGCATTTCTGCCACGAAATGGTTAAGAACCAAATAGGCAATACGAAAAATTTCAGTGTTAAAAACTCCTTGACTATAAAAAGTGCTTGGTCTGAGCAAATATTTTTGGCTTTTTAAAATGGGGGATCAGAAAAGGAAAAAAAAAAAAAAAGAAAGAAAGAAAAGAAAGAAAAAAAACCACAGGAGAAAGGAAGAAGAAAATGAAACAAATTTGTGCCTGGCTAAACAGTAACATGCAATTAAAATGATGGATGCCTTTGTGCCAGAGGCTGAGTTTGAAACAAGCTTCTGGAAGAGGGGCAGCCCTGAAAATAAACTGCCAAATTACTTTTTACTGCCAGATTGCAGATTCCCCCTCCGTGTAATTCTGAAAGGAAATAACTCCATATAAATAAATATGCAACGAATTCCCAGGAAACCCAGCCAAGAAACATGAACAGAAAGAACTAATTTCGGGTGGACGACTGCCCCCACCCATCCTGCAACTTAGGAACACGACTAAATTTGCAAAGTAAGGCAGGTCAGTGCTACCTCACATACTTCCCTAAATTACTAGGTCCTATAATGACCATTTTCTCTGTGGAGCCCTTTACAGCTCTGAAACTTCTGGGTGTCCCAACACACCCCATGATGCAGTGGCTGAAGGCATAGACTCTGGGATCAGCGTGGCAGGGATCTGAGTCCCAGCTCTGGTACCCAGCTTAGGCCGAGATTGGTGTCAGGAAACATTTTACCTGGTTGGGATGTCTGAGGATTACATGAAATGAAATGATGTATTTAACAGGGCTTGGCCCCAGGGTTCACCCATAGGGCAGGTCCGTGGATGCAGATGGCCTCATTCTAGGTAGCATATCACTCCCAGAAGATGAGCTTTACAGAGGTGGAGTGACCGGGGAGTGTTATGAGTGAACTGTGTCCCCCCAGAATTCATATCTTCAAGACCTAACCCCCCAATGCTTCCAAATGTGGCTATAATTGGAGACAGAGGTAATTAAACAGGTAATTAAGTTAAAATGAGTTCATTGGAGCGGACCCTATCCTATGACTGGTGTCCTTATAAAGAGGGAGATTAGGTCACACACACAGACAACAAGAATGCACACAGAAAAGACCATGTGAAGACAGAGGGAGAAGGGGCAGCAAGAGAGCAGCCATCTACAAGCCAAGGAGAGAGGCCTCAGAGGACACTGACTCTGCCGGCACCTTGATCTTGGAATTCCAGCCTCCAGAACTGTGAGAAGACAAATTTCTGTTGTTGAAGCCACCTAGACCATGGTCCTCTGTTATGGCATCCTGATCTGACTAGTACCGGGAGGGACACAGCTTCAAGTTAGGCCCAGTTTTGAATCTGGGCTCCACCACTCAGAGCCAGCATGACCCCCACTAAGCCCCTTAACCTTCCCAAGCCTGTTAACCTTTCCAAGCCTGTTTCTGGCCTGTGAAGTGGACATACCACAGCACGCATCCCACCAAGCAACGGTGAGGGTGGGATGAAAACATACGCAGAGGACCCCATCCAGTATGGTCACGGCTGTGCCTAGGACCTTGGACCAAGCCCTGGGAGCTTCCCACCATGTCCCTCTAGGGATCCAGAGCCTGTGCTGGGTGGCGGCCCGTAGACACTCTGCACGGCACTCCCCGGGAGCTGACGGTGAGACATGTCCCCAACAGCCTGGATACTCCTCGAGCCACAGCCCAGTCTTAGATCCCAAATTCCTCAAGTCCCACCCCTGGTTGGGATTCCATAAGGATGAACAATGAACACAGCTAGCAAATTAGCCTGCATTTTAGCACTTTCAGTGATCACACCAACTGCTAAGGCACAGAATTTCAGGGCTTAATTTACTTGGCTCTGTGTGCATAGAAGATGTTCAAAAAAGGTTAATGAGTGGAAAAGCACATACAACTTTTAACCTTGTCTCTGGTGAGCTTGGCTGTTAGGGTCATAAAACTATAACTGAGGCACCACCGTCCACGCACCTGATGGAGGGGTATACAAACAAAGCTGTCTTTTTATAGGTGGCCTTTGATTTTTTCATTCTTTTCTCTCTTTTTCCTTTGGTGAGTCAGTAGTCTTAAAAAAGTCTCCTGCCAGAAGAAGGCAGAGAATAACACATTCAGAAGAAGAAAAGGAGGGTGTGATGCCTACAGCCCCTCCATAGGTTTGGATCTGTAGAGACGGCATTGTCAAGATTATTTCCCTGAGGTATGTGGTTTGTGGTTCGTGTCAGCTACAGTGAGAAGAATCTCGACTGCAAGTTCACCACACAGAATGTGAGCCTTTCCTTACTCATGAACTAAAGAGAAAATGTTCCAATCATATATGCATTTTCAAAAGCAACAGCTGAGGACTTCCCTGGTGGCGCAGTGGTTAAGAATCCGCCTGCCAATGCAGGAGACACGGGTTAGAGCCCTGGTCAGGGAAGGGAAGATCCCACATGCCGCAGAGCAACTAAGCCCATGCACCACAACTACTGAGCCTGTGCTCTAGAGCCCGCGAGCCACAACTACCCAGCCCACATGCCACAACTACTGAAGCCCGTGCGCCTAGAGCCTGTGCTCTGCAACAAGAGAAGCCACTGCAATGAGAAGCCCGCGCACTGCAATGAAGAGCAGCCCCTGCTCGCCGCAACTAGAGAAAGCCTGTGTGCAGCAACGAAGACCCAATGCAGCCAAAAAAATAAATTAATAAATAAATAAATTTATTTTTTAAAAAAAGCAACAGTTGAATACCAAGCAAGGCAAAAGCATTAACTAGTATTATGGAATGTTACTTTAAAGTAGAAGACACAAATAGGAAATTATTTACAGAACTAAACACCTAGGTACATATGCAGTAACTCCTCATCATTTCTAACTGCTATGGATTGGTCATAAGCTAACCCCAACTTCCCCCAGTTCAAGCAGAACTAATTCGCCTGTGATGGCTTCACATACAAGAGGAGACCTCAGCACCCCAGGACTTCAAATCCAGGTCAAAAGGTATTCCTACAAGACTGCCTCTAATCCAGGCATTGAACCCCAACCCCCATACCTTCTCAGGGACCTAGGGAATGTAAAAGTAGGAGGAAACTCTGTAAGGGGTTATGCAGGTGCCACCCATTCCAGGGGGTTCCTGCTGGATGGTGCACACAAGTGAATGGGGGTCAGTCACCACACAGATCTAGTCAACTACTTGGAATTCAGACTGTGCTATCAGACTTCCAGTTTTTCAAGAAAGCTACAAAATTCTAATTTCTTTATGTGAAATGTGGGAATTTTTTAAAGCCTTGTACGGACCTCTAGTCTACTTTCTAATTGGAGCATGACATACACAGACAAAACTGCACAGGTCACACGTGCACAACTCTAGGAATTATCAGAAGTGACCACAGCTATGCAACCACCACCCAGGTCAAAACACAGAAAGTTCCCAGCCGCCTGGAAGTCCCTGTGTGCCTCTTTCCAATTTCCCTCCCTCCCTCCCTAAGGGGCTACAGATTGGCTGCGCCTGTCTTGCCGTTCTATATGTAAATGGAGCATGTACTCTTTTACAGCCAGGTAGGACATGGGGCTGGTGTCCCTCCACTCCACAGCTCTTGATGGCTGAACAAAGGCACGCAAGTGGCACTTCACAGCCCTAAGTGGCTGGGAAATGAGGCCCAAGTGAACGTGCCTTTGTGGATTCACTCACAGCTGAGAAAGACCTGGACTCACCAGAGGAGGACTCCGTAAGAAGCACCAGGTGTGGGTGGAGTGCGACGGTCAAAGTCACAAAAGGGGAGGGTCTGTTCCCAAAGCAAAAGGACAGAGGACAAAAGGACAGGGGAGGTGGCAGGTGCCGGGGGGAGGAAGCCAAAGTTCAGAGCCACCGACAAGGCAGAAAGTAAGCATGTCTGGAGAGCCCACAGCCGGGGGCAACTGGGACCAGCCGCAGTGCCCACCGAGAGGGCATTTTCCCCAGAGGACACCAAACAGGCTGAATTCCTGGCAGGAGGAGAAATCAACAAAGATTACCTAGTGCGCTCTTTCTTTTAAAACTCGTTTTCAGGGTCAATTTCAATAAATGCGAAGTAAACATAATAGTATAGTAAACACCTGTCACTCAGCCTTAACAATGATCAACACTCTATGTCACCTTTTTCTCTACTCCTTCCTTCCCCCGCCCTCCATGAATTTTCTCACACTTCTTTTGCGGGGATGGTGGTACATTTACTTACATCTAAATGTGCAAATCTGAGCCGTTCCCTTCTGACAGATGGCAACATTTGTGTAACCCACACCCCTGTACCACTCAGCACATTCCTCTCGCCCCAGATCCTGGGCGCCCCTTCCCAGTCAATCCCTGGCTGTCCCCACTCCCTCAGAAGCAACACCTATTCTGAATTGTTTCTTCCCCAGATTAGTTTTGCCAGTTCTGAAACCACACAGAAATGGAATCATCCAGAGGGTACTCTTTTGTGTAAGGCTTATTTCACTAGGCATAATGCCTGTGAATACAGAAAGAGGAGTTTTAAAATTCACTTTGGGCCACACAGTATAGAGATGTCTTCATCACCCTTCTGATGCCATCTTCTGTGGATAAACTATAAATCTGAGACAAACGTTTGCGATAAAAATAACCTGCACTGGGATTCAGAGCCATGGTTTTCAATGAATTACTCAAACCCTGCTTTCCTCCCTGGGTCCCATGTTCCAGATACCAGTTTCTGCACCTAAAATGTGCAGCCAAAGCCATCCCAGAGCTCTGGCCTGCAGTGTCCTCTGAGAAGCAGGGTGGACCACTGGGTTTTTTTTTTTTCCTGTCTCTTGTCCTGGCTCTTCCTCCTTAAGTAAGAAAACTGGGTAAAAGTGGGTAAAAGCAGGTAAAACCTGCAGCTTTCTCTGCCAATGCAAAAGACACATCTTCTCACTAAATAGCAGTTACCTGAGGAAACAGATGCATCCTTGACTCAGTCTTGTATCCACCTGGCCCCTAGTGTGGTTCTGTGCCAATAGGAGGCCCTCAATAAATGCCCGTGTTTCTTGTTATTCACTCTTCCTTGAAGATATCAAGGCCACCCAGGTTTGGGAGGCAACAGAGCAGAGGGGCAAGAGCTCAGGCTGCCTTCCTTTGCTCACGTATACAATGGTGACAGGAACCCTAGCACCTGTGCTCGGGGACTGTGTGGGCGGACCCAGCCCAGAGCCTGGCCGAGAACAAGCTTCTACAAGTCTATGGCTGGCAGCATCCGTTCCTCTCCGTCTTGGCCTCATAGCTGGCCCCATGGATGTGACTTGCACTGAAACTCTTACCACACTCCTCTCCAGGTGTCTGACCCACTGGGCCCTCACACTGGCCTCAACTAAAATACAATCAGGAGCGAATCCAGGCTTTATGGCACCTTAAAGTTTATACCATTTGGCGGTCCTCTTAAAGAAACAAAATGCAAAAAAAAAAAAAACCCTTACATCTGCAAACTTTAAAAAAACCAAGGACCCAGCAAGCACAGTACTGGGGCCCCTTCCCACGGCCCCTCCACCCCCAGGTTCTCAACCCCACCAATCTGCCATGCACACAAGGGGGGGATCACAGCTTGGCTTCCCATCTATCCCACTCCTAAATCCAGCCACCAAATCCACTGGATTCCATGTCCTCAGACTCCATTGCATCCGCCCCTCTGTCCATGGCCAGCACCACCCTAGTTCAGACCCGCAATGCAGCTAACAGCTTTAGTTTGACTACCTTCAACCACCCCCGAGCCAAACTCCAAACGTCCAGTGGTCCTAGCCTCCCTTCCCATCTCCCCCGCTTCAGCATCCCCTGAGCTGCATTCTGTTTCCCAGACACATCTTCCTTGTGCCCTCCTCAGTAAGGCTGGTCACGCCATTCTTCCACCTGTACTGCCAATCCTCCACTCAATGTCAAAATCAACCCCGCGGACACCTCCCCTGAAGCCCTCCCCGATGGAAATCCACCTCTCCCTCCAACGAACCCCCGCAAGGCTTCAGCTGTCCGGCTCTGATGGTGCCCAAGCCATTCTGCCTGCGATTAAGGCGATCTGAGAAGCAAAATGAGGCGGCAGAGCTCCCAAGGGTCAAAAGAGTAACTACACCTTTCTGGGCTCAGCCACCTTCCCAGCCAGATGGGGATGATGGGCACTGCACTGCTGAGCAGTGAGGACCACGGCAAGGATCAAGTGAGATGAAGACTGAGAACGCACGTGAAGACCTCACGTTCTCAGCAGGATATCAGAACCTGTGGCCAACCTTGGTTCGTCATGAGCCATAAATTCCCAGTAATGGGCCTTCTCACACCACAGCCATTTCAGACACCCCTATACCAGGGAGCAGCTGCTCCCTAGGCTGCAAAGATAAGATTTCTCCTTCCTCTGGCAAGGTCCAGATTGCCCCAAGCTTTTCTTCAAATATAAGAGGTGGCAGAGTGTAAAGATTAAAAACACGTTTTACCACAATTAAAAAAAAAAAAGCATACAAAGCATGATCGAATTTTTGTTGAAAGAAACTTCTTTATCCATCCTTAGCAAAAAGGTGGTAGGGACACCACCAAAGTGTTATGAAGTGGTGATGTCTTACTGGAGGTATTATATGATTTTGATTTTGTACGTTTTAAACAATAATTCCTAAAAATTCTAAAATAAATAAGTATGCTTTAATTTTTTTTTTTAAAGTACAGGGCTTCTCTGGTGGCACAGTGGTTAAGAATCCACCTGTCAATGCAGGGGACACGGGTTCGAGCCCTGGTCTGGGAAGATCCCACAGGCCGCGGAGCAACTAAGCCCGTGCACCACAACTACTGAAGCCCGCGCGCCCAGAGCCCGTGCTCTGCAATAAGAGAAGCTACCGCAGTGAGAAGCCCGCGCGCCCAGAGCCCGTGCTCTGCAATAAGAGAAGCTACCGCAGTGAGAAGCCCGCGCACCGCAACCAAGAGTAGCCCCTGCTCGCTGCAACTAGAGAAAAGACCACGTGCAGCAACAAAGACCCAATGTAGCCAAAGATAAATAAATAAATTCAAAAAAATAAATAAAAAATTTAAAAAGTACAGAAGTAGTATGACAGCGTAACATTTCTTTTTTATAAAACCAGTATGTTTGTCATCGCTTTTCCCTTTTTTTCTTCCTATTCAAGCAACTAGGCTGCTCTGTTCTCACTGCTCCAGGAAGGGTATGTTATAATCAAAACCAGAAAATTAAGATTAAAAAAACAAAGATGAAGATCATGAATGCTGGAACCACACTTCCCGGGTCCACCACATTCTAGTGGCAAGGCCATGGAGGGGACATTAAACAGTCCTGCACCTGTTTCCTCATCTGTGCAACAGGGCAGTGGCTACCTTGTAAACTTTTTGTAAGAATTAACTGAGTTTAAGTATACGAGAAGCACTCAGAACTATGTCTGGCACATAGTAAGCTCCACTTTTTAAAGAAATCTTCTAGCTGGGATCCCCTCTACCTTTCAGGAGTTCTTAAGACTCATTCCTCAACACTTCTATGATCCTGGAACATTAGCTGGCTTCCGATACTAGACATATAATCCCTACTGGACCTCTGACACTAGCGAGAAGTCTGTAACAAAACTGACCACTCCAACTAAGCCAAGAACTTTCACTGTAGAATCCACCCCCTCCCCCACTAATTCTGTTCTGCAGTCCTTGTGGGGTACCTCTGGAGGTTTCTGCTCCTGGAGCTGCATCATAGTTTCTTCTTTTGCTGTAGATTAATTCTGTCTTGAATTTTGTTTTTGTCCTTCAAATTCAACTTCATAGGTTGAGCTTATACCTCTAATCTCTAAAGATCAAGGTCAAGAGCAGGAAGAGCAGACACCAGCAGGACAGCAGAGGGACCAAGAGCATTTAAGTGCTGTGTGTGCTCTAGCACGTTGCTTAACCTCTCTGTGCCTCAATCTCTTTATCCGTATGATGAGGATGTTAACAGGAACTATCTAACGCATAGGGTTGTGAGAAGTCAATGAGTTAAGCCAGTAAAGTGCTTAAATCATAATGTAAATGGTCAATATATTTTGAAAACATTATGCTGCGTGAACGCCAGACACAAAAGGCCACACATTCCATATGATTCCACTTACCTGAAATATCTCGAGTTGGCAAAATCCAGAGACAGAAAACAGATTAGTGGTTGCCAGAGGCTGGGAAGAGGAGAGAATGGAGAATGACTGCTTAATGCATCCAGGGGTCACGAAAACGCTCTGGAGCTAGATAGTAATGATGGTTGCCTAACACTGTGAATGTACGAAATGGTTAAACTTTGTTGTTATTTGTATTTCACCAAAATAAAAAGACAAACATTTGCAAAACAAGAACTCAGTAATGTTAGTTATTACTCAAATTACTACATGAATAATTACTATGACATGAAATGTACTAGGTCCCAGGCAAGGCACGATGCCCTGCAGCTTCCCAGGCAGGAGAGGGAATTCGACACAGGAGGAGCAGCGTGGGTGGGAGGGGCGGGGCTCAGGACAAGCTTCACAAACATGGTCGCATCTGACGTGGGTCCTCAAAGACGACTGGACTCTTACGAGATAAAGAATCAGCCAAGAAGAAAGGGAATACGCAGCAAAGGTACACAGGCAAGAAGTGAAGTGTAAGGAGTGAGGGTGCGGCAGCTTGAGCACCACTAGGGTGACAGCCCTGGGGAAGAACTGGAGAGAAGTGAACTTAGAGCCCGAAAAGGGCTTAAGGTGTGGTCCTGTCATTTACTAGCTGTGGGACACTGGGCAGAAACCTTGCTGCTGAACTTTCGATAAAACTGGAATGCCCACAATTCTCTCCAAGAGGTGCTACGAGTGGGATTACACTAAGCCATGAAAGGCGAAAGCTCCATCTCAACCTAAAACACGACACAAACGTAAAGAACGTGACCCTGCAGAGCACTGGTTCTCCAACTTGGCTGCACGTGGCACCACATTCTGATGACGGGGGCCCTCCCCCCACACCCAGTGATCCTGGTGTAGAGTCGCAGGTATGTGCCGGCAGAGCCAGGAAGTAAAGCAACGACAAGGTGAAGGCTAGAACGTGATACACAGCCCACCTGAGTATCCAGACGATGTGGAGGCCTGGAACCAAGGCGGGGTGGGGGGTGGTCTTTTAACCTTGATATCCTTAGCACGCTGACCCTGGGCTACCAAGGCAAAGCTGGGGGCCAGGAGACGTGCAGGACAGTTCAAGGGCAATCCCACACCCCACACCAAATGAGCTCCTTAGAGGCAGGGCCCACATTTTTGATCATTTCATATTTCTCGCATGGTGCCTTACACACACTAGATGATCTCTGTTTCTGTATTTTGATCTTGCGTTTTGCTGTTTTCGTTTTGTGTTGTTTTAAAATTTTTACTTTATATTGGAGTACAGTTGATTTACAATGTTGTGTTAGTTTCAGGTATACAGCAAAGTGATTTAGTTATACATATATCTATTCGTTTTCAGATTCTACTTCCCACATAGGTTATTACAGAGTATTGAGCAGAGTTCCCTGTGCTCTACAGTAGGTCCTTGTTGATTATCTATTTTATATATAGTCGTGTGAATATGTTAATCCCAAACTCCTAATTTATCCCTCGCCCGCCTTCCCCCTCTGGTAACCATGTTTGTTTTCTAAGTCTGAGTCTGTTTCTGTTTTGTAAATAAGTTCATTTGTATCATTTTTTATTGTTGTTTTTAATGAATAAATAAAATAGCTGGAATAAAACAGGTCTTGTCAGTAAACAGCATGAACCGCTGCTCTCTGGAAAACGCATATATGGGGAAGTGTTCATCCCCTGAAGTGAGTTAATAAGATAAATGACACGTTACAGTAATCCAAGTACAGGTAATTCTTCTGTAATTCTTCTTTTCCTTTCAGAAGACAGCACGTAATTTTTGCATTTTTCTTCAAGGAGCCTCTTTAATGAAGAGGAACTATCTGCCACAGCTTTTAGAACAAAGCTAAAAGCTTCTGGACTTCAAAGCAAAATACATCCTACGTAGAATACTGAAGCATCCTGAACGAACACTTTCGACCTTGGATTCCCCGCTCTCCCACTGAAACATCCCACACCCAGATCCCCTCTTCTCACTCTCTCCCTCGAATACCCACGGGATCTGCCACTGCCAGCCTGTGTGCGAGAACTGGGGCCAGTCCCAAGCCAGCCTGGGCCCCTCCCTGGACTCTGACCGGCCACTGTCACTGCCACCTAATACAGACTGCAACTCACTGGGCAGGTGGCTTGGGCCCCAGCAAACGGGAGCAATCAAAGGACTACAGCCAGAGAAATGCTGTGGAAGGGGCTGCCAGAGTGCACTGCGGGTTAATAACTAACCCTCAGGAGCCTTTACAGTGTATTGGGCTTTCCTGGGTGAAGCCCATGGCCATTTCACCAGCAGGCAATGTTGCTTCTGGGCCAGGGGAGAACCACGGCTTGCTTTCGGAAGAGGGAGGGGGGCCTCGGAGAGACGAACAGGCCTGCTGCTGTCACTGGGCCACTGAGAGCAGGAGCCAGGAGGGCTGCGTGCAGGAAACTGCGCTTATTACATGCTGATTACTGCTCATTTGCGTCAGGTGAGCAGCAGCTGGCTGCACTGTTCCCAGGGAGGTAGGAAAGACCTGCCATCCCAGAATGAGGCTCTGGACCATGAGGCTTCCAAGCGCTCCTTTAGGGGTAAAACTCAGTGGTTCCCGCTGCCCTACCGTCTGCCCCGTCTCCCTTCTCTCTGCAGTGTTCATTGACTCTGCTCCTTAAAATGTCTGCCGGCACCTCTGGCCAGGAGATGGATGGAAAGGGCTCACTAGGGGCCTACAGGAGAATGTAAAGGAACCCAAACAGGAGTAAGCTACAGAAAAAGAGAATCTCAAGGTCAAGGGAGACATTCAAAACTACAGTCATGGAGCTGATGAAGAAACAGAAGAAAAAGAAAAGACACTCTTTTAATCAAATCTACTGAAAACATTCCAACAATGAGGAATCTGGACCTTTTCAAAAAAGCAACATCCAATGAAGGATAGGAGGATAACAGGGCTCACAGGCAGGAGCTGAACAAGGAGCAGGACTCTTGGAAGTATTATTTCCAGCCTCAGTGCCTTTGCATGTGCTGACCTGGCCACCAGGAAAGCTGTTCTCCACTTGTCCTCAGAACTCAAAGCTTTCTTTCTGAAATCTTCTGGTTGCCCATTTTCCCCTCCCAGTCCTCCCACCTTAGCCCTTCCTTTAAGCTTATTTAAAACTCCCTAGGACACTTTTCACACCAGGTGTAATGACCTGTCTCCTCTCAAGCTTCTCGAGGGCAAGGAACCTATCTTATTGTTCTCTGTGTGCCCTGAGTCAGATGCTTTAAATAATGCCTGTACCAACTGTACCCCAAGGTAACCAAATATTGAGGATGCCATCAAGGAAATCCAGAGTGGGAAACTCTAGGACAGATGGCCCAGCTTCTTCAACAAATAAATGGGGAAAAAGGAGGGGAGAAGGGAAAACTCTAGACTAAGAGCTTTAGAGAAATTGTGGGACAGGGAAAAATGAGATAATGTTGGTCAAAGGACACAAACTTTCCGTTTTAAGATAAGTAAGTTCTGGGGATCTAAATGACAGCATGATGACGATAGTTCATTATAATGCAGAGTATCCTTGAAATCTGCTAAGATACACATACGAAGAAATGGTGACTGGCGAGGTGACAGATATGTTAATTAGCTCGATGCACAGTAACCATTTTGCAATGCAAACGTATATCAAATCACCATCCTCTACGCCTCAAATATATACCATTTTTATTTGTCAATTATGCCTCAATAGAGCAAGGAAAAATAACATTTAAAAAAATTCTTAAAGAGCTTTAGATAGAATATCAACCAAATACAATGAAAGGAACTTGTGACAACCAAATAAGAAAATCTGAACACTGACTATATATCTGAGACTAAAAAACAATTGTTAATTATTTTTAGGTTTTTTTAATGGTTTTTATTCATCAATTTGATAATATGGTGTATCACATTGATTGATTTGCGTACATTGAAGAATCCTTGCATCCCTGGGGTAAATCCCACTTGATCATGGTGTATGATTCTTTTAATGTGTTGCTGGATTCCGTTTGCTAGCATTTTGTTGAGGATTTTTGCATCTATATTCATCAGTGATATCGGTCTGTAATTTTCTTTTTTTGTAGTATCTTTGTCTGATTTTGGTATCAGGGTGATGGTGGCCTCATAGAATGAGTTTGGGAGTGTTCCTTCCTCTGCAATTTTTTGGAAGGGTTTGAGAAGGATGGGTTTTAGCTCTTCTCTAAATGTTTGATAGAATTCACTGTGAAGCCATCTGGTCCTGGACTTCTGTTTGTTGGAAGATTTTTAATCACAGTTTCAATTTCATTCCTTGTGATTGTTCTGTTCATATTTTCTGTTTCTTCCTGTTTCAGTCTTGGAAGGTTATACCTTTCTAAGAATTTGTCCATTTCTTCCAGGTTGTCCATTTTATTGGCATAGAGTTGCTTGTAGTAGTCTCTTAGGATGCTTTGTATTTCTGTGGTGTCTGTTGTAACTTCTCCTTTTTCATTTCTAATTTTATTGATTTGAGTCCTCTCCCTCTTTGCCTTGATGAGTCTGGCTAATGGTTTATCAATTTTGTTTATCTTCTCAAAGAACCAGCTTTTAGTTTTCTTGATCTTTGCTATTGTTTTCTTTGTTTCTATTTCATTTATTTCTGCTCTGATCTTTATGATTTCTTTCCTTCTGCTAACTTTGGATTTTGTTTGTACTTCTTTCTCTAGTTCCTTTAGGTGTAAGGTTAGATTGTTTATTTGAGATTTTTCTTGTTTCTTGAGGTAGGCTTGTATAGCTATAAACTTCCCTCTTAGAACTGCTTATGCTGCATCCCATAGGTTTTGGATTGTCGTGTTTTCATTGTCATTTGTCTCTAGGTATTTTTTTATTTCCTCTTTGATTTCTTCAGTGATCTCTTGGTTATTTAGTAACATATTGTTTAGCCTCCACGTGTTTGTGTTTTTTACGTTTTGTTCCCTGTAATTCATTTCTAATCTCATAGCAGTGTGGTCAGAAAAGATGCTTGATATGATTTCAATTTTCTTACGCCTTTCTGGGGTTTTATCTTGTTCCTTCATCTGGTACATTTACTGAGGCTTGATTTGTGACCCAAGATGTGAGTTATCCTGGAGAATGTTCTGTGCGCACTTGAGAAGAAAGTGTAATCTGCTGTTTTTGATGGAATGTCCTATAAATATCAATTAAATCTATCTGGTCTATTGTGTCATTTAAAGCTTCTGTTTCCTTATTTATTTTCATTTTGGATGATCTGTCCATTGGTGTAAGTGAGGTGTTAAAGTCCCCCACTATTATTGTTACTGTTGATTTCCTCTTTTATAGCTGTTAGTAGTTGCCTTATGTATTGAGGTGCACCTATGTTGGGTGCATATATATTTATAATTGTTATATTTTCTTCTTGGATTGATCCCTTGATCATTATGTAGTGTCCTTCCTTGTCTCTTGTAACATTCTTTATTTTAAAGCCTATTTTATCTGATATGAGTATTGCTACTCCAGCTTTCTTTTGATTTCCATTTGCATGGAATATCTTTTTCCATCCCCTCACTTTCAGTCTGTATGTGTCCCTAGGTCTGAAGTGGGTCTCTTGTAGACAGCACATATATAGGTCTTGTTTTTGAATCCATTCAGCAAGCCTGTGTCTTTTGGTTGGAGCATTTAATCCATTCACATTTAAGGTAATTATTGATATGTATGTCCCTAGTACCATTTTCTTAATTGTTTTGGGTTTGTTTTTGTAGGTCCTTTTCTTCTCTTGTGTTTCCCAGTTAGAGAAGTTCCTTTAGCATTTGTTGTAGAGCTGGTTTGGTGGTGCTGAATTCTCTTAGCTTTTGCTTGTCTATAAAGCTTTTGATTTCTCCATCGAAAATGATCGAGATCCTTGCCGGGTAGAGTAATCTTGGTTGTAGGTTCTTCCCTTTCATCACTTTAAGTATATCATGCCACTCCCTTCTGGCTTGTAGAGTTCCTGCTGAAAAATCAGCTGTTAACCTTATGGGAGTTCCCTTGCATGTTATTTGTCATCTTTCCCTTGCTGCTTTCAATAATTTTTCTTTGTCTTTAATTTTTGCCAATTTGATTACTATGTGTCTTGGCGTGTTTCTCCATGGATTTATCCTGTATGGGACTTGCTGTGCTTCCTGGACTTGGGTGGCTATTTCCTTTCCCATGTTAGGGAAGTTTTCGACTATTATCTCTTCAAATATTTTCTCTGGTCCTTTCTCTCTCTATTCTCCTTCTGGGACCCCATAATGCGAATGTTGTTGCATTTAATGTTGTCCCAGAGGTCTCTTAGGCTGTCTTCATTTCTTTTCATTCTTTTTTCTTTATTCTATTCCACAGCAGTGAATTCTACCATTCTGTCTCCCAGGTCACTTATCTGTTCTTCTGCCTCAGTTATTCTGCTATTGATTCCTTCTGGTGTAGTTTTCATTTCAGTTATTGTATTGTTCATCTCTGTTTGTTTGTTCTTTAATTCTTCTAGGTCTTTGTTAAACATTTCTTGCATCTTCTCGATCTTTGCCTCCATTCTTTTTCCGAGGTCCTGGATCATCTTCACTATCATTATTCTGAATTCTTTTTCTGGAAGGTTGCCTACCTCCACTTCATTCAGTTGTTTTTCTGGGGTTTTATCTTGTTCCTTCATCTGGTACAGAGCCCTCTGCCTTTTCATCTTATCTTTCTGTGAATGTGGTTTTTGTTCCACAGGCTGCAGGATTGTAGTTCTTCTTGCTTCTGCTGTCTGCCCTCTCTAGGTGTTTTAATAATATTGTGACTATTTAAAAAAACAGCCCTTATCTTTTAGATAATTGGGACTTTGTTTTGGAATTTGTTTTAAAAGAATTGGGAAGTAACAGAGGTGAAGATATAGATGAAAAGAGAGGGGCCACATTAATAAAAGATGAAGCTTAACAATGGGTACTTGGATTATGTTGATTATATGATGGGTACTTGGGGTTCTCTATGCTTTTGACTGCATTTAAAATTTCAATGAATAAAAACTGGGGAAAAAAAGTAGGCAGAATTGAATGAATACCATAGATCCTGCAACTGCTCACCAAAAGCCACCAGTAGCAACAGACTTCAGCTCATTCACAGCAAAATGGAAGACAAAACATTAATTCCTGCTTAGTGAGGAAAGACCTGCAAGGGGGACTTACAGAGACGTGTTCTCCTTTGTTCCATTGAGGTGACCTCAGAAGAGGAAGTGGGTATAGGAGACAATCTCATCAAGGCCAGCAGGCAGTAAGCTGAATGCGATGAAAAAAATACAATGCAACTAAAAAACAGGCAAACATCATAGAACAAGGCATACCAGGAGGAAATACGTTCAAGGTTCATAACACAGGCAAAGATACTCCACCCCATCAACAACTGGGGAAAAGTGAAGACCACAATAATGAGTTCCCACTAACTCCCACGAGACTGCTAAAATAAAACAGAAAAGCTGTCCAATGCCAAGGGCTGAAGAACGGGTTAGCAGACGCTTTTATGTGCTGCTGGGACTCTGGAGAAAGCAATTTCGCATGATCTTAAAAGGCCCTGCCCGCCACCCTCCCAGCCACTGGTACATACCCAGGAGAGACGCTTGCTAGCATATATGCACCAGGAAGACCAATTCCAGAAGGTTCAAAGCAGCATATTTTTTCTAATAGCTCCAAACTGAAAACATCCCAAATGTCCACCGACAAAGGATAACTATATTCCGGTATATTCATGCAGCGCAGCAAGAACTACAGTTACCTCATCAATATGGATGAATCTCTCACAGACACAGCATTGAGTGAAAAATCCATTTACTATAAAGTTCACTAACATGCAGGACTAACCATAAACACACATATGAGGCAAACTCATCAAAAAAGGGATGAGAGTCAAACTTCAGGAGAGCAGGAGGGAGGGGAAGGTCATTGGGTAGGAGCATGGGGGGCCATTAACAGCACTGGTGATGCTCTTTGTTCTTAAGCTGGGTGGTGGGTATCCGGATGCTCACTGTATTATTTTTCTTTAAAACTAGTCATGTTACAGATACTCTTTTGTATTTGTATTTCGTCATTAAAAGATGTAAAGAATGACTGGACAGAGGACTTGCCAACACTGAGCAACTCAGACAAAAGACCAGACAACTAGGAAGATGAGTCCAGGGACTTCCCTGGTGGTCCAGTGGGTAAGATTCTGCGTTCCCAATGCAGGGGGCCCAGGTTCAATCCCTGGTCGGGAAACTAGATCCTGCACGCATGCCGCAACTAAGAGTCGCATGCTGCAACGAAGATCCCGAGCACTGCAACTAAGACCTGGCACAGCCAAAACAAATAAAATAAAATGAGTCCCAGGTGAGCGGGTGCCAGAATGCCAAGAACAAAACCCCCAAGGAGAGGGCTGGGGACATCCAAGTCTCTGACGGCAGTGCCACTGGTGAACGGGCAAGGCCCGGATGTGCAGAAAACTCTGAAACTTGGATGAATGGGTCAACAAAATGTGGCATATCCATACATTGGAATATTAGTCAGCCTTATAAAGGAAGGAAATTCTGATACATGTTACGACATGGATGGACCTTGAAGACATTATGCTAAGTGAAAGAAGCCAGACACAAAGAAACAAGTACTGTATGATTCCACTTATAGGAGGTACTAAGAGTAGTCAAATTCATAGAGACAGAAAGCAGACTAGAGGTTACCAGGGGCTACAGGGAAAGAGGAATGGGGAGTTCGTGTTTAGTGGGCACTGAGTTTTAATTTGGGATGATGAAACATTCTGGAGACGGAGAGTGGTGATGGTTGCACAACAACGTCAATGTACTCAATGCCACTGAACTGTACACCTAAAAATGGTTAAAATGGTGGGGCTTCCCTGGTGGCGCAGTGGTTGAGAGTCTGCCTGGCGATGCAGGGGACACGGGTTCATGCCCCAGTCCGGGAAGATCCCACATGCCGCGGAGCGGCTAGGCCCGTGAGCCATGGCCACTGAGCCTGCACGTCCGGAGCCTGTGCTCCACAATGGGAGAGGCCACAACAGTGAGAGGCTCACGTACCGCTAAAAAAAAAAAAAAAAAAGGTTAAAACGGTAAATTTTATGCTACTTACATATTACCACACTTTTTTAAAATCCGTAACTCAAGGAAGGTGCACCTGAGCAAGCAAACTGGTAGGATAAAGGAGAGGTGCCATCAGGCCTGCCTCAACCCCCTTGAGCACACGTAAGGTAGGACACGGATAACAGCAGCATTCAGATGGGAAACGGGCATGGAAGAGACACCAGAGCCGAGGGATGCCGACCCTGCAGGCACCCGGGGAGCCTGCCAGTCCACATCCTCCCAGCCGAGCCAGCTGCCTGGGCAATTCCACCCCTGGGACCAGGCTCAGTGCTGGGAAACAAAGATGCTCCGGATGATGCCACCGGTGGCACAGGGCCCTGGGGAGGTCACCCTCCAGGTCTCAACTTCAAGAAGGAAATTCTGGGCACTCAGCCAACTATGACTTTGGGGAAAAGAACCTGCAAAAATTGCTGAGAAATGGTAGACAGAACCCAAATGCCAGAGATGCTGAAAAGCAAAAAGTTTCAGGAAAGACAGGGCGGTTTATGGCATGAAATTCTGACCCATCAAATTACAAAGGATTCTGACCTTCCCCAGGAGTTCCAAGGAGCACACCTTTCAAACAGGAAGGCCAGGTGTGCACCGCATGGGCTGGGGGAAGAGCACTGGAGGACGAGTCGGGAAACCTAGATTCAATTCTGGCTCCACCACACTTATAGCTGGCCCAGGACCAACTGCTCCCTGAGACCGTGCGTAAAGGGGATAATAACACCTTCCCGGATGGTGGCAATTAAGAGAAGTAACACAGATTCTGCGAGCCTTGGGGGGTAGGCATGCCTGACAGGTAAGATATCAGGTGCTTTGCATATCAACCTTCAACCCCAAGAGACAGGTAGAGACAGGTATTACTACACACACACACACACACACACACACACAGAATGAGGGGCTAACTTAAGTAATCCAGAATAAGCACAACAAGAGGGCACCAAACTGGGTGAGACGTATGTCTGGAAGGCTCGGATAGGAGGAAGAAAATTTTTTAAAATTAAAAAAGGATACACAAGGATGCACACCGTGTTTATAAACATGTATGCAAAAGCACAAGGATTGAAGGGAGCAGCGAAACCAACCAGTTGCTATGCAGCAGGATGGGAATATGTAAAATGCTTTTCTTTGTGATAATTTTAGTGTTGTTCTATTACACACTTTTTAAAAATGTAGCCTACTTCCAACCTCAGTGTTGAAGAACTATGGGCCTCAAACCAGAATGCACTCTGGGCGAAACTACACTCACTGAATATGATTACAGATGTGAATCCGATGTCTGGAAACCCCAAGCGGCCTGGAAAGGAGGACACCCTTCTGAGGCTCAGGGTCCCCACCCACCTCGAGGCCTCTGGGGCAGGCTCAGAACCCCGCCGCTTCCACCCTCGCATGCCCAGTCCTGGGTCAGAGGACACAAACCATCTCCCGGCAGACTACCCGAGCTCGAAGCTAGAGTCTGCCTTTGCTGTGTGACACGGGCAAGTTTCTTATCCAGCCTGCTAAGCCCTGCTTCTCCCCCTCACAAATCAGGGCTAACAACAGTAACCACCAACAGAGGTTCTGTGAGGGTCCAACAAAACAGTCACTTAAGCAATTAGCACAGGACCGACACACAGTGGCCCCTGGCTCTTACTAGCCTGAGACCCTCCTCTGTGCTTCACAGGTTCCTCACTCACTCCTTCAAGACTCAGGGACATAGCTGGAGCTCATAATCCTCCCCGACCCCAAGGAGCCCCAAGTCCAGCAAGTGGGGTTTTCTGGCTCCCATCCTCCATGCGTCTGCACCTGCTGGTTCCTCTGCCCCAACGCCTCTGACCAAATCTAACAGCTGAACTCCCAGGCAACCTTCGGGACAACTCGATGTCACTTTGGGCATCAAACCTTCCCCAAATCCACTCCACAGTTCAATCACTCACCCCCGTACTACCTGATGTGGGGTTCCGAGTTATCTAGTATATTTACACTGTCTCCCCTTCTAGACTGGGACTCTCTCATCCTTCCTGTACCCCTCCCGAACGCTTCATGCAGGGTAAGTGCTCAACAAGTCTATGCTGACTGAAGAAAACAAGTGGGCAAACAAAAACATTTTCGAAAACAAAAATAAACCAGAAATTAAAATCAAGTGGGACTAGTGAGATACATCCAGCTGCAGAGAGAAGCCAAAGAGGCTGCAGAAGGAGATGATGAAGGGGCCCTAGGGCAGAGAGGGGGCACACCCGGGATGCTGTGAGATCACCCACCTGCCTCTGCCAGATCAGCCCCAGCTGGTGAGAGAGCCTGGGCATCCTTGGGCAGGCAAGAGTGGTCACCACCCCAAAGCAGGTGTTCAGAACACAAGCCCTCAGATGCAAGGGGACTTTGTGGCCCCATCAACAGGACATTAACCTGCCAGAGAGCAGAGGTGATTGGTGGGGAAGGGCTCCAAGGATGGGGAGCCCTCTTCTTAGCCAGGCAGTAGGTGGCACACAGCTCAGATGGCCACAGGGGGCTCCCCGCCCCAGCTAAGGTCCCAGGGACTGTAAAGGGGGGGAAAAGGGTCCCACCCTAAAGAGATACAAACTAGGGGTCTCGGTCCCGATTCATTTGTGCTGAAGGGGTGGGGAAAGAGACTTTACTTTCATCAACCCATATAAAGTCATCACTTAAAATAACATTCATATCTAAAAACAAAGAGAAAAGTACAGATGGACACACACACCACAATTTTAAAAGTGGTTATTATCTCTGATGAGATTTTAGATCTTTTTAACTTCTCTTGCTTCTCTATATTTTCTAATCTTTCTGCTGCCAACATGTTCTCCTGTGAAATGCAAGTGGGGGAGGAAAGCACATGCCAACCTGAAGAAAAACACCAAGATGAATCAGCAGCTGACCCTGCCCGCAGGCAGCTGCCATGGGCCCGAGGAGGAAACCCAAGTGCAAAGAACCAGATTCCTGCAGGAGAAACACTCCAGGCAGCGTGGAGGAGGCTGGCAACAGGAGTCAGGCAGTGGAGAAGGACGGAACACGTGTTTTGAGGACAAACTGTGGGCGGAGGATTTCTGTGGTGAAGGAGTGGATTTTTTCCTAAGTTCCTATGCAAGAATGTAAGGGAAAGTTCTACCTCCCCATGCCCGCGCCCCCAACCTTTTGCTATTTCAGAATTAAACAGACCTGTACCTTCATCCACAACAGTGCACTAGCAAGAGAATTCAATGAGATTATGCACGTGAAAGTGCTTAGCAAGTTAATATTTGTTCAGTCCTGGCCCAGTGCAGGGTCATGTTACTGGCACTGGGGAGGCTGGCAGACTCCCCCTCCCTGCATATTAACACCAACAATCCAGCAAGTGGGGAACCAAGTGGGGAACCACTTGGGAAGGATGTTCACCACCCACCTCTCTTGCCCACTCCCCTCCTTCGCCAGCAGCCCTCCTTTTAAAACAAAGGTATTTTTTAAAAAAATACACAACCCCATGACCCACACAGTTATCCAAAGCTCCCCACGGTCTCATTCACGGTCTGGGTGGGGTTGGAGATGGGGGCAGGGTAAGCCCTGGAGGGCCACCTTGAGCCAATACCTTCCCTCAGGATCAGGAAAAAGCAAGCCACCCAGAGGTCTGGGATAAGGCAGGGTGTCCATGGCAGCCAGAACCTTGGGAGAGGATGGAAATGAAGAGCTGCCTTCTCCCATTTCCTAGGGCCTTATGTAGTTCCCCATTTCTTCCCACCATTGAGGGTGAAGATACCCCTGCCCTCCAAGCTAGAGTCCACTACTCAGTCCCCCCACATTCAATCAAGCCCCACCCCCGGCCCCACCAAACGGCACTGGGCTCTGTTTAGGCTTCCTGGTACCGCTTTTTTTTTGGGGGGGGGCACACCGCACATGTTGTGGGATATTAGCTCCCCAACCAGAGATCGAACCAGGGCCCTTGGCAGTAAAAACACAGAGTCCTAATCACTGGACCACCAGGGAATTCCCAGCCTTTTTTTTCTTTTTTCTTTAATGTTCATTTCTAGAAAACTTCCCAATCACTTTTCACAGGCCAAAGAGGAGGCACGGAGATGTGTGTAAGATTACAACCTACGAGCAACCCTTCAGCACCCTGCTGTTTCCTGAGGCTTTTCATATCCTTTTTGTCATGTAATCGTCCCATTTTAAAGACCAGAAAATCGAGATTCAAGTAGCCCAGGGCTGCCCAGCCCAGCTGCCAAGACTCAAACATGCATCTTCCTGCCCTGAAACTCTCGGTGCTTGCTTGCCCTGTACCATACAAGTCACTGCGGAGCTCCAGGGACAGTGAAAGCAACTGCATCAAATGCAATACTGGCCAACGGGCCGTGCCCTCCAAGGCATGGGGGCGGGTGGTGCTAACCAGCCAGCCACACACCCTCCCGGCTTTCCACACAGAGCTGCTGGAAGACTGCGCACGCAGGGGAGGGGGACGACGGGGCTGAGCAACAGCCTCGCGAGCAAAAGCGATGCCAGGGCTTTAGTCAACAGAGAGCTAATATGAGTCAACAGTGGGTACCGCTGCCAAGCACACTGACGGGATCTTCAGCTGCATTAATAAAAGGGGAGAGTCTCAGGCAGGCCGAGGGAGACCTGCCTGCCCTGACCAGACCACACCTGAGGGCTGGGCAGGGCAGGGCTGGGCTACAGACACAGGGGCACCTTCCAAGGCAGCGCCAGGGTTTCTGAAGAGGAGTGGCTCAGGGTGGCACTCTGGTCTGTAGGGTGGAAGCTGGGTTTGGACAGCAAGCCCACTCCAGACTGCACATTACCGATGGATTTTTTTTTTTTTTAAAGATCCTGACTGGGCTTCCCTGGTGGCACAGTGGTTGAGAGTCCACCTGCCGATGCAGGGGACACGGGTTCGTGCCCCGGTCCAGGAAGATCCCACATGCCACGGAGCGGCTGGGCCCGTGAGCCATGGCCGCTGAGCCTGTGCGTCCGGAGCCTGTGCTCCGCAACGGGAGAGGCCACAATAGTGAGAGGCCCGCATACAGCAAAAAAAAAAAAAAAAAAAAAAAGATCCTGACTATCCACAGCAAAGGTTAAGAACACGCAGGCATGCCAGGGGACGAGGGCCACCACCTGGGGGAGGGGCCCCAGGCCCTGTCATTTGCTTCCTCCTTTGTTATATATAACAGCTGGGTCGTGGCTTGACTGAGAAGTGGCCCTGACACAACAGGTAATCTAAAAATGGGGAATTCCTTGGTGGTCCAATGGTTAGGACTTGGGCTTTCACTGCCGTGGACCCGGGTTCAAACCCGGGTTCAATCCCTGGTTGGGGAACTAAGATCCTACAAGCCGCTCAGTGTGGCCAAAAAATAAATTAAAAAAAAATTTTTTTTTTAATGCACAAGGGACACTGGATTTGACATCCTAGAGCCTCAAGTGTCAAAGTCTCTGGGAAGTCCTCCCACTTCATCCACCAGCACCCTGTCCGGTGAGCCTGTCGTATCACTCAGCATCACTTAACAATAAAAAGACGCTCTGCTACACGTGTTTCCCAAGAGCCTCAAGGCCCCCTCTCATTCACCTTTGGGTCCACAGCCCATTATTTGGCCCAATAAATGGTGACAACTGAAAACCGAGGTGGCCCAGCACGATCACAGTGAGGGTGTTGTGTTCGAGACAATTTTGGAACATAGGCATCCTGACTAGGGCTAATAGAACGGCTTATGACAATGCATAACCACTGTTAGTATACTGAGCGACGAATTCTTGACGCTACCACTACCAGAGGGTTTTAATTACAAACGAGTTATAGTTAGCCTGGCAAGTGTGCTTTGTGCCCGTGCAAGTGACTGGAGACAGACAATCCAGCTTAGGGAGATGGCGGTCAAAGGTAAATCCTGTGCACCATGCAGCAAAGCAACCCCGGGGCCCAGGAAGCGGTAAAAATCCAGGAACGCAGGAGACGAGAATAATGACCAGTGGGACTAAATGCCAAAAAGGACAGCATAAAAAGTGAGCTTGGGGCTTCCCTGGTGGCGCAGTGGTTGAGAGCCCGCCTGCTGATGCAGGGGACACGGGTTCGTGCCCCGGTCCGGGAAGATCCCACATGCCGAGGAGCAGCTGGGCCCGTGAGCCATGGCCGCTGAGCCTGCGCGTCCGGAGCCTGTGCTCCGCAACGGGAGAGGCCACAACAGTGAGAGGCCCGCGTACCGCAAAAAAAAAAAAAGTGAGCTTGGTGAAACGGGCTGAGAAGGAGCACGCATGCTACAGATTCACGGGGAGCTGGCCGCCTGGAGCTCACCTTGTAACTCTGAAAATTAAATACAGGAACTAAGACTCTGATCTGGGAAGATGAGCATAGGAGACTGTGCGATGCAGTTCTAATGCCTAATAAATCTTTAAATCGATGAGCCATGCTCACTGTTTATTCTTCTCCATCTTTGCTCCCCAAGCAAGGGCTCACATGACAAAAGCCAGCATATGCGTGTCTGTATAAATAAAATTGGGAGTTTTATGCGTGTCTGTATAAATAAAATTGGGAGTTTTATGCGTGTCTGTATAAATAAAATTGGGAGTTCACTAAATAACATCTTAAAGCATCAAAAATTCTGCCATTACAAGAAAACCTGGTGAACTCTTTTGTCAAGTAGCCTTTAATAAAGTGAAGAAACCTCTTAGGATGCAAAATCCCCCTCCCGTCACATTGGGCCAGGGTTCCACCAGCTGTGGTTAAGTCAGCATTCCCGTCCCAACCTGTTCATTTGGGTACCTGTTTGGGTCTATTCACTAGGCATGCATCTTACTGGGTTTACATTTTTCATCCCCAAAACACCGCTTAAGCCTGTCGCACAAACCTGACAGAAGCAATACATTTTATAAACGAATCATCCCCGGGGAACAGACAAGAAAACCATCAGCAATGAGCGTTGTCAAAGTTCCAAACCAGAGCATTCCTTTCCCAGATCCGAGATGCAGAATACGCCACATCGTCTCCACACATCAGCTGCCTGCTCCAGAAGCAACACACTCACCTCACCACTGGCTGCCCCCCGGCCCGCCCCTCCCGGCCCCTTCAGGCCTGAAGAATAAAAGCTGGAGAGACCCGTCTTGGTGAAGCAGTAACATTTTAATACTACTGTAAAGACAACTGCTCTAAGCACTGGAATGTTGGCTCCTTTAACATGAATAAAAAGGCCCCCAAAGGGTATTATCATAACAAAATGATATCCTATGGAGAGCACCAGGAACCACAAAAATAAAATCGCCATAAACTGATACTGTCTCAAAATTAAACCTACACAAGGAAACGTTAAACCCCAGGACAGGCAGGCTCTCATTTTCCCATCTAAAACCCTTACAATATTCCCAGTTCTCTCATGACGTCCAATCTCCCCCACCCGAGGAGGCCTAAATGCTTTCTTTCGAAGTCCCGGTATGTTATTTTTTTCCCTTGAAACCCTCGAGATGCTCCGTAACATTCATCCAAAGCTCAATCGTTTCTGTGTCCTCGGTCACACCCAAAGATTCCCAAAGGCACCGTCTGCCGCAGCGCCGGGTGCACAGCAGGCGCCCCACTAATGTGCGGATTTGATTTGATCAGATCTGGCCCCTTCGGCTAGAAAGACACATTGGTAGCCAGACGCCCAGGCGGGGACAGCAGCGCCAGCCTAGCTCTCTGCCGGAGGCGGCGGGGTGCAACCACCTGTGGGCGGGTGGCCGGGGCTCAGGCCGCGGCGCAGCTGCCCTGGAGTGCCTCCGCGGCTCCACGCACAGACCCCGGGGAAAGTCCGGCGCCCCAGGCCCGAGAGCACCCCGGGGCCGAGTCCCAGCGCCCCAGCAGGGGCTCTGTCGGTGCAAAGTTGGCCTGGTCCGCGAGAATCCATTCTAGAGTTAGCTCCCAAGTCGCCCGGCCGCTGTGAGGCAGCGAGCCAGAGGGGCTCTTTAGGATGGGACCGGGTGGGGCGGGGGGGGCGCGGGGTGGTGCGCCGAGATGGGAACAGAAGAGAGCAGAAGTGGTCCCCCGACTCGCTCCCAAACTTGGGGCACTTGCCAGCCAGCAGGCGAGGGGGATTCTCCGCCTTGCCGTCCCACCAAGGCCTGGTGGTGAGTTTGTCGGGGCAAGCGGGCCACCCCATAGCAGCCCCGCATTGCTTTGAGATTTTCTAACCAATAATCCAGCACCAAGAAGGCCGATGCAGGAACCTGGGGGACAGAGGGGAACACCAGTCACCCGCGCCAGGGGGCGGGGACTTGGGACTCGGGGGCGCGGGCCAGGGATGGGGCGCCGGAAGAGCAGGACGGGGTGGCCCGAGAGGGAACCAGAACTAGGAGTGCTCGCAGAAGGGGGAGGGGATCCCGGAGAGCTACAAGGGGAGCGCCCCAGAGGGAAGCATCGGGGGAAGGGAGCTGCCCCAAGGGCCGCGAGGTGCCAGTGTCCCGGACCGGCCCCGTCACTCACCGGCAGGTCCACGCTCACTTCGGTCCCGTCGAGCAGGAAGACGCGGCAGTAGAGGGTGGCCTTGGAGGCCCCGGCGGCGGAGATGTGCACGGCCGCGCAGCCCACGAGCAGGGGCCCGCCGCCGGCCGGGAACACGCTGCCCCCGGGCGCGGCGGGCAGCGTGGACACGGCGGCGGCGGCCGGGCCCCCCCGCGGACCCCCGTCGCGCTCGTCCCCCAGGCCGGCGGTCCCGCGCCCTGCCGCGCCCCGCGCGTAGCGCTGCATGGAGCGGCGGCCAAAGGTCCGGCGCAGGAACCGCAGCATCCTGGCTGGGGGCGTCCCCTGCCTCCGCCCCCTGCGCCGCCGCCCAGGAGCGCCCCGCGACGCCGTCAGTGCAGGCGGCCGCCCGCGCCGCCTCCCGCCGGCTGCGGACCGGTGCTCGCTCCCGCCGAGGACGAGGCCGCGCTTCGGCTGCCTGCGGGGCGCGCCGGCCCGGCCAGCGCCGGCTGCGAGTGGCCGCGGGCGGGAGGGCGCGCTCGGGGCGGCCCGGGAGCCGTCCCGCCGCCGCCTCCGCCCTGCCGGGCCGGCGGCCTGCGCTCGCCGCCAAGGGGCCGCTCCCGACTGCCGGCCGCGGGCGGCCCGAGGACTGGGGGCGGGGGCGCGGGGGGCGCGGGGGCGGGCTGCGGGCTGCTCCCGCGCCGCGCGCCGGCCGAGGGCCAGCCGGAGCAGGGCGCCTGCGTGCTCCTGGCGCGCTCGCTCCCACTCGCCGCGCCCAGGCCCGAGGAGGCCCAGCCGAGCGCCCGCTCCCCAGGCGCCTCTTCCTGCGCCCGCAGCCCCCGCCTCCCACCTGGGAGGCTGCACCTACAGCTGCCGCCTCCGCCGCCACCACAGCTACAGCCGCCGGGACTGCAGCACGCCTTCCCCCCTCGGGGCTGCGCCGGGTATTTGCAAACCGGGTCTGTGCTGCCCCCTGCCGGCCCGAGCGCCCCCTGCTGCTGTAGGTGTGCTCACGTGTGTACACGTAGGTGAGCACACACGTGTTTCCGGCGCTGCGAGCCCTGAAGACGCCGGAGAGTCTCCCCTTGCCTAGTTAGGAAAACGCGCTGCATGCCCTCGGGGGAGCCTTGCCTGGGAGGCCAGAGAGAGAAGCGCATTAAGCGAAGGCCCTACCAGGCCCTCACTTTCCCCTTCTGGAAAAGGATAGGGGTGAACTAGGTAATTACCAGGTCCCTGCTACTTAAAGTTCTATCAGTTTAAGATCTCAGAGCTGGAAGGGCCCTTTCTGCCATCACAGTCCAATGGGCTCATTCCAAATAAGGAAATTGAGGCCAGGCAAGGAGGGGTGTACTTTTCCAACCGACTACACAGAAGAACACCTTTCCTCAGGGAATTCGTGTCCAGTATCGAAGCAGAGGCCTGCATAAATAGCCATAACTGAGAAGGATAGTAAACCTTGCACAAGTTACTGAGAAGCAGAGTAGAACTGAGGCATGAGGAGGATAGTATAGGACACACAGAATATCGGAGGCGGAGGGAAGGCTTTATAAACGGTGCCCCTCAGGTATACATGTTCAAGGCCTGGTTCAGGGAGAAGTGGGTTTCAGTATGGCTGAAAGGAGGTCAGGCCTCTTGAGAAGAATAACACTGCTTTTTGTGTGTGTGTGTGTGCCTGACACTATGCTAAGCCCTTCCCATTCATCATCTCACTAAATCCTCAGCACAGCCTGGTTCCACAGTCGGTTTTATCCCCATTGTACAGAGGAGGAAATTGAAGCTTAGAGAGCTTAAGAGACTTGCTCCAGATTTCATGGTTAATAGGGGCTCAACAGGGGCTCGTTTGCTGGGATTTAAAGCTGTTGCACCTAACTACGGCCAAGCTGAGGCATGTGACATGATTGGCAAGCGATGATGGTTTCTGAGAGTCCTGGACGGAGGCAGTGGCCACAGCAAAGGGGAAAGAGAAAAGGAGGGGTGAATTCAGGAGGCATTCCAAAATCGCCATTTACTGAGGATCAGGCACTGTCTTAGGTGATTTCATGGATGATATTTTCATTATCCTCACTCCAACCCTTCCAGGTAGTTCTATTTGTCCCCATTGACTTAGGTGGAGTTTGGGACCTCTTAGAGAAGTAATATCCTTGCCCATGGTCTCAGAGCTCCTGAATGGCAGCAGCCAGTACCTTCACTTGTTGCCTAGTGTTTCCTTTATGACTCTACAGGGATCTACCGGGTGACAGTGTATTCTGAGAGGGCACCTGCAATCAGCCTTCCAATACCCACTCTGCTCCCCTCCCTCAAGACTTGACTTAATAGAATACCATCAGCAAGCTGGTGTTCAAAGGTAGCCCAGTCTGCTTACTGGTTTCTAAGGATAGCCCATTTCACACTATATAGCCCAGGAGTGCTGTGGTAGACTGAATAATGGCCCCCCAAAGATGTCCACATCTCAATCCCCAGAACCTGTGAATATGTCCCCAAACATGGCATAAGGACTTTGCAGATGTGACTGAATTAAGGAGTTTGAGGTGGGGAGATTATGCTGGGTTATCTTGGTGGGACCAATATAATCACAAGGGTCCTAATAAGAAGGAGGCAGGAGGGTCAGAGACAGAGAAGGTGATGTGACAATGGCAGCAGAAGTCAGAGTGATGCATTCAGGGGCCAAGGAATGCAGGCAGCTGCTAGAAGCTGGAAAAGGCAAGGAACAGATTATTCCCTAGATATTCCAGAAGGAACGTAGCCTTTGTTTTTAACACAGACTGTAAAATCCATCTCTGACTTCTGACCTCCAGAATTATAAGATAATACATTTGTGTTGTTTGAAACCACTGAGTTTGTGGTGATTTATTCCAGCAGTGATAGGAAACGCATACAAGTGCAGTGTTAAATCATATTAGTTTGGTGCACTACAGTTTTCAAAGCCTCTTGGCACTGTCACAGTGCCATCCCTCTCAAAGTAAGTGTCATTCAATTTGCAATTATCCTCTGTCCTTCTCTCCTACTAAATGCTGAGCTCCATGAAGACAAGACTTTTCCTTATTCATCATTGTATCCCCACCCAGCACCTAGCCTGCTGTCTGGCAAGTAGTCTGTGTTCAATAAACACTCATTGAATGAATGCAGGATCACATTTCATTGTCGTAATAGCCCCGTGGGGTAGGTATTGCTTTTGCCTTTTAGAGATGGAGAAAATGAAGACTGGAGTGGAGCCCAGACTCACACTCATGTCTCCTGACTCGAGCTCCCATGTGCTACCGACAATACCATGTCACTGAGAATCCCATGGGGACTCCAGATTGCTTTAATTTTACCTGTACCTCCTCTGTGCCAGGCACCGTCACCTAACTGATCTCATTCAGTCCTCATCACAACAGTGATTTAAGCACTATTTTCTCCACCACACAGAGGAAAAACAGGCTCAGGCCTTCCTTTGATTAAATTTCATGTCACCCAAGTTTCCTCCCCAGAATTTCCACATTTGATGAGTACGTTTCCATTTTGTCTGCTCAGTGTTATGTATTTCAGTGATTGCTCTTTCTTAATCTTTGCCTTTTGGACCCTAAAAATTTCCTGTCCCTGTTACCCAAGCTCTGTACCAGCCCTTCAGGAATTTTAATTGCCGTTTCTCAGACCTCCTCTATGTTCAATGAAAATGGGGCAGAACTGTGCATGTATCCTGTGTGCCAACACATCATTGTTTAACGGGCCTCTTGGTCCTCAAATGATTATTTAGTATTTCACCTGTGTTCCTGTCTAGAAACAGGAACCGTCTTGAGCTGAAGTTCTCAAGAAACCATCTACACTAAATTCCAGGTCCTTTCCTTGGCCATGAGCAGTAGCTTGAGTTCCTCAACTTCATGGGCAGTAGTTAGAAGCTGACCCCTAGAGTCACCTCTTGCCTTCTCCTCATTAAAGCTCAGCCACCACTTCTTTACCCACCTCCTCAGGTTCATGAGAACTTCCCGTCTTCCTTCCCATCCCTACTCCCAGAGTTCTGTCATCAGTAAACCCTGAGAGTTCCTTATATACGCCCTTCCTCCAGAGCAGTTTTACATGTTAATTAAACAGCCCTTAACCCTGTCTCTAAGGAACTCCTCTCAGAAATGTGCCATTTATCCCTATCCTTTGATTCCTGGCTTGTTTCCTAGACTCAGTCAAATTGCACCCTCATTCCCTCAGATGCCTTTTCTTTTCCCATAGAACAAGATTACATTTGAATGTATGCATCTATTTTTTCATACATTTTTCTTTCCATAAACATTTATTGAGACCTTAACGATGTCCCACAAAGCCTTCCCTACCCTTCCAAGTGTTTAGTAAATGTTGGCTTAACCTTTCTGCTATGGTTTTACAATAATAATAGCTATCATTGATTAAAGACTGTGTAGTGGGCAGCTATGGCCAACCTAGCATCCGTTTTCCTTCTTTGGGTTACAGAGTTTGGGTTGCTTTGCAGAATTACTTCACCTCCACTCAGAGGCCTAGTGGTCTAGGTGAAGCTGACCCCACCTCCTGCCTCAGGTATGGCACATGATGAGAGCTGGCTAATCAGAGCATTACATTTCTCAGTGACCTGTTATTGGTTCAAAAATGGGCAGTAACCCATGTCAGGCCAACGAAGGTCAGCCCTGGAACTCTTGTTGAAATTGTTGGGAACCAGCAGTGTTAAGCCTGCTGCTTCAGCCATGCCTGAAGCTACCCCTTGGAATTTACAGTTTAAGGAGTGAATCAGATTAGAATAAAGATTTTCCAGGTCCCAGACCTTTCACTGGCTTCACTTGTTCTCTTTCCTGAACACAGAGCGTAAGAATTATTTCAAATAGGGACTCACTTTGTTCATTCTTTAAAGGACTCATCTCTAAGCAAATCATTAGCAAAGCAATTCTCATCACTGAATTTACAGAAATAAATGAAGAGTTAATAAGTCATCTAAACTTTTAGATTCAGAAGTGGCAGCGACAAAAGTGACTTTTTGGCAACTGCAACTGAGTCCCAAATTTCTGACTTCCTCAACATCTAATCCCTAGGTCTCCAATCCAAAAATCTACTAACCCAGCCCTGTGTCTAGACACAGAGATCAACATCTGGAGAGAATGAGGGGTGTCCCCCACTTCACTGATGCCCGCCCTAGCATGTGTATCCTATCTGAGGACCCATATCTTCCCTGAAGGACGTGCATCCTGCTTTGGGGAAACACACGTGGCTCTGATGCGATAGCCCTAACATTCATGCTGCCGATGACCACAGAGAAGGGAATGGGGGCATTTCTATAGTGCCTGCCCACCTTGCTGCCTCCCTGCCTTCATCTTAGGTGTAGCCCCCTCTTACCTGACATTCCTGATGTGCTCACCTTTCTCTTACTCTCTCTTAGCCAACTGCTTACCTTTGGTTCTGTATCCAGTGGTCTAAAATCAGTGCTGTCCAAAAGAACTTTCTGCAATGATGGAAACATTCTACATCTGTGCTGTCTAATATGGCAACCACTAGCCACATGTGACTATTGAACACTTGCAAGGAGGCTAGTAAGATTAAGATATTAAATATTTGATTTTATTTCATTTTAATTTATTATTTATTTATTTACTTCTTTATTTTATTTTTTATTTTTGGCTGCGTTGGGTCTTCGTTGCTGCATGCGGGCTTTCTCTAGTTATGGTGAGCGGGGGCTACACTTTGTTGCAGTGTGCGGGCTTCTCATTGTGGTGGCTTCTCTTGTTGCAGAGCTCAGGCTCTAGGCACATGGGCTTTAGTAATTCTGGATTGCGGGCTCAGGAGTTGTGGCTTGCGGGCTCTAGAGCATAGGCTCAGTAGTTGTGGCGCATGGGCTTAGTTGCTCTGCGGCATGTGGGATCTTCCCAGACCATGGATCAAACCCACGTCCCCTGCATTAGCAGATGGATTCTTAACCACTGTGCCATCAGGGAAGTCCTCATTTTAATTTAAATATAAATCTGATTAGTGGTTACCATATTGGACAATGCAGAACTAGGTATCACCCCTACCCCATCACCTACAGCTGGGTTTGTCTCCCCGGTCCCTGTTCCACTCCTATTGGGAGAGTCTAGGTCCAAGTAGTGACCCTTTTTCTCTGTCCCAGACTTCTGACATTAACCTTCCCAGGCCCAGCCAAGTCATAAGCTATGACAGCTCTGCGCCTATTTGCCATCAAATCAAAAACCCATCTTCTGCCAAGTTGGTCAAAACCAAGGTAACTTGTTCTTTCGGGGAAAGCCCTTGGCAACTGAGCTGCTGCTGGTGGTGGGATGGACTTTTGAAATCCTGCCACAGCTCACAGCACCCTGTGGAGGCAGATTTCCAAAGTGAGGGTTCCATGACGCACCTGGGTTAACATCACACAACCAAGTTACAGGAACCACAGACACAAAAGGAACTCCATCACCTCCTTCTCTGTGGTGGATGTCAAGCTCTAGTTCAAGCCAAGGAAAGAGAGAATTTGAAGAAAGAGAAGGCAGTGGGTACGATCAGATGCATGCCAGTGAAGGTTTAAGAGGAGTTAGGTCTGTGAGGGGCCTCTGAAGTGGGCCAGCTGGAGAGGAGCTATTGGCCCTGGGGACCTTGAAGAGAGTCCAGCGGTCCAGCGGTCGAAGCAGTGAATGGATTATATGGGGTTACGAGAAGTTGGAGGCAGGGAAATGGAGATGGCAGATCCAGACCTCTCATTTAAAAAGCTTAGCATCAAAGGGAGGCAGTGAGGTATCAAAGAGAGAGCTAGGATTCTGCTGGACCCTAGTCTGATACTCACTTTCTCATCTGCAAAGCTGGGTGAGTACTACTAACCTCAAAGTTCTATTCTGACCTTAATGATATGACAAAACAGATAATGGGTGCAAAAAAAGGGAAAAAAACTTTATAAACTGCAAAATCCTGTAAAAGTATAAGGCTGGGAGAAGGAGGGGATAGGGTAGTCTCTAGAAGGGGCAAGAGGACTAAGCAGACGTGGGGGGTGGGGGTATAGTTCTTATTTTAATACCGGGGAGACCAATACATATTAGTAGAAAAAAAGGAAAGAGCCTGTGGGGAGGGAAAGACCAAAGGGGTAAGGGAGTATCAGAGAACAAACATACAGAGGGTGTTTGGGGGGAAGGAATAAATGGCATTTTTTTGAAGCTGGAGGGAAGGCTGATTGGAGAGAAGCTGGGTGGAGCTGAGAATCGCCAGATGTTTATCAGAGGCACCCTGCTTTTTATTCCCAAGGGAAGAGTGAGAAGACTGACACGTCTTTATGCCGTGCAGAGGTTTATGGTTTATTAAGCGCTGTCACAGATGTGACCGCATTTAATGACTCTGCCAGACAACCCTGGCCGTGAGGTGTACTTGCCCCCAGTTCGTAGCCGAGGAACCTGGGGCCTGGAGAAGTGTGGGACTCGCCTGCGGTGAGTAGCTGGTACGCAGCCGCGGCATTGGGATTGGAGCCCCCGATCCCAGGGCTGCTTGGCTGAGCCTCTGCCCCTCCCTCGGCGTGCTCTCCAGACTGAAACCTGGCCCCTGCCCACAGTTCCCACCCTCACTGACTCACTGGGAGGGGCCCCCCTTCCTCTTTACTCCCTAGAGCCAGTTTCTGACCTTCAAGACTCCACCCTCTCTTTTATCCCTTCATCTCCCCCTCCCCTAGCCCTTCCCTCCCTCTGGACTGAGCTGTTAGAATAAAGGCAGGGGTTTTGAGGACGTGAAGACTGCCAGCCACTCCCCTCTCTGGCCCAGAGATCCCCAAGGGAAACAGGCACCAAGGGCAAGGTGGGAGATACAAGGTGTGCTTTGTTTTTCTGGACCTGCCCAGTGCCCAGGGCTCTCTGATAAAGCTGGGGTGGAGCCCAGGGCCCAGGCTGAAAGAGGACCTTTCCCTCTCCCCCAGCCCTTGTTTGTTTTGGGCGCGTTTCCTCCTTTGCTGCCTAGAGAAGCAAAGGCGAGTGTACTCAGGTACAGATGAAGGGAAGAGAGTCACCGTCCTGTGTGGGTTTTTTTGTTGTTGCTCAGTGACCCCACCACGCACAAGTAAACCTGACCTAACCATCACCCTGGAATTTGACCAATCAGATTAGTGTTCCATCTTCTTAAGGTGGAGAGCAGAGAAGAAGTGGCAAGGAGACTTTCCTTGTGTGGGGAGTTGGGTAAGGCCTTTCTCTGCCAATCCATCTAAGCTAGAAACTTACCTCATTCTCCCTCATTCCTCAACATCTATATCCCCATCCCCAAATTTCCACCACCACTACCTGATCCCCCAGGCCACTGCGCAGCGTCCCCTGCAGTCTCTCCCTCTCCAATCCACCCCTTACTCAGCCCCCAGAGTGACCATTCTGAAAAGGAAATAGGCTGAGTCATTCCCCTATTTATAATCTTTCAGCAGGGCCGAAGACAAGGGACAGTGGTAAAAATGACAGAGTTCCAGGAGCCTGGACGTGGGCCGAGGGCTATCTATATTTCATATCTGGACAAACTCCACCTAGAAATCTTTAGCCAGCCTATGTTTATCTGCTGGGGAGACAACATAGTTTCAACCAGAGCTCCCTCCCCCACCTCCCCCTTGGAGACTTTGTCTTTCCGTGGTTCCTCATGGTCTACAGGGAAAAGGCTTAATCTGCCCTGCCTGCTGATGCAGCCCCACTGTCACTTCACCACCCCATCATGAATTTTAAATTATTGCCATTCTTCAGACACCCTAAGGGGCCCTTCAAGACTTTATGCACAAAGAACCTACTGTGTAGCACAGGGAACTCTTCTCAATACTCTGTAATGACCTATACGGGGGAAAAGAATCTAAAAAAGAGTGGATATAGGTATATGTATAACTGATACACTTTTCTGTACAGCAGAAACTAACACAACATTGTAAATTAACTATACTCTAATAAAAATTTTTGGAAAAAAGATTTTATACTGGAATCTGATGCCCCTCAAATGTTTTCCCACCTTCCCACCTGCAAACTCTTATTCACCCTTCAGAACCCAGATCGCCCCCTCAGTAAAGCCCTTTCTGACCCTCTCTAGATAGATCTGGTGGGTTCCCTTTTCTGTCATCTTACAATGCCATGTGCACACACATCTCCCTCTGCTAAGAGCTAGCAGTTACAGATCATGACCGCTCGGATTAGAGAGGAGAAAGTGGACAGAACTGAGAGGCAAGAAGGAGGTAAACCCAGTACGATGTGGCGATGGGTGTGCTGTAGGGCAAAAGAAGCAGGCGTCGGGGGATTGACTCCTAGGTCTCTGGCTGGTGAGTCTCCTTCCCTCCCAGACTGATAGTTCCTTGAAGGTGGAAACGCGTCTTGTTTACCTCTTCATCCCCTGCCCCGTGCAGGCCTGGCTGGGGGAACTTCTTCAGAATGGGGGCAGGCCTGAGCCTGCTAGAAAAGCAGTATCAGTGAGTCCAGCCAGGAGGTGCTGGGAAGACAGAGCCAGAGAACAGAGCCAGGCCTGAGGAAGGGGGAGGGGTCCTGGTAAGTGTTCAAGAACTTTCATTACAAGTTACCTCAGTTGTTGGCTTTCTGTCCCTAATCTGCTCCCCTACCTCGGTAAGAGGGCCAATGGCCATTGGTTACAAGAAAGTCTGGAGTTTGAAAACTAACTCTGAGACCTAATTCATCCCCTGCCTACCATCCCCTGGCCTTAGGAAGGTCATTTCTTCTCTGGGGCTTCATGTCCTGAGAATAGTCTCTTTTTCTCTCTCCCTCTCTCTCCCACCACTGCTTTCTCTTACACTTACACACACACACACACACACACCACAATGGCTGGCACACACAGATGTTCATTAAATGGCCATGGTCACCAACCAAGAGTGGGCATCAGACAGTCCAGCTCAGAAGCATTTTTGGGAGGTGGTGTTTGAATCCCGGCTGTGTCACTTACTTGCTGAGTGACCTTGAGCACAGAATTTGAGCCCTCACACCTTAGTTCTCATCTGTTAATGGGACATAATAATAGTATCGACCTCACAGGTCTGTTGTGAGGAATAAATGACACAGTATGTCAACTATGTCTGGGAAGTACCCAATAAATGTGAATTGTTATTGTTAGCATTTCTGGACATGTAATTATTGATAATTTTATGTCCACTAAAAAAATAGAAACTTCTGGGTCAGAGCCTGGCTGGTTTGGCAGGGGGCCCAGGGCAGGAAAGGGGCCCCCAGCCTTGGGCATGGGTGTGGAAGTGAAGTCGGGGGCCCAGGGCCTTTGGCCTGGGGGTTGGCAGGGACCATGCAGGGACTGGGAGGGAAGAGAGAAGAGAGAGAAAGAGGGGGAGAGGGAGAGAGAGGGAATTTGAGAAGAAATACAGCCAGAAAGAGAGAAAGAAAAAAACCACTGTGGCCAGGGAACGCCAGCTCCCAGTGAACAGAAACCCTGCAAACTGGTCTGGGCAGTCCCTGCGTGGGTCAGGCTGGGTCAGCTGGCGTGGCAGCCTCAGGGAGCAGCCTTGGGCAATGTCTGAGGTCTTCTCACCCTACCTGGGAGGCATGTCAGGAGCTCTCCAGGCCTGGCCTGTGACAGCCCTTCTGGGTCTGAGAGAGAAAGACTGCTTTAGAGAAAACTGGGGCACACACTCCACTACAAAAAAGTGTAACACATAAAGTCCAACAGAGTGGGATTCCAAACTCTGCTTCCACAAGGGTACCAAGACCATTCAAGTAGGAAAGGACAGTGTTTTCAATAAATGGTGCTGGGAAAACTGGATATCCTCATGCAAGAGAGTGAACTTGGACCCGGACCCTTAATGTTACACCATATATGAAAATTAACTCCAAATGGACAAAAGACCTAAACGTAAAAACCAAACTATAAAACTCTGATAAAGGTAGTTGGTATATCAGGACCCACAAAATGGTGGCCTCCTCAGGGGCCTGGCCTACGTCACAAATCTAAACCCAAGCCAGCCTACACTTATGGGAAATGCCTCTCTGTCAAGGAAACCTCACATATACCAATCACAATCTTCCAACTCAGCTTTGTTTAGCTATGTTACCTAGAAAATAGGACCTGATGGCCTCATAAGAAACTTCCCGAGCTCCCAGCCAATCATGTCCTGTTTCCGAGTTGCCTCTGTTGATACTCTATAAAACTCGCTCTTGGGACTTCCCTGGTGGCACAGTGGTTAAGAATCCGCCTCCCAATGCAGGGGTCACAGGTTCGAGCCCTGGTCCAGGAAGATCCTACATGCCGCGGAGCAACGAAGCCCGTGCGCCACAACTACTGAGCCTGCCCTCTAGAGCCCGCGAGCCACAACTACTGAAGCCCGTGTGCCTAGAACCCATGCTCTGCAACAAGAGAAGCCACCGCGAGGAGAAGCCCGCGCACCGCAGTGAAGAGTAGCCCCCGCTCACAGCAACTAGGAAAAGCCCGTGTGCAGCAATGAAGACCCAACACAGCCAAAAATAAAAAATAAAGAAAAAAAAACGAACAAAACTCGCTCTTGCCCAAAATTTCTCAGGAAGTGTGTCCCACTGGCTGAAGACACTGTACTCCCGTCCATTGATTGTTTTCCTTTTACTAAAGGACGTCAAATTCACTATGAAGTTGTATTATTTTTGTCATTTGACATCTCCTAGAAGAAAACATAGGAAAAAGTCTTCATGATACTGGATTTGGCAGTGATTTCTTGGCTATGACACCACGAGCACAAGCCAAAAAAGAAAACAAACAGATAAATTAGACTTCATCAAAATGAAAAATTTTGTGCATCGAAGGACACTATTAAGAGAGTGAAAAGACAACCTGCAGATTGGGAGAAAATATTTACAAATCATGTGTCTGATAAGGGAGTAGTAACCAGAATATATAAAGGACACCTGAAATTCAACGATGACAACAAAACAGCCCAATTCAAAAACAGGCAAAGGCTTTGAAAAGACATTTCTACCAAGAAGATACACAGATGGCCAGTAAACACGTGGCAAGATGTTCAACATCACTAATCATTAGGGAAATGCAAATCAGAACCACAATGAGATACCACTTCACACTTATAGGATTGCTATTATAAAACAAGACAAAACAGAAAATATAAGTTGATGAGGATATGGAAACTGTGCATTGCTGGTAGGTAATGGGAAATGGTGCAGATATGAAATATAGCTTGATGATTCCTCAAAATTTAAGCATAGAATTACTTTATGTTCCAGCAACTCCACTCATAGGTCTACATACCCAAACTAATTGAAAGCAGGGATTCAAACAGATGCTTGTATACTAATGTTTGTAGCAGCATTATTCACATTCGCTAAAAGGTGGAAACAAGACAAATGTTCATCAACAGATGAATGGATAAACAAAATGTAGTGTATCCATACAATAGAATATTATTCAGCTATAAAAAGGAATGGAGTACTGACACACACTATAACATGAGTAAACTTTGAAAACATAATGTTTTCACTTAAAAATGGTGAAAATGATAAATTTTATGTTTTATATATTTTATCACAATTTTAAAAAACCCCTGCTCCACCACATACAGTATGATCTTGGGCAAGTCAGTTAACTGCTTTGTGCTTCAGTTCCCTTATCTGTAAATGGGCATAATAATTGGAAGGGTTAAATGATATCAGATAATTGCTGTGCCTGGGCACAGTAGACGCTCAAATGTTATTTTCCCTATTGCCTCTTTTCCCCCCAAATAAAAATAGCTTTATTTTTCCCTTTGGTTATAAAATGAACACACACTCTTTGTGAAAACATTCTTCTCAGACAATATATAATAGAGAGAAACAAGTTTCATAATAAATTTAATTTAGTAATAACTTTTAAAAGTTTAATAAAGTTTATTTCATAACTTTATTATTTTTTATTGAAATACAGTTAATTTCAACTAGTGTTAGTTTCTGCTGTACAGAAAAGTGGTTCAGTTTTACATATATATACATTCTTTTTAATAGTCTTTCCATTACAGTTTATCACAGGATATTGAATATAGTTTCCTGTGCTTTACAGTAGGACCTTGTTATTTATCCATTCTATAAATACTAGTTTGTATCTGCTAATCCCAAACTCCCAATCCATCCCTCCCCCACTTCCGTTCCCCCTTGGCAACCAAATGTCTGTTCTCTATGTCTGTAAGTCTGTTTCTGTTTCATAGATAAGTTCATTTCTGTCATATTTTAGATTCCACATATAAGTGATATCATATGGTATTTGTCTTTCTTTTTATGGCTTACTTCACTTAGTATGATAATCTCTAGGTCCATCCATGTTGCTGCAAATGGCATTATTCCATTCCTTTTTATGGCTGAGTAGTATTCCATTGTATATATGTACCACATCTTTCTTTATCCATTAATCTGTTGATGGACATTTAAGTTGTTTCCATGCCCTGGCTATTGTAAATAGTGCTGCTATGAACATAGGGGTGCATGTATCTTTTTGAATTATAGTTTTGTCTGGATATGTGCCCAGGAGTGGGACTGCAGGGTCAGATGGCAACTCTATTTTTAGTTTTTTGAGGAACCGCCATACTGTTTTCCATAGTGGCTGCACCAACTTATATTCCCACCAACAGTGTAGGAGGGTTCCCTTTTCTCCACACCCTCTCCAGCATTTGTTATAATAAGTTTATTCTTAAGTAAACAGCATTCTGCTGGTAAAACAAAAAAATATTGATATAATATAAACATATCTTAAAATAAAATATAAAGCATAACAGGACAGTGCAATCAGCAAACACAACAGTCTATCAATATAACCACACCCTAAAATTGTAAACAAACTTAGAATGGTCTGTGTGATTGGACATTTTTGTTGTTGGAAACATATTCTAGTGGTGGTGGGGATTGGAGGGGACAAGAAGTAATCAATAAGACATACCTTTTTTTCTAAACAAAAATGGGATCCTTTTCCACATGCCATGTTGTAGCTTTCCTTTTCACACCACAAAATATCTTTCTGACATCCTTGTTGACTTCTCAAATACATTATTCAAAGTATTTCTTGAGATAGGTGTGTATTTTGTCACTGTGTATCAGTGTCTGACACGGAGTCACTGAGAGATGCCAGAATTTTTCCAGCTTCTGTCCACACACTGTGGGCGTGACCTCTGGGCAAGAGAGGGTTTCTCAAAGTACCATCTTCGGGACACCATTGGTCAGTATGCTTCAGCGTACAAGGATTCTACGGCAGGCAAAATAGATTTGGGAAATGAACCTCATGCATGTTCCTCTTACATGTTCACCAAGCATTCGTTAAAGGAGTGTTGCAGGTTCTAAGAGGTCCTGCAGTTACGGAATTGGTTTAATTTTTTTTAATCCAGTTGTCTTATCTTTATAGGACCACTGAACACCGTGGCCACACAACCAGAGGGTTACAGCTCCTTGATAAGTCATTGTGTGCAGAACACTGCTGGACAACACTCCAGTACAACACTCCAGTAGAGGTTTAACTAACATGGCAAAAGGCTGCTCTTCTGACCGGTGGGGTTTTACAATGCTGCCACTGGAAATGTTGAATGCTATGTCGTGTTTTTGAAAATATAGGGGGAAAGGTTTAGTAGCAGGAGAAGGGGGCATTACTTTTGGAAATGGTGAAGAGGAAACACAGATAGTAAACACACCGTTGGGAAACCTTATCTTAACGATTATCTTAATTATAGTCAAAGATAATGCAAATGAAAGCAGACTTGAGGCACTTTCTGACATTTACTGAAAAAATACAGAGAATCAGGAGGGAAATGCAACATGGTGTTATTCCCACTGCTGGCAAGGTTGTGGTGAAACTGACATACCCAGTTATCCAATGATGCTGTAAATTCACACAACCCATTGGAGGGCACTATGTAGCAAGAACCATAAAGATAAGTATCTCTTAGACTAGGACTCCCACTACTAGCAATCTCTTCTCAAGAAATATTAAATAGGGCTTCCCTGGTGGTGCAGTGGTTGAGAGTCTGCCTGCCGATGCAGGGGACACGGGTTCGAGCCCTGGTCTGGGAGAATCCCACATGCCGCGGATCATCTAGGCCCGTGAGCCACAACTACCGAGCCTGCGTGTCTGGAGCCTGTGCTCCGCAACAAGAGAGGCCACGATAGTGAGAGGCCCACGCACCGCAATGAAGAGTGGCCCCCGCTTGCCGCAACTGGAGAAAGCCCTCGCACAGAAACGAAGACCCAACACAGCCAAAAATAAATAAATAAAAATTAAAAATGAATATGTGCTTAAAAAAAAGAAATATTAAATAGAAAGCCTTACACTGAAGTACTACCAACAAGAGCAAAATACTGGCTGTATTCTATATTAAAGTTGCAAATGGAAGGTGTAAGGTGAGGTAGAAGCATCCTCTTGGAGGTGACTAAGTACATATGGAATTAAAACAAAATGGTTATCAGTGTGTTTCAATCACCTGAGGGATTTTAAAAGCAGATTCCAAGCCTCTACCCCATTTGTGCAAAAACCAGTCTCTGCCTAAGCCACTAGGCTCCTGCCTTCTCATCCCCCACCTGCAATTTCTAGTGTCAGAGTCTCTCTGCTTCCAGTCGAGAAAGAGGAACTCTGGTTGGAGGACATTCTTTTGTGCCAAGTCATAGGTCACTGGCCAGCCTGTGAAATTGGCAGCTCTGAGGTTAATGCCCAGCCCTGATCCAACTGGCTGTAGATGGTTGAGCAGAATAGTACAAAACACAGTCCCCTAGGCCCACCTGCCTCCCTCTTCTCATCAGTACTTTTGTAGGGGACAGGTCACCTGGCTTGCAAAGGCAATCATGAAAACATCCTGTGGATCCTTGGAGGAAAAGGCAGATTATGTGAGTCCAAATTTCCAGTTGACAAGAAATCAGGCTGAATCTTTGGATTGGGGCATAGCAGAAAATCTCAGTGAACTAGCCTGCCTTTCTGGGCCAAGTGCTCTGACAGAGAGGAATAAATATTCCATAGCCATTTAATAAATGACCACCGAGACGATTAGCAAACATAACCTCCAGTAGCATGGACTCTGGCCTCCCATCAATTTCAGAAATGCGGCTTTCACTCATGTCGGGGTTTGAAAGTAGCACTTTCCCAAATTATTTTAGCAAATTAGCAGTTTGGTATATCACACTCAGCTTCAGCAATCCTTGCCAACCTCATCCTGCTCAGAGAAAGCCATACTTGGTCTTTTCAAAGCAGATAATGTAATGTTGCTTCTTGCTGAAGTTTGGCCAATGCGGTAGGGTTAACTGAGGAGAAGCCTTGGTGATGAAGCTGCCAGAGATGGATGAAAAAGGAGAAGCTGAATATCCAGGAAGTAAGACAAAAGAGGAGGCCCGGAGGAACTGAAGCTGCCTGCCCTCTCTTAGCAGCTGAAGATCAGAGAACTTCTAACTGTGCTAATACAAGAGCCACTGGCCATGTGTGGCCATTTAAATTTAATTTTTTTTTTTTTGGGCCACACCTTGGGGCTTGTGGGATCTCAGCTCCCCGACCAGGGATTGAACCTGTGCCCTTGGAAAGTGAAAGTGTGGAGTCCTAACCACTGGACCGCCAGGAAATTCCCTTATATTAATTTCAATGAAACACAATGAAAAATTCAGTTGCCTAGTGGCACTAGCCACATTCAAGCATTCAATAGTCACATGTGTCTAGCGGATATGGTATTAGAGCAGCTGTAGACCATTTCCATTACTGCAGAAAGTTTGCTTGGATAGGGCTGTAGAGAAAGCCATGTCCCCCTCCCTCTACCCTCCTGCCAAGTGTTGGTCACACTGTGCCCACCCTGTGGGGACAGATGTCACAGAGCCAGTTTGGAACTCTCTTGATGGTTTAGCATTTGTGCCTGGAGATCTAAAGAGCCAAAACCATGTAATAAAGGTCTTCTGAGGACGGTTGCATCACTCTAAGTCACCACTCGCAGGTTTCTTGGATGGAGAACTTTGAGGTTTTCTCTCACTTTGCAGAGAGTGAGCGTTCATTGGTTCATCTTTTTCCTTCTTTTCCAGCAATGCAGCCATAGTTGTCATTTCAATGAACTGGCGATTTGTTTTGTGTCCCTATAAGAGAGAGAAGCCTTCAAAAGGGCAACCAGTTCAGGGTTCAAATGCAATTAAGGTTTGGGGAAAACATGAAAGATTATAGCTTAAAAATAAACTAAACTGGGGCTTCCCTGGTGGCGCAGTGGTTAAGAATCTGCCTGCCAATGCAGGGCACACGGGTTCGAGCCCCGGTCTGGGAAGATCCCACATACCGCGGAGCAACTAGGCCCGTGAGCCACAACTACTGAGCTTGCGCGTCTGGAGCCTGTGCTCCACAACGGGAGAGGCCGTGACAGTGAGAGGCCCATGCACCGCGATGAAGAGTGGCCCCCGCTCGCCGCATCTGGAGAAAGCCCTCGCACAGAAACGAAGACCCAACACAGCCAAAAATAAATAAATAAATTTAAAAAAATAAACAAATAAATAAAAATAAACTAAACCAAACTTCCCACTCCCACCAGGCCGACTCCAGTACCAGGCTTCCCTGGGAGGCCTTACTGGGGGATCTGGTCAACCCCCTTACCATGAGTGGCCATGCCCCTACAGAAAAGCCTCAGGAGAGAGTTTCGCTCAGCAGAGCTGAGCCCCTACCCTCAAGTACACTGTTTGGAAGATTACAGGGACATGCTGGGGGGCGTCTGAGGCCCCACTTGCAGCCACATCTTCCCTCTTCTAGTCCCAGGTCTGGAGACACAGGCACAGCTGTTCCACTGCAGAGGGCACTGGACACTGGCCTGGTGGATGCTTCTGGCCTCTCCTGCTTAACATGCCCAAACAGGACTGCTCCCTCTCCTGCCTTCCCAGCCTACTAATTCCCAGCTTGCCTGAACCTCAGAATATGCTGAGCGGAGTCTGGCTGATTTGTCTGGAGCAGTCCTGCCAGCTCTGTTGCAAAACACACTGACGATATCCACCCAGGTTTCCCATTTGAAAGGTTTGACTTTTTGCCAAGAGAAGCTGTAATAGATTAATTAGATCTTTGCCTCTCAGGGATCTGGCAAATAAACAATGTTTCATTTATACCAACAGTAGGTATAAAGAACTAGTGTTTATCATCAAAAGTACCCAACCTGGGTTTAACATGAGGGGTGATAGAGAGTTAAAAGCAAGCAGGCATGGGAGGTGGGTGCAGGATAGGTATGGAGGTGAACTTGCTGCATCCCTAACCCCCAGGCCCTTTAGATACAATTTGGCAGAGTACGAATCTAAAGGCTTTTATACTTTGCCTCCATGTGGGCCCACATGTCTTCATCTTAAGGGAGCGGAACACTATCCTGGATGACCAAATAGATCCCGTTTCTGAGAGTTACAGCCCTCTTTAGCATTTGAATATGTTGAAAATATTTGTAAAATTTGTTTTTGACATCTTGAGGTTACGGTAATTCTTTTTTTTTTTAATAGTGATTTTCAAGGATCTGTTTCCTAGAACTAAGTGTGACACTAAACTTATCAGATGAACTTCCCTGTGATTAAAAAATAAATTTTCTTTGTTTCTAAATACATTTCTATTTCAGGTGATTAAAAATATATACAGATAGATAATGATAGATAGACAGATTCAAAATTCAACCAGCATGAGGACCAACCGATATATGGATTCAACATTCCTTGACATGCAGTAACCAATGTGGAAAAGTTTCCTAAAGTTTATAGGAAATGAGTTTTCTAATGAGGAGGAAATCATATTATAGAGTCTTAAGGGCGTTTTTCTCTGTGATTCATGAGGCAGGATCAGAATGCTTAAAGGCCATTTCAAAACGACCAGATTATCTTTGCAACCTCCTCTGCTTCCAACCCCCTACCACTGTCTGTTTCATCTTTCACTGTCCTTTGACAGAGCACATCCTCTATGCTTCCAGCTCTTTGCACATTCTGTTCCCTCTGCCTGCACGTCCTCCTTCGCCCGGCACCATTTTCTTTTCTTTTTGGCTGCACTGCACGGTATGTGGGATCTTAGTTCCCCGACCAGGGATCGAACCCGCGTCCCCTGCATTGGAAGGCAGAGTCTTAACCACTGGACCGCCAGGGAAGTCCACAGTGCCATTTTCTGATGACTGAGCATATTCCTACTTGCTGTTTAAAATGTGGACAATAAATAGGTACTTGAAGTGTAAGGTAGATACACCACAGCGAGTTGAGGAACATAGCAGAGTGCACCAGTTCTGCTGGTTCCAGTGCAGCCTGGCTTCCCTGAGTCCTGAACTGCTGAGGCCCAGGTCAGTCAGCTCCTGTTCCCCCCTCCCCACTTCCCTGGCCCTTCAGGAAGCACTGCTGGTTTTCTAGGTACCATTCCTGAGCTCAGGCCAATGTACCTCTGCAGAGAGCCCTCGGAGTTCCCTCCCTGCTTCCCGACCCAGGAATCTCTCTCCACAGGTCTCTCCAGATCACTGGACACCTGTGAAGGTCCGGGTTCCGGAGGCCCCACCTGCCCTGAGGCTGCCTCACCCCAGAGCCACTTCAGAAAGGGCCGCAGGCTTCCTGGTTGGCATAAGAGTCATTTTGGGGCCAGAGTTAACTGAGGGATTGGAGCTCAGCTTTCAAACGTGGATCAGCCTCTCGGTGAAAAGGCCTGAGGGCACGAAAGCTCCAGTAAGTCAACACAGCATGAAGCTGCAGCCTGGAACTGAAAAGAAGGAAGGTGGTGGCCCCACCTAGGGAAGGATTCTCTTCTACAACTGAATTTTTCTAGTAACACTGATGAGCTGGAAGGTAAAAGAGAATCATCCTTACTGAGCACCTACTATGCCCTCATATAATTTTTCACATTTAATCCTCACAACCTAAATGATAATAGTATTGATTCCCCCAGGGCCTGCCTGTAACATTTGCAGGATAAGAGCACAAATGGAGGTCCACATACCACATGCCATATGCATCAATGGTTTAGAGTTAAAAATTAAACTAAGAAGCTGTTAAATAAAGTATGTGCTAACCTCATAAACTGACATATATCTTTGTAATGGACCAGAAGGCCAAATTCGAATTTAGAATTCTGAGGCTCATCAGAGTTCTGAGCTTAAGGGTAGTGAGGCAGGGAGAACTGCCTCTTCTCTTCTCAGGACTGACTCTGTCCTAAGCCACGAGGAGGACATGCCTGTGAGGAAACCAGATGTCCCTGCTCTGTCCACCTCCATCCCTATCACCCCCTCCCTAGCAGCTGCCCTTGGCCTCCATCAGGCCTCAGGCCGGCAGTGTAGTACATCCAGAGAATGGATCTGGGGAGCAGCCCCCATAGAACCTGAAGTGGGTTCAGGCCCATTTGCACAGGGAATTTCAGGGTCCCAGCCCTTGTAATATGGCCTAGATGGGGAGCAGGGTTCCAAGGGGCTTTGGCCCCATTGAATCCCTCACCCAGCAGGGAAAAGTACAGGCAAAGGAACACCAGAACAGGACGCTATAGATGGGGGGGACCAGGGTAGGGGCCCCTCTTGCCTGAGCCTAAAGATTTTACTGACTTTATCTCCTGCAGAAATAAACAAGTCAAATACGGCTGGCCAGAGGGGCTAATCCCTGGGAAGATGAACCCAGGTGGAAGAGGCAAAGTCCTTAATCCAAGGGCAACAGAAGATCCTACCTTAATCCATAGGCTAGTAAGTGATGGACCTAGGCTGTGAACTCATGTCGGTCTGACCCCAAGATCCCTGCTCTTTCTGGACCCCACGCTACTACTTGAAAGACCAAAGAGGAGGGTGGTGGGGTTGAAGAGGGAAGAGGATACAGAAAACAGAGGGCTGAATTTTGAGGCTCTAGGATTGGATGAATCTTGGCTTTCTTGCCTGTCATGACAACCAGAATCCAGTCCAAAGGGTTCCTGAATGCCGGTATGCCACCCCAGTAAGCTCCCAACCCTGTGCCACCCTCTGGCCCCAAAAGGCTCTACTAATGCCCTGAAAATGCAGAATCCTTCCCTTGGGTGCTTATCTGAGGTTCCCCCAGCTTCTCAACCTACAACCTGCTTTCTTTAAGTTTTCACTTTGATGACCTTTCCTCCGTTTTTCCAAGCCATCTGCCTGCTCAGTGGAAGAAGGTGACCTTGCCTGTGCCAGCTAACGAAGCTTTCTTCACATAGGGGTAACTCACCGAGCACAGTGACACAAGGTATTTTTTCCTCATTAAATTTAACTATTAAAATTATAGCTTGTTTACAGATCTCTAATTTGCTTTGCCAATGAAGGTTAGGATGCATTATAAGGCAAGACTTAAAGAAACAAAACACCTAAGTATAGACTGGAAACATGGCCATTAAATTTATATGTCCATCAATTAATTAAAGCCTTGGCCTTCTTTCATTACCCTTTTAAGGCCTTTGGTTCTCAACCTTGGCTACACACTGGACTCACCTGGGAGCTTAAGAACCACTGATGAATGGGTCCCATTCCCAGAGATTTTGATGTGCTTGCTCTGGGAGTGGGGATTTTGTAAAACTCTCTAGGCGATTTTATGCAGTTAAGATTGAGAACCGTGCTTTTTAAGGGAAAGTCCTATCTTAACGCTACCTGTGTTGCCTTTAGCATTTGAAAGTACAGGTCCCCGAACCTGGCTAGATCCACCTTTCCCAAATCTTACCACTTCTGCCAACTATGAAAATCCTGCCTTCCCAGGTCCCGTGAGCACTCTGGCGTACAGTCAAAATTCTTCCTATGTTTATAGTTTCAAGGAAAGAAGGTCTTAGCTTATCTCCTGCACAAATGAGCAAGTACGGTGAGGCAGGAGGGGCCAACCCCTGGGAAGATGGAGCTGGGGGGAAGAAGAGGCAAAGTCCTAGGTCCCAGGGTCCCAGGGCCACAGATGGTGCCATCTTAACCCCTGGGGGATGTAGGGTTGACACAGAAGTTCCCCACAGTCTCAGGCCACTCTTCCTTCTCTTCTCAGCTGCATTTGCCCAGCCGCTGTTGGCTGCAGGGGCTCTGGAGGGCTCTCCCTGTGTCAGAATCTTCTGCTATAAGAACCATCTAGAAAGGTGGGAGGGGCCACAGAAGAGGCTCAAAGGCTGGAGAGCTAGGCCCCTGCCCCCATCTCCTCCCAGTCAGTCCAGGAGCCCTGGTCACATGGCTTGTCACCCACACATTTGCTGGTGACCCTGGTCCCTGGTTAAAGACAGTTACCCACCACAGTCTCTCAAGTGCAGCCACAACAGCAGCAGAGAAGCTGTACAGCGGGCTCCACGCCAGGTCTGGCCTGTGGCTCTGGGAGCTCTCTGGGCGCTGCGGCTCCCCGGGGCCGGGTTGGTGGGGGTGGGCCTCCTCGCAGAGCCCGCGGGCATCACCTTGCTTCACAGACTGAGTGTGGCCTTTGCGGTCACCCGCGGGTCACCCACAGACCTGAAGGCTCATGACCACACTTGTCATCGGTCAAAATACCGAGCTCTGCTCCTGACCCAAGATGGGACAAAGCCTGGGAAGAAAATGCCCACATTGTTTCATCATGAGATCAGGCATAGCTTTCCCAGTGGGGAAGGGAAGCCCTCAAATGCTTTTAATATTTCTGCCAGTCTTGGCAGGTTATTTTCATTCTTCACCAGGGCACAGAAAACGATTGTTTCCGAGAACTCTCAAGCTCCCTCTAGTGTGTACGGCTTATTGGGCATTACTTGAGTGTCAAAAATTTTGAAGGACCTAAGGAAATAATGAGAAATTTGGACTAAGACTTAAGAACCATGATCATTATAGCAGTGACATTTATGATATCAACAAATATAAATAACCTAATTAGGGAAGTGGAAAAAATCATCATGCTACATTGTGGTATAACAACTTAGAAATATGATGTTTGTGAAAGACTTTTTAATGACATGAGGAAATGCTCATGATACAGTCATGTTAATAAAATTATATATACCATACATTGAGATATAAACAGTGTAAAAAACATATATAGGGCTTCCCTGGTGGTGCAGTGGTTGGGAGTCTGCCTGCCAATGCAGAGGACACGGGTTCGAGCCCTGGTCTGGGAAGATCCCACATGCTGCGGAGCAACTAGGCCCGTGCGCCACAACTACTGAGCCTGCGCGTCTGAAGCCCCTGAGGCACAACTACGGAGCCTGCACATATGGAGCCCGTGCTCCGCAACAAGAGAGGCCGCGACAGTGAGAGGCCTGCGCACCACGATGAAGAGTGGCCCCTGCTCGCCGCAACTAGAGAAAGCCCTCATACAGAAATGAAGACCCAACACAGCCAAAAATAAATAAATTAATCAATTAATTAAAAAGAAAAATAAAACATATATAACGCAGAGCACAGAGGACAACTCTGTGAAAAAGCAGAATGGTGCAGTGGAAACAGCAGAGACAGAACACCTGGATTCAAATCCCTGACACTTGGACGATTTTACTTTATTTAGCTTGGTCTGTTTTCTCACGTGTAAAATAGAAGTAATGAAATTTATCTGACAGAGTTGTTGTGAAGATTAAGACCTAATATATAGGAAGGAACTTCATATACTAGCTGGCACATGGGAAGCACTCAGTGGATGATGAATCTGCACCTGAAATCTGTCTCCTGTAAACTTGTATCCATTGGTCTCACAGTAACCAGATCACTTCCTCCATCTTCCTCATGACCATCCTTCAGATGTTTAAAGGTAACAGGAATCTCCCCACCTCCCGAAGTGCTTCAAGCTAAGCTTTTCTATTTCCTTTGACCATTTTGGTTTTTCCTCCTCCAAACAAGGAGCTGCCCTGTTCTTTAGATGACCCACCTCCATGGCCAGAATAGATTGGTACAGAGGAGGTCCTTGACCTAAGGTGGCCAGTTAGATTCCTGCCCTGGGATTTTTCAAACTGGAACTGAGGCAAGTCAGATCCTCTCTGCTGGTAGGAGCTGAGGGATGTGAGGTATGGGCCACGTGTGGCAGAAAGAGGTTGTGTAAGAGAGAAAATGAAGGGAACCCAAGAGGAGCAGAGAGGTGGAGGGTGAGGGTGCTAGCTGCATTCAGGCATCTGGAAGCTCAGCGCTAGCCCTGTCCTTCCAGTGGAGTGTCATTTAATCCTCTTGGATTCTGTGAACCAGTAAAGTCCATTGTCTAAACCAGTTCACAACGGGTTTCTGAGACTTTCAAATAAAAGTATCAGAGTGACCACATCTGAGAATCTAGAGCATGGACTTTGGAGTTCAGAAAGCCTGGGTTTGAATCCTATATTAACCATTTACTAGCTTTGTGACATTCAGCAAGTCTCAAAACTACTCTAAACCCATTTTCTTCACCTTTAACATGGGAAGGGCATTAGGTACCTCGCCACTTTACTGTAAGGACTAAGAAAGAATCGTGTATCTAAAACCCAGTTCAGTACTTGACACACAGTAGACTCATCCCACTGGCAACAGCAAAGCCAATTTTATCTTCATTATTACTGAGTTCGTGGTTAGTTCAGACACTTAGACACAAGCTGTCACAAAATCTGTTTCCCCACCCTGAACTTGCATTGACCTTTTGACTCTAATTGTGGGATTTTAAGAATTTCCCTGCTCACTTTCCCGTTTGTTAATTCCAGAGAAACTGTTTAACAGGAATGTTGACATTCTGGCAAGGACAGATGCTCCTGTGTCCCCCAGGAGGCTTCGGACTTGTGTGGTTTTCAGAGTGTCATGACCAGAGCAACAGAAGCGGTCAGCGTTTAAAGACGTCTTTCTCCTCTGCTCTGTGTACATTCTTGGGCCCTTTCCCAGAAATGACTTACCAGAATAATTGTCCTAGAAAGCTACACACAGACAGCCTGTGTGCTGAACTGCCACACTTTGGGAGTTAATTCACAGTCCCCATCATACATCCACAATGATGACGGTGATCCACAAAAAGCTCTCGGCTTGGAGTTAGAAGTTTCTAGGCTCAAGTTCCAGCTCTAGAAGTTTCTAGACTCCTCAGGTTACTAGTAAGTGTTCATTTGAGGCTTTGAAAGATCAGGTAGAATGAGTCATTCACTTGTAATTCATTCAACACACATTTAATGAGCACATGTTAGGTCCCAGGCCCTGTAGGGGCTGGTGCTGGAGTTGTAAGATGAAAACCTGCTACTGACCTCAAAGAGATCATACTCTCCAGTAGCACAGAGCTATAATTGAATGGATATAATGGTGTAATTAATGGTAGCTCCTGCAACTAACAGCCCCCTTCCCCTGCCACCCATATCTCAGTAGCTTATCATGAAAAAAATTTGGTTTTTTGTTCATGCCAGTCCAGTGTAGGTTAGGAGGCCCTCTTCCTTCTTATAGTCACACCATATGGGACACATTATTGTCACAGTGGGGTAAAGAAGATGGAGGAGGTACACTGGGTCTTAACTGCCTTGGCCCATAAGTAACACACATCACTTCCACTCATAGGCCATTGGCCAGAACTGGTCACATGGCCACCCCTAAGCTAACTTCCATGGACGCTGAGTAATGTTGGGGAGCTCATAGATACTTGGTGAGTACTAACATTTCTCTGCCCCCATAGGAATTCTATGATACCAGCGAACAAGGGATCATGTATTAATTATGACTCTTTGGGTTCAGGTAACAAACCAGCTTGAGTTAGCATAAACAAAAAAGAAAATTTATCATAAGAATTTAAAGGATTTTGGGGTGTCTTCAACAATCAAATGGCAGAAATAAAACTAAGCATCTAGCAGGGATTAGAATCAGGAAATGCAAAGGCACTGAGACATGTCTCTTGACTTGGTACCACTGTGAGAAAAAAAGGAAGTAGCTGGCTTTTAAGTTTCATAGACAATCCATTAGGTGTGTTTTTCGGGCAGTTCAGGTATTCACGATTAGGAATATTTAATCCACATTAAGGAGAGAGGGAGGGAAGGAGGATGGGCATTCCAAAGGAGATGATGTCTGCCCTGAGTTTTTAAATATACGTGTGTGTGTGTGTGTGTGTGTGTGTGTGTGTGTGTATTTAATTGTGGTAAAATCGTCCTGAGTTTTGAATGCAAAGAAGGAGTTTGTTAGGTGAAGACAAAGTACAAGATCATTCCAGGCAGCAGATGTTTAGAGCTAAGAACTGGATATATAGCAGAGCTTGGAATATGTTTGGAAATAAAAGTATTCTTTATGGATAAAGTTTACAGTGAAGTGACAGACACTGTAAGTTGACTACCCAATATACAGTCTCCCATCTTCTTCTTCCTTGTTAACAGATCCTCAATTTTTTTGGCTGTACTGTAAGGCTTGCGGGATCTTAGTTCCCCAGCCAGGGGTTGAACCCAGGCCATGGCAGTGAAAGCGCTGAGTCCTAACCACTGGACCACCAGGGAATTCCCAGGCCTAGGAATTTTTTTTTTTTTTTTTTTGCAGTACGCGGGCGTCTCTCTGCTGTGGCCTCTCCCGCTGCGGAGCACAGGCTCCGGACGCACAGGCTCAGCGGCCATGGCTCACGGGCCCAGCCGCTCCACGGCATGTGGGATCCTCCCGGACCGGGGCACGAACCCACGTCCCCCGCATCGTCAGGTGGACTCTCAACCACTGCGCCACCAGGGAAGCCCTAGGAATTCTTTTGAGTTATTTTTTTTGTATGGTTTGATAGATGAGATATCCTTATCGATATCCAGTTGTTCCAGTACCATTGTTGACAAGCCTATCCTTCCCCCATTTTGAATATCTTCGCATCTTTGTCAAAATCAATTGACCACATTAGAATGGGTCTATTTCTGAAATCTCTATTTTGTTCCGTTGATTTTTTTTGTTCCGTTGATTTTTGTGTCCATTGACCTTTACGTGAGTACATCACTGACTTGATTATAGTAGCATTATCGTGTATTGTAAGTGGAGTTGATTTTTATTTTTATTTTTTTTTAATTTATTTATTAATTTATTTTTGGCTGTGTTGGGTCCTTGCCGCTGCATGCAGGCTCTCTCCAGTTGCGGCGAGCAGGGGCTACTCCTCATTGCGGCACACAGGACTCTCACTGTGGTAGCCTCTCTTATTGAGGAGCATGGGCTCCAGGCATGCGGGCATCAGTAGTTGTGGCTGGCGGGCTCTAGAGCTCAGGCTCAGTAGTTGTGGTGCATGGGCTTAGTTGCTCTGCGGCACGTGGGATCTTCCTGGACCAGGGCTTGAACCCATGTCCCCTGCATTGGCAGGCAGATTCTTAATCATTGCACCACCAGATAAGTCCCTGGAGTTGATTTTTAAATTTCACTTTCTAATTGTTCATTTCAGTACATAGAAATGCAATTGATTTTTGTATATTGACCTTAAATCCTTCAGTCTTGCTGGATTCACTACAGCTTTTTTCTTTTTTTGTATATTCCTTAGGATTTTCTGTGTACACAGTCATGATGTCTACAAAGAAAGTCACTTTTTCCTATATGCAATCTGTTGTTATCCTTTTACCTCTGTCAGGATTTATTCCTTATCTTTGGCTTTAAACAGTTGACTATAATGTGGCTCAGCATGGCCTTCTTCATGTTTATTCTGCTTGATGTTCACTGAGCATCTTGAATCTGTAAGTTTATGTTTTTAATCAAATTTGGGGAAATTTCAGCCATTCCTCAAATGTTTTTCTACTCCATTCTCTTTCTCTCCTCTTCTTCTGGAACTCCAATTATCTATATGGTAGACCATTTGATATGTTTGACTGACTTTGTTCTTTTTTTAAAAGAACATTTTTTCTCTGTGTTCTTCATATTACATAATTTCTATTGCTCTATGGTCAAGTTCACTTCTCTTTCCTCTGTTATTTTCATTTGGCTCTTAAATCCATGCAGTACATTTTTTAAAATTTAAATATTGTGTTTTTCATTTCTAGAATATCCAATTCACCTAAAAAATCATTTTGATTTTTCATTCTCTGTTGAGATTTTCTATCTGTTCATTCACTGAAAGTATATTTTGTTTTATTTCTTTGAGAATAGCTCTATAATAGCCATTTAAAAAATCCTTCTGGATATGGCAACAGATGTATATGTATAACTGATTCACTTTGTTATAAAGCAGAAACTAATAAAAAAATCCTTCTCATCTAACTTGATTATCTTGGAGCTGTTTTCAGTTGATTTTTCCTCTTGAGAATGTGTTGCATTTTCCTGGTCCATCACACATTGGGTTATTTTACATTGTAAAGTGGACGTTGTGAAAATAGGAAAGCACTGTGTACAACTTTCCACCTTTGCAAGTGTACCCTGCACCAGAACCTACCTGTTTCTGTTCCCCTTCTAGTGCCTCCAGGGAGCTGCTATTTTTATCATGCCCAGATTTCATAGCTGCTGTCTGAGGGTTAATTTGTCCAGTAGAATCTTATTTAGTTAGAACTGGAAAAAGACTTCTGTGTGGGTTTTTAATTCACTTTGGCCTGACAGCATCTCACCTCAGGGACAAGCCACATACATGCCTTTCATTTTTCTGCCACATGGGATGGTTGGCATTCACACATGTGCAGACCAGAAAGATGGGAGAGTTAAGGCCTTCTGGAGCAACCATCAAATAGTGGGGGATGGGAGTCAATGGAGGAACACTTCTTGTTGACTCTAGAGCAGGCAATTCCAAGAAGAGTTCTGTGTGCTCCTCAGGCGGCCCTGGCAGGATTGAGGCCCAATGGCCCCAGTGGTGACCAACATAATAACATACTCTTTAAACTGGCTTTTCCTCTTTCCCTGTTTCACTTTCTTTTGTACCTCACTCTTCTGGGGTCAACTCCCAAATAAACTATCTGCACTCAAGTCCTTGTCTCAGTGTTCATTTTTGGAGGGAACTCAGGCTAAGTTTCAATTGTCAATCCCATCTTCTTCTCCTTTAGCTGGGAGCAATACTATCTGATGCAGATTCATGCTGGGAGAAGATAAACTAGAAGAGATAGGCTGGGATCCTGTTTTTAAAGTCCTTAAATGTCATCTAAGAAGTTCGGATTCTATTCTGTAGGGAAGAAGAAAACTGAAAGACACTGAGTATGAGATTGACATGATCACACTGTTTAAGATCCTTTATTGGCCCAAGATTTGAAGATTCTCTGAATTTGTTTCTTTAATTAATAAACTGCGAAAGTAGCATTTCCCTATTTCACACAGGGACCAAATTATGAAGACCAAATTAGATGGTGCACATTCCACAGGAGCTAAATAAAAGTAGGATGTTACTATTATTACTTCAATCTGAAATATGTCATATGTTAGCATGGGAACTAAGCATTCCAATACTTTTTAAAAACCTTCTTATTTGTCTATTAGAATTTCCAACTGTGGCAAAAGTGTATTTTCATTCCATGAACCATGGTATCCAAATGCTATGTTGGGTTATATCTACAAGATAACAGAATAATAAACTCTAATCTAATATATCCATAAGGAACTATAGATTCTAAACTAACAAGGGTCTTAAACAGATGGAAATGGACCTTCTAAGACTGATGGGGAAACTGTGATGCCTCAGGTTCCCTTTATCTTTCTGCTCTGCCATCTCGAGAGTGTGGCTTCCATCTTCACACCAAGATGGTTGCTGCAACTTCAGACATCATGTCCACTTTCAGGGAAGGGGAGAAAAGTGGGAAGGGAAAAGGGTGAGTCTTCAAGCTGAATCAATGCCTCCTCTCCAAGAACTTCCTGGAAGGTTCATCTAATGATGTCTATTTATGTTTCACTGGCCACCCTTTAAGCACAAGGAGAGTGGGGTAATGTAGTCTTTTAGCTGGGCGCAAGTCATCCCCAAATAAAAATCAGGATTCCATCAGTAAGGAAAAAGAAGAGAATGGGTATTGGGTAGGCAATTAGCTCTCTTGGCCATACACGGTGTCTTGACAAGAGCCCTGGATCAAATCCTGGATTCAAATTTTACTTTTGCTAAAAATTTGTTCTTTACAAAGATTTGCATTTTACAAACCATTTTGAGAATTCTGTGAGATAATCCATACAGTATGCCTAGCACAGTGCCTGGCAAGGTATAGATGCTCAATGTATACCTGTTGAATCTAAATCTAACAGTACCCTGTACCAGGTGCCAGGCTAGAAGTGAGAAACAAAACAGGACATAATCTCTGCCCTCAAGGAACCATGAGTGTGTGTGTGTGTGTGTGCGTGCGTGTGTGTGTGTGTGGTGAGATGTGTCACACAGGTACTGTGCTGCTCCACCCAGATCCCCTTTTCGGTACCCTCGTACCTGTACCCCAGGTGCTGGAAAGAGTGGCTATCAGCCACACACCTCAGTGGGAATTGCCTTCAGCTATAGAGAATTGCCTGCCTCCAGGTTCTGCTCCCTCCTAGGGGTGGTCCATGGCCAATGATTGGCTAATGCATGGTAAAAAGCCAAGCCCCTTTGCTTCAATTTTGGGGCAACTCTGAAGGGCTCCAGAAGTCCCCAGAGGATCACCTGAGGCTCAGTTGCACCTGCATTTCATCTTTCTTCCCCAATCCAGTCCTTCTCTCCTCACTTTCTTATGGGTGTATCTCTTGAAAACATCCCTCAGTCACTCCTCTGCATGCAACCCTCCTTCTCAGAGCCCACTTCCAGGAAAGCCAATCTACGATACACGACAACTTACCGAACAAGAGATTTCTCAGGTGTCTTCAGTCACAAAGGCTGGAACTAGAGTCATCAGGACAGCTGTTCTCATCTCTTTCCTCACTCCCCTGCATCTTCTCTGTATGACTGCTTCCTGACAAGCCAGGCTTTCCATGACTTCTGGTGGTCCTGATGCCATCTCAAAACACCTTTTCAGGGGCTTCCCTGGTGGTGCAATGGTTGAGAGTCCGCCTGCCGATGCAGGGGACGCGGGTTCGTGCCCCGGTCCGGGAAGATCCCACATGCCACAGAGCGGCTGGGCCCGTGAGCCATGGCCGTTGAGCCTGCGCGTCCAGAGCCTGTGCTCCGCAACGGGAGAGGCCACAACAGTAAGAGGCCCGCGTACTGCAAAAAAAAAAAAAAAAAAACAGACAAAAAACATCTTCTCAACTTCATCTTCCACTGCTAACTCGCTCATTCTCTGGGTATTTCTGTACCAGTTCCTACAAGAGAGTGTTTGATTGGCCCAGCTCACCTTTTCAAGTCAAGCCACCTCATAGGCTGCCAACAAACCTTGGGATTGGCTGACTTTGGGTCAGGGACCCACCTCCATTTCAGTCAGCTGTGGCTGTTGGCGTAGCGGGTGGGGAAGGCTCGTGGCTTTAGGGCCTCCCCTTCAGCAGGGCTGGTGGGGGGATGGGTCGGCTTTGTGAGTAAGGACTCCAGTATATTTATAAAGGGTGGTCTCAGTGCAAACGAAGCCCTGAAAACCCAGGTGAAAGGAAAAGGCAAGAATCAGAACACTGTGTCAAGCAAGGAGGCGGGGCTGCTGCCCCTGTGTTCTTGGCTGAGGAGAAAACCTGCTTGATTTGGAAAGAAGGGTTGAAGGAAGCAGAGGGAAGAGTGGGTATGTGTGGAATGAAGCCACATGGGTTGGCCCAGCCCGTTTTCAAGGGAAGTTGAACCCCAGACATCGGACCACAGGAAGAAAGTGGGGACCTGGGGCCAAGAGCAGGAGAGAGAAGGGAGCCGGCAAGCAGTCAGGTGTCCCTGGGACCGGTTTAGTTACCTTTTGTTCCCTCAGTACATGCTGTGCTCCATGGGGACACCTCAGCTTGCCCGTGGGGCAGGTGCTCCCAGACCACGTGCCCAGCACTTTGAGTGTTTTCTTCCATCTCCTGTGCCCTTAATAACAGCCTCTGGGTTTCAAAAGTCCCCACACCTGAGCTTCCTCCGGCTCCATCTGAGGGAGGTACAACTTCACGTCTGAGGATGCCCACAGCTGCATTTTTACATTGCTTTGACCCTCTCACAAACTGTAGGAGATAGGACAAGAGGCATTATCTGCCTTTTATGATGCTGTCCAGTTCGGTAGCGACTAGCCTCCTGTGGCTTTTTTTTTTTTAATTTTTAGTTTATATTGGAGTATAGTGATTAACAATGTTATGTTAGTTTCAGGTGTACAGGAAGGTGATTCAGTTATCCATATAAATGTATCTATTCTTTTTTCAAGTTCTTTTCCCACTTGGGTTATTACAGAATATTGAGCAGAATTCCCTGTGTGACACAGTAGGTCTTTGTTGGTTATCTATTTTAAATAGATAGGCCTGTGTCTTCTTAAATTTAATTATACTTAAATAAAATATCAAAACTCTGTCCCTCAGTCACACTGCTCACATTTCAGTGCTCAGTAGCCCTGTGTGTCTAGCGGCTACCATACTGGACAGTGGAGACAGAGAACAGTTCCATCATGCTAGAAAGTTCTGTGGGACCGTGCTGCCTTAGAGCATGAGCTTCCAGTGTGCATCTGTCTGGTTCTTTACGGTCATCCTGGTTCCTGCATCAGCACTGAGTGCAAATCTCATGTTCAATAAGCAGCTGTGGAATGAATGAATTGATGAACAGACCTCCACTTGCAGAGGAGAGAAGAAGACTCCAAGAGGTGTTACTTTCATGGTTGGTTCAGAGAATACATGACAGAGCTGGGACTCCAACGTAGTCCTTCCACTTCCAAGCACAGGCCTTGTTCAGCCCCTCCCTGATTTTTCACCAACCTCTGACAGGAGGAAGTGGTTCGATGCTGTCACCTTAGCAACCTGCTGTAGCTGATTGGAAAATCACCTTATTTTTTTCCAGTTTTATTGAAAAATAATTGATATTCATCACTATAAGTTTAAGAGGTACAGCATGATGGTTTGATTTACATATGTTGTACAATGATTACCACAATAGGTTTAGCTAACACCTATCATTTCATATAGATACAATAATAAGAAAAGAGAAAAAGCAATTTTTAAATGGTAAATGTTACAAGGGATGAAGATTTAATAATTCCACCTCTCTTTCCTCATCCTCTCCCCCAAATTTTATACTACTTTTTTTAAAATTAATTTATTCATTTTTGGCTGCGTTGGGTCTTCGTCGCTGTGCGCAGGCTTTCTCTAGTTGTGGAGAAGGGGTGCTACTCTCCCTTGCATGGGCTTCTCATTGCCGTGGCCTCTCCCGTTGCGGAGCATAGGCTCTAGGTGTGCAGGCTTCAGTAGTTGTGGCACACAGGTTCACTAGTTGTGGCACACGGGCTTAGCTGCTCCGCAGCATGTGGGATCTTCCCAGACCAGGGCTCAAACCCGGGTCTTTTACATTGGCGGGCGGATTCCCAACCACTGCGCCACCAGGGAAACCCAGTATACTACTTTTTTTTTTTTAAGACTTTTAAAAAATTATTTTATTTATTTTTTGCCTGCGTTGGGTCTTCATTGCTGTGCACAGGCTTTCTCTAGTTGCGGCGAGTGGGGGCTACTGTTCGTTGTGGTATACAGGCTTCTCATTGCGGTGGCTTCTCTTGTTGCGGAGCACGGGCTCTAGGGCACGCGGGCTTCAGTAGTTGTAGCTCGCGGGCTCTAGAGCGCAGGCTCAGTAGTTGTGGCTCACGGGCTTTGTTGCTCCACTGCATGTGAGATCTTCCCGGACCGGGGCTCGAACCTGTGTCCCCTGCGTTGCAGGCGGATTCTTAACCACTGCACCACCAGGGAAGCCCCGATCCTACTTTTAATTATATCAATAATTAGTGTTTGCATCACTAGTTTGAACAACATAAGCATTGTTCACTGCAGAACCTATTAGAAAACTGTGATTACATGTTCTTTTTTTTTATATTGAAGTATAATTAACCTACAATTCTATGTTAGTTCTAGGTGGACACCATAGTGATTCAAATTTTCTATACATTACAACGTGATCACTACTAAAAAAACACTTTAAAAAAATGGCTTATGGGCTTCCCTGGTGGCACAGTGGTTAAGAATCCGCCTGTCAATGCAGGGGACACGGGTTCGAGCCCTGGTCCGGGAAGATCCTACATGCTGCAGAGCAACTAAGCCCTTGAGCCACAACTACTGAGCCCACGTACCACAACTACTGAAGCCCGTGCACCTAGAGCCCGTGCTCCGCAACAAGAGAGGCCACCGCAATGAGAAGCCCGGGCACCACAACGAAGAGTAGCCCCCATTCGCCGCAACTAGAGAAAGCCCGCGCACAGCAACGAAGACCCAATGCAGCCAAAAATAAATAAATAAACTATTTTTTTTTAATGGCTTATGATTTCTGTTCTCCAAGGTAAGGGGGAATAGAAAAGGGATAAAATATAGAAGAGTAGAAAGAAAATTTATTCATTTTTCTAACACTAAAACCAGGTCAGGTAACATTTGGGGATGTTTCCTCCCAGTCCCTTTTCAGTACAGAGTTGTTTGAGGTTTTCCACAGGGTTGTGTCTTTTGTTTTTGAAAATTGATTTTCCAGGAAGTTACTTAGGCCAGAAGCTTTCAGCTTCTTTCTCCCAGCCTCATCTTGAAGCTTCTAGGCCCCATTTCTCTCTTTGGATATCGGCATAATCATGGATTCATAGATATATCCCCCTCCACGAAGCAAGCATGCCACAACCTTGATCAGGCATAGCTCAAGGCAGGCGCTAATAGTATATTAAAGCTGAGGGTTCAGGGCTGGAGTTTTCATACCTGCCTGTGAGGGGAGTCCAGCCACTGGCTCTGTGCTCTCAGGGAGATGAAAATGAGTTACCTGCCTTAAAGAGGCGAGGAGTCACCAAGGCTGCCTCACCGTGGGAGCAGAATGAGAAAGCCTTACCTCCTGCCTCTGGGCAACATGCCGACGTGGAGTCTGAGTTCCCATCACTTGTATGGTATGAGGTTTCCAAGTGGATTCCAAGTGAACAAGTTAAAACTTGTCCAGAACTGGTAAAACTCGGGGGACCTCAGGTTCCATGAAGTTCCAGGATAGGGACACTTCCACAGTTAGGAGTCTGGGGTGCTCACAGAAACCCCATGAAGATGGGCTTGTGATCCATGTATAACCTATGTGAGGACATAAGCCCTAAGCAGTCAGCAGCTGCAACTAGCACAAGACTTTGCACCCCAAGAATTAAAGATAATAAAACAACCTGAAAGAAACTTTAAAACAAGCAGGTTTAAAATGTTTGAAGAGATAAAGAAAGGAAGGAACAGATACTTTAAGCCTAAAGCCAGAACAGAATAGTATGAGAAAAGAATACATGGGCTTAAAAAGTGTCTACATAGAAATTCTAGGAAAGATATAATAAAATTATTGAAGTAAAGGAGGCCCGGGCTTCCTTGGTGGCACAGTGGTTGAGGATCTGCCTGCCGATGCAGGGGACATGGGTTCGTGCCCCAGTCTGGGAAGATCCCACATGCCGCAGAGTGGCTGGGCCCGTGAGCCATGGCCACTGAGCCTGTGCGTCCGGAGCCTGTGCTCCACAACAGGAGAGGCCACAACAGTGAGAGGCCCGCGTACGGCAAAAAAAAAAAAAAAAAAAAAAAAGGAGGCCCGTGAATTCAGAGATGTCAGGGGGAAATGGGACTGTCCTTTTAAAGGATGTTTCTGTGAAAAACAGTTGTTAAACTTCCCTATGAACTAGGCACTGTTTCAGGGGTTTCAATTATATTAATTCATTCGATCTGCACAAGCTCATGCAGTAGGTCCCATTCTGGGGAGGCAGGGAATATTCTGATTGACCTGTGGATGGGCCATCCCCAAGGCAGTCAAGCATTAAAAATAAAATGTTATGTATAAAATAAATCACTTTACATGGATTATCTCATTTAGCCCTCATTTAATAATCTCATTAATCTTCACAGCAATCCCTCTAGGCAGGAGTTATTATCACCCTCTATTATGTGGTTTAGGAGACGAGCTTACAGCCATTAAGAAATTTCCCTAATGTTTACACAGTCATCAAGCAATGCAGTTGGGATTTAAATTGAGGCAATTTGAATCCACCATCCAAGCTCTTAACAATGATGCCAAGGAAAGAGTGGTTGTTCATTTCAATTCTAGTTTTATGCATTACTTAATGTTGAATAGGCAATACAATTCCTGATTCAAAATGTACCAAAGGGTCTATAGTAAAACATCTCTCTCCTACCTCTGTGCCCCCCTCAGAGGCATCCAGTGTTCCCAGTTTCTTGTGTAACTTCCAGACTTACTTTGTGCCTATAGGAGCAAGTGTCTATAGATACAGTTATAGACAAGTCTATCTATCTGTATACATGCATATTCATTTCTCCCTTTCTACGCAATTGGAAGTTTCCTCTATACCTTGTTGTTGTCTTGCTGTTTTCATTTAACACTTTATTTTGGAGTGCATTCTATATTAGTATAGAATAATAATAATACAATAATAGTATAGAATATTTACTATGATTAATATTATAGAACAATATACAAGTATAGAATAATAATAATGACAAAGCAATAAGGGGCTTCCTCATTCTTTTTTTAAAATAAATTTATTTATTTAATTTTGGCTGTGTTGGGCCTTCGTTGCTACACGTGGGCTTTCTCTAGTTGTGGTGCGCAAGCTTCTCACTGCGGTGGCTTGTCTTTGCGGCGGAGCCCGGGCTCCAGGCGCACGGGCTTCAGTAGTTGCAGCTTCCGGGCCCTAGAGCACAGGCTCAGTAGTTGTGGCACACGGGCTTAGTTGCTCTGCAGCAGGTGGGGTCTTCCTGGATCAGAGCTCGCACCCGTGTCCCCTGCATTGGCAGGCAGATTCTTAACCAGTGCACCACCAGGGAAGTCTTCCTCATTCTTGTTTATGACTGCAGAAGACTCCATTGTAAGTCTGTATTATAATTAACTTCACTAGACCTCTATGCTGGGCATTCAAGTTGTCTCCAATCTTTGGCCATTACAGTGCTGTTGTGAATAACTGAATATACATGAGGAATCTGTTCCTAAAGTTTGAATTACTAGGTCAAAGTAATGTGCATTTGTGAAGCTAGGTTGTGACTAGTTAAACCTGTGACTAGTTAAAAATCATGGGGACCTTATAAAAATTATTTTTTTCTGGTTATAAAAAATACATGGTAATTATGAAAAAAACTTAAATCACCCATAATTCATAAATCCAGAGATATTCACTGTTAACATGTTGGTACAATCTTCTGAGTCCCTTTTTATGTGTATGCACATACACATGTACATACCTTGGAGATCGCACTATTTATCTAGGTTTTTTTGAGTTTTTACATTGAACATTATATCATAACCATTTTTTATCTTATTTACATATTCTTTACAACTGGCATTTCATGATTGCATACTATTCCATTATAGGACCATAATTTACTTAACCCATATCCTTGATATTGGACATTTAGTTGTTTCCAATTTTTTCATATTTTAGGAAGCTCTGCAATGAATATTGCTGTATGTAAATCATTGTTTCCATCTGTCTGATTTCCTAGTCACTTTCTATTCTAATCATTAGAATCAATGACTAAAAGTAGTCTTTCCTAGTCATGTTTTATTCCAGTCATTAAGTCAATAGCTAGATATAGAAGTTAAGCTAAAGAATATCAACATTTTTAAAGTTCTTAATATATACTGTTAGTATGTACTTAATATATCCTGTCCTCCTGGTTGTACCCATTTATACTCCAACATCCTCATCTCACCACTTCCTTGGCAACATGGAGTTTTATCTTATAGGGAATTCAGCAAAAGGTGGCATCTGTTTCTTTGTTCTTATGATTATATATGTAATGCTTATTAATTATTATAAACAATTGGAAAAGAGCAAAACTTAGAACAACCCATAATCACAAAAATTTGACCTAATCACTATTAAAATGGTGTTGACTTTCTAGGCTTTTCTCTGTTCAAATATTTTCGATAAAATTGTCATTAAATATGCTTCAAAACCACAACTTTTATTTTTGCCAAGTTTAAGCTAACAATGGCATCTCTTATTTCAATTTGTCATATTTGTTACAAATATTTTTCTCAGTTTCTTTTTTTTAATTTATTTTATTTTTGGCTGTGTTGGGTCTTCGTTGATGCACGTGGGCTTTCTCTAGTTGCAGCAAGCAGGGGCTACTCTTCGTTGTGGTGCAGGGGCTTCTCATTGCAGTGCCTTCTCTTGTTGCGGAGCACGGGCTCTAGGCGTGTGGGCTTCAGTAGTTGTGGCATGTGGGCTCAGTAGTTGTGGCTCACTGGCTGAGGTGCTCCACAGCATGTGGGATCTTCCCGGACCAGGGCCCCAACCCATGTCCCCTGCATGGCAGGTAGGTTCTTAACCACTGCACCACCAGAGAAGCCCTCGCAGTTTCTTGACTACCTTTTTATTCTGTTTATGATATTCTGAATTTTTATGTGATCAGATCTAGAAATCGTTTTCTTCCATCTCCCCTATCCCCTCTAAAAACTTGTTGCCATGGGGATAAGGGTGATAGGGTATAAAGTAACATAGAAGAGGAACAGTGTTAGGGAGCACAGGATCCTAGTTGAGATCAGCCATGTAAAGAGTATTGGCCTGCATCCATTCAACAGGCATTATTGGTAACTGCTTATCACTATGTGTGTGTCCTTAGGGGCACAGAGATGAACCAAGCATGATTCTCTCTCCAGTAGGGAGATAAGATGAGCATGACCAGTGACTCGAGAGGCATCATATTCCAAGCCATCACAGGGGAGGAAACATGGCTCTAGTTCAGGAAGGGGCGGGCAAGGAAGGCTTCCTGGAGGAGAGGGCATTTGAGCTGGACCTGGATGACTGGGAAGGCATGTGGCATGTGGATATGAGGAAAAGAAAAGATAGAACTAACTGCAAGAATTACTAAGGGTAGAAGTTGTCACATTCCTGCCGGGTTGGTGTGGGGTGGGGGCAAGAAGACACCGTTGGGAGTCCTAGGCGAACAGTCCCTCCTCCTTAGAGTAGTGGGCAATTACAGGCCTTCTCGAGCTCGCAAAGGAAGAGATGTGTTAAAACAGGTCATCACCTGGGAATTCCCTGGTGGTCCAGTGGTTAAGACTTCGCCTTCCAATGCAGGAGGTGCAGGTTCGATCCCTGGTCGGGGAGCTAAGATCCCACATGCCTCATGGCCAAATAACCAAAACACATAAACAGCAGCAATATTGTAGCAGATTCAAAAAGACTTTAAAAAATGGTCCACATCAAAAAACATCTTAAAAACGAAAAAAAAAAAAACCAGGTCATCTTCTGAGGAAGGTTTGGAATTCCAAATTGACGTATCCATTTAATCCACATCATATCTGCAACATTAACCACTAGAATACTGTTCGAGAGTGACATCAATCAAAGTAGAAACAGATTGAAAGGTCTTTCTTGAAGACGGGTCCTTGACGTAATACAGTTTAAATTGGAATAAGATGAGGCAGGAATTGGTAACTTTTGGGACTCTGGAGGAGGCCTCTGGACACTCTCCAGGCGTTTATGCAATGAGGCCAGTGCTTTGGTCAGTGACAGGTTCATTATAGGGCCTGACCTAATTGTCAGGGCCCTTTCGCCTTTACTCAGAATAACTCTTTCTTTTTCTGGGGAGCTGTTCCCACTCTTGAGTCTAGTCGAGTTCTGTGGGGATGGGGCTGTGACTCACTGACCAACCCCAGGATCGCAGTGATTGGTCCAAGGGGCGAGCCCTTAACCTGAATCAGAATGCTCCCCTGAGAAGCCCTGAATGGGCATGGAGAGAACGCTCGCTCCTTTCTGGTTTTGGAGCTATGGGGATCGGCCATCAACCAGGCCATTTGAAGGCATCAAGATAATGAAGACTGAGAGAAGCAGAAACAAAAGGATTTAAGAATCCATTCCCTCCGCTGAGCTGCCCTACTTCCTGAAGTCTTCCTTCCCCGCTGACACTGCCCTAGTGTCCTGCCTAGGAGTCCTCCTTTTTGGTTTAAGCTAATTTGAGTTGGCTTCCTGTCACTTTCAATCAGAAGAGTCCTGTCTGACACAAGGCGGAGTTAAAGTCTGATTCTTACGTTTAATTTCACTGCAAAGTTCAATGTTTTTCATTTTTTCAGTATATGTGCATCAGTAGCAATATTCCAGCTTTTTAAAAATTATATAGTAATTTTTAGAGTAATGCATGTTCATTGCAGAGACTTAGACTATACTGATAAGCAAAAAGAAAAGGAAATCCAGCCACTACCCTATCCCTAGAGACAGCCACTCTTAACATATTGGGATTCCCCACCCCCTCTCTGACTTTTTGCTATCATCTGTGTATCTATTTATCTATGTATGTATCTATTTATCTTTGATCTGTTTTATCTGTCTCTTTGATCTGTCATCTATCTATCTATCTATCTATCTAAAACAGTAACAGCCAAGACAGCACTTACTATGCACCACAAATGGTCTAATTTTCCACATAATAACTCACTCTTCACAACAACCCTATGACATAGGTATTATTATCCCCAGTTTATAGATGAGAAAACTGAAGCTTAGAAAAGCACAGAAAGGTTAGAAAACACAGGTGAAACACAGAAAAGTTAGAAAACAACAGGCTTAGCTATCTAACCCCAGGACTTAAAACTGGCAAATGGTGAGGACCTGGGATTTGAATCTAGATTGTTTTGCTCCCCAATCTATATTCTTGGCCACCACAATATACTGACTTTATCTATAGTTAGAATCACACAGTAATACTATTCTGCATCCTGAGTTACTTACTTATCAAGATATCACAAGATCCTTTCTGTGTGTGGATATCTACATCGACTTTCAGAGCTACCCAGTATCCCATAACAAAAATGCACCAAACTTTATTGAGCCAGACTCAGACTGATGAGCATTGAGATTGTTTCCAAATGTTCACTATTATAAAAACATCTCACTGCAAGGACATATTTAAAACCTGTCTTGATATCATAAGACAAAACCTTTAAATTATTCCCTTAGGTCAGGTTCCCAGAAGTGGAGTTACTGGGTTGGTGGGTTTGCAAATGGTTTTATCGTTTTGACATCTGCAACCACCTACTTCTCAGAACAACTTAGGGGACTGATGACACTGTTTTTTAGTTTAGCTTGTTTTTTTTTTAACAATTAAAAAATTGAGGTGAAATTCACTTAACATAAAAGTCACCATCTCAAAGTGTGCAATTCAATGGTTTTTAATTTATTCACATTGTACAACCATCACCATTCTCTGATTTCAGAACATTTTCATTATCCCCCCAAAGAAACTCCGTACTCATTAGCAGTTACTCCTCATCCCCCTCCTTCCCAGCTCCTGGCAACTTCTGATGTACTTTCTGTCTCTATGAATTTGCCTTTTCTGGACAACACAAATTAATGCAATCCTACAGTATGTGACCTTTTGGGTCTGGTTTTGTTCACTTAGTGTGTTCTCAAGGTTCATCCATGTTGTAGCATGTATCAGAACTTTTTTCCTTTTTATGGCCAAATAACGTTCCCCTGTATGGCTAGACCACATTTTGTTTATTCATCTAACAGCTGATGGACAGTTGGGTGGTTTCCACCCTTAATCCTTTATGAAGAATCCTGTTATGAACTTCTTTATTTAGTTCTCGATGTTATGAAGAAAAGAGAGAGGAGAGCTTTTCCTGAGATGAGGCAGAAAGAAGATGATAAAAGAATTTGTGGGGGAGGGCTCGCCAATATATTTAAGTAGTAAAATATAGAAATAAAGGCGTTTGGAGGTGGAGGCATCTGTGGGGAAGGGATCAGCTCTCCCTGTGCTTTTGGACAATGCCTACATAAGCCAAAATTAGAATTCCTACAAGTTCTTTGTTATTGAGGACAACCCAGATTTAATACAAGAAACAAGGGACTGCTGAAGGACTCTAACTTTTTTTATTTTAGAATGTATTTTTCTAGGCATCTCTCAGTTGTTTTTGTTTCAGGTTTCTGAGTTTTTATGGTTAGTTTATAAATAGCATGCATACCTTTTGTTTAGAAACTTGACTTACTGGCCTTGATTACTATCAAGCCTGTTCTCATTTACACACCTCTGCCTTTGCCAGGTAGGTCTCTCACTGCAACCAAAACCATGCACCTGGTGTCTAAGGTGAAATCTAAGAGCTAAGTTCCTGGCCAGGGCCCTGAAGGTCACTCTGACCTCACACTCTGGACAGAGTCCAGACAGGTCTCCTCTGTGGGCAATGCCTTTACACATCACGTAGTTCTGTTGTATTTTTTCCTGGCTGTGTCATGCATATTTTAAAATATTTAATCTAATTTTTCTTCTCCCCTTTCTTTTTCCTGTACTGTTTTATAGGGTATGCTGATAGCTGTCATGTACAATTTAGTCCATATAGTATAGGAAATTGAGTTAGATCATGACCCAGGAGAAAAGGAATTGCTGCTGCTGTAATTGATAAATGTCCTGGTTGACCCCTCTTGGGGAAGGGTGAGCAGATTTTCAGTTGTATAAGGGATGGTCGTTCCATGTCAGGCAGGCACACTGTTACGTTTTAGAAGTATGGGAAGGGTATTAGAAGGCAGAAGGAGTGGATTATAGTGGACATTTGGTTTTGGTCATCCAGCTTCTAAATTTGGAAACACTTCTACCACACAAGGCAGAGATCCCCTCCTGCATCTCCCATTACAGACCCTGAAAATGCCACAAGTTTGCATTCCAGCCTCCCTTGCAGCTAGGGTTGGGCTCATAAGCTGGGTTCTGCCAGTGAGAAGCTTCTGTCTCAGGACTCAGAGATGACAGGCAGCAGGGACTGTGTGGGTTCATTCTTTGAGGGCGGCAGCTGCAGGGGCAGCTCATCCAGTGTCCAAAGCAGGATGGGGTTCAGTGGTGTTGTGGTGTCAGCAGTTCATGAAGTAGAGTCCACAGGGACCAGTTCCGAGATCTGATCTTGACATTGATACTGGCCATACCACTTTAGAGCACCACTTACCAGCCTTCCCCTTCCTGCCTGGGGTATTCCGTGTGTGTGTGTGTGTGTGTGTGTGTGTGTGTGTGTGTGTGTGTGTGTAGCAGGAAGTGGGCAGGGGAGAGACCTTTCCTCCCTTTATTCACAATTGTCTGTTTGGCATTAAATGATGGGATGGAAGTTAAAGCCTCTGAGGCATGAGGCTTATTTTCAGAAAATGTTCAGTCAGAACCTCAAGCTTGGCACTGGGTGGTAAATGAGCAGTTCTGAAAGACGACAGGAATGAGGGACCCATTTCTCAAAGTGCAAGTGAGAAGTGGATGGAGTTCCAGGTGGGGTAGAGTGTTTCAGCCTAGGCCAAAAACCCATCAAGCACTGAGGGGTTTTCTTTGGGGCTCCAGGGCAGGACAGATGACCGAATGGTTCCCTTGGTCAGTGCGAGGAAGCATGGTTGCAACTGCCGCTGGGCATAACTGGGCACAATATGGTTCATATCATCATCAATGGAGGAACAGAAATGCCAAAAATGTGAGGTTGCCCGGGAGCCACCTGGCTGAGGGGTGGGATGCATAACTCTGGAAATGCATTGGGGTGGGTACTGCTGATGGGGGCTGAAAGAGGGTATTCCCTTGCTCCTGCCCCATCCCACTACCCCACCCTCTCAGGAAGGAGAAGCGTTGTTCCCTCAGGCTGGAGGGGGCCAGGGTAATGCTGAACACTAGTAAAGAAAATCATGCATAACACCTCTGCTGAGACCACCGACCAGCAGAGGCTGACGTTCAGACCGAGGTTGGGATCTCTCCTTAGCCCCAGTGTGCTGCCCCCTTGTGGTCTGTCTTGCTTGTGGGGCTCTAGGGGAGAGTGAGGTCTCCGAGAGTTCAGGCAGGCAGAGGAGGGGTGGGGAAGTTCAGAACTTGGACCTCTGGTTACAGTTATGATCAAATATATGAATTCGCTGCTATGGACTGAATTGTGTCCTCCCCCAAATTCCTATGTTGAAGCTCTAACCCCCAATGTGATGGTATCAGGAGATGGGACCTTTGGAAGATATTTAGGTTTAGATAAGGTCATGAGGGGCCCCCAGGATGGGATTAGTGCCCTTATAAAAAGAAGAGGCATCAGGGCTCACTCTATCACATGAGGACACCGCAAGAAGGCGGCTGTTTGCAAGCCAGGAAGAGAACTCTCACCAGGAACTGAATCTGCGGGCACCTTGATCTTGGACTTCCTGGGATCCAGAATTGTGAGAAATAAATGTCTGCTGTTTAAGCCACCCAGTCGATGGTATTTTGTTACTGCAGCCTGAGGAGACTATGACAATTGCATATTCACTCCAGATGGGCTATTTTAATAACTGGATTTGATTACAGAAATCATTTGAATGGACTAACATTCAAACAAGAGTGGCACAGAAGACATCTACTGTGGCTGTTTGCAGTGCTCAGGACCCAGAAATGTCTACACCATTTTTAAGAATAAACTTTCACGTTCAGATATAGCTGCGTGAGACTCCTCTGACTGGTTTACATGTGTCTCTAATGTTAGACCTCTGACCCAAAGAACAATCTCTTCATCTTCCCCACGCCTAGTTCTCCTTGTTTGCAGCTCCCACACCCACCCAGTTGCCCAACCTGGAAACTGGCCCCATCCTTGGCTCCTCCCTTGGTACACCCACCAGTTATCAAGCCATACTCCTTCCTCTTAAATATGTCTGGACTACGACCACCTACCTTGTCTTCACTGCCACCATTCCTCCCCGGACCTCTGCCACTGTGTCCCAACAAGTCTTCTTTTCTGGCTCTTCCTCTGTTTCGGACAATGATGTTGGAAGCCCTGGGGTAGCCTAAGGAGAAATTCTGGTGGCTTCCTCAACCATGAGAGGAATCTAGAGGCATAGGGACTAACTAGCAAAGGGTACAAGGGTGGCCATAGAAGAAGAATGACCTGTATAATTTGGGGTTGGGGAATGGTGGGGATCTGGAGTTTCTAGAAAAGAGGTTAAGTTTGTTATCAATCTATTCTTATTCAAATGATTCATGTATGTAATGGATGAGTGCTGACCACGTTAGGAGCTGTCAGCGCTGTTCTTCAGGATGGTGGGTCAGTTTTGCTTAAGTGACATAATTGCACTTGTTCTTGTGTGCTGGGTCTTGAGCAGTGTTAATAACTCCTCATATGTCAGCCCTTCAGTAGATCTGAAGTCAAGGAATCTTTAGGGGAGGCTGTTAATTATGCCCTAATAATCATTTTCCTTTCTTCAATAATAAAACTCCTGAATTTTGGTTGGGTAGAGTGCCATCCAGAGTAAAGACTGCATTTCCTCACCCCTTTGCAGCTAGATGCACCCCTATGATCAAGTTCTGGCTAACTGTGTGTTAATCAAGTAGTCTATGGAACTTTCAGGAATTATCTTTAAAGGGAAGGGGCATTCTTTTTTTTTGGTCCCTTTTCCTCTTTTCTTCTGGCTGAAACATGGATGTGATGGCTGGAGCTGGATCAGCCATTCTGGACTATGAGGTGAAGGTGTACGTTGAAGATTGGAGGGGCGTAGGTCCCAATGATCATGGAGCCACTGTACCAGCTCTGGACTCCTGTGTTTATGTGAGAAATAAACTTGTACTTTGCTCCAACCACCTTTACTTTGGCTTTTGGATTCAGAATTTGATAACTGATAATGGGATGCTGCAAATAACATCTAAAACATAGTACTGGCTTAGTGGAATTGGTAGGCAGTGGATGTCAAGAATAGATATTGTCTTTTATATAATGGCTAAACATTTGATGAAATTGGATGGATCACATGCTGACAGAGGTCACGGCAATAGAGGAAATGGTGGGAGAGTGATAAAAGTGTGAATGTTGCTCCTTGTTGCTTTTCACAAAGTCATATAAAAGTGAGATGAACTGGGGCTAGAGCCAGACAGTCTGCAGCAGAGATGGAAGGCAATCCTGCTTTACCAAGGGAGGCACTGTCTCTAGCCTGTAATCAAAATTGATTAAAATCTTGAAGCATAGAAAATGCCAACAGCCTCTGTTCTCCAAACTGCAGCTATTAAGAGCAGTGGCCTTGAAGTGGCAGCCTTAGCAGGAGACAGGCTGGGGCAGCAAGCCATTTTCAAGACTTCTCTGCTAGAAAATGCAAACCAGTAGCTCCAAAGATCAGACTGTGGGTGTTGCCTTCCCACCCAAACTTCTTGGTCAGGTGGCCCCAAAGTCGCTACCTTCAAGTTGAGAAGCACAGCCAGAGCACAGAACACCGGTCTAGACCAGATCTTCGGCTGTGGGTACTTGGTGGAATTCTATTGGCAGAGAAACCACAACCCTGGGCACCCCCCAAACTGCCCCAGGAGTAATCAGGGCTACAAAAGCTCTGTAGCCCCACCTTGGATGTGGCGAGGGAGGTCAGTGGACAAGGAGTCCCTCCCAGAGTGGGACTGGGCTGTCAGGTGACCATCTAAGGGACTCGATGGCAGGCCAGAGGCGTCTTCATTATTCCTGCAGTGGGCTTGGGTAACCCCTTGCAGCAGTTTCCTGTTCTCTCCTCTTATGAATGAGTTTTCAATGGCTGTTTTCCTGTTTCTACTTCACGACTGTTTATGGGCTATGTTGGGAGAAAATAACTTGAGTGAGTTTATAGGTCATTAGACCACAAGAAGCCACCCAGAGCTGATGGAGAAGACCACAAATCACTCAAATGTGATTTTGGCTTTAGATCCATGCCATACCTGGCTGGGGTTTGAGTTGTCTACTTCAGGGACAACGTGAGACAAGAAAGGTGACACCAAAGGGTTGAGCTATGGCAGAGACCACTAATTGTCCCTCAAACCCATTCTTTCCTTGTTTCTCAGAAACAGAACTCCTGAATTTTTATTTTATTGTTTTAGAGTTTTTTTTTTTTTTGACCACACTATGTAGCTTGTGGGATCTTAGTTCCCCAACCAGTGATCGAATCCAGGCCCTCGGCAGTGAAAGCGTCGAGTCCTAAGCACTGGACCACCAGGGAATTCCCAGAACTCCTGAATTTTAGTTAGGCACATGGCTTCTTGGAATAAAAACTATCTTTCCCAGACTCCCTTGTGGTAGGTATGGCCCTGTAAGTTCGGATTGATGAGACGCACAACATTCACATGACACGCCCTAAGGGAAGGGTCTTGCTTTTCTCCTCCTCTCTCCTCCATTCTGCCTGCTAGAATGTGAACACGACTGGAGCTGCCATCGCGGACCTCAATGTACAAGCTGCATACTGGGAATGGCCAAGTAACAAGTCAGAAGGAACCTGAGACCCTAGGGATCATGCAGCCACCTGGCAGCCCTGCATAGGAGAGGGTAAAGAAACCTCTACTTTGTGTAAGCTACTGTTGTCATGACAGCTGAATCTAATTCTGATCTAGAACTTGCCACACAAGGTCAAGGCTGTCCATGGTCATCCTTCACCAAGGGAAGGTGGAGATGGCAGAGAGCACTCTCCTCCAAGAGAGTTAACATTTACTTAAAAAAAAAAGCAAACAAGATGAGAAAACATTTCCAGAAATCAAGACATCAGAATAAAAATGTCAACACACAATAACAGTGTTGCATAGCTTGAATGTTTTTATATTGATCAAATTGTTTTTCAGTAGAGTCACTGAAAGAACAGGTCAGAATGAAAAACACTTCAAATTTACAGACAAAATATTGCTAATCAATTAAGATACTTTTCAAAACTACATGACAACACAAAACCCTTGGTTGCTCCAGACGGAACGTGAGTTATAGAGATGCCGGGCAGCCCGGCCATCGGACTCCCTCCCTGCTTGGTTTCCCAGGCTGAGGTCAGAGTCTTTGCCAAGGTCTGAGGGACCAGCTCTTGGAGACAAGTTCCAGAAACATGATACATCTCTCTCCAGTAGCTTACTGGAGGTTTTGGTTTAGGATTAACCTTGACTCTCTGGAACAGACTCCCAGAATGGCAGATGTTGAAAAAAACCAGAGCTTGTCCCCTCGAGCCCAAACTCCCCCTTTTACTTAGAAGGAAAGTGAGGGCTGAGGGCGACACATTTTGTTTAAGTCTAATCTAGACCCACGTCCTGCCTCTGCCCACCCTTTCCCATTGACGCTGTCTCTTCGTTGCCTCTGGTTCTATGATAACTTCTACGAGGAACAAAAAACATCAACCAGCAACTTTGCAGCAACAGCATCTATGCTAATCTCAAAGCAAACTGAAGTATAAGTTACTGTGGTAGGAACTAAAGACCAGCCCAAGTTTGTGATCCAACCCTCCCCGCTCCTCCCCCAACCAAATTGAGTTGGATCTCTTTTTCTGGAAACTCAAAACACCTAGTGCAGGCTCTATGGAGTGACACCAGGAAGGATCTCCCATTTTATGTCTGCACATCGACGAGTCTAATTATATCTTCCGAGAGTGCCAGAACACAGCATGTAAATGTCTTCTCCATTCATACCCCAATTTCCCAGGCAAAATGTTTATCCTGATTTTGATGACGTTCTTCACTTAGGGCTAAAATGGGCTTCTTAGGTATAATTGCTTAAGTGTATAAGGTGATGAAGCAGGAATCTTGAACTCCACAAATTAATTGGTAGCATCTGTAGTATCTACTTGCACATTTTATTCCTTTCGATAACTCTCTTGTCTTGTTCTTCCCCAGGATTTCATGGATTTTGTTCCTGGTAACATCTGCTGAGTCTGAACTACTGGTCCGCACAGTGGCAGAAAAAGGCTGGTTGCAACCTTCGGTAAACTTTTTGGAAATTGATGTAAAATAATGGCAGCATTTCCTCAACCATATGAAACAATTTGTTTCTTAAAAAAATGATAAAACGTAATAAATCTCCAAACTCATTTAGACTTCACAAGCTTTTTACACACAGGGTGAGGATGCCTTTTTATCAAATGGTGATGATTTGCTCAATATCCTGATGGCATTTAAATTTACTTCAGCTTTCCCTCTTTTTTGGTGCCTGGCTGATCGAATGTTCTGAGTCCAGAAGTACTTGTATGATACTCCTTTGTGCCCTTGGTTCTCTTGAGAAGAAAAGCGATTTTCTCTTACAAAAACCCAGCTGATTCTACTTCTGTTTCATGGATTTGGGGGCTAGTCACTGATAAATTAACTTTTCAAAGTAATTCATCCAGAGCAGTGTCAGATTCCAGCTGATGAAAATTTTAATAGCATTATCTTATTCAATCCTCATATTCAACCCAAAGTCCTCAGTATTATTTATTTCTCCTGAGAAAATGGAGGTAAAGCTCATAAGTGACTAGGCCTAGGGCTAGCTGTTGAGTGGAATCAGAAACCAAATCCTGTACCCCTTAGCTCCAAACTGCTGCTACACTCTGCTAGCCTGGCATTACGCTGACAAGGATGGGGCTTCGGTGTCTCCTGTTGCACAGTATGGCTCATGACACGGCACAGCACCTTCCTCCACCCTGGTCATTTAACAGTAAAACATCGGTGGGGAAAAGATGTAAAGAAGGCGGTAAATATGCTCGGTCTGGAGACAACCTTTAGAAACCTGGCCCCTACAGTAAAGGTCTTTACCCAGTTTATGACCAGGAAACGACTCAACTAGTCCAGTTTGCTAAACATCAAAACGGCCTCATTTCAGTGCACTATAACATGAAACCATCCTTTTTCTATAAATCCCGTTAAGAAATTGGACACTTAGCTGTTTCTTCTGGATACATAAAACCACTATTTCAAAATACCACTTTAGAATGTTTACGTAATTTATTTTCCTTAAATAATAATTTGCTACAATCCTGTCACAAATTTTAAAAAAAATTAACATAGTATTAACAAAGGCAGAATTCTTTAGGACAATCAAAATCATGGTGTACTTAGAATAAATTAACATCAAATTGTGTTTATATTCAGATAGTCTGATCCTCTCCTTTGAAATGAAACGAAGACCATTGTAACTAAGAGTGAATGCACACATTTGTTCTTCTATACAGAGACTCATTCTTTATATAAACTCAACTGTAATTTGAATCAAGTTAGGAATCCCGAGAAACACTCACCCGTGGGAGCACACACAACACACAGACACACACACACCTCCACAGGCAACCCTCTAGAAGCTGGGTTTCCCATGGCTCAACGACTGTATCTTTTCTCAGAAGGGCCAAAGATTCTGAATATTTAGGTGATATCCCATCTCCCCTCAGGAAAATTGTAATGTTTCAAGTGTAATAGCTCGAAGTAGCAGCAATCCATGTCTTAGATTCAGTAGTGGATGATTCCAGTCCTGGGTGCTGAGTGTACAGCAAGAGGAAAGCAGAGGCAAGAGGCACCTGCTCCAAAAACGAACACGTGGGACAACACTGGGAGTCCTTGTTCTCAGAGTCTCAACTGAAAACTCACTCGAAACCTGCACTGCCCGGTTCAGGCACTGGTGTGAACCTGAGGAGGGTCACTAATGCAGGGAGAAGGCAGGGCATTTGGACACGATTCTCAGAAACATGAATATTGGAAATGGCAGGGAGATGGGACCAAGGAAGGGAGGGCAGAAAAGGCACCGCTTGCCCCTCGGCCTGACACCCCACCCCCTGCCGTTCAGTACATTCATGGGGTTTCTCATTAGCATCAGGGCAGGTGAACACTGACTGTTCCAGCTCCACCCAGACACAAGGAAAGCTCAGCCCTTAGTCCTATACACATATACACACAACTCATCCAAGCAACTCTGAACAGCCACACCATCTCATTTCTGGGAGGTCAACAGGGCTGCTGGCGTCCCCTCTCAATTGCCCAAGGATGGTTTACAGGAATATGGAGACGGAGGAGGGAGGCATTAGGACAGGCCCCAAACTGAGATCCCCTTCTGCTTATTTCTCTCCGGAGGAGGTGCAGGCCTAAATGATGCTATAACTGCATGCGTTATCTACACAGTTCCTATGTACACGATACCTTTTTCTTTTAATAGAAATTTAAAGTGCCTGGGTTCAAATATGCTCATTCCTTTCCCACAGCCTACAAATTCCTCTTGCTGCTTCCAGAGAGAAGGAGGACGCCCTTGGGAAAGAGGAATGAACGTCTTCACAGTCATCTTAACTGGGATCCAGCATTTGGACTAAGCCTTCTTCATAAACACGAAGAATCGCTTCACACACAAACTTGTACTGGCTCTGGAAAGGAACAGAAAGCTGTCAAGCTGGCCAGCAGCTCCACAAATGCTGCATCAGACCACAGACACAGTTATTCTTTCACCTCACTCATAAGCACCCTGAGCTCCAGCTCTGGCCGAGCCAGGCCCTGGGCTACATCAGGGACATGGTGTGGAGAAGACACACCTACCTGTGAGCTCACTACGTGATGAGGGCTGGGCACCGTGGCATGGAAACACGGCAGAGGGAGGGACCGGCAGTCTCGGGGAGTCAGGGAGGGACACAGGTTGCTGCAGGGTGGCCGTTCCAATGTACACACCAGTGTACGTTGAAATGAAAGGGTGGTCCGTTCAGAGGAGCATAGCCAGGGCTCACGCTCCCGGCCCAGGACAGCTGGTGGTAGTGGGGCTGGTAGGAAGGTGGCACGGGTGGGCTGGGACCTGGCTGCAGAAGGCCTTGCACTGAGATAAGGAGTCTGGATTTTGTCTTCCAAAGGAAAGCCACCAAAAGCTGCTCTACAGGGTAAGCTTCTTTATATTAACAAACACCTAAGAGACTTATTTGACTGATGTGTTCTGGGTGACAAGAAAGCATTCAGACTGAGCTGCACCAGCCAGGAAAACGTGCCCAGAAGATGCACTTTAAACATTCTTTAACTAGCAATGAGGTCTTCCATACCACAAAACAGGGCAGAGAACCTGATTTTTTTTTTTTCTTAACCAGGTTTCCTGGGTGCACATGAATTTAAAACAAGAGCTCACCGTCGTTAGAGAAATCTTATGAGCTTGGTCCATGAGTCCGTGAGGACACAGAGCTGAGGGCAAGTCCCACTCCCTTCTTTGCTAACTTCTCCTCATCCATTGTGGGGTATGGCCTTGGAGGCCATTCCTCCAGAAAGCCTTGACTTTCCAAAGTCAGCTTTTGATACTCTCCCTGAGTTCTTAGACTCCCTTTGGACTTCGCCCACTGCTGCTGAGATTTATAGTCAAGTGCTCCAGTTCTACTAGATATAAGCTCAGGTCTCTCCTGCTTGTGCAATTATCTGTTGAACGGATGAATGAATGAATATGGGATAGTCCTTATTTTGCAGATGGGGAAACTGAGGCTTAGAGAAAGGCTAAGGCACTATTCAAAGGTTGCCCAGTATGTGGGGGAGTGTGAATCATGAACTTTCCATGCCACCCCACTGCCCCTGTTGTAGCTCTGGGGGAAGCCACAATATTTCCTCTTGTGGACACGTGCAGTGCCAGGTACCCAGGCGTGACGTGGGAGAGAGCCCAGAAGAGGAGAGAGTAGGGCCATGTGAGACATCTGCTGAGCCAAAAGGCTCACCCAGGAACAGGTGGGTGGGGTGAAACCCTCAGGTGACCTTGCTTACTACTGATGGACAGACACATGATGGGTCAGTGGCTCGACAATGCAGAGTGCAACCGGGGCTGCTCCCTGGCCAAGCGGCTGGCAGGAAACAAACCGTGAGGCAGCAGAAGTGGAGGGTAGCGAGAGGCAGAGCTCGGATGGGGTGGGTGTTGGAACTGCTCAGCCCCTGACAAGCTCTGTGACCGTGGGCAAGTGACTCGGTCCCTTGGAGCCTTGGTCTCTCGACCTGCAAAAGCCCTTCGTGCAGGCCTGGCCATTGTTAGTATTTTTATTACTGGATTTCTACTCACTGACGTCTGCACCATCATGGCACGCTGGTCTCGCATTTTCCGAACAATATCCAGTGGGTAAACGGGCAGGTTCCTCTCGATCAGGCACATGGATGTTTCCATGGTGACCAACACACCGGTTCGACCTATCCCAGCACTGAGGGGAAAGGAGCAGAGACGGGATTTGCTCAGACAGCATTTCTGCACAGCCCAGCTCAGCTCCTTGCCAGTTCCCACATTTACTCAGAGGGAGCTTTCCTCCTCTGACCTTCAAAGAACACAAAACACACGCTCAAGGTGTGCTCTTGAACAGACTGGGGGCTTAAAAACCAACGGGAAGAAACCCACCTTTCTGTGCAAACTCCGCCCCCCATCTTATGCGCATCTACTGTGAGGTCAGTCAGCTGGGAACAGAGGGAAAGATGAGGGAGGGAGTTCGTTCTCCAGTTCTGCGCTGCAACCACAAGTCTGTCCAAATCTTTTGACATTGTGAAGAAAGAAAGCAAATAGAGCTTTGTAAAAAGCATATCTAGTCTTGTGGGATTTAGGTGGGCTTGATGCCTGCCAACTTTCTCCAGGCCTTTCCCAAGGAGTATGAGTATTAAAAAAAATAAAGCCAACAAGCCACAGTACCTGCAGTGGACTAGGACGGGTTCACCTTCCACTCTCAGGGACCTCACATAGTTTACAAATTCCAGAAAGTCCGAGGAGTCATCGGGAACGCCGTGGTCTGGCCATGCCACGTACTGGAGATGCGTCACGGTGTGCTCTTCTCCGGTCTGCGAAGAGACAGAGTGGCCTGGCTGAGTTACCTGGATGGTGGGCAGGTGGACAGGAGGACCCTGGCCCTGCTCTGGCCTCCAGCCAGGGAGCTCCTGTCTCAGGACACTCTTCTGCCACTGGGTACCACCCTGCCATGGCCACTGCCAACTCCTGCCCACCCGCCTTCCATACGCTCCCAAACACCCACTCTCGAGGGTTCCGCTGGGCCCACCTCCTGCCCTATGTCTCCTCCACCACTTCTGCCCACAGTGATCTCTTCCCATTTGCTCCTATGGTACTTATGATTAGGGCCACCCACATTGGCTCTTTTTTTTATGGTCAAAATACACATAACAAGAAGTTTACCATGTTAAACATTATGTGCAATTCTTTCCAGAACCTTTTCATCTCCCCAAACTGAAACACTGTGCCTGTTCAACACTAACTTCACTCCCCAGCCATGCAGCCCTGGCAACCACCATCCTCCTTTCCGTCTCTGCGAACTGACTTCTCCAGGTACCTCACATAAGAGAAGTCCCACAGTATTTGACCTTTTGGGTCTGGCTTCTTCCACTCAGCATAATGTCTTTGAGGTTCAACCATGCGGTAGCATGTGTCAGAACTTCCTTCTTTGTAAAGGGGGACTAGGATTCCACTGTATGAATACACCACATTCTGTTTATCCATTTATCTGTCAGTGGACACTTGGGCTGTTTCCACCTGTTTCCACCTGAAATATGCTGCTGTGGACACGGGTGCTGGCTCTTTTCCAGGCTGTCGGTACATCTACTGAAATGCCCACCAGGTGACAACACAGACTGACCTAGAAGTAGGGCGCTAACCGGGTCCACGGTGGATGCTGATTCAGCACCTGCCTCTAACCCGTGCCCTCTCCTGGACCACTCGCCGCCCACGCAATGCTCACCTCGGTGTTCGTGACCAGCATTTCCCGGAACACATAAGCGATGGTGCAGTCCTCTGACTGACAGCGGATGTGAAAGCTGCCGTGTTCCATGACCTCGGGAGGATAGGGCCAGTACTGGTGGCATTTGGTCTGCAAGGGAACCAGCGGGTAGGGGTTAGGTTCGGCTGTGCAGTGGTCCTCGTGGCGGTTAACTGGGCAGACGGGATGGATGTTTGGCCAGAGCCCTCTCACTCGCACCAGGTACTCAGAGCTGCTGGGAGAAGAGAGATGCAGGCGAGGCCACTCTTGTACTGTGTCTGTTTTCTGAGGGTGGGCGGGGAACCTCCCTTCCTCCTCTGGGGAGCTGGGGAGGGGTGGGGAGGTCAACCCGCCAGGGGCCAGGCCACAGCTCTCACTCCAGCTGGAGCTGGAATTTGAGCACACAGACTTTTCTTCTTCATCACCAGGGTCCAACTGCTGGAGAAACAGGAGAGCCTCCGACATGGGGCCTCGACTTAGGAGCAACCTCTACCTGACACCCCCATCCCTTGGCCCCTTCTCTGCTCTCAACACCCCTTTCTACCTCATCCCTCCTTCGGCGTCCACTCCTCACCCCCTTGAGGTGGAACTCCTCAAGGCATAGCCGCTAAGAGCACACATCTGGGAGCCAGACCGACGTCTGCTACGATCATTTTCTCCTCCACGGTGAGCCCTATGACCTTGAACCTGCTACTACTTAAGCTCTCTGATTTTCACATTCTTCACCTGAAAGACAGGCCAGCACCTGCTTCCCAGATGGTGACAGAGGCTGGAGAGGATGGTGTGCAGTGCCAGGCTCACTGCGGGGGGGCAGGTCAGCGGTGACGGTGGCCGATATCACCACTGCTGCCGCAGGCCCCACCAGTACTTTCGTATACGACTCCTATGGAGCTGACATGCGCCAGACAGCAGAGGAGGAAACCTGGGCTGAGCAGGATTAAGTGGGCTGCCCCAGGTCCAGGGCTGCTATGGCTCCCCACGGCCCCTCCCGTTTTCTCTTCCCCCTTCCAAATCCTGAAACCTGTTCCCTAGCAGTCTCACTCCTGCCTCTGGCCTCGAAGAGAAGCTCAGGGCCAAGCTGCCTATCCCATCACAGATCCATCAAGTCAAATTCTGACTCATTCAAAAAAAATTTTCTCTCCAAGCCTACAGCTACATCAACTTGGGTAAAAATTACATTTACTTACAGCTGAGAGGGGGTATAAACCAAAAGATGCACGTAATTTAAAAGAGCTTTTCTATTCTTATTTTCAAACATCACAGTGAATATGTGAAATTAAAGCATGCTGCTGAAAAGGCAGCGTTAAGAGTTTACTTGTAAACCTTAAACCTGGGTATTTTGGTTAGTGGCTGCTTCCCAGCTTCTCCAAGACACGAAGGACTGCTGTCCATAGAACCCGAGGCAGAGCCAACACCCAGCAGGCCTGCATCTGCTTCCTCATCTGTGGGGGTGTAGCTGTCTGTTGCAGGCTCCCAAGAGTCCTGCCCACAGGGCAGCTGATGGCAAGCTTCGCTCTGAAGTGACGAGCCCGTGCAGGGCTGAGCCACAAATACCTCTATTTCCAGAGACTCCCAGTGAATCTGACCAGAATTGGACTCTCTTTACTCCTTGATCAAATTTAGATTTTAGGTCTACTTGGACCTCTAAGCACTGGGGGTGTAGGGGACAGAACAAGAAGTTTGTGCACATCCTGGGTTTCCCTCCTGGTTGATAAGTTCCACTAACTTGCGATCCTGGGCAAGGTACTTCGCTTCTCTGAACCTCAGTTTTGGCCGTGCTGTGCGGCTGGCAGGATCTTAGTTCCCTGACCAGGGATCGAACCCAGACCCCCTGCAGTGGAAGCTCGGAGCCCTAACCACTGCACTGCCAGGGGATTCCCTAATGCCTATTATCTTTTGATCAGTATATGCTAAGCACTAAATGGTGCTTTTTACGGACATTATTTTATCTGGTTCTCCAAACAATCTTATGAGGTAGATACCGTCATGGTCTCTGTTTTGCATAAGAGTAAACTGAGGCTCAGAGAGTGAATCCACTGTGTCAGATCCTACATATAGGAAATGGAGCGTATATAGATGTAAAAAATAATTTTTCCCCTCAAAGAAACATTCTTGATGGGAGGGGAAGGAGAAGACCCTTTCAATAGAAAGACTATATACCTCTATACCTCTGTTTCCTCTTGGAGGAAACCCATGGACCTGAAGGGAGAACACAATGGAAAACGTTTTAGGTCGGAATGAAAAGCGGGAGAAATGAAAGCTATTCTGTGGCAGGAGCGCCCCACTGACCACTGGCCTCTGGGCAAGGCTCCCAGAACCTACAGACGTGAGCACAGCACAGAGCGGCGACGGGGACCCTGCCAGCTATACGCCTGTGGGGAGGCTCACTCCGCAAAATGCAGAATATGGGAGAAAGCAAACGGGACATGCCGAGAACTTCATCTCTCAGAAGTAGGGGACAGAGCTGCTGGCCTGGAGTGACTGACTCCTAATCAGGAGGAACTCAGGGGGGTGGCGAGGACCAGATAAGGGACCTCAGGATAAAGGGCTCAGGTCACCTGAGCGCTTGTAACAGGAGAGGGAGGAAACGCGTAGCCTGGATTTGAGAACAGGTTTCCAACCATTGACAAACAACAGAGGTAAGTTCCCAGGGCCAGAGATTACGAAGGGAATGCTCTGACTCGTGGGAGATGGGAATCTCTAACCCGATGGAACCAGCCGGAAGGGGTTCCATTAGGAAGAAAGGGCTGGGAAACCAACCAACCCACCAGGTTACATGGAGACCTTGGAGGAGCTCAGGTTCAGAGCGGACTCCAATCAGGACGAAACAGGAGGGGCAGGACCTACAAGGGCAGCCGGTGGAAGTGAGGTCTCCTGGATGGAAGAAAGGGCCTTTTCTCCTGAGCTGGAACAGGCAGAATGAGGGGAGGAAGGGACTGCCATCGGGGCAGATGTCTGTCACTAACCACACCTGCTGGCGCTCTCTTTTCTCCAAGGAGAACAATGACCTTGCAGCTGGGAAGGGCCGAGCCAACTTTGAAGGGGAAGGAGCAGCCCAACACAGGTGAACAGAGCTCCTGGCTGCCCCATGGGTTCATGTGTTGGCTCGTAGGAGTTGTAGCACCACTGAAAGACCTCATGAGCTCGGAGAGTAGCACCTCCATGGACAGTTTCTGAGAAAACCTGGAGTATCCAGGTTCTCCAAAGTCACAGAACAGGCAGGCAAACAGGGCACAGTTTCATATGGGGAGATTCTGGAGACAACAAGGCCGATGTCTTGTCATCTATAACATACCACAATGGCCCAGATCAAGGCCTGCAAAGTGTGGGATTTGGTAGGAGGCTAGGAGGAGATGGGGTCTGTATTAAACGGCATAGAACCACACAGTGGGAAAGTGGTTTTTTCCATGTATGCCGTAGAGAGTTTCTCAGTTGGAGTCTAGGATAGCTTTAACATTATCTCCCTAGTACTTTAACTCTCTTTTTAGGAGTCAGCACATGAGCATGTGGGCAAGCACGTCTTGGGTTCACAGCCTGGAAGGCAAGAAAATTTATTTAGACTTTAAACACATTGTCTTGTGGTTTTTGCATTTTTACACATACCTTCTTTATATGGCAAGTGATACTGGGCTTCCATTTAAGATATATCTTTCAAAGGAAATTTTTTAAAGCAAGAAAACGTGAGCCAATTTGAAGAAGAAGAATAAATAATACTACAGTAATAGTACAGTCCCGGCAACAATTAAGGTGTACCCAAACTACTATTACTGCTAGCTAGCATCTGTATAATATTTACTGTGTGCCAAGCACTGTTCCAAGAAAGCTGCCTGTATTAACTCATTCAGTTACTCCACAAATCGACGATCAGTGTCATTATTATTCCGTTTTACAGAGAGGTCCTGCAGGTTTCCTAAGCCACACAGGTAGGAAGTAACCGAGCAGGGATTTGAATTCAGGAAGCATGGCCCTAGCATCTGCCCTCTTACCCAGGACACCACGGAACAAGATGAGTGCAGGCGCTCCAGAAAAAGAGAGAGGACAGGATAGGACTGTGAGCCAGCTGGAGTTCCCTAAGTTCAAAAAAGGTCCCAGTAATTTCACTGCCTTTCCAAAACAAGATTAGAAGATCACACATGCATACAAAAACAGAACATAAACAAAAATTAAAAATAGGCAAAAACAAGATTTCCAGACAAGGAGATCAGGTGATGCCATAGACCTGCTGCCTTGTGATTTCAGCAAAGCTTCTGAGAGTTCTCACGGTAACCAGGTAGGCAAGACGGAGAGATGGCCAGGGCTGGAAGCAGAGCTGAGAGAATGAGCAACTGCTCCCCGAAGAGTGCCCTCAACGTCTCTGACTCATAGTATTCTAGAAGGAGCTTTCTACTGCTTCTTGAGGGCCTTTACATTTTTAAATGGTGACTTATGTGAAGAGAAGAGATTCTGATCGAGACTGTGAGTGACAAGAAGCTAAGAGTGAGAGCCAGCACAGAGAATGACAGATGGAAAGCCCAAGGAGCCCAAGTGCACGCAAAAGGCCAGATCTGATGGCTCATCCTCCCAGGGATGATAATCATGGCCACACAGACACATAATAGCTAATGTTTGCTGGACACCTGCGACAGGCAGCTCTCTAAGCTTTTCATATATATTGTCTTAGTCTTCACAAACCCTCCAAGGTGGCACTACTATTTGCAGTTTATATTCAGGGAAGCTGAGGGTCAGAGAGGTTAAATAACTTGCTCAAGAAGAACGTGCTCTGAACCCAGATCGTCTGGCTCCAGAGCCCCACCAGCGTGCTGCATATAGGTTTCAGGAGTCAAATGCTTGAGTACAAAATGGGGAAACTGGCTAACAGCACCACTGAGACAAAGACAAAGACAATTTTTGCTGACCACCACCTTAATGGAAGTCGAGGATTATTTTCACATATCTGGAAGGGCATTGCATAGAAGAGAAGGGTAACTTATTACTGAGTCTGCCAGGTAAGAGAAGCAGGTGGGGTGGTGGTTCAAAGTGATGTGGATTTCAGCGTGTTGTAAAGAGGGATTTTTAAAAAAATCAGAGCCGAATACTCATGGATGGACCCTGGAAGTGTTTTAGCCAAGGTGGGGAGCCATCTGTCTGGGACAACCTGTGTGAAAGCCCTCTGCAATCCACAGGTCTCTCTAGAAACAGTAGGAATACTTATTTTGCTGTTTTGGGTGAGAGGGTAGCCTGATCTCCTCAAACATACTATCCATTCTAATCCTGTATTCTGACTTTCAGCACAGCTCAATTTGGCATTCTGAAATTCAAAATTCATTCAAAATAGGTGGTTCAAAATTAATTTATATTTGATTCTGGAATGTGTTTCTGGATAAACGTTTCATAATGAAGATACCCAGATGCAGGCAGAAGTTAGAGAACTCATGCTACACAGTATCCCTTGCACACTGACTTCTGTTATATAATCAGCGATCTGTTCCTATGGAAAATGCACGTCAGGCTGAGCACAGCAGGGTGCCCATCACTCTCCCTTCTTACCTCTTTTTTGCATCAGGTTTTGCTGCAACACAAGCAGAGGTTGACAGAGGTAATTTCTTCTACTTTTTATGGCCATTGTGAACCTGGCACTCATATTGCTCTTCTCAGGACCAGCACTTGTCCTGGGTGGGTAAGGCCACAGCTAAAACAGGGGTTCTGGGACAGGTAAGGCAAGGTGAAGAGCCTTCCTGCTTGTTATAATGGATCGGAGGCAGGAATGGGAGGGGCTGTCTGATCACTCCTTAGCTTGGAAAGGCCAGGGAGTGGGCAGGAAGAGTGCTGAGCTTCCAGTCACTGCAGGTGTCCATCAGTAGCTTTGTACAGGAGATTTATGGGTCACATAGGGGCTGGACTGGGTGACATTTCATTAAGACCTTTTCCAGCTCTGAAATTCACGTTCTGCAGAGCACAGTGTGACACGCACACTTCTGAATTGGAAATCAAGCCACTTACCCGCCCTCGCTCTGTTAGAGTGGTCAACATGACGATGAGTGACAACTTCTGATCCCAGACTACCTGCCAAAATTGTGCACAGGTATGTGGCAGGGGTCCCTGAGTGGCAATGTACTTGTTCACAAGGTTAGCAGCAGGAATATCCATCTGGCAAGAAATCGTTAAGGCATTAGAATCTGTTACTGCCACAAGGTGGACAGGGAACTGGATCTTACATTCTTTTAGTTAGTGCCTGTCATCACACCAGAATAACATCTCTATCAATTTTCGGCCAATAAGAATAATCAAAGAAAAAGCTACTCTCAAAAATGCTTCAGGGCTTCCCTGATGGCGCAGTGGTTGAGAGTCTGCCTGCCGATGCAGGGGACACGGGTTCGTGCCCCGGTCTGGGAAGATCCCATGTGCCGCGGAACAGCTGGGCCCGTGAGCCATGGCCGCTGAACCTGTGCATCCGGAGCCTGTGCTCTGCAACGGGAGAGGCCACAGCAGTGAGAGGCCCGTGTACCGCAAAAAAAAAAAAATGCTTCAAAGGGACTTCCCTGGCGGTTCAGTGGTTAAGACTTCACACTTCCACTGCAGGGTGCACAGGTTCGATCCCTGGTCTGGGAACTAAGATCCCACAAGCCATGCAGCCAAAAAAAAAAAAAAAGCTTCAAAGGTATTTAACAATAATACTAGCATTAGATATTTAAGATAAAACTATATGATAGTCAATAGGCGATAATCAGAAGTGGACCTACGAGATGGAAAAGAGTTTAAATGACCTTCACCGCTGTATCCTAAATATAATCAATATTGGGTAACTGCATTTTCAGCAACGCATGCCAATCCTCACACTCACATCTTTCCCTATGCAGGGTTTTCTATCAAAATATTTATTTTCTTTGAAGCATAAGCCATACAGGCTTATGCCACCAACTGTTGTTCCACTTGCTTTCTGCATGGCTGCCAATGTTTGTGCCACTGAGTTGATCAGTCTCCCTCCAAGCCCCAGCTTTACTGAGGTATAACTGACAAATAAAAATTGTATATATTTAAGGTGTACAACATGATGGTTCGACATATGTATACACTGTGAAGTGATTCCTAGAGTCAAGTTCATGAACACATCACCTCACATAGTTACCGAGTTGATTAATGCTGGATGTCAAAATGTTTTCAACTGTCCTCAGTGTACCTCTCCCACCCTGCTCTCCTTTTACTTCTAAACTAAGTCTTTTCTATGAAAGAACACTCAGAACTGGCTGAGCTTTGGAGTGGCACTGTGATTCACTCATTCTTAGATGGGAAAGGTAAATGGAGGTGCCTAACTCATGGTTTGGTTGGTGCTTGGGTTAAGGGCTTCCTCAGCCCTGGTCTCAGCCAGTCCCCACCCCAGGACTGCATGGTCTTAGCAGCCCCACCATTTCTGATGCTCTGCTTGCAGGACACCAGGAATGTTGAAGTGAGGGTCAATGAATCCCACAGATGCTTTTGAATAAGTGGAATCACTGATCAGACCCATTCTTGCTGGTAGTTCTTGATATCATGCTATAACCTGAGAACTTGAAAAGTCATCTGTTCATTTAGATCAGAGGTTGGTAAGCTATGGGCTGAAGGCCAAATTTAACTGCCACTTTGCAAGCCTAAGGTGTTTTTTTGTGTTTTCACATGGTTGCATTTTAGACGGCTATATAAGTACCTAATTAATATCCTCAACTTTGTCTCTTGGCTTGCAGAGACCAAAATACTTATTGTCTGGCCCTCTACAGAAGAAGTGTGCTGACCCCTGGTTTAGATAAAGAAACTGAGGTTCAGAGAGGCTAAGTTGCCCAAGACGCATTTTCAGAGTGAAATGAATGTTTTCCCCACAACATGTGAAATCTTTTACCTTTTGTTTTTGGGTTATATGCCCAGAGGTGGTTTTATTTTTCTTATTTTTAGGCAGGATGTAAGGACATGGGGGAAAAACACAGAAAGTTACAAACATACCAATGGCCAAAACAACAGAACACCTAAATGTCTGCAGTTGAGGACAGAAGGCATGTGGATGATGGAGTCAGAGACACAGAATCTGAGTTTTTGTCTCACCTTCTGTTAGCTTTGTGACTTTTCAAATTATTAAATGTCTCTGAACCTTAGTTTCATCCTCTGTAAAATGAGACTATTTTGCCTTCCCTCAATGGCTGCTGTGGTGACGAAATGAGGGAGTGAATGGGAAAGCACTTTGCCAACTGCAAAGCACCTCACACACCACTGTCATGCTTGTTGCAGTGATTAATGTGCTTTTTCTCATGATCCAGATTTTTAACTTACGTTCACGTAACTTGCATTAATATAATCTTCGTTTCTCTGCAATAATACCCGGGTGGTGTCATCTGTGGGGAGAGCAAGACATTTACTGATTATTCCTAGTGTTATTTTTATCGCACCGAGTAAACAAGAGTTCAGTTCCCAGCCCCATCTGCAGCTCTCGCCTCATTAGCATAAACACTATTTCCCAACTGTTCAGAGTTTGAAATGGCTGCAGTAAAGACGGTGGTGTTTACAGACACACTGAAAATCGTTCCAGAATACCAGACAATCTGTTTTAAAAAGGGAAACATTATCTCAGTGTGCGTGTGGCAGCGGGGAGGAGGTATTCACGCTGGATACTCACAAGGCAGTACATCTTTATATCGGTTTTTGTCCAAATTTTGAGGCAGCTTTGCAAATGTGATGGCCAAACCGGGCTTCTTTCTGTAGAGTTGCTAAATGACAAATAGAGAAGTAAAAAAACAAAAAAAAAACATTGCAAAAAACAGCTATGGAGAGAGTGTGGAAACATACTTCATCAGTAAAGTTTACCAGTCACAGCACCAAAATCTTAACATTTAACAGTGATTTCATATATTAAGAGAAAAATCTTCCCAATAAGAAATTCTACAATCCCATGAGAAACTGACTAAATTCTTCAATAATTTTTTTTTAACATGACGATCTTTGAGGAAAAGTCATAAGAAGGGGTGTGAGTCACAGATTAATGAATCACGGTAAGTAAAACCTCATTTTTATGACAATTATTTGACAAGAGCTAAAAGCAAGTAGAGAAAAAGAAAGAATTCTGACTAAAAATTAAATGGAAATCATTTACATTAGTCTAAAAACACTTCCCTCTAATTTAATGGAGTGAACCATATTCTTTGCTAAGAACAAGAGCATTTCATTTCATTCATTTCAGAAGTATACTTCCACAGTAAAAACATTCATTCCAATACATAGTAAACTTCATTTAAACATTCATTTAAAGAGGTATTTCCCTATACATGCAATCATTAGTAATTCAGTTAAAACCATCTTTGCATATTTACAAGCACATATTAGACACATCCGTACTGAACCTGATGTGATGCTGACAACAGCTCTGTGAGAGGTATTAATAGTATTCTTATTTTGTGAGAGGCAGAGATTAAATGCTTTGCTCAAGATTAGAACCAGAGGCTGAACTCAGATCTGACGGCAATGCTTGAGTATTTTTCTTTGAAGTGACATTTTATTGAGGTATGACTGACATGTAAAAAGTGGTATATAGTTAACGTACAACTCGACGAGTTTGGGGATAAGTATACGCCCATAAAACCATCACCACCATAAAGGTGTAAGATACATCCATCCCCTCTCAAAGTTTCCCCTTGCCCTTTTGAGTTTTCTTTTCTATACAACTGTGTCCCCCACTTCAAACTAGAGTGTGAAACACTATTCACCAGTGGTTTTTAGTTAACTTTATGGGAATTTAAAAACAACTTGTTTTTCAGTGTTGGAAGTGATTTTTTTTTTTTTTGGCAGAAAATTTAAGAAATTCAGACTAATATAAAGAAAAAAGTTACCAGTAATTTCACAACCCTGAGATGACCTTTTTTAAAGAATTTTTATTTATTTATTTTGACTGCATTGGGTCTTCGTTGCTGCGGGTGGGCTTTCTCTAGTTGCGGCGAGCGGGGGCTACTCTTTGTTGCAGTGAGCGGGCTTCTTATTGCTGTGGCTTCTCTTGTTGCGGAGCATGGGCCCTAGGCGCACAGGCTTCAGTAGTTGCGGCACGTGGGCTCAGTAGTTGTGGCTTGCGGGCTCTAGAGCGCAGGCTCAGCAGTTGTGGCGCATGGGCTTAGTTGCTCCACGGCATGTCAGATCTTTCAAGACCAGGGCTAAAACCCATGTCCCCTGCATTGGCAGGCAGATTCTTAACCACTGCGTCACCAGGGAAGTCCTGAGATGACCTTCTTCATCTATCTTCTCCAGCTTTTTATTAGCACTTTCCATATTATGTTCTATAGAACCCAAGTATTCTGAAAGAAGCTACTAGGTATTGCTTAGAAAAAGTTTCAAGGTCAAGGAAATTTGGGAAATACTACAAGTCACCTTATGTTCTATGAGTCTCTAAGACGACAGGTCCTGGAGTGCATAACCTTATTAAATTCTGATTAGCTAAGCATTTCTCAAGCTAATTTGGCCATGGAGGATCTCACGTCTCACAAGACGTGTCCTGGGAAATACCACTATAATTTTGAAGGCTGTTTTCCCCACTTATTATATAGTGTCTAGTTCCCTGTGCCATTTAAATACTCGAAGTATTCTCTATACACATGATTTTTACTGGCTCAATAATCTATAAGGTTTTCATAGTTTAACTTTTATTCTATTTCTTGATTAGACTGTTTTTAATTTTTTAGTATTATAAACTCCCAGGAACAGAATTACTGCATTAAAGCATATTTTTGAGGACTTTGATACACACAAACACACACACACACACACAAAATGGAGTTGCCCTCCAGGGGTGTATGAGAATGGTTAGTCCACCAAATTGCAGCCAGTATCATCAACTAAAATGTGTTTGCAATTTGAATAGGGAGGTGGAACAATGTCTTTCCCTGTATATTTTTGCAAATTGTATTTCTTGCTTTATAAACCAGCTTCTGTTGGTCTGTTTTTTCTCTTATTAGTTCTTTTATTAAACAAATTGCACAGAAATCACCAGGAGAGAATTAGCATAGACATTTTTGGTAATGATAATTATGTTATGTCTCATACATTTTCCAAATGTTCAGAATTTCCAACCTTTCCCTAAGCTCAACTATTAATCATCTTTACAATTTCAGTTCATAACAATCAAGTAGCCACTAAGCAACTTCTTAAAGGTCTGTGAGCTTTGATGAACTCTCTGGGCTCCTTCTTAAAATAAATTCATGATTTATTAGAAGTTTTGGTTTGATTCTGGGAGGAGGAGAATATCTGAGTCAGTCAAATTCCCCTAAATGAAAATTTGGTTCTAACTGACTAACTGCATAGAAGTGAAATCCAATTGAGTGAATATAACCAGTAAAGCTAACCTGGAGGTAAAAAGTTTTTCTTTTCCAAATAACAAAAGCGTAGGGCCTCCCTGGTGCTGCAGTAGTTGAGAATCTGCCTGCCAACGCAGGGACCACGAGTTCGAGCCCCGGTCTCGGAAGATCCCGCATGCCGCAGAGCAACTAGGCCCGCGAGCCACAACTACTGAGCCTGCAGTCTAGAGCCCAGGAGCCATCTCATCTATTTAAGTGAAAAATGCAAGTTACAGAATAATACAGTGGTGATCCCATTTCTACACATAGCAGCATACGCACAATGTGTATATAACATATCTGTGTGCACTTATGTATGTGTGTGTATAAAATATATTTGCAAGATCACTGGAACAAGTATGCAAGGATACACACCAAATTGTTATCTGTAAATTACAACAGAGAGAGAAGCTAAAGGAGAGGGGGGTCAGAAGACAATTAATTTTACTTTGGCTATTTCTGAATTACCTGAATTGTTACAATGTGAATTTTTAAAAATTCAAATGACTGGGGGCTTCCCTGGTGGCACAGTGGTTAAGAATCCGCCTGCCAATGCAGGGGACACGGGTTCTAGCACTGGTCTGGGAAGATCCCACATGCTGCGGAGCAACAAAGCCTGTGTGCCACAACTACCGAGCCTGCATGCTGCAACTACTGAAGCCCGTGTGCCTAGAGCCTGTGCTCTGCAACAAGAGAAGCCACCACAATGTGAAGCCCACGCACTGCAACAACAGCAATGAAGACTGAACGCAGCCAAAAATAAATAAATAAATAAATTTATATAAAAAAATTCAAATGACTGAAGTGAGAAAAAGAAATACAGAGTCCGCCTGCCAATGCGGACACGGGTTTGTGCCTTGGTCCAGGAAGATCCCATATGCTGCGGAGAGACTGGGTCCGTGAGCCATGACCGCTGAGCCTGCACGTCCGGAGCCTGTGCTCCACAACGGGAGAGGCCACAACAGTGAGAGGCCCGCGTACCGCAAAAAAAAAGAACTACAACAGAAGAAATATATATATAAAATTAAAATTTTTTTACAAAATGTTGGGTGAACAAAGCTAAGATTTTTTTTTTTTTTTTACCTTTAGAACGATTGACAACACACTCATTTTTATGCCTGCCTTGCCAAGGCTAACATTGAACCCTATTCCCACTGAATTGCTTCAGTACTATTCACACACTTAGTTTCTGAAGGTGTTAGCAGTTGGTTTTCAAGTTCTTTTAATTTATGGACTCTTCTCCAGACCTTGTGAGCTGCATGGCAGGCTGGCTGAGAAAACACTGCCCAGAGAAGCGTGGTTCTGAGTGGACAGTGATGTGCTGGAAACACAGGTATATCTTTCTGGAAGGATCAGGGATGGGAGGTAATGAGCTATTATGAAGACTATTATATTAGCCAGAATTTGAGAAAAGGCTCTTTCAAGAACTGCTCATTGGAACGACACAGTTTGCTTTGTTCATTCTTGGGCTAAAGGTATGTAAAGCAGGCAAGAGCTCCTAGTCTTTAAGATCCCTTAAATTCTGCCCTAGAATGAGAGCAATGTGGAGGCTGGAGAAGGTCACAGGGACGGAGGGTTATAAGATCACTTAGTTTTATTAAAATCTTAATTTTTATGTCCTCATGTGCTTTGTTCTCATCGTATCAGAGTGTAGTTCTAAGCAGCTGTGAAAGTAAGGGTGAAGTATAAGAAGATCAGCTGGGAGGGTTTGCTATGGAACAACCGTATTTAAATTGCAGCATCAATATCACCGGCTCTGGCCTCCAAAGACAAAAGCTGAACAGTGGGAGCTGGAGTTGACCAGCACAGTTCGGGGATGGATAAGACATACAGTTTTCCAGTTTAAACATTCCCCCTTTGAAAAAATCATCTAAAAGTAGAGAGAGGGCATCAAGAGATGACTCTGATCTCCTCAGACTTTTGGCCCAACCAGAGATGTGAAACCTGCTCACATCCCTCAGATAAAGGCTTTGGACACCCAATTGGCTCCAACCAGTGGATGCTGGCAAGGGCTGGCACAGTGGAAGCAAGCACCCCATCAACTGTACAACCAGATGAAGGGGGAATTCTCACTGGAGTTCTTGAAGACTGAGAACCCAAGAAGGGGGAAGAAAAAAGGAAAAGACAAAAAAAAAAAAAAAAAAAGGAGGGACTGGAAGGGACAATGAGTAAGGAGAGCAAATAGTAGAAACGGACTCCTTCTCATGCCCTTGGCAATGACCCAGAGTCTAGTGCAGGGCAACAACGTTCAAAACAGCTATTTACTGTGCTTTCTGTATCAAGCACTGAACTGTGGTCTCTATGAAGGCAGGTGTCTTGTTTGTTCTGTTCACCACCATAAACCCTAGGCCAGCATTGTGCCTGGTACATAGTAGGTGCTCAATAAAATGTTTAGAGTCAAGGAATAACGGGATCTGCTGCTTTGGACAAAGGGTACAAAGCACTTGAGGAAAGCAGGACGAGAGGTGGCATGGAGGCATGCAACTAAGCTAAGGGTAGCCTGTTTTTCATGAAGGCCTCGAGAGGTTGTCCTCCACTTTGCAGACGTAAGAACAACTTACTGCTCACGGACAGCTCGTCCACACTGGGGACTTCCACTTTCCCTTGTACCTGACCCAGTCAGGGAGCAAGGACACTGCTGACGGGGTACTAAGAGTTTCTCCCTACCTTCCTGTAAAGGTTTGCTGAAATGAACTGACATTGTTGCTGGCAATTTGGGGACTTTCAATAGTGCTACTTTATTATTATTTTTAACAGTGCTACTTTCAATCACAGTACCAAATGCAGATCCCAGTGCTGGCATACTCAAGTATTCTTGCAGCGTCCCTTTCACAGATAAATACTTGACAATGAGGTGGGGTGGCAATTCCTTTAAATTGGTCCCCGGCACTTGAAATGTAAAGGCCACTCACGTGGTCATTCCAAAGCCTGCAGTTCGCTCCCTGTATTCCAAGTGTTATACTTGATACTGTCTGCCTTTCTTAAAAGAAAAAAATTTTTTGAAAAATAAAAAAAAAATTTTTAGTATGAGCTTTAATCTTGAAGGTACACCTACATGTGTAAGCCTTCAGCTGCCTTTGTCCTTCCAAATCAACTTTTTTTTTTTTTTTTTTTTTTTTTGCGGTATGCGGGCCTCTCACTGTTGTGGCCTCTCCCGTTGCGGAGCACAGGCTCCGGATGTGCAGGCTCAGCGGCCATGGCTCAGGGGCCCAGCTGCTCCGCGGCATGTGGGATCTTCCCGGACCGGGGCACGAACCTGTGTCCCCTGCATTGGCAGGCAGACTCTCAACCACTGCGCCACCAGGGAAGCCCCCAAATCAACTTTTATAATGATCACAGCAACCAGTAAGTCACCTGTTTTGACAGGAATGGATGTTTCTTACAATGGATGGTGTAGGAGTGGGTTCGGGAGAAACAGTGGTCAGAAGAGAGAAAAAGATGGCTTCTGGTTTTGGCAAAGAGGGAAGATGCTGAGGTGGGAGGGGCGGGGGTATCCGAGTTTGACATGACCTTTGGTGGAGGCTTGTAGCCACTGCTCTAACTCATCAGTCCTGAGAGGTGGGAGGATAAATGTTTCTCATTTTCTATCAACTGCATTCCACAAGTCTCCAAAGAGCTTGCAAGGCCATTGGATGAGGATGAGCACAAGATGCCTTTGCTTGCTGGGAAACCAGTTCTCAAAGGACAGTTAGCATCATCACTTAGCTTTTATCCAGCACTGTCTATACCAAATGCACACCCTTTCCCTTGCCTGAACAGAAAGCTCAACTCAGGGAAAAAGCATGAAGTGAGCCACAAATTACTCTCAGGGAGGAATGACCCTGGGGCTGAGTCAACGAGTTCTTTAGAGGAGGAGAGCATCCTGGAGGTGGTAATGGACTTGGAGCCTTGTGAACCCCAAGTCTGGGTGCCTTTATACGAGAGACAGAGGAACGCCCTACCTTGCCTGAACACAGTATTTAGGCAGTTTGAGGCTGGTCACAAATGCTGGCAAACTGCTCACATTGAGTAGCTCACACTGTGTAGCTCCTGGAGGGAAGGGCTCATATCAGAGTTTGAGTGAAGATCTGGGTCATACCTGGTGAGTTCTGACAATGGGCTTTTCAACATAGATTCTAATCCCAGCTCTGTCTCCAACCAGCTGGGTGACACTGGGCAAGTTCCATAGCCTCTGAGCCTTGTTCTCTCCACTTATAAAGGAGTGATCCAAATAATTCTGGCTATATGTCTCATGGAATTGCTGTGAGAGTCAACTGAGACAACATATGTGAGACACACTTGGTAGACTCCAAAGTGCTATAGAAATGCTAATTATTAAGCGTGATTTTATTACAGCTGGGACCAAACGCTTTCTGGAACACATTTGTAATTGTTTCTGAAAGCCATGGGAGGGACAGGGGAATTTCATTAATGAAGAAAATGCTCCAAAGCAAGCTTTGCTGAAAACCAGCTTGTCATCGCAAGAGGGATTCCATCCACTGCCCAGCTACCCCAGGACAGGTGCTTTGTGCTGCGGAGTGGGTGGCATGGGTACCTGCTAGGAACCAGCCCCCACTTCCTGCTCCCGTTCAGAGCACAGCCTCCGACAGCCAAGCCGCCCACCTGCTGACGGCACTGGAGGAGAAGCAGGTGGGGAACCAGAATAGCCGAGACTCTGGGAGTCAGACAGTGCTGGGTTCCACGTCTTGTGTGGACTGGGCAGGCTCTTTAGACTCCTCTATTTATAAATGATAATAGTTGTTGCTTTTTGCACCCTGCCCATGCGTCAGACAACGCATTAAGTATTTATCTCATCTAACTCTTACAACCAGCCCACAAAATACCCAATTTACAGATGGGGAAGTAGAGGCTACAGAGGTTAAGGGATGTGCCTGAGGTCACACAGGAAATGAGTGGTAGAGTCAGGATTTGAAGCCTGCTTGGCTCCACGTGGCTAGACAGCATCTCAGATCTTTTCTAGCTCTGATGTCATGCTATTCTAACAACTCTCACATAGAAACAGCACGTTATTGTTACCTATATAATTACACAAAGGTTCTACAGCTGTTAAGAGAACAAGATCCATGAGTTAAGCCTGCCTGGTTTCCAATCAGGCTGTACCATTTACTGCGAGATAACCTCTCCAAGACTCTGATCCAGCCCTACAGCAGGCTGCTGTGAGAATGCTGTGAGACGATGCCTACAAAGCCCTTGGCACATAGTAAGTGCGCATTAGAGGTTTCCCTTTTTCTTCCTTTAGGATTCCCCTCCTCTAGCAGCTATGTGAGACAACTTCTCCCACCTCTAGCAGTGGTTGTTAAATTGTGTTCCACAGTCTAGGGGTCCTTGGGGGGCAGTGTGGAGACTGAAAGGCAGGGCTCCATGGATCCCGCCAGCTCCGTCACAGAGCAGATCTGCTGTTATCTGTTCTGAATTTTGGAATTCCGTAAAAATTTATTTATTTAAAAAGAAGGTTTTTCAACTTAATTTCTAGGAAATGTTTAAACTAAATGAAGGAAATGTGTACGTACTAAAATTTAACCCTAAAAATTCTATGTTCTCCATATCTTATTTCTTCTGTAGTTCAACCATAAGCTCTAAAGGCAGGACTTAGGGTGGACAGCAGCGGGACAATGGTTCTGGTACGATCTTTACTCTCCCATCCGCAGGATCAGCTTGTGTATTAAAACCTCCTGGTGATCTTGTTAAGAAGCAATATCCAGGCCCCCTCCCAGTGTGGCTGATTCAGTAGCTAAGGGCTGGGCCCGTTTAAACAAGCTCCTCAGGTGATATACATACAGATGGTCAGGGTGTCACCCTTTGAGAAATACTACTTAAAAACACAGGGGGACGAGTGGGTACTTCTTCCTAAAGCATTTTTTATCTTCCTAATGAATTTCAATGAACATTGTTCAAGGAAAACCTGATAGGGGATTCCCATATGTAAAACATGAAAGTGGAGGGGATTTTCTGGAGCACCGGTCAAGACCAGGCACCGTCTTTTTCCTCACCAAGAGCCCACAGCGCCTCCTTGTGGACAATCTTATCAAAGAGACCAGGTTCGTCTTGGGTGAAGGGCTTCCATCACCTGGAGACATCTCCCAGGACTCCTTGAGCGCCACTCACCCCCGGGAGGCCCGTTTCCCTACCTGACACCCTCTGAGCTTAGTCTGCATTAGGGTCCAGGAGGCTGTGACCCTCCTGGAATACCCTCCCCTCCACACTTAATCCCACCCACCCTCTATTACCACTACATCTCACCCCAGAGGACCTCCCGGAATCCTCTCACCTCCAGTCCCTACAGAACATACAGTCTGTGGAATGAAATCTCACCCTATCTTGGTCTTTAGCTGTTTCTGGGACTCGTGATACATTCCCACAAATATACCAAAATTAGACCGTAAGCTCCTTGGGGTCAGAAATCCCCCTTCTCCTTCCCTCACTGTGTTCCTGATCTAGCATTTGGCACATGGTGAATACCCAATACTTGTTGAATGAAAGAACAAATGACTCCACAGTGCTGTTCCCCTCTGACTTTCCCTTCCAACTCCCTCCAAAAAGAATAAAACTGATATATTCTGGCTTTTAAGTGTTCCTTGTTTCAATTATTTTGGAGAGTGTTTAAAAATAATTGAGTTTTAGTGTTTAAAATGTTTGCCTCGGGGCTTCCCTGGTGGCGCAGTGGTTGAGAGTCCGCCTGCCGATGCAGGGGACACGGGTTCGTGCCCCGGTCCGGTCCGGGAGGATCCCACATGCCGCAGAGCGGCTGGGCCCATGAGCCATGGCCGCTGAGCCTGCGCATCCGGAGCCTGTGCTCCGCAACGGGAGAGGCCACAGCAGTGAGAGGCCCGCGTACCGGAAAAAAGAAAAAAAAATGTGGAAGACAAACATTGTGTTTTCATTCTGTTAGTGATCAGTAAAGCTGACTTGAAAACAGTCTCCTTGGGTCCTACTTTGTTTTGTAAAGTCTCTGCGTGTGCTTTTGTCAACAGTCTCAATCCCATGAGCAGAGGTCGCTCCTGGGGAGGGAAGACGTGGTTTGATGTTGGTTTCGTGTCCACACGGTTCTGGGGGACGTGGGAAGCCCGGCCCCTGTGCCCTCATGGGGCCCAGCTCCTCCATCATCCCTCTGCACCCACCCGCGCTGCCTCTCCACTACCTTCGACTGCCGAGTGTTCTGAGCTTTTGTGTTGGCAGCTAAATATGCTCAGAGTCCCACCTCCTCGATTTCTGACGTTTCCGTGACTACTGATTGTTACTAGAACGGGGGGCAAGCGATGGGCCATGGTCCCCAGCCCGCTTTCTCCCTGAGGTCATGAGTCCCTCCATGAGCACAGCTGCCTGGTGACTTAGATGACCTGGCAGCAGCTGAGCAGCCCACCGAGGCACTGCGGGTCTCTTACCTCAAACTGGATCAGCACCGTCCCGCTTTCAAGGCCCTTCTTTAGCTGTTCCATGGATCCCTCCAGCGTATCCCCACCCTCCGGACACACGGGGAAAATGGCCTCTGGGAAAAGCTCGTTCAGTTCATCTTCAGATTTGATATCAGCAAACGAGTGGACAGCTGTAGCGGACAAGAAGGAGCTTGTCTGGCTTGTGCAGCCACGTGCTGGGTGATGGGATTCCTCCCCCCAAATTACACTTATGACACCTGAATGCAGATGGTTTAAAACATCTAATTAAATGATTAAGCACATGGTAATCATTTTCACCAAAGATACAACTTCTCGTTGAATGATTCAATATGTACTAATTATACAAAATGACATACTAACCTTGCTGGTGAGTTTTAAATGACGGTGTTTAGTGCTCAACAGGCTTTTGCCAAAGGTAAGAGAAAGAGAAAGGACGTTTTTAAAGAAAACAGATTTTCTCCCTTTGCTCTCTGTGACCTGGTTATTCTTCTACCCCTGCTCTTCCTTCCTTCTCCGGTCCCTTTCATTTGCTCCCTTAAAACAGGCATTTTCGGGCTTCCCTGCTGGCGCAGTGGTTGAGAGTCCGCCTGACGATGCAGGGGTCACGGGTTCGTGCCCCGGTCCGGGAAGATCCCACATGCCGCGGAGCGGCTGAGCCCGTGAGCCATGGCCGCTGAGCCTGCACGTCCAGAGCCTGTGCTCCGCAACGGGAGAGGCCACAGCAGTGAGAGGCCGGCGTACCGCAAAAAACAAACAAACAAACAAAAAACAGGCATTTTCCCAGGAAACTGGTGTGGGGTCTGGCCCTCTCTCCACACCACCACCGCCCCGCAGAGCTCAGTCAGTCCGTCTCTAACTCGAGGCCATTGTTAGGTGGGAGGCTCCCACCTAAACATCTCTAGTCTCCTCTGTGCTTCCTCTTTGGAAATCTCCCTTCACATCAGACTCAATACAGGTAAAAACAAACAGAGGACCCCCTCTCCCCAACCATGCACGATACCTCCCAGCCTCACGTGCCTCTTTCTGTCTAGTCACTTCAAACTTTGGGATCGTCTCTGAATGTTCCCTTTCTACCCAGAAAGAGAAGTCACTTCCCTTACCCAAGAGCCTTCAATGACTCCCCACTGCCTTCAAGATAACAGGAAAGGAGAAAGAAAGGAACAACTTTTGTGTTTTCCACATAGTTGAACTGAATCCTCACAACTCTGAACCAGCGGTCTTTATTCCCATTTTACAGATGAGGAAACTGATTCACAGGGCAAAAGAGTTGTCCAAAGTGACCCAGCCCGTCAGGGTGGGACACGGGAATTCAGTCCACATGTTTGATGCTAAAGACCACATTCTTTCCACTGACCACAGAAGCTCAGATCTGCTGCTTATTTTCATGATTTTTGTCATATCTGCTATTTCCTGTTACTATTTTTCTTTTAATCAACTCATTTTTTACTTGAATGTTTACTTTAAAAATGAACTTACCATTACAGTTATAGAAACTCAGTGGCATTGCTCTTTAAGCTCTAATAGTCTACAAACATCTGTTTCCCTCACCTCAAACAGGCGCCAGCCCTTTGCCATGGGTTGGTGGAGGACCCCCTCCCTCCCTGGCCTGTCCGGAATGCTCTCGTTCCAGCCCCTCGTATTGGCCAGCATGTCACACGGCACTTCATGTGATGGAGAGGCCTGCTCCCAATCGCTGGATTCCTTCCTTCTCTATTATCACGTGGCCTTACCAGACACATGGCAACTTACTTAACCTCTCTGTGACTGGCTTCCTCATGTGGGGATAAGAATACCAACCTTACGAGAACATTATAAGAGTTGAAGAGGATAATTACGCAAAGCAATTAACACAGTGCAGGCACTTCGCTGGTGCTGCAGAGACATCAGCTACTATCACTAGTGACACCTACTGTGTGTCGAGCATGGAGCTGGGTTTGGGGGGGATGGGTGGCAGGAGGAGGTGGGTAGGGGTCTGGAGAGCTCTGGCAGGGCCTCACGGAGGAGGTGGGACGAGGGCTAGCACTGGGAGTTTCAGTGGGAACAGAGAAGGCAGGCATGAGGGGGCGTGGGCTGTGCCGACAACTGTGAGGCCAGAATGGAGATGCAGGGCCAGGGCTTGAGTCGCATACTTCATTCACCTGCAGTATTTGAGAGCTGGGAAGGAGGATGCGAGGACTCGGCTTATTGCTTTATAACAACAACGACAGCAACAATAATAGTAGCTGTATTCAACAGAGGTTGCCTTTCAAATGCCCACCAAGTACTGGGCAGCATCTTTGATGCCTTCCAGTATGAGTATCATTTAATCTCCCGAGGGACCCTTGGAGGTAGCGACTATGTTATCCTCCTTTTACATTAGAGGAAACTGAAACACAGATTGGGTGAGAAACTTGCTCAAGGTCCCTGAACCCAGTAGGAGGCAGAGTTCGAACAGCCCCAAGGCAGCCAGGCTCCTGCCCCACTCTGCTTACTGCCTCTGCAACAAAAACCAAATGCACATGAATAAAATATAAGCTGGTCCTTTGAGGAAGGGTTGAATATGCAAATGTAGGCAGGACCAGGCAGCTAAGAGGGGTGTGTGAAGTGGGCTGAGTTGGGCCTGGGAGGAATGGGGGAGGGGAAGGTCACACCTAGTATAAAAACGGGTGGAGGGTGCTGCCTACCTGCAGAGGACTGGCCATGAGGGGCGGGGCCCTGTGGAGGCAGATCTCCATATTTTTCAAGGGAGAAGTCGGCCATCAGGTGGTCATGGGAAAGCCCTTGATTTTCCCATGTTGGCTACAAGTGCAACATCGCAAAACCACGGAACAGGCTGGGGAAGGCCCTCTCTGCTAAGGCTGCTCCCCCGCGGGTGGCTGTTACCTTTCCTCCTGATCACCAGCGCCAGCTCCCGTGTGTGCGACTCCCGGCTGGCTTTGATGAACATCACCACTTGGTCGTGGGTGTGTTCTGAGATGTCCCGGCCGTTGATGAGCACGATTTGATCCCCTTCGTTCAGCTTAGGAATGCAGGTGTCCGCCTGCGTGGGGGAAGGGTGAGTTTCCTCTGTTATCATAACACAATTCTCAAGGGAAGAACCTGATGTTTTCTGAGCCCCGACACTTGAGACTGTGACCAAGTTCTCTTCTTCTCCCTCAGGCATTACCGTCTTTATTTTTACCTCCACTGCAATGTTGACATGGTAGCTGGCGGTGGGATTTTAAAGGAGTCCTGCTCAGAACCTACATTATGAAACATTTTGGAGTAAAGCCAAGAAAACTACTGAGGCCATTTCTCTATGGTAGCCAGGCTTCACTTATTACTGTAATGTCATAATGACTTCAATGCCTCTATCTTTTGTTGTCTAGATGTGTGGTTAGAAAATGATTCGTCAGCTAAAAGCGAGTATTTATCTATCTTGTGATGGAGAAAGCCTTTGCAAACATAACCCCAAAGGCAGAAGCCATTATGGAGAGAAGCCATGCATTGAACAGTGTGGGAATGAAAGGCTTCTTAACTCACAGAGACCACAAGCAGCCAGAAAAGGTAAACCGCAAGCTTAAGAGTAAAACTCCCAAACGGGCACCTTCTTAGGAGGCACAGGGACCCTTTGGTGCTCACTGTTATACAAAAGCAAATCATCTCCTAGATGCCTAGAGCCCCAGACAGAGGGCTGAGGGTGGGGAGGGGGAGGGACACAGGGGCCGTGAGCCCACTCGGAGCGAGCAGAACAGCAAACTCTAAGCCCCAGTTTCCTTCTTTTGAGCAGGACTTCTACATTTCAACGTGCACACCAATCATCCGGGGATCTGGTTAAAATGCAGATTCTGGTCCAGGAGGTCTGGGGTGGGGCCCGAGAGTCTGCATTTCTAATGAGCTGCCAGGTGATGCTGGTGCTGCAGCTTCGGGGACCACAATGAGCAACAAGGGTCTGGAAAACACAGACTCCATTCTTTCTTTCTATCTATATGCATGCATTTACACACACTCTCTGCTGCCAGTAAAAAAAGAAACAGGACACAGAAACAGAAACCTGTTACATTTAGGGGAAAGCAAACTGGGGAAATAACAGAATATGTTTACTTACAGGTGACTCTGGGTTTATCCTTGATACCACAAGAGGCATCTTTTGATCCACTCCTCCCTGTAAACATGTAGATTAAAAAACCACTTGAGTCGTTCACAGCAACAAAGACATGCAGATATCTCTGACACAAGGGAGGGCTCAAACTTCCCCTGAACTTAATCTAATCGCAGCCGTTGGCACCTTTCAGAATGACAAGGTTCCTGGGTCCCTGGGTCCCTGGGTCTAGTGGGCCAACCAGAAAGAAGGCTGTTCAGAAGCCTCCCACTGCCATCCCCACCTTCCACAGACCAAAGATGCGCCTGGAGGAAGCAGCCTCCTTTCAAAAAGTGCAAACATCCCCTGGAGGACTCCAGAAGCACAGCCCCTAAATGCTGCTGGAAAGGGAGTTTTCAGTGGAGGAGAGGAGCCGTAGAAAGGTCCCATGTCGTGAGGGTTTTTGACCTCTGAGAACAGGCTGTCAGCAGGGCTGCAGGTATTGGAAAGGAGTGCGTGATGGCAGCTGCGGGGTGGGCAGCAAGGACCACCTGCCCTCACTTTGCTCTAGAGTAAACCTTTTCTGTACAGGGCCAGATATTACCTATCTTGGCTTTGTGGGACAGAGGGCTCTGTCGCAACTTCTCCACTCTGCCACCGTAGTGCCAAAGGAGCCATAAACCATTTGTAAATGAATGAGGTGTCTGTGTTCCAATAAAACTTTATTTATAAACACAGATGGGATTTGGCCTGCCATAGCTTGCAGAGCCTGCTTAGAGGGAGGCAGAGGAGGGTGATGGCCCTGCACTTGAACCACTGTTCTCTCTTAGCAATGCTAAGGGGTTCCCATCTCTCTGAGCCTTAGTGTGCGTCTATAAAATGGGTTTTAAAATTCCAACTTCACCATTTAATAGAAGAACTCAATAAGGTGATATAAATAAGTATACAGAGCAGGCACTCGGTATGAGTTAGCTACTATGGCCGCAAAAAAAAGCTCCCAATTCTGAAGGCCGAGCCAATTTCCTTATGCAGCCTTGGGTACGTGGCACATTTCTACAGGAAGTTAAAAAGTCATCTAAAGATTGCTTCAGAGCATCAAATGTCCTTATAAATTACACACAACATACCTTTAGATTAAATCCAAATTTTCCATCTTCATCTGGTGTGATGCGGATCAAGACTAAGTAGCCGTCACCATCATTCTGGAAAACGTCAGAAAATCATCAGTTATCTTACTTCTTTCTCCAGTGGCTGGTGATATGCTATTTTCTTTGAGTCATAACCACTTAATCGCCCGTAAGGCAGCCCTGCACAGGAGGCCTGGCTGGGTCGGCTGCCACTTCAGCTGCAGCACCTGAGGTCACGCACCTTGTCACAGTAGTACTGGCTGGAGTCCTCGGTGGAGCCCCCTTTGGTCACCCTGTGGAAGTCCTCTAAGAACTGCTGATCGATGCCATCTGGGGAACAGGAGCCTGGAGCATTTGAAGATGGAGACACAGAACTGGATGACTTCTGGGTCAGGCAGCTTTGTGATGGGTTGTTCTCGGATATACTCCTTCATCGTGGGGAAGGAGGAGATATTTTAATAACTGGATTAATATTTTATCAGAGCAAACATTACTGACTGTTGGGGCCTGGCATCTCGTGGCTGTCACCAATCCTTGGAACCTTAGAAGAGCTCCAAAGGTCAAGCCCAGGGCTCAGGCACATCCAGAGTCCACTGGCTGCCCATGCCCCCAAATGGCCTAAAGATCATCGCCTTTAGTTTTGGGGAAAAGGGGAAGGAGGGCAGGGTAGTACCAGGAACTGCTGAAAACTCAGCTGCTTTGGAAGGGTGATAGGGAAACATGCCCAGCTACTCTGGTGCTTAATTATTGAAGCTCACCCAGATGCATGCGTCTCCATCTCTTTTGAAAGCTTTTCCCTTCCATCTCACTCCCACTCATAGCTCTGCTTCACAGGACAGTTCGCTACCCAAAGAAAATGGGACTAACGTGGCATATTCAGCACAATTTATATGAATCCTAGTTTACATTATTCACCTGTGACACCCATTAATGCCTCCACCGAGATTATACGTTTTATTTTTCTCTAATATAAGTCCTTTTGTATCTTGGAGCTGCACGGCCCAATGTGGCAGTCACTAGTCACGTGTGGCTATTTAAATTTAAGTAAATTAAGATTAGAAAGTTCCTCAGTTGTACCAGTCACATTTCAAAAATGCTCAACAGCCACACGTGGCTAGAGGCCCCTGCATTGGACAGCGCAGTTACAGAACATTTCCATCATCGCAGGAAATTCTACTGGATGGCGTTATCTTTGAGAATTACAGACTATTACAACTGAACAGACCTCTGTGGTCATCTGGTTCAACTCCCATTTCACAGATGAAGAAACAGGTCAAGAGGCGCTGAGTGACTTGCCCAAGGTCACACAGCTTTCCCCTCACCTGACAGACAGAAGTCTGATGAACATGACTCCCCCAGCGCCTCTCCCCTCTCCTCTCCTCACACCAGGTCTGCTCTTAAGACCCTCCTCTCTAACCTCTCAGGGCCACAGGGGTGAACACGGTGTAGGACACGCAACTTCTCTGCATCATGCACACCCACACTAGACCCCTTCCAGAGCCACAGTCCTAGCAAAAGATGCCTTTAAAAGCCAACAGAATATGGGGTTGTCCTCATGTTCCACAGACTCCTCCATATTCTAATCTCATTCCAGGTTAGTGATGGGAAAGGTGAGCAAAGACAGACATTCAGTGAAACAAACAGACAAAAGACAGCTGCTGCGGCCTCTTTATTTCAGCTCCTTATCCGTGGAGCTTTCATTAATGTAGTGCTGTGTTTCCTAGCGAGTTCAAATGAGCTTTACTTTAAATATAAAATCGGTATCATAGTCACACAAAGTGATTCACAATCTCAATTCATTTGAATAAAAAAATCCAGTGACAGAGTGGTACAGAAGTAGAGCTATTTGCAAGAGAAGAGTTTGGCCTTAAGGTTTTCCAGTTGGATGGGAAGGCATTTCAGAGAGGATATTTTGTTAGGTACTAGTGGTATGTTTTCAGACTGAAAATAAATGAGACTTTAATTTACTTAAAAGGAAGCTAAAAAAAAAATTCTCCCAAGTTGGGCAACTTTTCTAAGTTTTGATGTTTATAAGAGCACCTCCTAGGGGCAGAAAGGGAAACTTGGAAGTTGCTAAACAAGATAAAGCCAAAGAGGTTTAGGAAAAGCTATTTCCAGCTCTAGGGGTGGACCTGAACCTTTACTGTGAAGCTGCAAATAGCATTCATACTTCAAACATTTGGAAGAATCTGCAGATGAGAGCGATGGAAAGGGTGATGACATTTAAACAGAAGAGCAAGGTGACAAAGCAGAAGACAACAGACTTTTCAGTAAACTGTAATGTATTTCTGTATTCATTATATTTATTTAATTTCTAAATTCTGAATTTCGAATTACATTATATAGAATTTAGATGACATCTTAAAGGTTTTAAAGTATTTTTCTTTTTCAGTATAAAATGTAATGGTCTATCCAAAACAGCCCATAGTATTAAAAATAACATATTCGAAGTCATTAGGTGTCCAATCCTATTTTCTAAGTAGGGGTGGAGAGCTTACTTTTAGATGGTAATTTATTAAACATGACAATATTTTTTTGGCTGATCAACCGTGTACAGACGTTCCCTGTAGGCTGCAGTAATGCTCTGCTCAGTGTGGAGGATGGACAGACAGATGGTGAGGAGGACATGGAATGACAGGAAGCAACAAGAAGGTGGCAGCTGGACGCAGCACAGGGAGGCCAGGAGTGAAGACGCCAAACCAAGTGGCCTTCCTCCCTACCTGGGCAGGACGTGAGGTGCAACCGAGGGGAGAGCCCAGTGGGTGAGGATGGAGAGAAGAGGGGAACCCCTGGGGTTTCAGTGGGTAACTGTGAAAGGGGCAAAGAAAGGGGTAGCAGGAGGGAGCTGAAGCAAGTGATTTGCTCCTGAGGCCGGAAGGGAGACCGTCACTGCCGTCGGGGAGCCAGAGTGGCCAGGGAGGGACTGGCCACCCAAGCTCCCTGGGGTGAAAGGGGCAGAGACAGACAGACAGACAGACTGACCGGCAGACAAACGGGTGCTCGCCCTCAGAAGCCGATGCTTCAGAACTGTAAATGCAGTAGTCATCGGAAACAAAAGCCAGGACAGAGTTCATTTCTCTGAAGGGAAGCAAGGTTAGAGACAGTTAAAATGGCAGGATTTCCTGGGTGAGGCTTTTTATACCACTCTTTCTTACACCCTAGAGAATGACAAAGGCTCCCGCGTCCTCCCCCCACCCCCACACAAATTTGTTAGCCAAGCAAAGCTGTGCTCCCACTGAGGGTTTCACAGCTCTCACTGGGCGCCCGCAAGGAGGCACTGGCTACGGTGGTGACAGAATAGGGCCCACTCCATGTGGCATTTCTCTCTCGAGTCTATGAGCGTCTCGAGCTCAGGAGAGACCCTCATCCTCTGCCTATTCCTCTCCTGGTGTACTTAACACACAGCCCGATATTTCACATGGATCCTGATGTGAGGATCACCGAGTAACAGAAAGCATGGCTTCGTAGTATGGGTGTTACGACATGGAGACGTTCTTCAGGTGATACTCTTATCTCTGCGATACATGCCAAGGGCCCGAGATCAAAACTTCACTCAAGAAGTTGCGGAGGTGGCTGAGGGAATGTGGGTCAGAGATGCCGCTGTCTGAGCTCTACGTCTCATCACTAATGGAATCAAGGGTCATGCACCTGTCCCCAGGCTGCCCACTCAGACGCTGCGATACCTTAAGGGCAAGAAAGCACTTGTTAAATTTCAGTCAATTCATGCTTGAACTCTTTGATGAGAATTTCTCATTGACACATAGCCGGCAGCAGCACCTACCATGGGGACCTGCTCATAGAAGACAGGTAACCAAAACTCGTTACAGTAAATCTGAGTCCTTGGCGTGCAGATTAGATGCTGTGTGATGGTGCTCATGTGACATGGGGACATGCCGTGGAAGTGGCAGAGGGGGTACCCACTGTAAAAACTTGGGAGCTTGTTTGTACTTTAGCCAAGGGCCATATCCTGCGTCACGTGACCATCTCCCCATTCACCTGTCCGTCCATCAGAGAAGTCACTGAATATCATGAAGTGCCAGGCACCACGCCAGGTTTGGGGGAAGGAGAGGTGAACAGGGCACTATCCCTGCCCTCAAAGAGCTCGCTGTCTAGTTTAAGATATAAAAGTAATCAAATATTATCATCATGCTGTAATGGAGATGCTCAGATGTCTAGCGTACAGTGGGAGGCCAGGAGAGGCTTCACAGAGGAAGGGGTGCTTGAGTCTGAAAGATAAACCAGTAGAAGTTTAAACAGGTAGTCAAGAGGGAAGAAGAGAGTGTTGGGTTGGCCAAAAAGTTCCTTTGGGATTTTCCATAAGATCTTATGGAAGAGCCCGAACAAACTTTTTGGCCAACCCTATATTTTAGGCAAAACTCTAATAATAAAAAAACTTCAGTGGTCTTTCCAGAGGCATGAAATTTTCAAAAAGCACAGAAAAGGCATTTAAGCAGGGGAGTGACATGCTTGGGCATAAATTTCAGGAAAATAAGCCTGCTACCCTTGTTAAGGATGGTCTGGAAGGAGGAGAGACTAGAGACAGGAGGACACTTGGGGTACTATTGCAACTGTCCCTTCAAGAGACGATGGCGGCTACACAGGGGCAGTGCGGGGTGGACGGCGGAGGGGTCCAGGTCAAGGGATGTTCACGAGGGAGAATCAACAGGTGAGAAACTAGATGGCACAGGCGGAAGAGAAGGAGATGTCGAGGATGCCTGAAGTGCCCATCGGTGCCAACTGGGTGGTTCTGAAACGTGGCCCCACTCACCAAGACAGGAGGAGCCACAGGCTGGACAGAAGATGATGAGCTGAGATCAGGCCAGGCTGGGTTTAAGGTATTCGTCAGCTGTCCACATGCAAGTGGCCCAAGACCAAGTGAAGTGCAGGCAAGGTGCAGGCCAAGTGGACACAAAACTCCGAATGAAACCCTGTCGCTGGCTGGTCTCCTGTGGGGAGACACAGCTTGGACAACTGGGTTGTCCAACTAGAGAACAGGCTGCCACACGGCAGGAGGGCTGCCCATCACCGGCAGGGTGACCAGGTGACAGGGCAGAGGGAATTCCTACACTGGTGATGCAGCTGAAGAAGGGGATTCCCAAAGTTCCTTCCAATGCAGAGAAGCTATTTAAAAACATTTTTAAAAATAGTGGTGAAATACACATAATATAAAATTTACCACCTTAACCATTTTCAAGTTTACAGTTCAGTACCATTTAAGTATATTCACATTGTTGTGTGTACAGAAGTTTGGAAATAAAAGCCGACAGCTGTCCCCTGTCCTTGGAACAAGGCAGGCTCTAAAGAAGGAAGTAAGCAAATAGCAAAGGCACCACAATGGCACCAAGCCCCATTCACTGAGGAGAAGTTCTTCAAACACAACCCTCATCTGCCTAAAATTTGTTTTCCTCCAGATTCTGCTCTGCAAAGTCATTTTTTCCTTTGGGATACACCCCCTCCCATTTTTCTGGGTGGTGGGTTGTTTTTGTTTTTGGAAATGTCCTTCTCTGCAGATCTTGGCCTTGGCCCTGAAACAAGGAAAGGAACATAGAATGGCTGAGAGAGTAACAAGAGGACAGCCTACTCGGGCATAAAGCAAACTGCCAAGGATTCGTAACTAATCATAAACTTTGCTGCGCTGCTATAAATATGGAACAAACCAAGGTGACTTATCCACTAGGATGATGTTCAGAGTCTGAACTGCACCACTAAGGTTTAGAGCCAAAGTCAAACCGCTCTTTTTCTTCCTTTCTCTCTTTTTTCCTCTTGTTTACATGGGTACAGAACATGACACTTCATTCTTCTTTCTAAAAGGAACTCTCCTTGCTGTCTGCGATGTTATTCATCTGATTTCTGACAGGATACTTCCTTTTGCCTCTTAACACACTAATGTGCTGTATAAAGCATGTCCAATGTTTCTTAAACATTTTGAAAATACTGTAGCCCACCCTGGGTATCCGTGGATACAACCAAGCACAGATGGAATTAAATCCGGGGATACGAAGGGCCAACCATACTTAGCCATTTTACGTGAGAGACTTGAGCATCCATGGATTCTGGTACCTGTGAGGGTCCTAGAACCAATCCCCCTTGGTACCGAGGGATGACTGTACTCACTGAAAACACCACCGCAGTCTTTTCTCCAAGTACAGACTAACCTTCCCTTCTTGCCTTGGGCAATGGAGGATCACCAGACTCTCAGGGAGGCCAGCTGCCTCTGAAGACCCAGCAGAAGGTGGCTTCCTGCCAGCAGGAAGGGGTCCCCTACTTAAGTGAGGTGCTAGGAGCTGAACTTTTTCAACTGTTCGCTCCACTTGCAAAGCACAGCCGCTAACTCGATTCTGTGAGCCATCTACTGTTGGCTCACCAGGCAAAGCCATGGCAAGGAAGGCTGCGTTTGCATCACCATTATTTGCTACTTTTAACATTTCGCTGCAAAATAAAAAGTGCCCCAGGATGATACATCTTTGTATGTCTCACGGAGGAGTTTCAGGAAGAACCGATGTGCAATGCCTAGGGGTGAGTAGGGCTAGAAATTACTTAAATCGAACCGGGCTTGAGGAAGTGAATTCTCAGATGAGTTTTAATAAACTTAAATAGCCACCTGTGTGTGGCTGTATTGGCCTGTGAAGCTCTAGATGCTCTAATTCCATGGTGGGGAAGGAAGATGGAATTATAGACCACAGAAGGAAGATCTGACCTAGGACCTGTAATCAGGCTTCTCAGAACCCGCATTTGCCCAAACTCTCTTCTCCTTTCACCAAAGTGACAGAGCCCCACAGTGTGATGATGCAGGCTGATAATGTGCTATTCGCCCAGCTGGCCTGGAGGTCCCTGAAAGCAAAGGCTTGTCTAATTCACCTTCACATTCCCTCAATGAGCAGCAAAGGGTGTACAAAGTGTGCTGCAGGACTCGGCAATGAGCGTAGCCCTTTAAGACGACCATATACCACTGGACAGAATTCATCTCTCCTCCAGCCAGCACCTGGAAATGTACTGTATCTGCGTTGTCCAATATGGTAGCCACTACTTATGTGGTTCTTTAGCACTTGAGATGAGGCTTCTGTGACTCAGGAACTGAACTTAAATTTTATTTTATTTTAAATAATTTCAATCTGAATAGCCACATGTGACTAGTGGCTACTGTACTGGACAGGGAAGGTCCAGAAGCTCCACAATTCCATGATGGATTTGTAAACCACAGCAGGAGGATCTGACACGAAGGGTGTGACTGGGCATCCCAGAGCCCTCGGTCAGTTCCCTAAACCCTCCTTCTCCTTTTACCAAAGCAACACAGCCCCTGACAGACTCAAACTGGCTCAAGTCATGCATGCCTGCACTCCTGCCCTTGCAGACCTAGAACTGCAAAACCAGTGTCACGCAAAGGAACTTACCCCCTTCCACCGTAACCTCAATGAGGCTGCAAGTTGGAGCAAGAGATAGTGATCATTTCAATAAAAGCGTCATCCAAGCTCAGGTCACAAGGAAATAATGACCAGGGGATTATTTAATCAGAGGTGTTAAGAACACAGGTAAGCTGGAAACTATGTTTGCTGTGGTCAGGGACAGCAGAGAAGTAGCAACTTCACACTTAAGTGTGAAGTGAGATCTGTGATTCACCTGTGATGCCTACAGTACAATCGGGATGCATTTAATGCTTTAATCCTAGTAGCTAGAGTGGTAAAAATCTACAGATTAACTGAAGTGCCCTCTTGCTAATCCTTTGCTATTAGGGGAAGCATTATATGTTTCTATATTTTGGGCATAGCATGGGACTTAACTGAATGGATACTCAATGACCAAGGTTGACTTCCTAATAGATGATCCATTCCTATCATACTTTATGTCATTTAATTTACGATCTATGTCTTGTCCACTTCAAAAAATGATTTGAGATAGCTTACTCTAAAATGTGCAGATATGGTAGAACAGTGAATTCATTAAAACAAGAGAAAAAATAGGACCCATTAATAAGGCAAGGAAGGAAGAGTAGGGACTAGATCAGAAACCTGAGCTACGGGAAGCCAATGCCATTGAGCCTGACATGCAGCTCGGAGCTCCCTGGTAATCAAGTCAAACAGGGAACTACTGAATTAGATAGTATCTTACTGAATAATAAAAGGACTCAAGCCAGTATTTTAGGAGAGACATATTTTCTCCTGACCTTGAAATGTGAAGGGAGTTTGTCACATTCAAAAAGGAAAGTGGGGACGTAAAAGAATCTGATGCACACTGTCCTTGAAAAAAATTTAACAAAGAAAATCAGAGATGTTCTCCGAATGTTTTTTCTTTATACTGACTATTCATTAAAAACAAAAAGAACAAAAACCCGAGGACATAATGTGGTTCTGAGAAGGCTTTCTGTGGACAGCTAGAAGATAAGCACATCTCCAGTGATGGGGAATCCTGCAGTGGTCAAACTCTGACAATCTAGGGAAATACTACTATAGTTAACATGTCTACAACCTCTGGAGTATGAAATGGCTTAAACTGGGCTTTGCTCATGAACTGGCATGAACACAATTCAGGAGAGCTAACAAGCGCGTGGACAGTATGCCACTGTTGTTGACAAAAAGCAGGGCAAGCTCTTGACCCCAGGCACACAGCCTGTCTTCCTGTCGGGGAAGGGAGAGCAGGATGATGTTCTTGGCCTGGCAGAGAGCACCCGGGGGAGCTGGCTGCAGGCTCCAGCCCTTGCCTCCTCTTAAATGGCCATTGGGCCTGAGCAAATTCCTCAACAGCCCAAACAAGCAGACACAAAGAAAGAGAGGAACACAAGTTGCTTACTCTCGGTGTGGGCTTTGGTTCTGAGAAATCTCAGAATCGCTGTCTTTAGGCGACAGGGAGCTCTTGTAGGTGTAAAACACATCTTCAGTTTCAGTGATGTATGTCATTTCGTTCACAAGGTTGTCTGCAGAAGAGTGTCGTGGCTTTCGGATTTCGTGCCGGAGTCGAGGACTTCGCCTGGTGGGGAAAGGTTCAGTGTGAAGTGCTGAAAGCAGATTCTACTTAGCAATTTTATCAGACATCAGTGATCTAACTTTGTGCTGTGACCCTCCTAAGGATGCCTTTGCTGATTCTGTTGGAACTTAAGAGCCAGTTAACCCATTACTACACTAGAATCTACCAAGGGCCACGTGGTCCCAGATATTCTTAGCCTAGTGGTTCAGCTCCTCAGCTTTATAAACAGGCAGATGAGACTGGTTTTTGCTCTTTGGGAGGTTGTTGAGTGTTGATTTAGGGGGAGTTATTCTTCTAGGAGGACTCAAGCTCGCAATGTGTAAACAGGCTTTATTGACTGCTCATCAGACAATTTTTCTGATTCCTTTGTATGGTATAAATAAGGGTTTAGAAGCTAAAGTAAGTTTTTCGGCAGACTTATTTCAACTACATCTCCTCACGCGAATCTCACTTGATCCAAGAAGAAATGTTTGCTTTTGAAAATATATCTCTTATGTGGTATTAGATGGGCATAGCCCCAGCACCGCCCTGTCCCTCCAATAGCAGCAGTAGCTGTGTGACGTGAGGCAAGTCACACCACCTCTCTGAGCCTCAGTTGTACCTACCTGGCTCCTGAAAATGAATCAAATGAAGCAATGTTCCCAGGATGCCTGGGGTGACACCTGGGGCAGCACCTGGGCATCGGCTCCTGCAGTGGGTGATCCCAGGCTGCTGAGCTTTCTAAATTTCATTTTCCCTGTTTTTCCATCTTCCGCTTCTTTGTTAGCCATTTCTCCTTGGGACTGTCAGAGCCTCCACTATTTGCAATCCCCTTGGGCCCGGATAATCAATAACACTGTGTCCAAAGCAGAGTAGAAAGGTTTGTGATTCCTCAGAAGAGGACCTATAAATAGTAGTAAGAGCTACAGTCCACTGGCGTGGCAATGTCAACTCCAGCTGTTCTCCTGGATGCTGTCCTGACCTCTGTTCTGGGGCCCTGGCACTGCTGCCCAAGAGACTTTCAGACAAATTAAGCTGCCACTTTATAGCATAAATTTACTACTATAGGATGGGTGCCTAAATCTAGGAAACCAAGACCCAAACTACTCAGTCATGTTATGATTTCCAACACTAAACACCATCCCCATCCCTGCCCAGAGCATTAGGCCCCAGTGGAGGGCCCTTACCCAGCAGCCCTGCACAACAGCTCCGTTTTTTGCCTGCATGTTAGAATGCTCCTTAGTCCTGGTAGCTTACTCTTTGAGAATTTACAGGTGCACCCTATCATGAAATGAACAGAAAGCCATACCCTTATTTCAGGGTGGAGCTGGGGCAATGTTCCTGGCTTGGTTTCCCCTTCTGATGATGCCTGGCTGTTTTGAAGGCATTCACAAAATGGCCTGATGTCTTTGAGGAACATTATAATAAAATAACAATAACAACAATAACAAAAACAGCAACAATAATTCTACCTGATCCTTTTTGTATAGCTTACAAAGCACTTGTACATTATGTCATTCAATCCATTTACAGATGGAAAGACTGAGACCAGAGAGGTAAACAAACTTGTTAACGGACAGGAGAGTCAAAATCTGAGTCCGGGTCTGCCACTTCCTTCTTTTTTTTTTTTTTTTTTTTTTTTTTTGCGGTATGCGGGCCTCTCACTGTTGTGGCCTCTCCCATTGCGGAGCACAGGCTCCGAACGCGCAGGCTAAGTGGCCATGGCTCACGGGCCCAGCCGCTCCATGGCATGTGGGATCTTCCCGGACAGGGGCATGAACCTGTGTCCCCTGCATCGGCAGGCAGACTCTCAACCACTGCACCACCAGGGAAGCCCTGCCACTTCCTTCTTTTTAAGCTGAGTCCATCATCTTAAAAGTTGGCAGGCTACTTTCCTATGTGCATTTGCTACTGTTGCTGAGGGTCACATGCCCTTACATCAGTTGTATTACATACCTTTACTATGTTTTCCCAAAGTTTATTTTGTTTGATATTAATGGGAAATGTGAGATTAAATAAAGTTAAACATGCTTCTTTATCACAGGACTTCTCAAAACCTGAATATGCTAATTTCAAGAGCAGCATTTCAGTAAGCTGCAGTGCTCAAATTTATTTAGACCAAATAACTTTTTAAAAAAGAACATCCCAGCATCATACACTAAAGAAAATGTTTAGCTAGACTTGTGCATTTCACAAAATATAGTTACTTCTGCTACAGTCAAACATGCAAATGTAAACTCTGACCATAGGCCACCTGTAGTTAGGGTTTTGTTTGTTTGTTTGTTTGTTTGTTTGCTGTACGTGGGCCTCTCACTGTCGTGGCCTCTCCCATTGCGGAGCACAGGCTCCAGACGCGCAGGCTCAACGGCCATGGCTCACGGGCCCAACCGCTCCGCGGCATGTGGGATCTTCCCAGACCGGGGCACGAAACCATGTCCCCTGCATCGGCAGGTGGACTCTCAACCACTGTGCCACCAGGGAAGCCCCCTGTAGTTAGGTTTTTATTTTTATTGAGTTTTTAAAAGAAGTAAAGTGTTTACTGGTGGGTAATACCAAAAAAGGAAGACATACCAGTTGGGAGTAATAGGAGGAGACCGAGACGGCAGACTCTTGGTTTCTAAATGTTCCACTGATAAAGATCTCTGCATGGCCGGGTTCCAGACCATCCCTCCAATCACTTTTTTGCAATACTGGTTATTTACAGACCTGAAAAACCAGATGTAGGTTCACTTTCTACACTGACATATTCAATGAGAAAGAAGTGACAGCGTAAGTGAAACAGGTCTACACACACACCCTCCCTGACAGATGACTGGTTAACACCTTGATGACCCCAGGAGAGGTTACCAGGAGTGGAGGTACACGGGTCAGAAGGGATTCCTTTCTGTCCTAGCTTTTCCTTATGTTATTTCTTCTCTTCGGGTGAGAAAATATGTTCTTGTCCTTACTATTTCAAGCAACAAAACTGCTTTCAGAATATAACCAAGCCTTACCAGATAGAAGGAGTTTCAGGATTAACATTGAAATACAGTTCAAGTAACTTCAAGGAATGCTCACTTTACTCACACTGGTATGAGTACAAACATTAACCCTCCTTCCCAGTGTTCTTTGTCATCCTAGCTGGCAGAGACCGTCACTGTAAAGCACTCAGAACTCCTTAAGAGCAGACCTGAGAAAATATGCTTAGACAGCAGAGTTTCAGGCCATGTTCTCTGAATGTGCCACCCTGAAGGTTACTTTCAAATTTCATTTATACCTAGAGAATTTAAATCTCAGCTCTCTAGACCCTTCAGAGAATGAATTATTTGAGAGGATGGAGTTTGAAGCCAGTTTCGGGGAAACTCAGTTCTGGCATTTCTAAATTTTAAACAATGTTTTAATGTCTCATTGAAACATTCCAGGCAATTCCTTGCAGCCTAAAACCAGCAACCCAACAAAAAACAGGACAGAAAAACCACAAGAACATAGGTAACACGAAGCACACCCTCTAGAATATCAATGTACTAATTTTCAATGAGAAGTACGGTTGTCACCCTGATCAAAATGCTCACAGAAGCATCACCACGAGAATCTACATCAGAAACCAAATTACCGTTGATTGAGGGCACATCATCGGAATGAGGGGAGCAAGCTGGATGATTCAAAGGTTTAATGTAGCAGCTCCCCAAAGGATGCGTCACAGGTTATTAATAGGTACTCTTTGGAAAAAGAAGTGTTCCACTGTCCCATAAGCTTGGAAAATACTGAACAAGTTTCTTTTACATGGAAGCTTTCGGAGGGTCCAATATGCAAATGTATAACAGTATCTCTAGGGGTTGGGCAAATCACGTAACCTAAGCCTCAGTTTCTCCATCTATGAAATGGAGAGAATGAGGGATGAGATTTGACAGTATGCTGAAGCTGGTATTGGTGGTCAAGAACTGCTGACCTGTGGTCACTGAGCCACCCACCATGTCCCAAGTGACCCCTAGTGGCAGATTAAAAATGGCTGCAAGTTCTCTGACTCTTGAACCCAGGCTGGCCTGTGACTGCTTTGACCAAGAGTAGCCCAGGTATGGGCCTAGCCTTTAAGATGACCGGCCACCTCTGCCTTAGGCTTTTGCAGTCCTGAGCCTCTGTGTAAGAAATCCAACTACCCTGTGAGAGGCCCTGAGAACACACAGAGAGGGCGGGGGTCCAGATGAGTCCAGCCTTCTGATCATTCCATCAAGGCACCCGGTGTGGGAGAGAAGTGGTCCTGGACCCTCAGCCCAGCCCGGCCACCAGCTGCATCTCACTGAGAAACCCTAGTCTACATACTTCATGGAGAGGAAGGATCATCTGGCCACACCCTTCCCGAATGCCTGACCCACAAGATCTTGAGATATAATATAATGGTTACTGCTTTAAGCCACCAAAACAGGGGTAGTTTTTTCTGCCACAATGGATACCAAAAAAAAAAAAAAAAAAATCCTCCGTTCGTTTGCATTTTACAGATGAAGAAATTGAAGAAGCAGATTAAATTAAAACTGATGTAGATCAGATTTTAACCCAGCCTTCTGTAAGAGAGTCCAAGCTTTTAGTTGCTCTCAATGCTACTTCTCAGCTCACCAAGAGGATTAAGTCCAACTAAAGTAAATGCTACATTCCAGCAAGTTATGTTTACGGCATGTTCAGAGATAGAGCTATTGAATGTGTAAAAATACTGGACAGTATTAGAAGACAAAAACTTGGAAAATATATTTGCTCTTGGTTCATCAGAAGCTTAGAGAGAGCATTTAGCACCATAAATATCAATACTATCACTGATACTAACAGACAGTTACTACTTATTCAATTGAGAAAGCTATCAACTGATTACCATGTAACAGGAAAGTCACTGGAATAGTCTGATACAGTCCCACATATCAGATGATGGCTCAGACAGGGGCACCATTTTTAGTAACAGCCACATCAATTAAAATAAAAATCACAAAAATAACTTTTCCAACCAATTTAGAAAATAATTTGATATGGAATTTCTGCTACATCTTATATTTAGAAGGCAAGTATTTATAATACATCTTGTATTCTACATCTTAGAATAAAAACATATACAAAAATATAAACTGCAGGAGAATACACTGTAATCTAAAAGTTTAAAATGTATAGATTTATTTACTAGTCATTAAGTATTTTGAATATCATTCCTACAGATAATAGCACACATGGAATTGCTGTAAGAATTAAACATATAAAAAAAAAGAATGACGCATAATGAAGTATATGCATGAAACAAAGTGAGCACTCAGTAGTCGTCAACTATAATTATTACTGTTACTATCTTGTGATTGCTGGATGTAGTATATGCCAAAAAGTCACCTGACTCTGGAAATCTTTATTTCTGCTCATTCGTTATTATAGAGCATCTTATGGAATTACTGTTCAGTGGGAGAGGCTGTCTTAAGGGCAACAAGATGACCCTTAGTCACAGCCTTGTGCTTCCCTGGGTGTGACAGGACAGAGCTGTTCCAATGCTGGCTGCTTGGGGGCTCTGAGTGTTACAGAGTTGAGCAGGGAGAAGCAAGTGACAGGAATAGGAGAAGTGCCTGCATGTGTGGAAAGACACACTGCAGCCCCAGCAGACTTTCACCCGTGGTTCTAGATCCACCAGCAGCTCTGGCCCCAGGGCCTGGGGTCCCTGGGCAAAGACGTCCCTCCCCCTGAGGATGTTTACTCCCCAGGGGTGACCAGGACATGTTTATTTCTCAGCCTAGCATGGAGACTGTCCCTAAAGCATATACTCACTTTTTGGCGTTCCTAGAGCCCAGAGTCCAGTACTGAGACAGAACATTCTTTTCCTGAGGTAGTAGCTTCTTTGCCTGAAAGAATGTATGGTGCTCGACACAGGATTTCCATAAGTTTTTGCAAGATCGGTAATTTAACATGTTGAAGGCCACTATGTGTTCCCTGGATTCAGTCTAGGAGGAAAAACACAGTAGAGATTTCATCTACACAGATGTAGGAGCAGGGTCTCAAGCATTTTATGCCCACATCGGTGGTTATCAAGTAAGAGACAATGGACAGCAGAAAACTGGTTTCAAAATTCCTTAGGCCACAAAAACAGGGTTCTAAGAAGATTCAACAGCAAGATTTGTTAACCACCTTCATGAACGTGGTAATAAAGACGACCAGAGTCTACTCTTTATCATCATCTGTGGTCTTGCATGAACGCTTCCATTTCACACCTGCCTACATTTCTAGGTCGGATATATTTGGAGCAACCAGATAAGGGCTGTCTGATCCATTCCTTTCAAAATTTAGCTCTGGGAAAAATCTCTCCCCTGAAGAAATCATCTTTCACCTATCAAATGACAGGAATCTTATAATGCTTTGGGTTTCTCTATTTGCTTTCCACAAAGACAGTCAGATCTAGTGTTCACTTATAATAATCATTTTGATCATTTGCTCTACCTCCATTCTACCTGAGTTCAGGTTTTCTGTTCTCATGTTAAATTACCATCCTGTGCATTTTTACGGCACCTTGAAGTTTGCATCTGGGGCTCGGGAGACCCAGATTCTAGTCCTAGTTTTCTCTGAGCTTTAGTGCTCTCAGTCCTAAGAGTTCATTGTGGTGTGGAGCCATTTTAGGTACATGTTATCTTTGGAAAATTGGGAAATGACCTAGTGACAGTAAGTGAAAAATATGCAGCCTAACAAGACAGAGTGTGGTGTCGTGGGAAGAGCGGGCATCTCAGATTCATAACGACCGGTTCAAATTCCAGCTCCTCCACCTCACTAGCTGTGGGTTCTCTCACCTCTAAGTTGCTCTTCTCCATGTGGAAAACCAAACTGAGTTATCTGGAGAGCTGCAGACTCCTCCTATGAGACATACATGCAAGGCCACCGTGCATTTTAAACACATCAAGGGAAGGAACTGACCTTGCTGACTTTTATTGCTACTCTGCAGTGGGCTCGGCCTGGTGCTTTGACCAATGGCACTTTTATCTAAATCTGATGATTCCCTGAGAACTGGGCATTGTTGCATTCCTGTAAACAAGGTAACTCAGACTGCAGGAGGTGAAGTAACCCGCCCAACTGGTGAGTGGAAGAGCTATAGGATCTGAACCCAATGTCTCTGACTGCAAAGCAAGTGACTTCCTCGGCCAGATAAGCAGAGTGAATTACACAGAAAACTGCGGGGCCCTCTGGACACTGATGCCCACTTTCTTTCCACCGTTTGCAATGCTCTTTCTCCCCTGTTACACGTACGACAAACTCCTTCACCTGCTGAAGGACTAAGAGCTGAACTGGCTAAAAGCACAAGAACCAAAGCAAGCATAGGTACAACTCACCTGTTTTTGTCGCTGATGTATAAAGAATTTTTTCCTTTTGAAAGAAATTTTTAGAATGTTCACCCTGCAAAAAAAGTAAAACACAACACAAAACAGCACATCAGGGAGCAGCCAGGTTGCAGCTGGCGCCTCTCAGCGTGTGTCCTCTAGTCCACGATCGTGATGGCTGGGGGCTCTCGGCTTCCAAGACTTTGCTTCAGCGCAGAAAGGATGGCGGCCCCATTACCTCGGCCAAACACTAAGTAGCTGACTGAAGCTGAGTATCACATCAGGGCCCCTGGTTTATGATGTAGCTCTTAAATAACGAGGGCCATGGGCAATGCGCTCTCTTTGCTGTCAGCTGCTTTTGTGATACTGCAGCTCTGCTAGGGCTGGTGTGTACCTGGGGAACACAGCTGAGGGCAGTGTGGAGCAGCAGAAGGAGGACAGACGGACCTGGGTCCACATCCCAGCTGCCTCGCAAACCTAACAGCCACCTAATAGCCGTGTGTCAAGTAGCCTCTCTATTGTTTGCATAGTAACACAATTATAGCCACCACTGACAGCCTTTTTTATACTTAAAGCTTTATAAGCAGCCCCTCTACTAAGCCTTGCAATAGTCCTGAAAAGTACGTATCATTATACCCAGCTTTCAGGTGAGGAAACTGAGGCTGGGAGACAGCGCTTAAGTGCTCAAGATCATTCACACCAGGAATGCTTGGAGCCAGGATCTGAGCTTGTGCTCTTAAGTCCTCCACCATGGAGCCTTCTGAACAGTGGGGACAGCACTGCCTTTCTCAGATTTGTGAGGATTCAAGTCTGCTGGATCCCCTGAGTTTTTAGACCAGAACTGGGCACTTGATAAAACTTCCATTAGTAACTAAGGAACTGCCCTGAAAATACAGCTCCTGCCCAGAGGAAGTTCTCTGAATCCTGGCTAATGTGCTGCCCAGGAAGGATTCCTTAACTCCAAAATCTGCCTTGTGTTGTTTTATCCAGGATTCACACAGTATCCCAAACCACAGGCTGACTGGGGAAGATGGGGATGCTGATAAAAACCAAACTAATTTTCCCAAGTACTGAATCTGGATTAATTGTACAGGTCAGAGATAAAAACTTGGGAGAAAGTCTCTGTCCCTTCTTTAGAAATAAAAGTTTAAAATTAGAGGTGCCATTACTTTTGTTCAGCATATTTTTAAAGCACGATTCAGAAAATAATTAGAACCAGTTTGCACTTACCAAGGATAGAAACTTGTGCAAATATATTTTCGGTACACAGCGATGCCCACAGAAGCAATTCCAATCATTAGATCTAAACTGTGCAGATCCTATAAAAAGGAAAATCTCAGATTCACAGCGTGTTACTGTCATGCTTATGCCCTCTGGTAACTTAAGCACCCACACTTTTATAAATAGCACTACATGTAAGCTCCAAAAGGAAAATTACAGAAAACAGGCAAAAATCTCCTCTTAACAGATACTGAAGATCCAAGTACTTAGCACCAAATTCTTCTAAGGTGAAAATACATTGCCTGACAGCAACACCTGGATTCTGCCAGTTTACAAAGTTACCACCAGGCAAGCTCATTCATTCCACAGAATCATAGAAATGAACATTTGCCTTTACATTTTCAACAAGTAGTATCAGACACCATATTAAAATCAGAAAAGCCTCGTCCCCCGCACAGCTTTAAACAAATCTCAACTCCCATCACTAAAAAGGCTTTAGCTATTAATATGAAGTGCAGAACTGCTGATTCTAAACCCAATGAAAAATAAAATATGGCTTATAAGTCCAATACAGTCAACATTTATTAAGAGCCCATGTGCTAGGCATTGCCATAGATAATGAAGATAATAAAAGGAAGATACAGCGACTACAAGATGTTTTAAATCCATTTGAGAATGAAAAATTTAAAATAAACAGTTCCTTCCCTTGAGTCATCTATATCCCTATTTACTCACTCAGATACTCGTAATTTTAAAGAAGGGGCAGAGTTACCACTGGATGTGAACCTTAGGTTTGCCACTTAGTAGCTGTGTTGCTTTGGGCTACTGGCCTCAGTGTTTCCTTTTGTACAATAAGGATGGTCAAACCCATCTCTAAGAGTTTTATCAAGCTGAACTTAGAGAATATAAGAACGTATTGGCATGCGGTAGGTATAAAAAACGTTCATCCCCTTCATCTCTCAAGAGATAGTGGGACAAATCATTTATGAACAGTGATGTGAACATGGGGAGTTGGAGAAACTGGCCGAAGAAAACACTGCTGATACCATTGTGGAAAGTCCAGAGAGTAATCACTACTGGGCACCCAACTGAAATCACATGCTTAAAGCAAAACCAAATTGGCAAGTTGAAAACCAGGGTTGCATTAAACATGATACTTGGGACCAGAATATAGGGGAATATTAAGCAGGTGGGACAGAAAATTAGCAAACAAAATAAAAATCAAGTGCAGAATAAGGAAATAAATGAATGCTTTGCGTGGGCCAGTGACGTGGGTCTCAAATCTCCTGGTTCTGTGGTCATCACGGTAGCATGGACAGTTAACTGTTCGCTAAATTCCCGTGCCCACCTCCAAACCTCCCAGCTTGTGGAGCAGGACTGTATGATTAGTCTTGGCTGATGAACAATGAGTAGAAGTGATGAGTCCCCTCCGGGCCGAATCATTTAAAAGCTGGTGTGCAGCCCTCCAACATCCTCTTCCCTTGGGACAAGCATGAGGCCACATGTGAAGATGGTGAAGCCACCAGACAGAAGCAGCCTAGGCTGCTGAATCTCTGCACAGAGGACGGCTGCCTTGGAGAGCCACCAGGACCCATATAGCCTTTGAACTACTGAGAAATAAGCTCTGTGATATCAAGTTACTGATTTTCAGGGGGTTTTGGTTGATGCAGCATAGCCAAGGGTAACCCAACTCCCTCTGATACCACGGGGGTGTCAGGCAGACAGGTAATCAACTGGCGTCAGGACCTTCATGAGACCCTGGGGGTGGGGGGAGCACAGATCAACTCAGGCAGATGTAAAGCCAACTTCACCATTGAAGAAAGGGTTCCACAACATTCTACCAGACAAAACAGTATTTGCAAGTGGAATAAAAATTAAGTCAAGTCCCAAAGTTGATGTTTTGTAAGATCCGTATCTTTTTCCTACTTTACTACCTATGTTATACCCTGTACACTGCACAGCTAGGGGATTGAAGTAAGACAAAAGAAATGAAAGTGTTTCTATGAATTGCAAAAATATTATTTAAATGTAAACTTTGGTAATTTACTCAACTTCCCTGAGCCTCAGTTTTCTCACCTGTAAAATGGGGTGATTAGAACACATTTCCCAAGGCTGCTATAATCTTTAAATGAGACCTTATGGTCACATATGAAAGCATCTGGAACAACGGCTAGTATGGACTAGGTGTTCAACCAATATTTGCTTCCTCTGGATATGATGTGGGCCAATTACAGGTAGAAAATGTAAAGGTCAGATGCCAATTAGACAGTGCTGGGGTCACACACTGAAGCCATTACTTATGTGCTACATGACCTTTGATAAGTCCCTGAGTATCAGTTTCTCCATCTGTAAAATGGAGGAAATGACAACACTTACCTCATGGCATTACAGTGGGAAATAAATAGGGACTGTGTCTGGCAGTTAGAAACGGCTCAGCAGATGACAGATATTAATCAATTTTATTTAAAAAGTCACAACCAATTCAAAATACTTGATTTCCATAAACATGCCATCATAATAGAAAACTATCATATTTGAGTACATAATTAGCTCTAATTTGAGCAGCACTGAGATTAAATAGTAGAAACCCTGGCTCATTAAAGAGCCACTTGGAAAATGGAACTCCATACATTTTTCACCTCTTTAACCATGAGATGGTCTTACAAAAATTACTTGTTTCTAACCCCTGTGACCCCCCAAAAGTAAAAAGTCTTCAAGTATGACAGTAAACATGAAAAAAACCAAGTGGATAAATAACCAGCAAAACTCAATATTACTTTATAAACCTTTCAGGTATCTTAAAAAAGGCCTTTTTATTATACTGGAAAAGAGATAGTTTCAAAGAAGCTTTCAGATGTTCAGAAATTAACATTAAAATAACTTTTGAACTACACCATGCTGAGGGTACCTACCCTACCATTGTGCAGCTCCACTCCATAGAAGTCGAGGGTCCGTGCTATGTTGATAAAGCAAGATTCCGCTTCTGATTGCTTTAGCCCACTACAAAGGCAGGGAGAAGATGCAGAGTTCACCCAGTAAATGGAATATTAACTCCGATTTTTAAAATTAATAAAAATTGAAAAATATGGATCCCATTACTATAAGGTTATTAAATGCCTTATGTTATTCATCTTAAACAGTCAAACCCCAAATGCTAGTAAACCACGTTTTTCTTCTTGTCCACTGAATATGACTTCATCTAGCCCTCTTGTTCCTCTATTAAAAAATACCTCACATTTAGTAGGTTCTCAATATTCAGAGATAAAGACTGTCACCTTCTGGAATTCCCAGCCTACCTTTTCCAAGCCCCTAAATTAGTATGTGCTCTTCAGGTCTTTCTGCCTTTATCTATCCTTTTCGTAGCAGCCTCAACTTCCAAACGTCGCTGTACTATTTTAGGATGCTGGCTCCTGCCTGGACAGCAATTCTGGGAGAGGATTGGCAGGTCCTTTTTGAAGGGACACTGGTTGCTTAGGGCTTTGTTTCTATGGCCTTCCTGAGAATGTAAGGTCCCTTGAGACCTGGCCTTCTCGGTCAGGGTGGCCCTTATTTGACCTGGACTGAATGGAGCCACTGCAGCTTTAAGTGAAAGGAGGCAAGGGAAGAGGAGGCCAGAATCGGGCGAATCTGCTGGAGTGGAGGCTTGGCCCGAGGCAGCTGTGGAAGGCTGGTGCTCCCTTCTGGAAGGAAGGTGGTTTCCCCAACTGAACCCAGAGAGGACGGGGATTCACCCAGCCTGTCAGCACCTATGTCTATCTGCCTGTCTATTCAAAACCACCTGAAGGAAGGGCTTGTTTCACTAAATATGGGAAACTGTTAAAAGGTTTGCCTGGTAGGGTCAATCTGCGGGGCAGTCAGATTTAAAATGGGCATTTCCTTCAGGAACTAACGGATTTCAGTGACATCCTGAAAAAGAATGCAGCAAATTACCCTGAACTCTCATAGGATTGCACACTTTACAGAAATGCTAGTTATGCCAGATACATTTGCCATCATAAGAGCTCAAAGGTTCACAAACCCCCAACATCTTGAAAGAGGATTCATAAGCAAAAGCAAGAGAAGGCAACATCAAACCCGAGGGGACACGAGGTCTGACGGTGCCCGACCTGAGTTCCCAAAGTAAGTCACCCGCCCCTCCTCTCACCTGTGCTGCTCATGGAGCGCCTCCACCTTTGCTAAAAAGTCCTCATTCTGATCCGGTATGAACTGACTATCAGAAAGATAGCCCGGAGGATGAATGGAAGAATCATGGTCTCCAAAATGAGCTATCAAGACAGAATGAGGGGAAAGCACCTTTTCAATGCGGTCTGTATTTACAAGCATCTGTAGCATCACTAAAAAAAACATTCATTGGAAACACTCTCCCAAGAAGTTCTGCTACCACGTGAACTTGAGCTTCTCATTAGCTCCAGAGTCCACACTTATCACCTGATCCCTACAGGCTAAGTACTGCTGTGCGTGCTCCAGCCAGATCCTGTCTTCCCAAGGCCACACCAGGAGGGAAGGGGGAGCCTGTTCAAATCTAGGTTCTATTCTAATCCCACACCTGTTCCATACTCTGTGGGCAGCACAGCATTGGCGCTCATACCCCTGGCTAAAGAAAAACAAGAGAAACCACTCAGAAAAATGTCATGCTCTACATGGCAGGCACTGTGCAGGCTCTCTGTAGTATTCCAAGGTTGTTATAACACTGGACCAACCTGCTCTAGAAGATGGGTGTGGGCAGAAGAGACCACTGTCTGCATCTTGACCTACTTCCCTGGCAGTCAGGGAAATGTGGAAGAAAGGAAACCAAGGAGGTGTTCAGAGGCCACGGGGGTGGGATGGGAATGGGTGAGGCTGAAGAGTCTGAGCCCTGGCACCGCTGAGGGCACGGTTCTTAGGAAGAAGGAACATTCTTACAGGAGTCGGAAGATAGGGAGACCGATGCTGGCGCTGTCAGGGAAATCATGCTGGGGACCTGCAACTGCAGAGGGGAGAGGAAGGGGGGCCTTACAGGGGGACTCCCAGGCTGGTCTTTGGGCCAAATGGCACTTCTCTTTTGAGATCTGTGACTGCCATCTGCAGACAAGATTCACTGATGTCTTGGTGTGACAGGTATTCTTGAAAGTTGTGCAGTGCCCACCCTGTACAAGTGCACATAGCAGCCCTGAGAACTCAAACCATCTGGTTATCTGCACTCTTGAAGAGACTGCGGAAAAGGACCCTGTGTGGGCAGCCAAGGATCTGGCTGGTGGGACCAAAGGACACTTGCTTCCCTTCTCCAAGACTGTCCTCCCACCTGCTATAAAAATAGGAGTGAGGAAGACTATTCTAGCTCTGATGGGCACTTAATCTAGTATTCTGTTTTCCTGACAAACAAAAAACCCTATTTCATCTTTTTCTTAAAAATATCAACCTTGATATTTCCAAAGGTTTTAATAAATTCTTTTTGCAGCTGGCTTCAATGTCAGGAGGCGTCTAAGGACTCATGATTGAGTAGCCATTCAACAGAGAAGATTTCTAAATCAAATGACTCCTTCTCTGTCTCAAGGGCAGGGGTTGGGGAAATCTTTGGTCATGCTTTATAGTCAGTCTCAGAAGGGAAGGAGAGGAGTGAGGTAGGTGCTTAGGTGAATTTCATCCCAAAGTTGAAAAGTCAGATGCAAGCGTATCTTTCTTTTTTTTTTTTTTTTGCTGTACGCGGGCCTCTCACTGTTGTGGCCTCTCCCGTTGCGGAGCACAGGCTCCGGATGCGCAGGCTCAGCGGCCATGGCTCACGGGCCCAGCCGCTCTGCGGCATGTGGGATCCTCCCACACCGGGGCACGAACCCGTGTCCCCTGCATCGGCAGGCGGACTCTCAACCACTGTGCCACCAGGGAAGCCCCTAAGCGTATCTTTCTTTACATCTACTCAGCCTGGGGCTCACCCTCCTCAACAGCCATCACACACAAGGGCTGCTCTTTGAGATCTGCGCTGTAATGAAGGGATCTGTGTCCTCCTCACACTGTCCCTTGAGGGCTGGGAGTGGGTCCCACTCATCTTTCGGGCCTTGTGCCCAGGCACGGCACATAGTAGCTGCTCGGGTGCTTGGAACTCACCTGTAGAGAGGCTACTGCAAAGTTCAGTTTTGGAAGGGGAAAAGGGCAGAAAGCCAAGTGACCTACACATACAGACTTGGTCATGGGTGGACCACAGGCCATGAAGGCCAGCCAAATGTGGCTAAGCTGTGAACAGGAGTGTTGAGGCCGTATGAGGTAGGCACAAGTGTGGCTTACAGGTGAGTCTGTGCATGGTGAAGTGTAAGACAATGCATTTACAGGAAGTAATTTAGATGCCCCGATGCTGGGTCCCCAATGAAGAAAGCCCGAGAAAGCCTTAGAATCACCTCATCCAAACTCTGCATGTTGAAGGAGAACTTGAGGTCCAGAGATGAGAAGGGACCTACCCCTATCACAGAGCTATTTTTCAGCCGTCAAGACCAGAACCTGGCTAGCACTCCCACCATTCTACCAGCCTGCCTGCCACGCCTGCAGGCTACTGCTGGCCATTTGCAGATGACAGTGGTCATGTCCCCAGATGGCAACCAAATCCTGCAAATGACTTTCCTGAGCCTCAAGGCAGAGTCCTATTAAATTTTACACTGTTGGTTGCATCAGCTCACGGAGATCTTCTTGGATCTTGACTTGGTCATCCATCATATTAACGAACAGTCCTAACCCCTGTGCCTTTCTTCAAACATGAACAGCAAGGTTCTCTTTTTAGTCAAGTCACTGAAAAATGTCCGAACTTAACACAAGACCACCAGTGAACCTCCCTGTAGTGTGGTTTTCCCTGGAAATCTTAGTCGGCTACTCTGCAATAAGCAGTGTTAACCACTAGGGGGAAACAAAGTTAAACAGTCCTTGGAAACCATCTGCAGAGCACAGGGTGGTTTCCACGTTGTATTCAATGACCAATGACATCATCCCACTAGATGTTCTTGATAACCTAGTGACAGGCCTTACTTTTATCCCCATTAAACAGATAAGGAAATGGAGACTCAAGGAAGGAACCTGCCCAATGCTGTTCAGGCTGGTAACTTGGAGCCTAGACCCTGATCACAGTCCATCTTCTTTGTCTACTTACCATATGACACGCCCTAAACTCCAGAGTAACACGCTTTTCTGTTTGTGGGGAAGCAACACATGAGAAAGCCAATTATAGCAGAAAGAAAAGGAAATGAACACTTATGTGGGAAATACCTTGTCTTTTAAGTCCCATACATTCTTCTGGCTAATATTTTATATTTTGCAGGACAGAGTGTATGTCTCAGGTACTCAAATGTATGGCATATCAAGCTGTTCTGTTGGGAAAGCCCTTATTTGCTATTCATCTAACTCCAACTTGATCTTGGAGGCTCTTCTTAAGGGGTCATCACTAGGAAGCTTTTCTACACTACCTCCCCCTGCACCCTCCTTCCCCCTCCAAGGAGAACAAAGTGCATCCTCTGTGCTCATCCTCACTACCAGCATCAGTTGGTCCATATCTGCCTGCCCACCAGGCTGCAGACCCTTTGCAGAGAGCAGCTGTGCTCTATCTGTGCAACCTGAGGCTACTGCAGAATCCACGCATGGCAGACACGCAGAGGCCATTATAGAATATGTATTTTCAAAAACTTAATTCCTGGGGACTTCCCTGGTAGCACAGTGATTAAGAATCCACCTGCCAATGCAGGGGACACGGGTTCGATCCCTGGCCTGGGAAGATCCCACATGCTGTGGAGCAACTAAGTCCGTGCGCCACAACTACTGAGCCTGCGCCACAACTACTGAAGTCTGCACGCCTAGAGCCCGTGCTCCGCAACAAAGAGAAGCCACCTCAATAAAAAGCCCGCGCACCTCAACGAAGAGTAGCCCCCACTCGCCACAACCAGAGAAAGCCCGCATGCAGCAACAAAAGACCCAACGCAGCCAAAAAACAAACAACAAAAAACTTCACTCTTGGGACTTCCCTGATGGCGCAGTGGTTAAGAATCCGCCTGCCAATGCAGGGGACACAGGTTCGATTCCTGGTCTGGGAAGATCCCACATGCCGCGGAGCAACTAAGCCCGCGAGCCACGGCGACTGAAGCCCACATGCCTAGAGCCCGTGCTCCACAAGAGAAGCCACCGCAATGAGAAGCCTGCACACCACAACGAAGAGTAGTCCCCACTCGCCGCAACTAGAGAAGGCCCACACGCAGCAATGAAGACCTCAACACAGCCAAAAATAACTAATAAATAAATAAATTTATTTTTTAAAAAACCTTCATTCTTTGACCCTCATAGACACTTGACAGGCTACCAGCAATCTTCCACCATCAAGTGCTTTCAGGTTCTTTACCCACAGATCACTTTACTTTTTATCTGGTAAGAAAATGTGCTTTGTTTTGGCTTCACTGGCCACTGGTAGGCTTGTCTTCATATCAGATGTCCCTCTGGGACAATGTGGCAAACCGTATCAGATAAAATTTAGGCTTACTCTTTTTTTTTTTTACTTTTTGGCCACGTCCTGTGGCATGTGGGCTCTTAGTTCCCTGACCATGGACCAAACCACCACCCCCTGCATTGGAAGCATGGCATCTTGACCACTGGACCGCCAGGGAAGTCCCTAGGCTTAATCTTTGATCCAGCTATTTCATATCCAAGAATTAATCTTATAGAAATATATGCACAGAAGTATGGAAAAATGTGTGTAGGTATATATTTGAGGGTGGAGGAATAAGAAACTTCTACTTAAAACTGCTTGCCTGACAACCTATGATATTATTAGCATGACAGTCACGCTAATGTTTCTACTGCAGCCAGTCTGGACTTTTTAGGTGCTCGTAACTTCCTTTGGCCCCCATTCTATCAGTCCTTTGCAGAGGGAAACCTGACTATTGAAGCTTAGGAATTTTATTTGGTACTCTAAATAGTTTGTTTACAACAGGCTGTTCTTTAGACAGCTTTCTTCTGGGCACAAAAAATAGTACGAGTTAAACAACACTTGCCATGAGCCAGGCATATTCTAAGAGCTTTAAGTATATTTCATCTTCACTCAACCCTATGATTAGATATTATTATCACCTCCACTTGACAGATGAAGCTGAGGCCTGAAGAGGCTCAAGGTCAGGTAGTTATAAGTGGAAGAGACAAGACCCAGGTACTATGGCTTCAGCCTGCGTTCTCACTGACTCAGTTAACAGCGATGGTCCACTAAAGAGTTTCCACTTATCACCTTCAGAGGTGATACTTGAACCAAGTAGTCATATTCCAAGTTGTCATAATCACCATCATCACCCCCATCTTACATGTGAAAAAACTGAGATTCAGAGAGGTAACACCATGTTAGAAGCAGATGGAGAGCCAGATTTAAATGGAGTTTGCATCCAAAGCTATGTCCTTTCTGGTGTTCCTGCCCTTCAAACCTGAAGCTTTAGATGTGAGCACTAAACTTGCTCTGAGATGTGGGAAAACTCACTCTCCTCAGCTGATCAGCCTGGCAGAGATGGAGTCCACTGGGTCTAGTGACTACTAAGAATACAGTTAACTGGTGACCGTGCCATTTCCTATATGGATGCGACATGGCCGGATCTGTTCCAGATGTATTATAGGGAGAGGGGAACTTTCAGATCCACCCAAGCTCGTCACTGGGCCATCTCTTCTGAGTCTCCCATTGGGGAGAAGGAGATGTAGGTTATACGGGGAGATGAACACTGGGTCTTGTCTTACTAGTGAGCAGGGCCACTGCTAAAGGTCTCTCTTCTACTTCCTGGTATCATGCAGCCACCTTGCCCTTCACCTCTCCCATGTCTGTTCTTTGCTCCTGGGGAACAGGCAGGCTTAAGGCCACATCAGGAATCCCTGTCAGCATTCTCTTGCTATTTTGCCTCTTCTGAGACCAAAGCAGAGGGAGGAGTTCAGCCAGTGCCTGCCAAGACCAGTCCATCCTGCTCTCTTAACTCCCCACCGTGCAGTCGGCCAAGAGGGGAACAAGCCCAGGTGGCGTGGGGCTCACAGGAAGTCTGGAGCAGCTCTGCACGAGTTCTAGTTGGTTACTGCGCTGGCCTCACACAGCTAGTTAACTATAAAGTGATATTTTACCTTCCATCTGGCTATGCACCCTGTCCTCGTACACATCCGGCATCTACCACGGGGCCTCACGTGGAACATATTCTAATAATGTTTTGGTGAGTGAAGAAGTGGATTCTTACTTCAGCATAAACAGGCCTTGATGGAAAATTCCATCTGGACTTTCCATCCCACACGGCAGCCACTAGCCACACAGAGCTATTGAGCACTTGAAATGTGGCTAGTCCAAGTTGAGATGTGCTAGAAGTGTAAAATCTGGACTGGTTTTCAAAGACTTAGTATGAAAAAAATGTAAAATATCAAAATTTTTACATGGATTACATACTAAAATAATATTTTAGATATATTAATACGATGTATTTCATTTTACTTTAACACAGCAACCAGAAAGCTTAAAGTTACACATGAAGCTCCTATTGTATTTCTATTGGGCACTGATGCTCCAGGCCAATATATAAGCTGTCGCTCTACTGAAACTAAAAATAAACTCCTAGGATCCCAGCAGTGTTTCAGAGTAGCACCAAGCAAGTAGCAGGAGTGACCTCCAGCAAATTCCTGAACCTGTCCGGGTCTTAGTTTCCACATCTATAAGAAGTGACTGGTAGAAGTATCTGCCCCACCAGGATTTTGTTATAGAGTCAAATCCAATTGTGAGTGAAGCCTCTGGAAAATGTAACGTGCGATAGGTATCTTCTGTTTTCTGGGCTCCCCTGGGAGGAAACCCGCTTTCCCTAATCCAACATCCCTGAGCTTGAGGACAGCCTAAGTCAGGATGAAAGTGGAAATATCTGGACAGCCAGAGATATGCTGCCCAACAGGATTCCTGGGGAAGGGACTCGGTCAAACAGGAGAGGCCAGTGAGTTTCTTAATATACCAGTCAGAACAAGCTGCCCATCTGCGAAATGCTCCTTTGTGACTTACACTGTACTGCATAGGATGCTAGAACCACCGCTGAGTTAAGAGGGCAGGTTAACCTGTCAGAAGAAAAACATATTAGGAAAGTCACCAGAACCCACGACCGCCCAAAACGCTCATTGATTATGGGTAACACATGTCCTTTTCTTGGATTAACCATTAAAAAAAATCACGAATAATAACAAAGAATTTTAGGATACTCAATCTCAAAAAGTAAAGATAAAAGTAACACACTAAAGAGTCTCTGAAATTAAAAGAGAATTTTTCCATGTTTAAAATAATATATATTAATACAAATACCATGAGGCTAAAGGTTTAATGTTGGCCAGGGTTTGGCTGGTCAAGAAAGGTCAGGCTCATATCACTAAGAGAAAAAATGAGAAAAGTGTACTCTTAGATCAATGGGCAGGCAGCCTTTGTCTCTTTCTGGTAAAGACGTGAGACTTCTCATAGGGCTAACTGAATTCCTGAGTTCTGCTGACTCTGATTCTTGATGACCTGCTTTCTAGAAGGATGACATCCTCTTAGAAGGGAAAAACAGAAAAGTATTCTGAATTTTAAAACTCCTGTGGGTTTTGAGTTACTTAATTAGTTACAATGACTTAAGATTCCTAAATCTATTCACCCTCCTGCAACTTCCCATCTAGAGGGAATGGTCTGCTACCCCTCGGTTGTCCTGCCATCCACTGGAAATCCACGAACCCAAGGTTGGACTTGTTTTCCTTCTTTCCTCTTAAGCTCACTGCCCTCCCAAACACCCTGTTTCAGCCAATGACACCATCTCTGTCATAGTCCAAATCATCTTGGTTGCTCCCTTCTCTCCATTCAGCTACAGATTTCACGGTCTGCCTAGGAGCTCAGCCGGCAGATCTGGGGCAGGAATCACTGCCAGGTGGAGGAACACATGAATAGAAGCAGGAGTGAGGGCTTGCAGGGTTGGGGGGGGACCCAGATTTTAAAAGCATTCTTCCCAGCAACCTTGTGAAAAGTGGAGAAAACATGCAGTTTCCATGGCAGCCCATGAAGTTCCCAAGATATGAGTCACCCCCAGCTCTCTGACTAATCTGGTTGGCTCACCAGGGTTTCCCTTCTGGTCAGCTGTGTTGTGTGCTGGTCCTGAAGCTGCATATAAATATGAAGGTAGCCTTCCCTATCTGAGGGGCCCCATCTTTCAAGTAACCATGTGTTCTTGCTCGAACTTCTAAATGCAGATATGTCTAGGGATGCTTGCTATATATTCGATCATCTGGAGACTCAGAGAGCCCAAAGGAAGAGCAAACATCAGCATTCACTTTCCTACCAAGATGGGCTTCAATGAAATCTAAGCTGGTGTCCTTGCTACAGGAAGAGCAGGTGAATGGGATTCAGAGAAAAGCTCAGGAGAGTGGCTAAGGGGGTTCAGTCTAGATGGAAGAAACAATCCTATGAGTAAGTCAGGAAGAACAACATTTCCAAAGAATGGTGTAAATAACAAACTAAAGAACACCATGTTCTTTGACAGATTTCTTCCTTGCTCTCCAGGCTTTAGGGTCTCCATCTGTCAGACAAGATCACCTATCTCTTCAGGAAGGAGGGGTTGAACAAGAACTTTCAAACCCGGGAGAAACACTAACTAGATCCACTGAGTCCGTCAAGAGATCCACAGCTACTAAGGGCTGGATGCCACCCTGACAGCCCACCACCCCCAGAGAGATGAGGGCCGCCTGCAGGCCTGACAAGGATGGCAGGGACCTAAGCCAGGACGTGGCCCTCAACAGGTTTCTACTGATTCACACAAAACAAGGGGCATAAGAAAAAATGAAGATGACCAATTTCTAATATTTGGAGAGCTAGACTGGAAGCTCCCAAGGTAGGGGTAGTGGGCCCAGCCTCACTGGACCAGCACAGTCAGTGCCCATCTCGTAATGTGTGTTATTTGCAAAATACGTGTGGGGAAAACAAGTCAGTGTGTAGAAAAGAAAGACACAACTAGTTCTATCACCACAGAAGGCAGCCTGGACCCAGGACAGGCAGGGGTGGGTAATTTCAACCTAGAGTTACCCTGAAATATAAGAAGGCTGCCTCAGGAAAGCCCCTCGTCCCCTTCTTTTTTATAGATTCTGTTCCTGCCAAATCCCTCCTGCTTAAAACCCTCAACAGCACTCCTCTGCCTGGTAGATCCAAGACGCAGGTCTCTGTTTGACAGGAGGAGCCCTCTCTCTCTCTCTGTTCTGCTGTAGGCCCCCAGCATGTGGTCTCCAATTGGGACTGTCCGGGGGGAGGCGATGTCCTCTCTGCCCAGTGAGATTTAACTCCTCACTTCTCCACCAACCCCAACTCATCACAGCAATCCACACTCTTCACAAAGCTCACACCGGCATCTCCTTCTCCTAAAACCTATGATGGCTGTGGTCTCCACCGCCCATATTGGTCCCAATTGCTTCACGAGCTCCTATCTCATTTCCCCAACCAGACTGCCAGGTCCCTCATGGAAGCACAGTGGAGGCTTCTGAAGACCCTCCTTAGTAGAAGGAAAGAGGGGGTGGGGAGGATGAGAGTAAGACATGGCTGTTCCCACCCGTTTACCTGCTGCACTGTCTCCTGTAAGTCAAGAAAAAACTCTGGATTTGGAGAAGGTGGCTCAGGGACCACTGACTTGGAATTTCTCCTCCCTTCCTGAGCCTCTCAGATACTTTGCAGCCACGGAGATGGTCCTGATGCACAAGAAGTGCTGAAGCATGGATAGATGCTCCTGTCTTCCAGCCAAGTTCCCCAGAGAGAAAATGAGTCACCTCTGGGTACTAAGGGGCTCAGAGGGGACCTAAATTGGGCTTGATCTGCCTTCCTGGATGAAGCCCGTTTTACATTCGGGATCTCTCCTTCCCTCCCTTTAAAGTTTCTCAGGTCTTTACCAGAAAGATAACTGTACCTTCTGTAATAAAATTGAAACAACATGAAATGAGGTTTGTCAATCCTCAGCTTCTCCAAATCCAGACCAAGCTAGAAACAGATGTCCCAAGCAGGATACTGCTTTCAACATCCATTCTTTGTTTACATTTAATTTGTTACCAGAAATGTACACTCATTAGATTAAACCCAGGAATTTCAGTAGTCTGGGGGAACTGACAGGAAAAGAAGAATACAAAAGTCTCATTACCTTCCTTCACAAATATCCATCTTCAGTTGTAAGAAATACAAATGCCTATGAAATAATTGTTTTCATTAATTCACAATACTCAAATTAAAATAAGCCAAAAAAAAACTGATGAGTCAAGGACAAGACCTGCACATGTGAAAAACAAAACACACAAAGACATTTTGTCTCAAGTATCAGGCACTGTTTAGTCCACTGCAAAGCTACGCCCCTTCAGTAATAATGGCTCGTGAGGCTGCTTTAGTCTCAATGGGTAGTGGCGCGGGGCATTTCCAGCCGGCCTCCCACCCGCACATGCTCTCTTGGGATGGCTGAGCAAGGATGGATGGGGTGAGAGCAGCCCAAACAACCAGCTGCTGCTGCTGCCGCCAATGAGCGCCCCCGGCCTGGACCTACCCAGTCAAACTCGGGGTATCTGAAAGCACCAGGATCCACGGGCAGCCCCCCGCACACCGAGGGGCCGCTGTTCTGAACATCTGCACACCTATGTTCCCTCTGTGTGAAGTTACTGAGAGGTGGAGCGTCTAGGAAGACACCTCCTTGGCTGGGGTGCAAGCACCCAGCTGAGCTTTTTCCTGTGTCCCAGGAACTGTGGGTGCCTGAGCAAAAGCATAGACATCAGTCATCTACAGGCTGCCAGGCCTCCTGGGTGAATCCTGCACTTGTCTGTGAGTTCCCAGCAATGTCGCTTCAAAACCCGGGACTTGATTTGTGGGCAGAACTTGGTAAGTTCTTGGTTAGTCACGGGACCCTCCATCCAGGGAGCAGGAATCACAAGGCATCAACAGTGCTGTGCAGGCCGGGAAGGGCCCTGGAGACTGTTATATTTAGGGACATGGCATACATGTGACACTTGACCTCTGGCTCCCACTCTTTGTTAAAAGCCTGGATTCACACGGGATAGACATTCCAGCATCTGGCCAAGATGACAAAAGGGAAAATTCTTGAAATCCAATACAGATGCAGCAGAAGTGTTCAGGGCCAGGAGAGAGAATTTCGGCAATTTAAACAAACCAGTCTCAATATTCCTTCTAATTTCTATGTTTAAAGGTTAAGGCGCCAGTGTTTTGAGATGTGAATGCGTCGCATGGTATTACAACCCTGTATTTGCACAGTTCTGGGCTGTGTGTGGTACTTCATAACTTATCGCCTCATTTCAACCTCGTAAGAACTCTGCGGTGGGTACCGCTACCTCCATTTTTTACTGATGAGGATACGGATGTCGTATGGGTTATGTGGGGTCAGTTATGTCTTATTTCAACCTGGACACGCATGCTATGAAAACAATCTGATTATGCTACAAATTTCTTATGCGTCTAATGACTAAAAAGCTTAGGATCCATCTCCTAACTCTGATATTACTTTGACTGTAATTATCACCAACTACTCCTACCGTGCTGAATGCCAGAGCATCGAGAGATGGTATGACATACATTTGCTGATTCTCTCTTATTCCAAATTGGAATCTCTATCTTTTCCACCTAGGAGAACACAATTGGTCCTTTCTAGTTTGTTCCTATATTTACCCAAGCTGAAATTCAACTGGAATTAAGTGTTCTCTCCTCCTATAATGCTACTGAGAGAAAGAAGAGAAGGAACAGAATTACAGATAATCCAGTGGTAAATCTGGACTTTCACTGACAAGCCCAGCTAAGCGGAAGGTCTTCCTCGGGATGTAAAGGAGAACGGGAACCTGGAGACCCCTGTTCATCAAATGCTACTTTGTCATATATTCAGCAATGTTTCTGAGTCAACCCCAGGACATCATACACAAAGAGATCAGAATAGTGGAATGATGCCCAAACTTAGGAGACCTCCTAGGAATCCTGAGAGAGTCTGATTTTGAGACTGCCCGTATATGAAAGTCTGTTTAGAACGGTCTAAGTTTATCAGAAACAGCCACCGTGGAGGCTCATAATCAAGGAGACGGTTAGCAATTAGAATAAAGGAAGTCATTTAAAAGAGACGCTTGGTGTGCCTGACTTCAGAAATGTAACACTCATTTCTGGAGTGCACCCCAATCCATGACCTCAACTTCAGAAAAAAGCAATAAATGCCTCCCTGCCTAGATCCTTAGTAAACAAACAGGAAAGAACAAATACCACGTCTATATTCCTCCTTTGACCCTTGAGAGCGAAATTTCTTTAAAGGGGAACTCATTTTTGCATAGGCTACAGAGCTGGGGCTTAAAAAAGATACTACGTATAATACTGTACATCAACTATACCTAAAAAAAAAAAAAAGACACTAAGTGCCAGGAATATAGGCAAAACTCTTCATTAAAGTAAAAACAAAACAGAACAATATTTTTTTGAATTAATGGTGGAAGCCTGGCCCAGCCTAAGAAGAAGATCTGGCAGTCCTGGCTATTCCCCAGCTTGGTAGGAGCCACAGGGGTGGCTGCTGCCATGACTCCTGCTGTGTTAAGAGAAATCTGTTACCCACATCCCAGAAGGTGACAGCTATACTCTACTCCACACTGGGGGGCACCACCCATCTTACCATGGAGGTTGAGTAGTGGGGTTGAGTGTCAGTCTGGAACTAGTGACTTTTAGGAGGGACACGGACAAACCGAATTTTATCTGGAACTTAGGTAAGAACAAAATTTAGTCTATTATTTGTCTTCAGCCAAAATCTGCCTCTCTGTAGTCTCCACCCACTGGCCGTAATGCTACCACCAAGCACATCTAATTCCCCCTTTCCCATGACAGCCCTTGGAAGATCTGAAAGCAGCCTTCATTTCTGCGAGCCTTCTCTCCATCCTGACCTCCCTACTTTCCTCAGATGTCCCTCAAATGACAGGGAGGCTCAGCAGAAAGAAGCTTTCCTGTGGGGTATGGAAGTAGCGTCCAACGACCGAGAGGGGCCCTGGAGAAGGGCTCCTGGGTTAGGCTGGCGTGAGTGATCCCTTCACTCAGGTACTCTGGCAGCCGCAACCCTAGGGCTGCAGCATCTCAGGGAGGACACAGGGCAATGAGGGACGACCACCGGTTTAGGCAGTGCAGGTCGCACTTGGGGTGGGAACCCTTCAGTGCGTAGTAAAATCAATTTAATGAGCCACAAGTGACATTTTAAAAGAAGAAAATAGAAAACTTAAGAGTGCTTTGCAATTACTATTGTTTCATGAAATGTCTACTTCAGTAATTTACATATATCTGTGTAATGCATTACAAAGCAAAATATATTTTTTATTGTGGGGTTATGATTACAAAAAAACCACCACTGGTTAAAAACACACACACAAATACACACACACACACACACACACACACACACACACATATAAAATCCATCATGACATTTTTTAAAGCATCCCTTGAACAGAATTTGATATTCAGTAGTAGCCTGAATATTTCCAGTAGGGAAATCCTGGTGGGGTCATTTCAAACATATTCTCATAGATCATGTCACCACTTTGCATCCACCGGCTTATGAGCTGACCTGTTGAGTTGAGTGTCCTACACTCCCCCTTAGTCCACCAGCATGAAAAGCTGTTATGAGGAAAACTCAAGGCATCACGTGTATGTCCCGTGGTTACCCAATGAGTCATGCGGGACATCTTATACCAGCTTAAAATTTAACCTAATAGTAAACACAAGTCAAATCTCCAACGTCTTCTATTGTAGAGGGAAGAGGTGTACAAAGAAGACAAAATAGTAATAGACTAATATTTGGCCTTTAAACACATTAAAAGTTAAAATGTGATCACCATTTTTTTTTTAAAAAAAGGAAAAAACAAAAGAGCACTTTATGTCCAAGTTAATGTCTCTTCCTTGGTGATGGTCTCATGGTCACAATGGGCACAGGATAGGATCCAATAATCCTGAACGTTCATTGCTTTTTTTATGGTGGAAGAGTTTCCCTCTCTAAGAAAAACAAACGTTTCAATCATAGGAGGGCTGGCTGTTGCCCTGGGGGGAGGGGAAGGAGAGGCCCAGGCGAGCTTGCAGAGTCCATGTTCAAACAGCAACAACTTTCCTGTGCCCGCCCCTCCATTCCAAACACGGGTCCTCATCCAGAAAACCCATGTGCCAGCTCAACACCAGGGCCAGGACCTGCGCCAAGCCTGGAGGGGTAAACAAGTCTCACAGCCCTCTGGCCCTTATCTGTTTCACGGATTGCCTGAACCACAGATTCACGGAGGCGGAGGAAAGACACTGACCCGGCCTCCTCTCCTTTGCAGCTCCTACCAACAGGGGATCTGATAGAAAGTTCTCAGTTCAGAGACCTCTCGTTCTCCTAAAGAGTTCAATCCTAGCCCCTCAGAGACACTGCGCTGTTTGACAGGTAGATGACTGTTTTACAAACTTCCTGATTGCAGTAGCAGAAAATAACTGCGTTCTCTGAACACAGGTGCTCAACATGCAGGGGAAGCTGGACGGAAGGGGAAGGTAGGAGGTGGTGGATGGGAGCGTGCTGGGAACGGCACCAAATCAGGAGGCCAGAGAAGGAGGCTCAAGATGAAAATGAATTCGCCGATTAAAATTTCAATACATGTACCCCCTAATTTTTACTGGGATCGTAACTGTTGGTGCAGTTATACCCAAGTGAAGTATCTGGCCACAGTGATAAATTAAAGAGTACATTTTCAGTGGTTACTCATTTTTATATACTAAATAGAAAACTTAAAAAAAAATGTTATTACCTGGTTTGTTCTTGCTGCAGTGTGTTGGGATCAGGTATAAAAAATCTTACTCGAAAATGCAGGGTACAGGGGATACCTCCTACAACATTTTTCAAAAACAAATTAAATTTTCCCTTTAAAAAAGTCAATGTATGTAAGCGGCTACTCTCCCATAAGTGATGCATTTTTCACTAGACCACAGCTTTTTCCATCAATAAAAGGACTAATTTCAAAAAAGGAGTGCATAAGTTAGTTAAGTGTTCAGAAATCTCCAAGTCTACAAGAAGTAAAATATTTTTGCAACATCAGCATAAAATGAGGTATAATCTACTTCCTATTACATGTTTAACTTAGGGATGTGTTCAAACAATGCACTCCATTATCTGTATTAGGAACTTTAAAAATCCTTAAATCAACAGATTATACAAAACTCACAAAGAAGTAATCTCCCACATATATAATGACTTCATACTTTTCAAATGTTTTCATGTACACTCTTGAATTTAAATACCGCCATGACTATGAGTAAGCTAGCCTGCTGTCGACTGCACTGTGTAACAGATTAGCCACCAGGCTTGGAGATGTGACTTGCCTTGGGTCACACAGCCAATGATAACACCAGACTTACAGCACTGAGTCTTTTGATTCTGCATTTTAAAATCATTTTTATACTGCAAAATATTTCATGCTTTTAATGCAAAGTGAATTCTAAAAATGATTAATACAGTAGCAAATATTACACAGCTAATATACTCAAATACGGCTTTATGCAACAACGCCAAGAGTCCATTTGCTTGCAAGGATAAAATTAGCCCATTTCTTTTGCTGGATGTGGCAACAGGAGATCAGATTGTGTTGCTAAGATCCCATGCTCTTCTTCACGTCAATTTCTCTCCTCTCCATTACTCAGTATTCACTGGCTCTTTCCAGCACTTTCTGGCTCTGTGAAACTCAAGCTTTTCCCACCCTGCCTCCCTCACTGATCTCCTCTACATTAGTTCACTATGGGCTCCACCCTCCCTTCTCAGAAGTACCCTCTGTCTTTATCTCTGGATTGTATCAAAGACTCTAATGGTGTGTGTGCACCTATGAACATACCTGTGTACAGGTACCTGGGTACCTGTGGGTGGTTCTGTAACTCTGGGTGCGTGTGCGGCCCTGCATGTCGGCCAGGTTTGGGGCATAAGGTGCATAAAGGGGAACAGAGAGCGTGATGTTGGAAAACCAGGTGAAGGGTGCAGTGAGGTGTGGTTCGAAAACCCACCTAACTGGGAATTAACCTACAGCACTGGGATACACTCATGTGTATGTCTGTGACACTATTTACCCATGCCTTTGTTTCCTGTGAATGGAACTGTGCTGTTGAAAAGGACGTGTGTGTGTGTGTGTGTGTGTGTGTGTGTCTTTCCCATCCTGGCTCTCACACTGGGCTGAAAAAAGCCATCCTTCTTCCCCTTTCTTTCCTATAAAATGAAATGTGGAATTCCTTTGCTCTTAGCTGTCTTCTTTCACCTTTCCCTTTCTTGCCCGTATTTGGTGAGGACCCTTGGGGGCTGATCTGGAAGCATCTCTGCTAACTCAGAAGTCAGACAGGGAGAAGTCAGCTTACTCACGTCTCTTGGACCACCTGGAATCCAGGTACCAGATGTTACAGGTACGCTGAGGATTGGAGGAGAGAAATGGGCCACGATACACTAATACCTAGTGTTCAACCGACATGGGAAGGTCACACCCACCTTTTAACTGCTTCCTGATGGGTTTGCTTGCTTCAAGCCATCTCTGTTGGGTAAGAAAACATAAGATATAAAACCAAACCCAGCGGGAGCCCAGCACGTCTTCGAGGGAGGGTACTCACAGGAGAGTCCACTGAGTCATCACTGTGCTGCAAACCAAAATACTCCTTTTCCGTCACGCCCAAGTAGTTGTAAGCCATATCCAGGAGAACTTGACCAGTATCTTGTTTCTAGGGGAGAAAAATGTCCAGTGGGCAAAATTTTAAAACAAATTAAGAACTGGTGTTTAAAAGTCTTTATTGCAGGCAAGAAGGTGTTAAAACACGCAGAGAGATTTCATGCACACAGGTACCCTACAATAAGAAATATTAATAAGAATTTAATAAATTCCAAATTAAGAAGCCCCACAGAACATATGGAAAGTAGGGCTAAGATAAATATGATTTAAGAGAATGAGATAAATTTAATTTTCTAAGATTTCTTCCTTCCTCTTAGCTGAGATTCCCAAGTGATAACGTCTAAATTGGAAAACTCAGGTATCCCAATGACAGTAAACTCTCCGTGACCTACCCACGGATTATCCACAGCAAAATGTTAATCCTCAGGCGCCATGCAAGTATACACAGGGAGGAAAACTCTACTAACAGCATGAAGGAAGACAGCTAAGAATACGCAAATGCCATTGGAAATACCCTCCAAGTGATTTGGCAAGGGACACTGGAGGATTATCTGCTTCCCTACTCCCCGGCATCTGAAGTGAGAAGCCAGTGGAGACTTTCAACCACACTTCACGTCCAGAGCAGGGCTCAGACACCTTCACCACTCAGTGTTTTCAGACCGGGCACAGTGCTGGGCATGGGGACAGAGCCATAACACGTGTCCCTTTCCTGCCCTCCTGGAGAGGCCAGCCGTGCAAGCAGCGACCATAACTCGGTGTGTCAAATGCCAAAGAACACTCGGGCACAGTGAACACACACAGGACAACACAAATGGGTGACTCAACCTGGGGACAAGGGAAAGCAGTCCCTGACCTGGTTCTGGGAGGCTGACAGGGCTGAGTGCCACGCCCTCCCCCCAGGCGCAGGAGCTAAGAAAAGGCATCAAGAGGACAGCCCAGCACAAAGGCACAGGGATGGGGAATCGCGAATTCTCCTTTAACAGGCAGACTTCTTGGGAATCCTTTGAACCAAACCATTTAACTTAAGGGCAATGTGAGTCAGAAAGAGACCATGTATAGAACCAGCAAAGGCAGCTTTTTTGAGCACCTGATAGCAGATGATGTACCTGAAAACAGGTCACCGTAACCAGGATGAGGAGAATTAGATAACTGTCACCCCCTCCTGCAGCCACTTCTCTGGGACAGTCTCACTTATCTGGCCCACAGTGTGGGAACACACGGCACCGCCTGTGTCCTGAACACATCCCCCTTCCGGCCCCAGGGCCCTGGTTCCCGCTGCTTCCTCCACTTCCCAGGTCACCTCCCATCCCAGGGGAATCAGGACAGTGTGGAAAAGATGACCTGGTCCACATACTCTAAATCATGAGATATTCTCCCTCCAAATTACGAGATACTCTTGATGCAAAGAGCTATCTGCTCCCCTTGTTGAAATTATTATTTGTATGATTTTATGTTATGTTTAATATATATTATTAATAACTTTAATCTATTGGGCATCTACAAGGAGCCTGCCACGGTATTCTGCACTTTTTATGTATGATCTCCAATCTTCTCAGCCATGTCACATAGCTGTCAACACCATCCCCTGTGCTGATGAGCAAACAGGCCTCAGAGGCTCCGTGCCTTGTGCTGTCAGCCGACGGACAGTCTGACTGCCTGACTCAGGAGTATTTGATGCCGGAGTCTGCAACGTTACCACCACACTGCCACTCTCCCCTCTGGAGTGCATAATTCATCCATTCGAGGATCTGCACAACTCACCGAGTTCTCAAAAGGAATTGAAACAAGATACATTTTTGATAAGAACAACCCTCCCGGCCCGGCGCCTGCCCCACAAGAGGTCATCTTGGCTACATCAGGTCACTGTCCATGACAGTCTCGCTCTCTGGGAGGAGCTAAGAACAGCTGATGTCCAGGTCAGCTTCCCCGAGGATGGCCGCTCCTGGTCGTAAGACCACCTGGGCTGAAGGATCTGAATGCGACAGCGCAAATGACCCCCAGGAGCAGAAACATATAAAGTGACGGAGATTCGAAGTTGCAACCAGGCCCTCAAATTGAAGTTCAGTGTGAGTCAGCCTTGACCAGGCTGCTGGAAGCTTGGGGGGCAGCACAGGCAGCAGTGACAATAACAACAGCATTTGTAACTGAAGATGACCGGGTGCCCACTGAACGCCAGGCACGTGATGATCACTCTGGGTGGATACCGTCCGCATTCCCCTCTACAGGGCTCATCACTCCTCCTCCTTAGAATACATCCTTACCTGGGATTCTCATTCCCTCTTGGCCTCCCCTTATCTCCCTGGACAGTCCTGCTTGTTCCTCATCCCCGCAACCGTTGAACACCGAACCTCATTCGTGTCTTCTGTCTATTCACTTCTCAGGTGATCCTGAAGTACCACATCTACCCTGGTAACACCCACATATGTATCCCAGCCTAAACCCTTCCCTTAAACTCCTCTTTTTTTTTTTTTTTTTTGCGGTACGCGTGCCTCTCACTGTTGTGGCCTCTCCCGTTGTGGAGCACAGGCTCCAGACGCGCAGGCTCAGTGGTCATTGGCTCACGGGCCCAGCCACTCCGCGGCATGTGGGATCTTCCCAGACCGGGGCACGAACCCGTGTCCCCTGCATCGGCAGGCGTACTCTCAACCACTGCGCCACCAGGGAAGCCCCTAAACTCTTCTTTTGTATACCTAATGCCATTTCTACGCAGACGAGTAACAGGCATCTCAAATTCACCCTGTCCGAAACAGAACCAGTTATTTCTGCCCCCAAACCTGCTCCTCTTGCAGGCTTTCCCATTTCTATAAATTGCAGCTCCATCTTGCCCACTGCTCAGGCCAAAAACCTTGGGAGTCACCTTGAGGCCTCTTTCACATCCCAAATACCACTGGTTCCACCTTTAAAGTAGTTCCAGACTTGGTTTACTCTTAGCCGCATTAACTGCCCTGTCCAATCATCATGGTCTCTCCCACAGACTAACAGTCTCAGCCCTTGCCCCACCCCCTGCCCCAGTTTAATGTCGACCGAGCATCCAGAGTGATACTTGAGTCAGATCAAGTCAGGTCTCTGCCCAAACTCACCAATGCAGAACAGAGCCAGTGCTCAGAATGACCTACAAGGCTCTACACAATCCCCCTATCCCCTCAAGAGGAAAAAAGTTACATTAAAAAAGTAACAAAACAGGGTTTCCCTGGTGGCGCAGTGGTTGAGAGTCCCCCTGCCGATGCGGGGGACACGGGTTCTTGCCCCGGTCCAGGAAGATCCCACGTGCAGCGGAGTGGCTGGGCCCGTGAGCCATGGCTGCTGAGCCTGCGCGTCTGGAGCCTGTGCTCCGCAACGGGAGAGGCCCGTGTACCGCAAAAAAAAAAAAAAAAAAAAAAAAAATTGGGTTTTTTCTCCAGACTTAGTGGAAAAGAGGAAAAAATTAACTATTTGCACCAAAATGTTCTGCTGTGACATAGGAAAATGACCAAGTACAGTGTTATATTCCATCCTTTTTATCGGTGTTTTTTCTGTCTGTACCATCTGCTGTGTTCATTTCTCCAAACTCCTGTCCACCTTGATGTGGGAGTAGGGGATAATCTTGTCGAAAGGCACACTGGTGCATGTGTGTCTGCTAGTTCACTTGTCCTTGACAATATTTTACAATATTAAAGAAAATCTTTTGAAACGGCTGTTAGGAAAAACAAAACAAAACAAAACAACCCATCACCTGTTATCTCTCTGACCTCATCGCCTCCTCCCCTCCTCCTTCCTCATTACACTCCAGACGCACTGGCTTCTAGCCTGTTCTGCAACCACACTAAGGGAAGGGGACCCCGCCTCAGGGTCTTTGCTCTGCTGTTTCTTCTACCTGGAATGCGCTTTCACACAGTTCTTCCCCTTACTTCCTTTAGGTCACCTCTGAAATGTCATCGTATGAGTGAGGTCCTCCTGAATCGCTTCTATAAAATGACAAATGACAACCCCACTCCTTGCCCTGTCCTTAACTCTCCACCTTCCTTATCCCGATTTTTCTTCTAAGTACATGATACCGCCTGACATAGTACACATTTGTTTATGGTCTGTTTCCTCCCTCTAGGATGTAAGCTTTAAAAGGCCAGGGATTTTGCTGTTTTGTTCACTGCTGTATTCTTTGTACCCAGAACAAAGCCTGGCATGTAGTAGGTGCTCAGTAAACATGTGCTGAATAAACATTCATGTTCTTGTTGGGAAGAAGATGTATGGCTGAGGAATAGCTCCAAGACAGACAACATAAATTTTAACAAAGGAGCCATGTCTGAACTAAGCTGACAGTTTACAGCAACTGGAAGAGAACTTCGGGGCCTCTACAGAGCAGCCACCGTGCAGCGACTTCATGCACACTGCCCTCTTCTCTTCCCTGCTCAGCCATCAACGTTCACAGTGACCTGGGGTCAGCAGGAGGCAAACTCATGGGTGGGGGAAGACCCCAGCAGGGACCACTTTTTGTCACCCTTCAAATTCTTGTGGCCTTCTAACATCCCCCAGTTGTTCTCCGGTACCCTCTCTTCTCTTTCTGACGTTTTCCATTGCACACTGAATTTTCCAGGCTGGGGCAGATGCTGGCAGCCAATCTGGGGTTGGAGGCGACCCCTTAGAACTGGCCAGAGGATGGGAGAGACAGGCAAAGGTCACGAACACCCAGTGGTGATTGGGGAGGGGTGAGGCAGCAGGGACGGCTACTGGTCAGGCATCTTACTGCTGATGTAGGATTGGAGACCCCGTTTCTAGCCCTGCCTCTGCTTGAGGTGCACAAGCCAGGCCCTCCCTGAGCCCTGCCATCTGGGAGGCTAACCATCTCACTACCCTCCAGAAAGGACCCACCATTTACCATTTGCACATTTAATGAGTACCTGCTGTGAGGCAGGCACAGGGGAAACGACACTATTGCCATTCTCCAGGAGCTCACAGTTTAAAGAGTGACATATAACCAGATAATTACAACTACTATTCATGCAATGTGACAGGGGCCCTAATAAAGCATACACAGGGCACCATTATTGGAGAATCAGCTCAGGAAGTCAAAGACGTCACTGAAGCAGTAACATCTAAGACTCACACAGTTCACAAAGAAGAGGGGGGAAGACACGCCAGGTAGAAGTAAGATTATGGACAAAGTTTTTAAGGTTATTTCTAGTTCAATCTCAACATACAAGATCTGAGACCTCAAGCTTTTAATTTAAAATAATTTCTCTTCATTTTATAAACCAACAGATGAAAAGTATTTCTTAGGGGCATTAATTCAGAAAAAATTAAATTTGGAGAACTCACATTAACTTTAAAGGTCTGTACCAAGCCATCTAGAAAGCAGATGCTGCAGATGACTTCAGATCGAGTTTTCTCTTTGGGTAATTCTGAGGTGCGTATGTTATTAATTCTTCCACCGAACGCACGTAACCGGGAGGTCATAACTATCGTTGAATAGCCTGTAACAGAAGACACACCTGGTTAGCTCTGATGTGCAAATTACCAGTTCCATGTGAACATACCTCCCATTCCATCCATCCCTCACCTGTCTGCCTTGACCCTCACAAAACTGTCTCAAGAGCTCAGATAAATGAGAGCCAGATAACAGACCATGTTTCCATCTGAGTTTCGACTTCTAAGCAGCTTTGAACAATATTTATTGCTCAATTATAACACGTTCAGAGAATTATATGGCTTATTTGTGTCTTATTATCTCCCTCGTCTAAATCTTCTAAATTTATATTTCCCAGGTTTTAAATTTGTTAATGTTTTACAACTTTATATATTTGTGTATTACACCTCTAAGGTTTTACAGAACTAAATGTGATGCAAAAATGATTTAAAATATGAAGATTTTATTGATCAATTAGACTACATTAAGAACATCTATTCATTAAAAGACTATTTTTTAAAAAAAGACCCACAGAAATATTTGTAATATATAACTACAAAGAATATATAAAGAGCTACTACAAATCAAAATGAGAAAAAACAAACAACTAGGTAGAAAATGGGAACATTAGTTGTCAAAGGAATGCAAACTAAAACCTCAAAGCAACAGAACCACACCCCCACCAGAATGGCTATGATGAAATCCAACAAAACCAAGGGTTGGCCATAGTGTGGAGTAACTGGAACTCTCAGGCACTGTTAGTGAGGATGTAAATTAGTGCAGCTACTTTGGAAAACTGTTTGACAGTGTCTATGAGAGCTGAACATATGCACATTCTGTGAAATAATTCCACTCTTAGGCATATTCCCAACAGAAAAGTATATATTTATCCATTAAAAGACATGCATAAGAATTTTCATAATAGCTCCAAATTGTAAAAGACCCAACAGAACGGATAAACTGTGGTGGAGTCCCACCATGCATGACTACCCAGCAAAGGAAATAAATGAACTACTGTTGACACACAACACGAATTCCTCTAGTGTTGTGTTGAGCAAAAGCATCCAAGACTCAATAGATGACCTGTATAGCGTGATTCCATTTACATAAAGTTCAGAATAGGCAAAACTAACCAACAGAAGACAGGATAGCAGTCACCTCTGCATGTAGTGACTGGGGGGTGTCCAGGGGTCTTCTGGGATGCTTATATTCCATCTCTTAATTGGGGTGCTAATAACACTGGTGTACTCACTTTGTGAAAATCCACCAAGCTCTACCCTTATGATTTGTGCTCTTTTTTTGTATGTATATTTCAACAAAGTTTACTTTAAAAATACATGAACGAAGAGGGAATTAGAGAGAAGTTTAAAAATCTGAGCATGGTATATTAGGGAACAGTAATGAAAGCGGTTTTATCAATGAATACAATTGTGAAGTGTTAGACTAACAGACTAAAGCAGTATGCAACGGAGCACATGGTCACTTCGTGCCGGCGGGAGGGACAAGGGTCCAGGCCAGCTCCTCAGCTTAGGAACGGAGGTGTAAATCTGACAAGATTGGGTGGAAGAGCAGATAAAGATGAAGGACTTAAGAGCAATTTAATGTTCTTTTAAAAATTCTCTATAAACTTTCTATGATGAGCCGGGCCTTTGCACATGCTGTTCCTTCTGCCTGGGAAGCTCTTTCTGCTTTTCTTCACCTGAGAACTCCTACTCAGGCCTCAGTGCTTGGCACAAGGATCACCTCCTCAGGGAAGCCTTCCCTGGCATCCCTAACGACTCATATATTAGTTATAGGCTCTCTACGGTGCTCATCATAATTTCACATTTATAACTGATGATGTATTTAATATCTGCTTCTGCCGCTAGAAGCTGAGCTTCACGAGGGCAGGAACTGGGTCTGGGCTTGCTCACTGCATCTCCAATACCTAGCTCTGGTAGGCAGTCAATAAATATCTGAAGGAATCAATGAATAAAATGAAATATGAAGCCAAGACGGATAGTCTGGAAAAAAAATAGTACAACCTGATAGACAAACCTGGCTTGGTGGGAACAGGCAGGACAAAAAGATGGGATGAGAGTGGAGGCTTCAATTAGAACGCAGAGTGGTGGTGTCCCATAGACCAATGCCCCTCACACTGTAACGTGCACACAGATCACTTGGGGATCTTGTTAAGATGCAAACCTGAACGCAAGCAGGTCTGGGTGGGGCCTGAGAACCTGCATTTCTCGGCCCCCCGGGTGATGCCGAAGCTGCTGATCCAGGGTCCACACTGTGAGGGGCAGTCACACACAGCCAGAAAAGCAGCACCAATATGTCAGGCCAGGGCCAGAGATCAAGATTCGGAAATCAGAAGCAAGGAAGGTGTGAGGACAACGCTGACTAGAGGCCTGAGGAGACTCGAGCCTCAGGGAACCACAGAAGCACAGCTTAGCTGCAGGCAGTGAAAACACAGAGGGGATGAAAGCTACGTAGAAGATACACCCAGGACAGAAGGGCGCCCTTGGCCCCTAATCCTATTTCAGAAGCTCCAAGAAAACCTCCCTGCTTCTGCAGATGGGGATGGGAAACCTCAAATATTAATAAAAAAGATTCCTGGGACTGGCAGCGGAAGGGAACTTGTTGTCACTTACAGAATTCCACCCACGCCACCACCTCCACCTTGCCCTTTCCAGGGAAAATGTCATCAGAAGCAGGGATGCATTTTCTGAGTAAGACCAAAAGTTATCAAAAGGCAACAAATGTGTTCCATAATTGCTTTAACTACACTGAATTTGAAATGTCAAATTTATTGTTTAGTCCTTGTCTAAAGAATTTCGGGTGGGTTACAAAATTTTTTTTAAAGATATAATAGGACAATTTCAAGTGTGGTTCTTAGTGGGAGGTGTACATCAGAATTACCTGGAGAGCTTCCAGAAAATATGCCTGTCCCTGCCCCACCCACAGATGGTGATTCAGCATTCTGAGGTGTGGTGTAGAATGACATTACTTTTGGGAAGCCCTCTAAGGAAGGGCCAGGCCTGCATCGGCTAGAGGAGTGGAGCAGGTTTTCAGGGAACCTCACGGTGGTGTTTCAGATGGTCAGACTTAGAACACAGTCAACCCTCCGTATCCAAGGGTTCCATGTCCTTGGATTCAACCAACCACGGATCAAAAATATTCAGGAAAAAAAAATTCCAGAAAGTTGGAAAAAGCAAAACTTGAATTTGCCATGAGCCTACAACTAGTTACATAGCATTTATGTCATACTTACAACTATTTACTTACATTTACACTGCATTAGGCATTATAATTAATCTAGAGATGATTTAAAGTATATTAAAGTATGTGCATAGGTTATATGCAAATACTATGCCACTATACATAAGGGACTTAAGCATCCTTAGATTTTGGTGTCCAAGGTTTGCAGGGGGGGCGGGTCCTGGAACCAATGCCCTTCAGATAACTGAGGGACAACTGTATAGGTTCCGCAAAATCTGAGCCATTCAGAGGGTATACATGCAAGACTTGGGCAGTTGCTCAGAGCAGCTAAAACTGAGAGCAAATCACATCACAACCCTGGACAGAAAAAAACCAAGGGTGATTTCAAACAGGAGCCTCCAAATGAAAGTCCCATGGGCTGACACAGCAAAGGTAGGACTGATTTTCACACCGCTCTCACCTGAGCAGCTCCGTGTCCAGTGCCAGCGTGTGTACCCGTGGGAACTTACTAACTTAACCAGGGTTAATGGTGTTCCCAGCGTGATCCTGTAGCCATCTACTGACAAACTCAAGTAGACCAGCAACCCAGAAGAGACCTACTTTTTCCTCCTCATGATCTCTGATTGTTACATAAAGGGCTTGGGACCCAACATCATAATTTTTTTATTTCACATCATAATTTGGTTATTTCATGAAAGTTGCAGAAACATTCTCCCCACAATTACTCCCAAAGCAAACCTTAATAAGAGCAAGCCTGATGCTGAATAACCACATAATTGAGTCATGTGGTGTTTTCCGATTGTCTTGAAATTTTATCTTAAACAATCCGGTCAGGACAATGGATGATGACTAACAAACCGTGTTTCCTGTACCGCAGCAATTAGGGAACTTGAGGTTTCTATGGCTTCCTTTATAAGCCTCTTAATTCTAAACAAAGCTACAACCCAACCAGGAACACACTGGCCTCTCCAACCACAGATGATTTCATCTGCAGCTGATGCACTTTACAAGAAGGAAGCCCAGCTGGTTCTTTGCGTTAAGAAACAAACAAACACAACAGTTACAACTTTAGAATCTGTTTTGCACAATAATAGAGGTTCTACTGGGACTGTAGTTTTTAACAAAGATTATACTTGCAAAACATTACAGACCTAGGCAACATCTCAGTGCAATGGGATGGTGGGAGCCCACTACATGCCATGAGCCATAGGATCACCATGTGTAAATGCCTACACAATGTGACACATACCACTCAATAGAAGGCATTTTTAAACAATCTGCTGTGTACTGACTTATGATTTCAAATCCATGCTGTGAAAGCTTGTTTCAGACAAAGTGTGGTTTGAACTTGTTTTGAATAGCCTGTTTTGATGAATTGGCTTTGAAGTTGGCTATTAGGACTTTCTTATCCAACTCTCGGACCTGTAGTGGAGAGGACCATCATGTCACTGACACTACAGTAACAGCTTGGTGGCCATCACATGATGAACTAAACACAAAGAGGCTGATCAGCAACTCGAGAGTGTTCGGCCTGGGCAAAGCTACTCTTTGCTGATCCAAATAGCTCACCTACTCTTGCCAGGCCCAGGCTACTTTTGGTCAACAGCGATGTTAAACCGTGCAGCAGTCTCAGGAAGAAAAGGGACATCTGTTCCTGCCTTGGCGAGGCTACTCCTCATAGGCAGTGGTGCCAGCCACGTAACGGTTCCTGGAATAATAACCTTCGGAGCAGTCCACCCTGCCTGGCAACACTGGTGCAATCGCCCATAAGCTATATGCCCCAGAGGTGAGGGACCTAAACCAGCAGCTTTTGGTTGGAAGGATGAACTCTATGAGAACCACCTCCTAGAAAGGTACATCTCAACTAAACCTGGAATTTTTCTTTCATCTCCCCATTGCCTGGAACAACAGTGTAATCACTGTGTCGTTGGTTTGCAGTATGTTCTTTCTTTCTTGGCTTATTAAGAGACATCATCCGTATGAATGAAAAACGTTGCCTGCCCTATCAGTGAACAAAGGATGTTGCAGCCATCAAGCCACTACAGCTGCCCCTGAAGGTGAGCCCTGAGGGAACTCAGGGTGGAGACAAACGGGGCTGCCCACTGCCAGGCCCTCAGCCACTGCAGCCACCCTCAACGGGTGCACCCAACGGTTAGGGAACTCTGGATGGGAAAGAACTGGATACTGGCCCTAAAGAGCTAAGGTGCATATCCAAGGAATGGTTTCAATGAGCCCGGACTCTTGCATCTTCCCATACATAGAAAAGCGCTGAATTCCTTAATTTGAGATATCTGGTTTTCTTTAATGAACAGTGTGAAGTTCCGAATACTTGGTCACTGCTGAAAAAACTCCCTATATATCCTGCTCCACCCATACCTCTTCAAAACAGTCCCTCAGGGCTATCTGAGAGGCTGCCTGCTGGGCTCGAAGTCCTCAGAAAGTCTGCCAAATAAAACATAATGCTCAACTTCTAGGTTGTGCATTTTTTTTTTCAGTCAACATCCTGTATGCTATTGGCTTGTGACATATTAAAAATTATAATTCCCGGGGCTTCCCTGGTGGCACAGTGGTTGAGAATCTGCCTGCTAATGCAGGGGACATGGGTTCGAGCCCTGGTCTGGGAAGATCCCACATGCCACGGAGCAACTAGGCCCGTGAGCCACAACTACTGAGCCTGCGCGTCTGGAGCCTGTGCTCCGCAACAAGAGAGGCCGCGACAGTGAGAGGCCCGCGCACCGCGATGAAGAGTGGCCCCCGCTCGCCACAACTAGAGAAAGCCCTCGCACAGAAACGAAGACCCAACACAGCCAAAAATAAATAAATAAACAAATGTGGGGTTAAAAAAAAAAAATTAAAAAAAAAAAATTATAATTCCCACAGTGGACACAGGATAAATAAATTATCCGTAAAGACAGCCTCAGTCTCTGAGCATAATTTGCCCAAACTAACAAACAAACAAAAACAATGCTAAGCTTCCAGTGCCATCAGGTGCTGACTGTAGATTCTGGATTTTGTAGCGCAATCCTGATTTCACATACTTACAGATATACTGTACTAGTGTTTCCCGCAGTTGTTGTAGATGTGATATACCTGTCAGCTACTTTACCAACTCAATGGACCCTGAAGCAGGAGCCCATTGCCCGGGGCATGGGTGCCCTCGTGGTCAGGGTTGGCTCACAAGGCTTCTATCACTTGCCCTGGAGCCCGAGACAGGGAAGAAGTGATGCTTTGTTTCCTGAGGGTCTACAGGCTGACCTGGGGACCTTTGTTTTTTCACAAGCCAATGAACCACAGGCAGGAAGAAGGGAGAGTAGTCTTCTCCACTAGAGAAAGTCAGAAAGCAACCCAACTCCATTTTGATCACTTCAAAAAGAAGTGTTAAAGTTATTTCATACCCTTGTTTTTAAGAATAAGAGCTAGATCTCTAACTCAAGAGTGCAAAAGTTTCAGTTAGAAAAAAAAAAAGAAAAAAAAAGAACAAAGCAGTCCTGATTTTAAAACACCTAATTTGTGAGTAGACCATGCAAATGAACCACAGCTGGCTCCCTAAAGGAATCAACCTGAATCATCCTCAAGCTGACCTAGGCCAATGCTACCACCTAGTGACCACCAGAGGAACACACTTCACCTCCTAGCATGACTTTCTGCTTTCCTCCCTCTTCCTCAAGGGAAACATGGAGAGTTATGCTTTCTCGTTTATCATCCACGTTTCAGCTCATTTTAAGTCTCCCAGAATATATAAGGCCTTCTCTGTCACCCAATTCCCTCCCTTTCCCTAGGGAACTCAGGAGAGCATTCTTCCCTTTTTTTTTCTTTTTTTGGCTATTTATGAGCCCCAACAGATGTCTGATCAGCAGAAGATGGATCTCTAGATGGAAAAGTAATAAACATTCATATACAATCACTCATGCTAGGTGGCTGACTCAGATTATGAGTTTCTCAAATACCAGTATGTAATGTATTTAAGATAAATGTTTTATTTGTTTAGCAGCTAATACCAATATTGCTTCCTCCTCCTTTTCGCTGTAAACACAGCAGCTGGGCTGCATCATGGGCTAACCGAGTCTGGGCTGGGGTGGGGCCAGCAGGGGCCTTAATAATCATTCACATCACTCTGGACCATGCCGCATACTGACAGGAAAACCACCACTTTCCAGTTCTTGGCTGCACCTCCCACAAGGCCAGCTTCTAAGTTCCAATCTGTTCTTAGCCTGGGCCTAAGTGTTCCTTACACCCTGCTGAAGTAAGTAATCAGGGGGTATTCCCTCCTAAAGATAAAACTTACAAACATCTGGATGGGGATTTATCATTTATCAAGCACTAGATCAAGATTAGATCAAACTGTAAGAATGTATACTTAATATTTAAGTTGCTAAAAAAGAAACAGTGATTAAAAGGAGACTTTTAAACCAGAGACTTAAATTAAACTTTAGTGTACTTAAGAATCATCTGGGGGCTTCCCTGGTGGCGCAGTGGTTGAGAGTCCGCCTGCCGATGCAGGGGACATGGGTTCATGCCCCGGTCCGGGAAGATCCCACATGCCGCGGAGCGGCTAGGCCCATGAGCCATGGCCACTGAGCCTGCGCGTCCCAGGCTCCGCAACGGGAGAGGCCACAACAGTGAGAGGCCCGCGTACCGCAAAAAAAAACAAAAAAACCCCCAAAAAAACAGATTCTTGGGTACCACCCACAGAGATTCTGGTTTAGTAAGAACCCAGGAGACTGCATTTTAAAACTTGCAATTTTTTTGAGCTTAGAGAAAAGCTGCAAGAAAAATGAAACTCCCGTACATCCCCACTGGCCTGGATTCAACTTAACATTTTGTCACATATGCTTTCTCTCTCTCCCCTGCACATACACATACCACACCCCCAAAGCTTTCTAATGAACACTTGAAAGTTGTAGATATCATGCCCCTTTACCTCTCAATATTTTAGCAGGTTATCTCCCAGGAACAAGGACATTTCATAACCACAGTACAATTATCAAATTGAGGAAATTTAACATCAATAAAGCAATTATAGTCCATGCTAAAATTTTGAAAATTGTTCTGATGGTGTCCCTTTATTTCTTTCCTCCTGATCCAAGATCCCAACCAGGACCTTGCCTTGCTTTAGTTGTCAGGTAGAAACTGCATCAGTAATAAGCATCCCAAGGGGACACTGATGCAGGGTGTCTGAGCACCAAGGCAGTGGAAAACTCTTAATCAGATACTTCCTTTCAGTTTTGACCATCTGTGCCTACAGTCAGGGGCTTGGTTAGGTCAGCACCCCATGTCAGTTTTCCCGTCTATATTACAAGTCGCTTCCCAGAGCCAAAGAGGGTTGTCTATAGCTTAGCTGCCCCATCACTCAGTCTGGGGAAGCACTTCCTTAAGGCAATGTTGAAATAACAGACTCCAGTCTATATGCTGGTGCTGGAATTAGTGCTGTGGTCATAACAGAGGAAGAAAGCAACATGAAAATAAATTCGGTTCAGAAAGGATTCTATCATGTGATATTTTCTAACCAGACGTCTCCATTTGTTCAAATTAGTTCACATCTTTCACAGACAGCAATTCTTAACAATTCATAATATCCAAGTTATAAAAAAAGACTACAGTGCCTTCTGTTATGCACACTCCCATAAGTGGGTGACAGTCAACTACCACTGTGTTAAGGAAGAAGAGAAAAAGATATACATGCATTTTGTATGATTTATTAGCTTTGCAAATGTTAATAAAACTCACTCCAACTAATTAAAAACCGGTGATTTTAGTTCATCTGTGACATGCCCACATCTTAAAAAAATGATTTCACTTTATTAATTTTATATTATGTGCAGCTGATAACCATATTACCATACAACTGGTACATGGAATTTTATATTCATGACTATAGTTTTTGTAAATTTATCAACACTACCTTCTGCCATTTTTTCCCTGCTTACTTGGCTTTAATTTCCAAAGTACAACACTGCATAATAATACAAAGATAAATATACTAACTTATTTTAAAAACTAGTTTAGAATGTCAACATAATCACTACTGATTACTTACTAAATTAGAAAAATCTATTCATTAAGGGAGGCATTTTCATTTTGCTAATTCAACAGTAAAGCCAATAAACTAACTTGTCCTGGGCCTATACACCGAAAAAATTTTAAATAACATCTTTAAAGCTTTAAGCCTGCTAATTAATACAATAATCACAGCTGACAATGGAAGTATTGGTGCACAAGACTTAATTTTAATTTGGGTATGCATATATAAAAGTATTTAATGCCTTTTATTTAGAAAAAATGCTTCCGTGAATGCATTTATGAGTTTTTAACTCTGACTTCACATTATTCACCGCATGGGAGAAAATGCTCACACAAGTCTCCTTAACACCACAGCTTAATACCCAAATTATCCTGCAATTATTAATCCTTCTTTTTCTAGTTCAGTTTATTTTTTAATTGAAGTATAGTTGATTTACAATGTTGTGCTAGTTTCAGGTGTACAGCACAGTGATACAGTAATACATACATATATATATATACACACACACACACATATATACACACACACATATTCTTTTTCAGGTTCTTTTCTCATATAGGTTATTACAAAAATTGAGTAGAGTTACCTGTACTATATATACAGTAGGTCCTTGTTGTTTATTTTATATATAGCAGTGTATATATGTTAATCCCAACCTCCTAATTTATCCCTCCCCCACCCCTGCAATTATTAATCTTAATACTCCAGAAGTACCATCTTGGGATCAAATCCTTTACTCCATAGAGCCGGTAACTTGCCCAGGGAGTGGACCTCCAACCGGTAGCCCCTGAGAAGCAGGGTGGGGTAATCTGTAGGATCAGTTGTGTTCCAATGGAGACCTGTAATTAGCGCCCTTGTTCTCGTACAACTTCAAAATGTCAAATAGTTTTCTTATTATGGAGTTGCGTTTATTTATAGGCTCGACACCATGACACTTGCAAAACTAACCAAAGAAAAGTTATACTTGATACCAGGAGGATAACAAGAAGTAGTTTTAAGCTCCCTGAAGGGCAAGACCAAGAATGCTGTGGGAGCTGCAGGCATTTCGGGACAGAGGTGATGTTGCTATAAAGAGAAACCAACCTCTGACGACGTCCCGCGAGCTGAGTGTCCAGGGCTGTGATGAGAGGCCGCCTAGCACCTGAAACACAGGGTTTGCTCCTAGGCGACCAGAAAATACGTTCGACCTGTGAGGACGTTAAATGACGTCATCACCTTCTTTTTTTTCCTCTTTCTTGAAGTACCACAGAGGAACAAAGCACAAATCCCAAGTGTAAGAGTGCTGCTCTTCTCAAGAAGGCTGGAGGAGCTGCCTCACACCCCTTCCAAACATAATGCCCCCTCCCGGGGACCAGTCTCCCAAATTTTAACACCATTTTCATGAGATTTTTTAAATGAGATTTTTAGAAGTTTAAAAAAAAATGTTTAGGGAAAGTTTATCATGGTGTAGTGTTAAACCACGTATTTCACAGGACCCAAGCCTTCTGGAGCCACTTCTCCATGCACGTGGATGCTTCACTGGGGAGAAATGAGAAGGGCTGTGTCCCAGTCTCCCCACCCCGAGCATGTCTGAACAGTGACTGGTCAACTCCCCCATTACGTACCACATCAGTGAACCCAGAAACTGCAGAGGCCAGCAAGCCTGCCTCTTGCTGGAAGAAGAAAGGGGACATCTGCCAGCTGTTGAGGGACTGAACCAAACCACGCTGGGGGAGATGACTTGTGGGACCTACCACCAGACAAGCTGTCAACAGCCTCCAAGCCAAATCCCTGCATGGGACTAGGACCACAGTTTCACAGACCCATCCATCTTGTTTATGATTACTTCCAGCTTTTGTTATTACTTTGGCAGGAGTTCCGTACCTTTTACTGACTCAGTATTTACTTACTGGGCACCTGCTCTGTGCCAGGCCGAGGGAGTAGGGTGAGGGAAGGCACAGATGCCTGGAGTTTCGAGTTCTAAGGGGGGTGAAAGCCCAAGGTGCCAGGGGAACAGCAGGTAGGCTCCCAACCCAAGCCAGGTAGGCTGGGGTGGGTGGCGGGACCAGCACACAAAGGCTCCATGGGGAAGCTTGCAGGATAAAGGAAAACTAGCCGGGTAGAAGCAGTGGCAGTCCAGAAACTGCACACTACATGTGCAAAGGCCAGGAGGTGAAATACATGCACGTTTTAGGAACCCCACAGAAACAGATTTATTATCGGAGTGTCTGAGGAATAACTGAAATCCTAGAGAAATCTGAGGGAGGAGACTAGGTTCTTCAAAAATCCAGGATGTCACACAGAAGGGGAATTAGGATATGGTGTGAGGCTGTGGGAGGTCAGCCTCAGTGGAATCAAGCAGAGATGTGGACTGGAACCCCAGCTTACACTTACCAGCTGTGTGAACTTAACAGAGATCACTCACCCTCCCCGAGACTCAGTGTCCTTATCTATAGAAAGGTGGAAATTCTGTTTTCCAAGGTTGTTTTAAGCACTGAAGGTAACATGTATGCATACTAGCCGGCACTAGCAGGGTCCGATCAATGGTACTTACTACTACTACCATGATTAGACTGACTGTTTCAGACCCAAAGGGTTCAATAGGTGGAAGATGGAAGGAAAAAACAAAACAAAACAAAAAAACCAGAAGGAAGAGCTTTTGAACACTCAGGGCTGCACAAATACAGAAGGGACTACCTTGGGAGAGAGGGAGCTCCCTGTCACTAGAGGTGATCAAGCAGAGAAGGTGGATATGGCCCTTCGTGAGTAAGTTGCAGAGGGCAGGCTGGCACTGGAAGGGGTAGGAGAGATGAACTTCCAGCTTCCAGGACCAAGATTCTATTATGACTTCTGTTTCGACAGTGCCAAAACCCACTCAAGGTGGCACTGTCCAAAACTGGATTTCTTAAATGGATTTCTCATGGGAAATAATTCTAAATGGATACCTCCATCTTGGGAGAAAAACTAAAATGGTCCATCCAACTATGAAATAGAGGGTAAAACAATATGAAGACAAAAAGCAGTATGTAAGGCTAAAAATATAGACAATGGAATCTGTCTTATATTGAGCAGTTTCTACCTAAAATTAAGCAACCCGTCTCTTCTCATTCTCCCTTTGAATAGTTCCACTGGGCCCCAAACAGACTGGAAAACAGGATAGAATAAATTTACTCTACAGGGACATGAATCAAATTGCATCAACTTTACAAAAATACTGTGCTAATATTTGCCCTTGGGGCACAGACACGCCCATTTGGGTGTCAGTCCATATTTCTATCTTAGGCTCCAGCCCCCACCCCTTTACAGCCAAAAGCAGCAGAAGCCTTCAGAAAAGAAAACAGCCAAAGTCATTTTGAAAGGTTTGAGATGTGCTAATCGCAGCACATCCCAGCCAAGAAGCTGGAATCTCACAACTGGACCTTCCTGCCAGCTCTGCTCTTGCCAAGGAGTCTGAAGCCAGCAGCAGCCTGGCCAGAGAAACCCAATCCTCACCACCAGCAGCCCTCACCATAATTTTATCTCAAGGAAGCACAGAAAAATACTCCCCCTGCGCCAGCACCGCCCTATTTGTCTGTAATCAGCGAAGTGACCTGGGAAGTTACTACTCCATTTCTTTTTAGCTGGGTTTCCCAGCTTAGAGCCCTCTAAATTTCCTTCCAGCTTTAAAATCCTCTGCCTGTAAAGTTTTAATCCGAGGGGCCATCTCAGGTTATATTAGGTACAGTGACCCTACTGGTTGCTGGCGGTCTAGAGACCAAGATAAAAACGTATTTTTACGTAGCCTAGTCTGATTTCCAGGGCTTTGACTTGGAGATGGGTGGGGGTAGGAATGGGGTCAGAAAATTAATTAAAAGAAACCACATTAACTCTAAAAGAAAAAAGAAAAAAAAAGACTTATAAAGGCGTGCCAAAATGCTAATCAGAATAGTATTTAGGAATAATGAAATGAAAATAATATATGTTATTGCTGCCTTTATTTATTTGTACTGAGACCTTCCACACGCTGGGAGCTGGGAATACAGACATACAATCCATTTTTTGATCTCAAGAAGTCTTCAAGCCACTTGACCAGGAACACCACTGCCTGGGGGCCCTGGGTGGCCAGGGCCGACTGGAGGTCTGAAGGAATAAACCAGACTTGGGTTCCAGTCTCTGCTCTGCCACTCCCAAGCTGATAGGACCTTGGACAAATTAACTTTCAGTCTGTTTCATCATCCGTAAGTAATTCTGAGGAGCAGCAATCTCGTATCTAACCCCGTGGAGGCCCTGGCCCACAGCAGACACGTAATACCAGCTACTCTGAGGACTGCCCCTGTATGACGGCACCTTCCACCCGCCTCCGTCTTACTCCCTGGGCCGTTTCCATTCCCAGGCTTCCTATCCTGAGGAGCAACCAAGGTTCCTACAGCTGTCCGCATTTCACAGATTGGTAGATTAGACTCAGAGAACCCTGCCCAAGTCACACAGTCAGCCGCCAAATGGGGTGAGGGTCCCAAGCCCAGTTCAGGGCATCACACACCTCCCCACTGAGTTCCCTGTCCTGCATGATGGAGGAAGGTGAATTACAGGTGATTCACTGGAGGGAAAAGGCTCCACTTAATCACTATTGTTTCTGCAATTTACTGACCACAGGTATGTTCTTACCCTTTGAGATAATCTTCATCAACACTCCCCACAGCTCGCATTTTGGTAAATTTCCTCTTAGGGAGGAAATGGTCCAGAAAAACCCTTTTTGCCTCTAACTCTGCAACATCAGAAGAAACCTGAGTAATGACCGGGTATTTATTACCATCTTCCCTCTGTTCTAAAATGACAACAGGTGTTTCAGAAGAGTTATTTTAAAGGAACAGTACATCCAAAGTACCCTTTGATTGTGAAGATCATGATTTCAGAGAAGTTAAAACATGGAACACGAATCTGTCAGAATTGTGGAAACACAGTAAGTGACTTCCTCTCACTTCTACAAAAGGCGTAGGCTGGAGTGAGTGCACGGAATGTCTAAAGGCCCTTCCAGCTCGACAGGCAGCCACCCTGGGTTAATTATTAACCGCGGGAGAGCAGGGTGGGCCACCTCATTTCCTGAGGCCAAGCCCTGGGTTTGGCCTGGGCCTCTCCTACCCCATGACTAACAGCTCTCCTTCCAGGGAGATCCCGAGAGTGGCTGGCCAGTCCCCTTCCACGGCACCTGCCTCCAAGGATCTCAGAACTTGGAGGACTCCTGATGCAGGCCCAGGCGCACTGCAGCCCCCAGGAGACTGGGTTTCTCAATGAACTTGAGCTCAACCAGATCCTTGCCCGCTCACTTTTGGGGCACACATGTTGGCTCCAAGCAACAGATCTCATGAGGGCAGCCACAAGGTGGGGGGAAGTGATAAACGGGGGCGGGGGGGGCAGCTAGATCCTGAGTGTGGCAGGAGAGTGGGTCTCCAGGAGGATCCAGGACAACCTCAGAACATCCAAACCTCGAAGTTCTTTCATACAGGTAAGGGAGGTGCTTGGCCAGCGCAGAACCTACCTACCTCCATGGCTGTGAAAAAAACAAGTTGGCTCTGAGCGCCGGAAGGCAGCTAACCCTGGAGGGAAGGAGGAGCGGGCGGCTCAGCAGACCAGCTGCTACGACACGCTCATGTCACATAACACCAACAGCGCTGTCTTGTTTTGGGAGGGTTTTAGTTTGTTTTTTACTCTGTACTCATCATGTCTATATAATCATACAGGCTACTCGTTCCCATCATTGCGCAATGGAACATTTGTCCGGGTATTTCAAACACTTCACTGGCATTTTTTGTTACAGTTTTATAGTATTCCACCAAGTGGAACCATAACCATGGCTAGGTGCTCAGATGACTTCTAATTAGGAGGGCTCAGACTTCCAAAAGGACCCACAGTAAACGAGAGTAGGGAAGAAGGAGCAAGTGATCAAGAGCAGGCACGAATGTCAGTCGGCAAGTTGGGCCCAGATGAGCCCTGCTTTAGGGAGGAAAAAATACCCCAGCCACCAAAGATGCATGGCCACAGGGTGACAGGAAGAGGCTAGACCACCACCTGACAGAAAAAGGCAGAACAGATGAGCAGACAATTAATGATAATTTGGGCAAAACCATCAGATTTACTGTTGTCTTTTCTACCAGGCAGAACAATCCTTTTACACTGGGAAGGATGGAATGAAAGGGGATGGGAAGGCATCTCCTGACCACCCGTGACCCACCAGAGACTACACGTGTCATCTCGTCCAGCTCCCACATCAGAAGTGGGATTCAGGCTAAAGACAGCAAGGACCATGCCCGAGGTGACCCGGCACAGAGCGGAACCCAGACCCAGTGGCTCCTAACAAAGTCGTACGCCCCCCAAACACAGCACTACCTGCTCTGGTCTCTTTTTAAAACTGTAGTTAAACAGAACATAAAATTTGCCACTTCAACCATTTTTAAGTGTACAATTCAGTGGCATTAATTACATTCACGATGTTGTGCAACCAACACCACAATCTATTCCCCGAACTCTTCCATTACTCCAAACAGAAACTCTGCACCCATGAAGCAATAATTCCCTACTCCCTCCCCCAACCTCTGGCAACCTCTAATCTACTTTCTATGAATTTGCCTGTTCTAGATACTTCATATAAGTGGAATTATACAATATCTGTCCTTTTGTGACTGGCTTACTTCACTTAGCATAATGTTTAAGGTTCATCCATGCTGTAACATGTATAACAACTGCATTCCTGTTCAAGGCTGAATAATATTCCATTGTGTGGAGAGACCACATTTTGTTTATCCACTCATTTGTGGACACTTGAGCTGGTTCCACCATTTGGCTGTTGTGAATAGTGCTGCAATGACATTTCTGTACAAACATCTGCTTTTGGGTATATACCTAGGAGTGGAATTGCTGGGTCATACAGGAATTCTATGTTTGGCCTTTTGAAGGACCACCAAACTGCTTTCTACAGAGGCTGAACCATTCTACATTCCTACTAGCAATATAAGAGGGTTCCAATTTCTCCACATCCTTACCTATACTTTTGATAATAGCCATCCTAAAAGATGTCAAGTGATATCTCACTGTGGTTTTAACTTGCATTTTCCTAATGACTACTGATATTAAGCAACTTTTCATGTGCTTATTGGCCATTTGTAGATCTTTAGGGAAATGTCTATTCAAGTCCTCTGCCCATTTTGAAATTGGGTTGTTTATCTTAATTTGGATTAGTTATAGGAGTTTGTTATATATTCTTAATGTTAAACCTTTATCAGATAGGATTTGCAAATATTTTCTCCCATTCTGTAGGCTGTCTTTTCACTTTTTTGATGTCTTTAGAGATACAAAAGTTTTTAATTTTGATGAAGTCCAATTTATCTGTTTTTCTTTTGTTGCTTGTGCTTTGGTGTAATATCCAAGAATCCACTGCTAACTCCAAGGTCATGAAGATTTATCCCTGTTTTTTCTTAAGAGTTCCATGACTTTAGCTCTTATATTTAGGGCACTGATCCATTTTGACTTAATTTTTGTTTATGGCAAGAGGTAGGAGGCACCCTGGTCTTTCTGACCAGGGTCCCTCCCCACCATGACCCTCTGGCAGAGCTAGCATTGCTGCACTAGACTGTGAACTTCATGAAGGCAGGGTTTGGGTCTTTTAAAGACCACGACCCAGTGCCTGGTACCCAGCAGGTGCTCAATAATTAACTGTGGGATAAATGGACAGTTGAGTGGATAAACCACTTGGTGGGGGGGAGTATCCTCCATCCCCCACCTGCTTCTCATCACTACTATAAGACCACCCACAGCTGGCTGAAAGACTCCTCTGTAACAAAGTAAACCTGATCGGCCAACCATACTAAGAAGTAAATATGTATCAACAATTGCACTTACATACTCTTATTAGTTCAACTAAAACAATCCAAGATCTAACCAGCGCACTTAACTGAGGACAGGGCAGAGGGTCTCAGCCCTGGAAAGCTCAATACGCCTTTACCAGTTTCCTAGTTCAAGTCCTTTATCACACAGAGGAGGAAACCAAAGGGCTGACGGAGCCAGTGACTTCCCAAAGCCTGGGCTTCCACTCCCAGAGCTTTCCCACCAAACACAGGCCTGCGTGATCACCCACTGGAAATCCAGGAAAAGCACCAGGTTAGCCTCAACTGTTCCAGATGGTCCTTTGGCTCCAAAACCTGCCAATGGAAAAATGAACTCCGGGTCCTGGATCTCATTCTGCTACACGAGGGCCCCCTCACTCTCTGCCTCCCGTAGCACATGACCTGCTCACTCTCTGCTCCGGCCACGTTGCCCCTGCCCTGTACTCAGTTGTTACAAGCTCGTTCACACCTCAGGTGTTCGCAGCTGCTGTTCCCTCTGCTTGGAACTCCCTTCTCTCAGTCATCCTCCACCTGGCTCGCTCTAAGTGTCTTAGAGCGAGCCAGGTGTCTTATCAGTGAGGCCGTCCAGACCTCTCACTGCACCCTTCTCCTTAGCGTTTATCACTGCTAGACATATCAAATATGTTCACTGACTGTTTCCTCCCAATTCCCATGTCCCTACCTCCCCCTAGAATGAAAGTTCCTTAAAGTCAGGGGCTTTGTTGTTAACTGCTGTGCCCCTAGCACCTGGAGCAGTGCCTAGCAAGCCTGAGTATCTGCGAATGACATGGATAAAAGGACAAAATGGGGAGCATCACACTCAGTACTTCCATGTCCGTAAGCGTGACAGTGGGGAAAGTAGGCAGCTCCAGACTCGCACGTGAGCACTGCCTGAACCCTGCGGCCACAGAGCGCTGCCCGTCCTGGGCGCCTGGGCAGGCAGAGCTGGGACATCATGTGCCACCAAACTTCCCACACGTCCTAGCCAAGCCCAAGATGCCGGCAGCCGCTACTGTGCTGACCTGGCCACAGAAAATGGAGTCTCTCCTCACAGGCACTTAATAAATGCTTGTGAAATACACACACACGCACTGAGTGAACAGCTAGTGTGCACAAGGCTGACACCTGCACTCCTAGAAGGCTCGCGTCAGCACTCCTAACAGCGTATCATTCCAACAATGCTGGGAGGTGGTTTGACCAGTAATTCCATTTCTAGGAACCTACTGTCAGGATACATCCATACATGAAAGTTTTATTTGCAAAGATCTTCCTCCCAGAGATATAACGTTGAAAATTACACCAAAAAGCCAATTTCCAAGCTTAGAGGGCCAGTTAAGTAAATCATAAAATAGCCACGGATGTCCATGAAGACTTCATAGTGACATGGAAAACTTTAGAATATTAAGTAAAAAAGGCTGGTTATAAAATTGTACCTACAGTGTGACCACAACTCTAAGTCATTGTATAAAGTATGAAGGAACTCACAAGACCGTGAAAACTGTTAGTTTGTCTATTCTTTCAAATTTTCTGTAGTGCCTAAGTGTTCTATGAGCAAGAATGAGTTCAAAAATCAAACTGATAGAACTTAAAATGCTGTCACCTGATACCTCATTGGAGCCGAGGGTGTGTAACTGCTTAAACCTCCCTCCCGTGACACCTGGTCACCTCCTCGCCCCTTTCTGCCTTCACCTGACCCTGCTTCTTCCTCTTCCTCCCGCTTGCCCCCAGCGCCTGGTACCCGCAGCCCTCCCCACCCTGCCCCAGCCCTGGCCCCGCTGCCATACCTGTCACTCCTCCCCCAGAAACCCCGCTCCCAGGCTGGGCTGCCCCACCTGACACTCCCCTGGCCCACGGACCCACGTTGTAGCCTGACTCCTCTGCCTCCCAGCTGTGTGACTGTGGGCAAGTTGCCGAACCTCTCTGAGACTCCATTTCCTTCTCAGCAAAATAAAGTTGACCCCAACTCACAGGGGCCTCTGAGGACCCCACCTCACAGGGCGTCTGAGGTTCAGGGAGTTAGACCCCCGCCTCAGGGGGCCCTTCCTTCCACAGTTGAGGTTCAACATGCCAACAGCTGTGTCTCCAGCCCCTGCCACATGATGGGCCTCAACCTGCTGGCTCCACCCAGCCTTGGGAAGCACTGCTTATGGCACACCGATGCACAGGGAGAAATTTCTTAATCCTCAATTTGCATAAATCTGGACACCTGCCCTCTCCTGAAGGAAGCAGAAAATCAGGTTTGCTCTGGGATCCTGGATCAAACCAGTGGTTTCTTGGCTGAAATTCCCATCCTCCCGTTGAAGCCTCCACCACTCCAGAAAACTCACAGCCCAACTCTCACAACGGATGCCCAAATCCAAATCCCCAGCACTCATCCTTTCCGAGTCCCTGTTCTATCTTCCGAAGATGGTCCTGGCATTTTTAGTTGAGGTCCTGCTGACTGCTTACACCATCTTCTCCCATCCACACCACACCACTACTCTCCCAGGCACCTGACTCAGTGCTTGGTTCCCCCGCTCTTTCAGTCACAGGGCTTTATGTGTTCTTCCTGCGTGAACACTCTGAGCTCACCCCCTATGACGCCACAGACATTCAATGAGCCCCAGCTGTGGCCAGGCTCCACAGCAGGTGCTGGGGTTCAGAGGTGAGGAAGAGGTTGTCTCAGTCAGAGAGAGATGCATAAATAATCAAATAATCACCTTCCAGTGTGGGGGGGTGCTTCTGTGAAGTCAGGTGTGTGCCACTGGCTGCTGGGGCTTTGTCTAGGGTGTGACCACAGCTCATCTTCGAGCCCATAGAAATACCTTTTAAGGGGATTCTAATGGCAAAACTACACCTGGAAGGATGGAGTATCAAACGGCAAAATCAAATCACCCAACACTTATCCCCAAAACTGCAGGGGCCCCTGCTGCCCCTTGTCCATCGCCCACAATCTGATTCCCATCTAACCCTCCACACCCCAGACACCTGGGTGCATGTGCTCCACGGGGCTGGGTAGACAGCCATGCAGCTGAGCTTATTTTGCTTCTTCCATATGCTCTTCTCCATGAGCCTCGCCACCATGTGTCATATTCCTGACCAATGCCACTCACGGTGGTGTCCAGACTGGCGGCACCGTTATCAACCCAGGTGCCGTTAGGAATGCACAATCTCGAGGCCCTGCTCTCCGACCCATTTCAACTCCCCCAGGCCTTCAGCTTCCTCCTTTCACTGTTGCCAGCTGCCATCTCTTGGTGTCTTCAACATCCATGCAATGAGCTGACACATCACCCCCAGAGCGTCCACCCCACAGTGGCACCACTCTGGCCCCACCCTGTCCAGGGCAGCATGCATGGGTCACAGCCCTCTCCATCTGAGACGGGGGCTCCACCTGGGGACAAGTGTCACGCTACGGTCCTTCTGACAAGCTCACTGAGAGGGACAGATGGCAGGCAGTGACGGACCACCAGTACTTCCTGAGTAATCATCAGGTGCCACTGGGAGAAGCCCTTGTCATCCTGGAATCTTCACCCAGCCTTGTGAGGCGGGGATGCCTGTCATCCCCACTGTGGAAATGAGGACATCAAAACGTCAGGAGGCTCGCTGGGGTCACGGAGTTAGTGAGAGGGGGTCCGGAGACAGCCCCAGCTTACGACCTGCACCAAGAGACAACAGTGCACACCACAGGACTCAGGAGGAGGTGGTACACCTACTTTAACTGGGAACAGTCCTTCGGCCAGACCTAGAAACCAGGGGGAAAGTCACAGAACAAGTGGGAGAGGCAAGCAGGGGCCAGATCATGAAGCCCTTCAACAATGGACTAAATTGCTGAGACTAATGGGGCAGCAGGAGCGGTGAAGCTTTTGGAGCAGGCTGGCCCCCAACGGCTACCCGCTTCCCTGACATCCACCCCATCCCCTCACTCACGAACCTGATCCTTCACCACCTGAGACATGCTTCTCCGACCCTCCTGAAACAGCCAATGCAGTCAGAGCCCCCCAGGTTTGCTCGGCTCCATTGCCCGCCCTCCCCTTGCCCTCTCCTCCCCTCGCCTCCCCTTGCCCTCTCCTCCCCTCGCCTCCCCTTGCCCTCTCCTCCCCTCGCCTCCCCTTGCCCTCTCCTCCCCTCGCCTCCCCTTGCCCTCTCCTCCCCTCGCCTCCCCTTGCCCTCTCCTCCCCTCCCCTCCCCTTGCCCTCTCCTCCCCTCCCCTCCCCTTGCCCTCTCCTCCCCTCCCCTTGCCCTCTCCTCCCCTCCCCTCCCCTCCCCTCCCCTCTCCAGGAGGAAGCCCAGCACCAGGGGACACCTCCACCAGCAGTTTTCTCCCAAGTGGCTCCTCCACAGCAAAACCCTATTAAAAGTCATGAAACAGGCCTCAACAAGGCCCAGCTGCCAAGAACCCTTTCCCTCCCCTCCTTTGACGGGGCTCCCTTCCAAGCCCAGTCTTCCCACATCAAATCACCAGTTTCCACCATCATCTCCAAGAGGAGGGCCGAGACTTGCCTCCTTACCCTTCAGCCCACATCCTGAGGAGGCCCAGCAGGGCCCTGGGGATGGAGCTGAGGAAGAGAAGGTCCCTGCCCTGGGGATGCTCACAAGGGGAGCCCGACCCCGAACATGTACCCCTTTAATGGGGAAACGTTCTCAACCCCCCATATATTCATTCACCTGGACCTATATGGTAACTCTTAAGGAACTAAAGCCTTTCTTAGTCTTTGAAAATGTCTTTTAGTAGCAAATAATCACTGCAACAAGGGAATCTGCCTTATGATCGAAAAAATTTAAGATTAACTTTGTATAAAACAGAAAACATTAAAATTACAACACAAAAATTTTAAATTCCTGCATTATTTATAGACTAAAAACACTTTATTTGTGATACACACTTTATTTGTTATACACAGATCTATTCTGGAGTCCAGCTACTCAACATGTGGTCTCTGGCCACAGTCTCAACACCCCCTGGGGGGCCTGTTAAGGACGCAGAAGGCAGGGCCCACCCCCCAGGCCCCTCGAATCAGAATCTGCATGTTAGCACTAAAGTTTGGGAAGCCCTGGCTTACAGCATGTCACCAGCAGGGTTAGGGGGAAAGCAAGGCCGGACGGAGCCAGGTGACATGGGACCCGCAGAGAAGAGGTGATCTTAGTGCTTCTGCAGGGAACACTTTCTGGCAACAACATGAAGCAGGTATAAATGTTAGGGACCCACTGGGGAGAGAGGCAAATGGGAGAAGTGTGTGAACCCACCCAGTTTTAGTGGGGGGAAGGAGGGGCAGGTTGGAGGAGGGGCTGAGGTGTGATGGGAGGGATTTGTCCAGGGCAGCTGTAGGAGTGAAGGGAGACCCTGGGGTTTCTATGCGGGAAGACACGTCACTTACAGAGAGAACATTTTTAAGGAGGAAGGTGCAGAGCTCTGCTTTGGACATGCACATGCAGAAGAGGAACCTGGGGACACTGAGGGGGAGATGTTCAGATGTGATACACACAGAGATGACCAGGCTGGAGCAGACCTGTGGGCCCCTGAAGATGGGATAAGGTGTGCTCACCCAGGAAGGGGGTGAGCAGGACGAAAGAACAGAGGGAAAAGGAGCCAGAGAGCAGAGGATGAGCCAAGGTGGGTGGGGAGGCAGGAGGGGAGCTGCATCACAGAAGCCCCAGCAGGAGGGCATCGGCACAAAGACCAAATGGTCTGAGTGACCAAATGCCACTGATCTTCACGAGTGAGCAGTTCCTGGCCATCACAGCAAGGGTAGTGCTGCTCAAGGGGCAGGGGGGGAAGCCTGGGGACGATGGGCTGGAGGATGCAGGCGATAGATAAAGCTGAGGCTGCTAGATAAATAAATGCCTAAACATCTCACCTGAGGTTGCAAGCCCCCTTTAATCAGAATTGTGTCCTTCGGTATACCCACGTTCATAGAAGCACTACTTGCAATAGCCAAAAGGTGGAAGCAACCTAGGCGTCCATTGACAAATGACTGAATAACAAAATGTTGTATGTACGTTCAATGGAGCATTACTCAGCCTTAAAAAGGAAGAAAATTCTGACACATGTGACAACATGGATGAACCTGGAGGACATTATGCTACGTGAAATAAGCCAGTCACAAAACGGCAAGTACTGCATGATTCCAGTTATATGAGGTACCTAGAGTAGACAAAATTATAGAGACAGAAAGTAGACGGTGGTTGCCAGGGATGGGGTGGGGGGGGTCGGGGAGGGAATGGGGAGTTAGTATTCAATGGGTAGAGTTTCAGTTTTGTAAGATGAAGAGAGTTCTGTGGATGCATGGTGGTGATGGTAGCACACAAATGTGACTGTGCTTAATGCCACTGAACTGTATATACACTTAAAAATGGTTAAAATGGTACATTTTGTTATGTGTATTTTACCACAAATAAAAAAAATATGTCTCTTTCTGGGACTTCCCTGGTGGCGCAGTGGTTAAGAATCCACCTGCCAATGCAGGGGACACGGGTTCGAACCCTGGTCTGGGAAGATCCCACATGCTGCAGAGCAACTAAGCCCTTGAGCCACAACTACTGAAGCCCACGTGCCCTAGAGCCCGCGCGCCACAACTACTGAGCACACATGCCACAACTACTGAAGCCCGCTTGCCTAGAGCCTGTGCTCCACAACAAGTGAAGCCACCACATGAGAAGCTCGCCCACTGCAACGAAGAGTAGCCCCCGCTCGCCGCAACTAGAGAAAGCCCGCGCCCAGTAGCAAAGACCCAATGAAGCCAAAAAAAAAAAACCCTTAAAAAAAAACTGTCTTTCAGCATAGGTATAGAAAACCTGAACTTCTGGAATTGAATAGCATATCTATGTCAAGGGAGGTGAGAGCCAATCCTTTTCTGCGACTGTAAACTATTCCGCCAGCAGGCTTGGCAGTGAAAGGAAGGGAGTGATGGGGCAGTGACCTAATGGTAAGGCCGGGCTGGGAGAAGGCTTTTCTTTTTTTTTGGTGATGGGACGACAGTTTTCAACTGGAAGTGGAGAGGTAAGCCAGAGCCAGAGACACTCATTTCTCAAACTGGAAGAAAGGAAGAAAGAGAAAATGAAGGAGGGAGGGGGAAAGGTGAGGAAGCTCCCTCCAGACAGCCCTGAGCATCCCAGGGCCACAGATGGTGGGGTCATCTGGAGAGGGGAGGGCAACAGGTAGGAGACCCAGCAAGAGTGGAGAAGCTAGGCTGGCTGGCATGGGAGCAACAGGGGAGGACGGAGGGCTGGATGGGCAGCAAGGAGGGCCCAGCTGGCTGTAAAGCATGGAGCACACCATCTGGGACTATCACTCAGCCTGGGGCAGCGATCCTCAAAGGATGGTCCCTGGTCTCTGGACCAGCAGCATCACCGAGGAGCTTGTTAGAAATGCAAATTATGGGACTTCCCTGGCAGTCCAGTGGTTAAGACTCCGAGCTTCCACTGCAGGGGCCACAGGTTTGATCCCTGGTCGAGGAGCTAAAGTCCCGCATGCCACGTGGCCTAGCCAAAAAGTTAAAAAAAAAAAAAAAAAAGCTAAAAAAAAAAAGAAATGCAAATTCTGAGGCCTCACCTGAGTCTGATTCAGACCCACTGACTCAGAAACTCTGGGGATGGGGCATAGCAGCCTGTGTTTTAAAAGGCGATTCTGATGTGCTCAAGTTTGAGAAACACTAGTACAGAATACAGAAACTCAATGGAAGGTATATATCATCTTCTTACATAAAAACGAAAAAAAGCAATCAGCCTAGCAGGGCTTCCCTGGTGGTGCAGTGGTTAAGTGTCCACCTGCCAATGCATGGGACACGGGTTTGAGCCCTGGTCCAGGAAAATCCCACATGCTGCGGAACAACTAAGCCCGTGCACCATGCACTACTGAGCCTGTGCTCTAGAGCCCGCGAGCCACAGCTACTGAGCCCGCATGTCACAACTACTGAAGCCCGCATGCCTAGAGCCCGAGATCCACAACAAGAGAAGCCACCACAATGAGAAGCCTGAGCACAGCAACGAACACTCAATGCAGCCAAAAATAAATTAATTAAAAAAAATCAGCCTAGCAACTTCTACATAAAAGAGCAAGAAATGCACAACTATTAATACTTTGATGCCAATACAGCTTATTTCTACAGTTAGACAAATGCCAAAAGATGTTAACAAAATGATAGAAATATACAGTCTATTTAATAAACTTCCTTAGATGATATCTAGAAAACACACCCAAGATCTGGGGGCTGGAAACTGTATGATGCAGGTACCAGTCCCTGCTCTGTGACTACCTGTGTGCCCTTAGCATGCCTCAGTTTCCCCATCTGTAAACAGAGGGAGCTGGAAAAGGTTCTTCTGAGGTCCCTTCCAGTTCAGACACTGTGTGACCCTCTCTGTCCTGTAAAAGGTGACCTCAAACTCAATCTTTTACATAGCTATGCCTGGGTGGGATGGGGGAGAACATTTTTAACAAGTAAACATAATATCGCAGTTAACCAGAAACATTTCCAAAGTTCAGTAAGTGCTAGTATCTTGCATTCTAATAACTAGATACTCTCACTAACTGGTTTTTCCCTTAAAGCCACCAATGCCTGGAGTTATAAAAACACTATACTGCACTGGACCATGTTCTTGAAGTCCCCAAGACTAGGATGCCCCAGAAAATATCTATACCTTCACATTTTTATCCGTTCCAGAACACCACAATAAAGCAAATATCGCAATAAAGCAAATATCGCAATAAAGCGAGTCACACAAATTTTTTGGTTTCCCAGTGCATATAAAAGTTATGTTTACACTATACTGTAGTTTATTAAGTGTATAACAGCATTATGTCTAAAAAACAATATACATACCTTAATTAAACATACTTTATTGCTAAAAAATGCTAACCATCATTTGAGCCTTCAGTGACTCATTATCTTTTGCCAGTAGTGTGTTTGAAATATTGCGAGAATTACCAAAAGGTGACACAGAGACCCGAAGTGAGCAAATGCTGTTGGAAAAATGGCACCGAAAGACCTGATTGATGCAGGGTTGCCACAAACCTTCAATGTAAAAAACACAGTATCTGCGAAGCCCAATACAATGAGGTATGCCTACACTTTTTAATCCAGGAAGGCAGAGTTCGTGTGTTTTGCTAGGCAGAAAATGAGATAAGGAACTGGACTAATCAGACACCAGTGCCTGCCCCTGTGACCAAGTGTCAGGCATTCAATACTGCAACTCTAGGCTTCCTGATAAATGACCCTGTATTGGCCTTGTTACCAGACTCCCTCGATGCTGGTTTCCTGCCTGGTCTCTCTGCATCCAAGTCCTTCTCTGCACCTTCTAGTCATTCAGTGCCCATCCTCTTGTGCCTGGGTCCCCAATGCCAGCTGCTTCCGTGCCTCTGCCAAAGACCAGCGACTCGGTTCTGATCTCAGAACTAGGGCTGGAAGAGGAACCTGGGTGTCTGCGCACGAAAGACAGGGGGAAGTGTGAGCATGGCAGGGGCCGGGTGGGAAAGATAAGGTCTAGGGAAACTCTGGTCTCCAGCCATACCTCACTTACACACCCTGGCTCTTAAATTCCATTAAAATTGGCTCCGTAGGAAGCACAGCTGGCTTGTTTTCCCCCCGGTGCATGTATCACAAACCCCATCCCCGCTCCTCCATCCAGCCTGGGTTTGGAAGTGATGTTCTAGGCTCTCTCAGTCCCCGTGGCAGGAAGGAACAGGTGAGGGGAGGGCTGAAACAAAGTGGATGTAGCAGGAGAAAGGCTGGGAGGGGCACACCAAGGGAGGTGCAACCACAGAGAGGACCAAAACCACTAACATGGGCCTGGCAGGCAATGCCAGGGAGATGAGTTTCGCTTTGTCCAGGCAGAAAATTCCTACTGCTAGAGGGTTTTCTAGGCTGATCCCCAGGCACTGATCTCCAACTTCAAAGTCACATTTGGGTAGAGTGACCACATATCCTGATTTGTCCAGGATAGCCCCAGTTGAAGTTACTTAATTAGATGCAATTATTAACAGCCCCCCATTTATTCTCAAAATGTTCTGGTTTGGATTAGAAATTCTAGTTACCTTATTCTTGGGCCCCTAGGCCTGGGAAGTCAGAGTTGCATTTGGAGAAGGCCCTCAGTGTCAGGAGGGACGTGCAGGCTGAGTCTTGCCCCTCACCAAATGTTCTGTTCTCCTCTCTAGCGTCCCTGCCAAGCCATGGCCTGGCGTCCACTTGTATTCCTGCAGAGACAGCAGGCTCACTATCCCTGGAGGAAGCCTCTCTTTTGGGGGGAAAGCTGTGTTATTAAAAAAGAATATCAGGGGGTTTCCCTGGTGGCGCAGTGGTTGACAGTCCGCCTACTGATTCAGGGGACACGGGTTCGTGCCCTGGTCCGGGAGGATCCCACATGCCGCGGAGCGGCTGGGCCCGTGAGCCATGGCCACTGGGCCTGCGTGTCCAGAGCCTGTGCTCCGCAACGGGAGAGGCCACAGCAGTGAGAGGCCCGCGTACCGCAAAAAAAAAAAAAAAAAAAAAAAAAAAGAATATCAGGATAGATGAATGAACAAAGAAGATGTGGTGTATATATACAATGGAATATTACTCAGCCATAAAAAAGAAGAAAATCTTGCCATTTGTGGGAAGATGGATCTAGAGGAGGGGTCCCCAACCCCCGGGCTGCAGACCAGTACTGGGCTGCGGCCTGTTAGGAACCAGGCAGTGCAGAAGGAGGTGAGCGGCAGGTGAGCGAGGAAAGCTTCATCTGCCGCTCCCCACCACTCCCCATCGCTCCCCACTGCTCCCCACCACTCCCCACTGCTCCCCATCCCTCCCCACTGCTCCCCTTCGCTCCCCATCGCTCCCCATCCCTCCCCTTCGCTCCCCATCCCTCCCCTTTGCTCCCCATCCCTCCTCATCGCTCTCATTACCGCCTGAACCATTCCCACCGCCACCCACGGAAAAACTGTCTTCCATGAAACCCATCCCCAGTGCCAAAAAGGTTGGGGACCGCTGAACTAGAGGGTATTATGCTAAGTGAGGTAAGCCAGACAGAGAAAGACAAATACTGTATGACTTCACTTACATGTGAAATCTAGAAAACAGAAGAACAAATGAAACAAAACAGAAATAGACTCATAGATACAGAGGACAAACAGATGGTTGCAGGGGGTGGGGGGATAGGTTGGGCAAACTAGGTGAAGGGATTAAGAAGTACAAACTTCCAGTTATAAAATACATAAGCCACAGGGATGTAATACACAGCTTAAGGGATATAGACCACACTACTGTAATAACTTTGTATGGGGACAGATGGTTACTAGACTTATCGTGGTGATCATTTCATAATGTAGGCAAATGTCGAATCACTATGCTGTTCACCTGAAACTGACATAATACTGTATGTCAACTACACTTCCATTAAAAAATAAATGCATAAAAATAAAAGTAGCAAGATTCAAATCTATATACAGCAAGATGGCAACTAAGTAACAACATCCTGGGCTTCCCTGGTGGCACAGGGTTTAAGAATCTGCCTGCCAATGCAGGGGACACAGGTTCGAGGCCTGGGCTGGGAAGATCCCACATGCCGTGGAGCAACTAAGCCTGTGCACCACAACTACTGAGCCTGTGCTCTAGAGCCCGCGAGCCACAACTACTGAGCCCGCGCGCCACAACTACTGAAGCCCGCACGCCTAGAGCCCGTGCTCCCCAACAAGAGAAGCCACTGCAACGAGAAGCCTGCGCACGGCAACGGAGAGTAGCCCCCGCTCGCCGCAACTAGAGAAAGCCCATGCCCAGCAACAAAGACCCAACGCAGCCAAAAATAAATTAAAAACAACAAAAAACCCCACAACATCCTTCTGCTGAAAGGAGTGGGAGTGGGGGAGACTAGATAACCTGCTGACTTTTTTCATTCAGCAAATGTTAACTGAGTGCATTTGATGTTTCAGTGGCATTGAAGACACATGGTGGGTTAAAACAGACTCAAGCTGAGGAGCATTCTACCAAATAACTGGCCTGTATTCTCCAAAAATGTCAAGGTCATAAAAGACAAAGAAAGCCTGAGGAACTGCTCTAATTTAAAGGAGACTGAAGAGACATAACCACATGCAACGCACGATCTGGGGTTTTCTTTGCTACAAAGGACACTACCAAGACAACTGGCAAAGCCTGTAGGTCTGCAGATTAGCTAACAGTACTGTATCAATACTGATTTCTTGTTTAAAAAGTGTTACCATAGTTATATAGGAGAATGTCATTGGTTTTAGGAAATACACTGAAGTATTTAGGGGGAAAGGAAGAGTCTATAAATGATCCTCAAATGGTTTAGGAAAAAAATGTATACCCAGAGAGAAGAATAAAATAAATGTGATAAAACGGTAACATTTGACAAATCTGGGTGAAGGGTATACGGGAGTTCTCTGTTCTATTCTTAGAACTTCTCTGTAAGTCTGAATTAGGTCAAAATAAAAAGTTAAAAGAAAAAAAAAGTCTCAAAGAAAGTGTGTGTGTGGTGTGCATGTGTGTTTAAAGGAAGAGACCCTGATTTCACAGAGCTCACAGTGTAGCTGGGGAGACAGGTACTAATACAAATAATTACACTAATTAAGCACAAAATTGCAACTGTGAAAAGTGCTGTAAAAGGAGAGAGACCTGGGGGCCAGAATGTGAGCGTTTACAGCAGGCAGTTTTACCCACAGCAGGAAGGCGAGGGGAGGCATCTACAATCATGCAGCCAAGGCCCAAAGAATGAGGTAACTGGGGAGGAGGGGAGGAAGGTTCCAGGTTCTCACTGGCCCTGTGAGCAGAGAAAGCATGGGGACCAAAGCATGTACACCAGGGCCTGCAGGAGATGCCAACATGAGTTTTGTCTTTTATTCTAAAAGCAAAAGGAAGCAGTTTTTTTGTTTTTGTTTTTGTTTTTGCGGTACGCGGGCCTCTCACTGTTGTGGCCTCTCCCGTTGCGGAGCACAGGCTCCAGACGCGCAGGCTCAGCAGCCATGGCTCACAGGACCAGCCGCTCCGCGGCATGTGGGATCCTCCCGGACCAGGGCACGAACCCGTGTCCCCTGCATCAGCAGGTGGACTCTCAACCACTGCGCCACCAGGGCAGCCCAGAAGGAAGCAGTTTTGAAAGACCCCCTTGGCTGCAGCAGAGAACAGGCTGGCATGTGGAGTCCTCCATGGTGGTGATGAGAGCTGCTTCCAGGAAGGACACCATGCATGATTTTTCCATTGCTCCCTGACACCTTAATTTTCTACCGCAGCCATGTATGAATTTGATGACCAGACCTGGGGAGGGAATGGGTGGGGAGCAAAGCGAGCAAGACCTGAGCTCAGGCTGTCATTATCTCCACTCCAGGCCCACCAGTGGTTCGGGTCAAGGGACAGCTGACAGAGCTGGTTGCTGCCTCTCCCACCAAGACCCTCAGGTCTAGACCGAGGCTGACTCACCTGAGGGAAGTAGTGTGCAGGGACCAGGTCTTCACACTCCTCTCTCTAAGTCAGACCAGTGCCTTTCGTCAACACAGCATCCAGCTGGCCACGGCCCCTTTCTGGTCCTGGACCCTGCCCCTTGGGACGTCCCTCTAGCCCTGTGAGCCGGGCCCTCAGCCCTGCCTTGGGAGCAGGGCATCACTCGCGATGGCCACTCTCAGCATCAAAGGCTAAACAAGGCGCTTGTCTGCGGGTCAGCAGCACAAACACAAAAGGAGGGGGACCGTTTTCTGTGCCAAGTTCTACCTGAGTGGGTTTTCGGTCATTAGCTCCTTTAATGGAAACAGGTTCTATTATTATCCTCATTTTACAGTCAAGTATTTGCCTGGGGACAGACTTGAGTTCAAACCTTGGCTGTCCTCGTAGAGCAGTATGCCCTTCCAGGAGTCATTTCATCTCTCTGAGCCTCAGTTTTCTCATCCCAACTGTAAACTGGGGCTGGTAAGTATTAGCAAGATTCTGGGGCTAGAAGGTACTATTTATTCCATTTTGAGGCTCCAAGAGGCTCAGTACAGAAAATTCAAACTACACATTGCTTAACTATTTACTAAAAGCTTGTGTATCCTGACAGTAAATCACGGGACCTGAATTTTCCAGGACTATCCCAATTTCAAATGCTCTGTCCTAACTTTCCACATAAACCATCGAAATGTCTCAAAAATTCCACTCTCAGTATCCAAACAACACCTCCCAGGCCTCCTCTTGCACAAAGACGCAGCACAAACATTCTTTCTCAGACTACAGATCCCAGTCTTTGGTTCAAAAAATGTAGTCAGTGGAGCCCTGCTGGCCCCCTGAAGGAAACGGGGTCAGGGAGAAAAATCCGGGGCAGTCAGCACTCCATTACGACTCTCAGACTTGGCTGCTTCCTGGCACATCGATGTAAACCGCAGCCAGGAGAAGCTGTACCATGATGAGAGCATCATCCACAGAGGGACACAGACCGGGGACGTGAGCTCTGCCCGCCCCCTCCCCCCCACCTACCCAGTGGCCAGTACTCAGGGAAGCAGCACGGCCAGAGAGTTGCTACAAAGATTAAAAGAGTGATTAATATTTGGAAAGCACTCAGAACATTGCCTGGAAGCTAGTAAGTGCCATATCAGTGTTTAATAACTAAAACCAGAGGTATCCCTGGCAGAAGGTGCTCATGCCTCAGAGACAGCACACAGGCATCGCTCCTGTGCAGGACAAACAAGGAGAATGGACACATACCCTGGGATGAGTGAGGCCAGGCCCCTGTACAGAGATGGGGGGTACCCTAACTATAGGAGGTGGGTCCTGCATTAGCCAAGATCAGGAGGCTGGGCCTGGGAAGAGTCACCATTCCTGAAATATAAGAGGTCTCTTCATGCCTCTGAGTCTTTGCATCTGCCATTCTGTCTGCCCCCTGAATACCATCTTCTTCTACCTTCAAGGCTGAATTCAAATGCCAACTACTCCCTGTGGTGGTCCCCGATGCCCGTCAGAATGAATGGCTCTCTCCACTGGGGTCTCTTGCATCTAGCTTTATCCTCTTTTTAAGCAGTTATCAGACAGATAGATAGACAGCACATGCATGCCCACATGCGTGTACACACTCACACAGAAATGTCACCATGTCACTGTCTTCCCAACTCCACCATGAATCCTTCCAAGATGGGTTCAGCTTTCATCTCTGTAACCCTAGGGCCTGACACATAGGATAGGCTCAGTAAAGGTCTGAATTTGCTGTTACATCTGTGCTCACAGCTGATCTTCCCCTGGGGGCAGAAGGCTATCACAGGTGCATCGTGCATAACCGGAAGCTATGGAGATGCAAGATCTCTGGGTCTCGGAACCCATGACCAGATCAGATTTCGGCCAGGGACCTACCAAGCACTCCCTTTTAGTTCCCCCTCAGACAGATGAAAGGAGATGCCTGTGAGATCACAGTCTGCAGTTGCCAGGACCCACACCTGGGCAGAGTGGACACTGACCTGGTCCGATCTTGTCTCTATTAGAGTTGGTCAGAAGAGCCCAGGCTTGGGAAGCTACACCAGCTGGCTGCCCCACACTCCCAGCCTGTCAACACCAGGGAATTGCCCTCGGCATTCCAGCCCCTGCGAAGAGATGAAGAGGGTGGCCCTGCTTTCCAGGACCATTGTCTGAAGGAAGGAAGGTGAGCACTGGGATTACGGTCAACAGGCACTTACCTAAGGAGAGAGGGAAGGACCACAAATCGCAGGTTCCCCCATCCCCCAACATGCCACAAACCCCGAGGTTGGTGGGGGGTGGGTAGGGTGCCTTGTCTTCCTGTTCCCTCCAATCCCCAAAGTCCTCTGGTAGATTATGTCCATCCTAGAAAATGGAATTCCCCATGTGCCTGGACCCGAAGTTCAGAAGGTCCCAGTTCGTCCCTCTAGCTCTTGGTCCCACACTACCTTTGCTAGCTGAGTTTCCTCAACTCTAAGAGGAGAGAGGGAGCACACTGAAATTAAACAATGCATGCAGAACCTCCCAGATCACAGTCAACAATCAAGGAGCTGGTCTCAATCCCCTGAGACCATTTACCAGCTTGGAACCCCAACTTCTTTCAGAGATAAGATTAATCTCTGACCAGGTTCCTGACACTTGAATGGGAATGTTAAAAGCCACCAGAATACCTTCTCTATGATAAAATGTGGAAATGGAGGGCTCAAAAAAAGGATGGTGAAGCGGTTGGGATCCTGAATTGGACTCTGTGTTAACTTAGGTTCTTTCTCCCGCCCCAAGCTGTCCCTGACCTTGGCCTCCTGTGTGTCTGGCCTGGCCAAGACCTGCCCTCTCCTTGAGGAGAAGTTCCCCAGGCACCCCGGGTTCACTGGAGTCCAATGGCCCACTCTGCGTCCCCACCCAGCACTGCATCTGCCATGTAGAAGCAGTTCAATAAATGCTTGCTGAATGGAATGCCTCAGCCTCCAGCCACTCTGAGATGCCTTCAGTAACCTGACCTTTTACATTCCAGCTAATGTCTAATTTGCATATACGAGTTGGTTTTAGGAGACAGCAAATCACCAGAGACAAGGCAGGATCAATACAGAGTATTAGGCACGTTTTATTCTACTCTAATTCTCTGCAAATTGGTATTCCATCAACTGTATGCAGGATTTATGGGAGCTTACTATAAGCTAGAATATTTAACTAGAATGACCTACTCTCTGTCAGATAATAGCTTACTGTTGTTAATTTTCAACTAGCCAGAAAGGTTTCCAGCTTCCAATCTACTTTACAACTTGATTTAATCATCAGGTACGCCATCTATTTGAAAGTCTCAATACAATAAAGAGCAGCCTGATGCAGAAGAAAAAGACCTGTCCGTGGAACCAGATGACATGAGTTATATCCCAGCTACACCACATACTGTGTAATTGACTGCTCAAAGCCTCAGTTTCCTCACCTGTAAAATGGGACTAACACCAGCCTCACAGGGGAGTTGTAAAAATTAAATGAGTTGATGCACATGGATATACTCTGTGCAGTTCTACAAGACTATACAAAGGTTGGTTATTAGAATAAAAACATAAGACGAACTTCTCAAACAACTCAGATAGGCTGATGACAGAAAGCAGGGTGGTTCTAAAGGGGGGAGAAAGGGAAAATTTGTGCCCTGCCCCCGCACAGGGAGGGACATCTGGAAGCATTTTTGGTTGGCACAACTGAGGGAAAGGGATTGCTACCGGAATCTACTGGGTAGAGACCAAAGATGCTGCTAAACATCCTACAACGCATAGAAAAGGCCCTACAACAAAGAATTATTGAACCCCAAATGTTAACATTGCCAAAGTTAAGAAACCCTAATTTAAATAATCACTGAAAGCTGGGTTTGGGAGCTTTTTAGAACAGGAATCTTCCCAACTAGGCTTTACTTTCAAATCATCATCTGCTTAAACACTTGCAAGATGGATCATCTTGCAAAACAGCTCTTTTGTAAGTCAAGCTGAACTGCCAACTTCTGGAGTTTCTGAATGTATAAAACTGCTTTTAAAGAAGGTGCTCTCCGATTACAATTCAGCTAAATTGTTTTTCCAAAGATTTCAGTAGAAGTTCTCCTGGGCACAAAGACAGGGTCTGTCAATCTGGCACTAGGCCCTGAAGATGCTTTCGTAATTCCAATTTCCTGGTGAACTGGGAGCCACGAGGGTCTCTAAACGAGTGAAATTCCCATCATGCCAACTGCTTGCCTGCTTTGGCCGGGCACGGTGCCAAACACCTCCACATAATTTATCCCACTTAATCCACCCAACAACCAGTGAGGTGGGCATTATTACCGGCTGTTTGCAGGGGAGGAAAATAAAGATCAGAGAGGTTAGACAACTCGCCCCAAGGTCACCAGCTGGCCAAGGGGGAGCCCAACCTGAATGAAGGTCTCCAGTTTCCGAGTCACACGCTCTTTCCACCACCTCGGAAAACCCAGGTGTCAAGTCGTCTCAACTTCCCATGAATTTTTAAGGCAACCGCAACTTCTCAGTAAGTTCAGGGTGCTGAAAACGGGAATTTCCGGGGGACTGGGCACTCTCACATACACTCCCCCATTGCAGCTGTCTCACCGCAGGTACCTGATAAATCATTCCATATCACCCGTGGAACGGGGAGGATTTATTGGCGCTGGAGTTCATGCCAGGCCCAGGAAATGCCATCTTTGAAAGCCGAGAGGCGAATTCGCCCTGGGAGCAGAGAAGGTCTGGCCGCCGCGCTTGGCTGGCTCCACACGGGCTGTGCGACCCCTCGGCGGCCGGGGCAGGGGCCGCGGTCGCGGCGGCGCTGGGCCCTCCCAAATCGCCGGCCGCTGGGCCCTCCCGGATCGCCGGGACCCAGCCCCACCCGGCCCGGCCTGCTCCCTCCCACCCGCGCCCCACCAGGTGAGCGCGGCCAGGGCGCCCTCCCCGCCCCGACGAGGCGCCGGGAACCCGGGGCCGCCGCGTCCGCCAGCCCGCCCGCGCGTTCGCCGCGCGCCTGGGGAAGGGTGGGGGCGGGGCAGCGCTCAGCGCGACCCCGGCCCCCGGTGGCCCCGCGCCCTGCCCCCAGCCCGCTGGGGTCGCGCCGGCCCGTACCTGCAGCATCTGGGGGCGCGGGGCGCCCAGGTAGGTCGCGCGTGCGGGCGGCGCAGAAGCTCGCTCGCGGCGCGACCTGGCCGCCGTCTGAGCATGCCCAGTGCCGCCCGCGGGCGGCTCCCGCCGGCCCGGCTGGCCGCGACGGGCCCGCGCGCCGGGCGGGGGGCGGGCTCCCGGAACGCCCTGCGGGACGCCCCCGCCCCCACCCGAGGCCGGTGTGCTCGGACGCGTCTCCCAGGGCCACCAGGGTTCTCTTGCCGAGTTCCGTGCAGCCCGGTGTCCCCTCGCGCATGCACGCAGGCATTCGTTCCATTACCATTAATTGGGCACCTACTGTGTGCCCAGCCCTAAGTGATTTTATGCCTAGGAATGTCGAGCAGCCGGCGATAAACAAATTTTTGACTTAAGGAGAAGTCTTGCCCAGCTGGGGTCCTGCTGACTCCCAGTGCAGTGCCCATCCCGTTCCACTAGAAACTTCCTGGCTTGAACTTTCTTCCCAAGACTTATGGGCCCTTTACCTGATCTGGCTCCTGCATTCCTGCAGCCCCATGAGCACCTTTCTGTCCATCAAACACTCAGAACTTGTCTAGCCTCAGGACATTTACACATGCCTTTCCTCCTCTGTGTGGGACGTCTTTGCCCAGCTATTCCCGTGGCTGGAATCTTCTCATTGTACGTAGGTCCTCCTTCTCCGAGGCCTTCCCTGACCACCTTACTAAGTTAGCCCCCTGTTCCATGTCCTCACTTTATTTTCTTCACATTTATCACTATCCATTAATTCATTCAACAAATAATTATTGATCACTTACTCTGATTCTTCACGTGCGGTGAATACACAGAAATCTTGTCCCTTGCCGGAGTTTGGCGGAAGAGAGTTAGGCGATACACAATAAACATGCAAAAAAGCAAACTACGTAGTAGAAGGTGATACGCTTTACGAAGGGAAAAGAAACTTGGGGTGGAGGAGTGCAGTTTTCAATGACGTGGTCAGACATTTCAGCCACGCAGATAAATTGGGGAGAGCATTTCTGGCAGAGGGATCAGCCAGTGCAGACACTAAGGCGCAGGACTGCTTAGGAAATAGCAAGCAGGCCAAAGTAGCAGGAGATGAAGTCGGTAACTGCCTTTTCCCCTGATTTGCTTACTTCTTATTGTGTATTCACCTCTGGAATTTTAGCTCTGGGGCTGTAGCCCTGCCCGTCTTCACTACATTGTCCCAGCCCCTACGACAGCACCTGGAACACAGTAGGTGCTCAAAAACAGTTTGTTGAATGAATATGTGAATGAAAGGATGGAGTGACGGCTGTAATCATCCTGTCCGGACCAGATGCCTGAGGGTCCAACGGCCCTGTGGGCCTAGGACCATTCGGCGGCAGCTGGCAGCACCTGGTGCTTCAGTTCGGTCCCTGACCCCGAGTTGTGCCCCTGCACAGGACGCCGCCCGAGCGTCTTGTCCGGGGAATCTCAACCGAGCCAGGGAGTCCCCGGAACAGGACCCGCCCGGACCCGCCCCCCGCCCCCGGACCTCCGGTCGCCAGCAAAACCTGGAGTTGCAGCGCTCTCCCGCCACCATTGGGACGGCGGGGAGCGCACTGGGCATGCTCGGAGCCGGGCGGGGCCCGAGAGCCCGGGAGGCGGAGCCTCCTGACAGGGCGCACGACACCTCCCGCGTAGCTCAGCTGGACCCTCAGCCACTCAGTTCCCGCCCTCAGTTAGGGTGGGGTCTGGGGGCTTTTTTTTTTTTTTTTTTTCAAAGCCCAGTGGGAAAGCTGGGAATTCAGAATCCGCGAAAGACGTTCTTCGTCCTCTCCCAGCCGCTGTGTGACCTGGGGTAAGAACCTTACCCCAAATGATATGAATACCTACCCCTGTGCTTCAAATAATATGAATACCTACCTCTTCGGTCTGGGCGCTGTGTGGGGAATGAATGAAATCAAGAACGTGAGCAGGTTTAGTCCACTTTAAAGGTCCATTTTTTGGGTGCCTACCTCAGTTATAGGTCATCCTCATACCAGTTTGTCGAGTGCTGAGATGAGGAAACCGAGGTTAATAAACCCGACGGTTCTTGGAGTTGTCCCAATTTGCCTTACACTAGAAACTAGGCTGAAGCTACCTCTTCTTTATCCACAGTGAACAGTCATTAGTTTATACAGTGCTCAAATTCGAGCTAAAAAATATCTAGACACCTAAGGAAAAAGACCTAAATATTTTTTAAACCGTGCATTTCAACTCACCATAGCAGAAACAGGAACAAAAGGAAAGAATATTCCCCGAGCAAATAAATGTTCACAAACAGAGGAATGATTAATTAGATTATGGTATATTTGTTGAAATAATAACTATTTTACACTAAACTAAACCGTGTTGCAACAGGAGGAAACTTACAGTACAATGTTAGGTGAAAAAAGGCTGAAAATACAAATACCCTGTGTAATGGAAATATGGGAAAATGTAAATAGTCTGATTTTGGTGGGTAGTGAGGTTGGTTTTTCTATTTAAGTTTATCTATTACTGTCCCAATGTTGTGTTTGCAATGATAAACATTTAAAAGATCAAATCAAAAATTCTTGAAGTTTTGTGTGTCTAATAATAACAATAATAACTACTATTATCAAGCTCACGTGTGATCAATATTTTACACATATTCTGTCTTTACTTCATACAGTCATTCTGCAGAGTGGGTGTTTTTAGGTCAGTTTTACTGAAAAGGAAGCAGTCTAGGAGCCTTTCACAACTAGTAAGGGACAGGGTCAGGATTTGAATGCAAGTTGGACTGACCTCAAAGCCAGGGTCAATATTTATAATATTGCCTCTCTGCTTGCCATGTATTGATCATAAGAGAGACCACATATTTCATTTTTTGTGTCTTTTTGCCTTCTTTCCTCTACCCCTTTGATATGTTTATATGCTGTAGATTACCTTTAAATGTTCTGGTCTCCTGTTACTGTTTTATTCTTGGGGCCAAAATGTTAAAGTTCATCCTTTTAAACTGTTGCACCTGGAGTGACATGATGTTATTATCAGCAATGACAGTTGATCTTATAAGCTCCCAAACCTTATGCAAATGAGACTTTTGGATGGACATATAATCTTCTTAGTCTATGTGGTTGAACCCAGCCAGATCTAGAGCAAATAGAGACCCAGTGAGGAACAGGGCTATCCCAAGTCTCAGATAATGAGGACCCACCTAGATTACTGTCCCTGGGCAATCATTTTGGAGGCAGAATCACAACATAAAGGGACCACATGGTCCATGGACTCCTCAGGACTCTGCTGTGATGAAAAAGTACAGACTTGATAGTGTGATGATGTTTGCAGAGAGAAAGCCAGGGCCCTAAAAGCAGCCCTCCTACTGCTGGTAAGCTAAAAAAAAGTCAGGTCTCTTTCAATCATGCTGGTAAACTGTACCTGGCCCAGAAACCACTAAACAAACAACAGTAAACACAAAAAGCCAAAGAGAGTCATTTCATTGGAGAGGAAGACATACCACAAACCCAATATGCATCCCTGGTAAGAAACAAATTCATTTAAGAGGAACAAGATGAACGAGTGGACACAGTTACTAGCAGCATTCCCAGAAGCTGCCATTTGGGCAGAAAATCTGGTGCCAGGTAGTGCACCCAGGCAATTGGCTGGGGGCATTTATAGGACGAGTTTCCTGGAAGAATCACTGCGATTGTCATTCATATCAAGACTCAGGAAGCCTGGGCACCACGTGGACTGTTTTCAATGATTTATGAGGCAAGGCTCCCCGCTGAGATGCTAATGCTCATCAATTATTTGTGCTGTTAACGCAAGCTCACGAATACATGGGCAAGTGGTGCTGTTATAATGACAAGTGAAAAGAATAGGATGTAAAATTATACGCATAGTATGGCTTCAACTCTGTGAATGACTAGGATATACCATATAAAATCGCCATTTCCTAGGTCAACAATGGTTGAATATTGGCAACTTCCGATATTTCATCTTAATACATACACATAGAAAAAGGGCTAGGAAGAAATGCACCAAAATATTAATGGTGGCGGCTGTGTATCAGTATTGCATTTATAAGCAGAGAAACAAAATACAGAAGGTATCTTTTACAAATCAGGGGAATTTCAAGTCTTTGGGCATCTATTTCTTTGTACGTCTTTAGAGGTCCCTAAATCTTGTTTTACGGTAAGTGTGTTTCTTTTATTACCAGGAAAAATGAAACAAACTTGAAAGTTGGCAAGCCAAAGAAAGCGAGGCAAAGAGAGGGAAAATGACACTCAAACTGGGCGAAAACCTGAGAGGTTCCTTTCACCGAGGCCTGTCTGTGCTTGTCCAGCGGTGGCAGATCGCGACAGGCTGTCTGTCCCTGGCCCAGGAGGGAGGGAGAGGAAGTGGTCAAGTCAGGAGCCTGTAGAGACGTGTTAGTCTGACTTGGGACCCCTCATCCCCTCAGCTCGCATTCTTGGAATTCTTGGACCACATAGATCTCACTTTGAGAAACGCAAATTTTTAAGTGTAAAGTTTTAGCCATTAAAAAAGATCTTTCCATTGCAAATCATCACTGCCAAAAGAGGAGTTTTGTCTGGAAAACCGATGAACAAATTGAGCATAAATACAAGAAGAGAGATGAGGTGAATGTTGTTCATTCATTCATTCCTTCATCAAATATTTATTAAACACCTACTGTGTGTCAGGCACTGCTCTGAGTGCCTGGGAGACATCAGTGAACAAAACAACCATTTCTGCTCTTGTGGGCATGCATGCTAACAGGGCAAGCCAGACAATGAACAACACACATTATGAATAAGTGAATGTGGTTGTATGTGAAGAGGCCAGGAGTAAGGGTGATAGGCAGAGGGGTGGAGGTGGGGTGAGTGGGGAGTTGCAATTTGAAATAGGACTGAGAAAGTTAATCACTTAAGCAAGGACCTGAAGGAGATGAGGGAATTATTCATGCAGATATCTGGGGGAAGAACCTTCTGGGCAGAGAGAATAACAGTAGAAATGCCCTTAAGGGAGCACGTCTGCAGTAAGGAGGCTGGTGGGGCAAGGGGCAAGCTGCAAGAGATGAAGCCAAAGAGGTCCCAGGGGCCAGAACCTGAGGCCCCTCCCCTTGTCACCCCCAGGAAGGACTCAGTCTTTCAGTCTGAGCCAGACGGAAGCCAGATGTGCTTGTCAACACACCAAAAGTTAAATGCTGTCCCTTTAAATTGTCCCTTTGAATATGGGACTGAATTCATGTAGCAGCCCTCCATTGTAAGGGAGTCAGCCACAGGATCCAGATTATGCATATATTTTTAATATTATCATCAAAATGGAAAGATAACATTCAACAATTATCTCAGAGGGTTTTCAGACCTTCAAGAATACATGAGCGAACCCTCAGGGATACACAGACCTGAGCTTTAAAAACACTCTTCTTGTGCACCTGCTGTAGATAGGCCAGAGGACCAAAAGGACCATAATAGCCCCATGGACCGCCACATAGATTTGCTGCTGCATGTAAAATGGAAATGTTAGTCTAGGGACTTTGAGATCTGACTCTGAAGTGAAGAGAAATGCAGAGAGTGAAAGTTGGCATCCTGAGCTGTGGCTGATAGTATTTAAGCAATGGCCTTCCTTGAAAGGAGTGGTGTCATCTTACAAAACCCAGGGAGAATGGGTTTGTCAAGACTCCCAACCACACCTTGAAGGTTCAAGTGCCCGAGAACAGAAGGAGAAAGAGAAAAACACCCAGGCAATGTAGAAGAGTCCACACACAGGTCATGGCTTTAAAAAATCGGCAATGATAAAGGAAACACTCAGGGTTTCCTTAACAGACGAGTCAAGGGAAAGGAGTCAGGAACAATACTGAAGGCAGCATTTTAAAAGTTTGATCCAGGAACCATATATCAAGTGCACCTTGGGAGAAGGGGTCCTTGTGAAAAAGCAGACTCCTGGCTTCAGGCCAGACCTTCTGAATCTCTGATTGTGGAACCCAGGGACCTGCATTTTGTAATTAACTATAAGAATCTTATGTACACTGAAGTTTTATAACTTCTGTCCTACAGCCTCCAGTGTGTGCACACCAAGAACATAGTCTGAGTAATAAATGAAAAGGATGGGAAATTTTACTAAGAGATGATCTTGTAGGTATCACTGATGCTTTGATGAATGGGACTAAGGACAAGAGCAGCTTCTTAAAGGAGGTGCATATCTAGAGGGGCAGAAGGGGAGGGAAAGAGATGTGGAGAGACAGCATTCCCTTCAGGCAAATATGGACCCCCTGATAGAGAGCTCTCAGGCTCTCTGCTCTTGACCTTGGATCTCTGACTGCATCCATCTAACCATGCTCTCCTGGGGCCAAGAACAAGCTAACCATGGGACTGGAAGGAGGCAGTAACGGTGGCAGTCATAGTGGTGGTCATGTTTGCTTAGAGGAGTGGACCTTAAAACAAACACATTGAAGTATGTAGAGTACACACAAAACTGAAACAAGGAAGGTCGTTACCTCCCGAAGAGGAATTGGACAAGTGGGGCAAGAGAGGGACGGGTGTTTACTTTTTGCTATAAACATTTGTGTACCTTCTGAATTATCTACTGTGGGACATATAACTTATTTCAAAGTAAACCAGTTCTCTCTGGAAAAAAATAATGATGTGTGCACAATATATTTTAAAAATTGTTTTACATTTTTGACTCCCTCTAAATTTTGCTAACGAAGCACAGAGCATAGGTTGGTTACTTGACAAGTCAAGGCTGTAAGTATGACCAGGGCCTGACAATGTATACCTTGCTCAAAAGAAACAGCCGTAAGTCAAGAACTCTTACTCCTGTTTTGGAAATGCATGTGGCTGAGGAATGGAACAGAAAAGAAGAGCCTTGGATGAGGATGAACAAGAAGTTAAAGTCCTTTCAGTGACCTTAAGATCAAGAGTCAAGCTTTCCTGACACAGCTGGTAACAAAACGGCCAGAGAAAGAAGATGGGGAACTGCAACAACCCAGGCCTCGACTCAGTTGCATTCAGGAAAAGGCGGTCATCTGAAACCTGTCCTAGCTTGGCTGACCATTTCATCCCTGAGACGCTGGAAACCTGATCTGGGCCTGGCAGAAAACTGTGCTCCCACCCCCTGGTGACATTTCAAGAACGGGGGACGCTGTTCAGCCTGCCCCGTGCTCTGGTGACCTTCTAGCGTTGCACGGATGACACATCACAGGATTTCCTCAACTGCGCTCTGGCGTCCTGCTAGGATGTCTTTCTCATTTTTTCCATGGTACACATAGTCACTGCATCGCAGTCCAAACAGACTATCCAGCGATGCCTCTGTAAACATGAGTCACATGTGAAGTTAAAGAAATCTGTGTTTGATTAGAGACAGCAGAGCTCCTAAGACATATCATCTTTGCATACAAGGTATGGGTTGATGAGAGTCGTCTGATTTCCTGCCAAGATGCCTGAATAGTGCTTGGGGATTGACTTCATGTGGCAGCCACCAAAGCCGACACAGACGCCGCTCTTCTTCATCCTAAAACTCCCCTTCCAAGGTGAAGTTCTCCAGCTTCTGTATGAGAAAACATTACTCTGTCTCCATTTTTTCACCTTTGTGAGCTTCTCTCAGTTTGGTCTTTGATGCCACCACCTTGTCCAGCCTTGGTCACCCCAGTCCAAGCCCAAGCACAAACCTTGTTCTTGTTTCCCCTTGAGGAATGAAGGCCACCCATATCAACCTCCTGAAATGACTCATTCTCTCATCTCTGCCTGTTGAAATCCTATCCATCCTTAACAGGTTTGCAGGGCAGAAATAGAGACACAGATGTAGAGAACAAACGTATGGACACCAAGAGGGGAAAGTGGCGGGTGTGTGTGTGTGTGATGAATTGGGAGATTGGGATTGACATATATACACTAATATGTATAAAATGGATAACTAATAAGAACCTGCTGTATAAAAAAATAAATTAAAAAAAAAGAAATCCTATCCATCCTTTAAGATCCATCTTACCAGCTACCTCTTCCTGGATTATCCCAACTGGTTATGAGCTCTCTAACTCCTGTACCCCAGGAGTCATCTCATTTTGACTTGCATTTGGTTATACACGTGCACGTCCCTTTGGAAGGCTCTTGGAAAATCCCCTGAATGGGGCCAGAGATCTTCTGATTATGTGGCCTGTGACTATAATTTCTGAGCAAGGTATGCAAAGGGCTATGAGCCCCTTCTGAAAAATTTCTGGCCTTTTGGCAGTGAGCAAGAAGCGTTACTTTGTATCTAAAGTCCTTCTGGAATTTCTTCCAGAATTTTTTCGTGCAAGCTTGATAATTAATTGACCAACAGAGGGATAGAAAAGAGACACAAATGGTTGTAGATAGGTAGATTAGGGAGCAATGTGATCAGTAGTGTCCCAGATAAGGTATAACTAATTAGTGATTAGATATCACTATGACTCATTGTCTATGTGAAACAACTCAAGGATTTAGGACATCAACCCTGCCTCTTCACACCCGGGAGTCACCTAGTTGTGCTGGCAGAAGGTCTACAGGTCAAGGACCGCTTTGTTGTCTCCCTGGGTTGCTGAGCTTGTTAATTCCATGAGCTCCATCTTTAGACATCAGGACCAGGAATAACAGAGTGAGTAAAATGCAACATAGAAATTACCAGGGAATAAAGTGGGGATGCTAAACCCCACTTAGTGTCTCATGGTTTCAATTTCATTGTGACCTAGAATCATAAACAGTCTCAAACATGGGAAGCTGGCCGATTTTGTCAGCACTTGTGACGATATTTCATCCTCCCACTGTAGGATGGATGCATTGAGGGCAGCCTTCATCTGTCTCTCAATCGTGTTCAGTCTGAGTAACCAGCTTTCTCTGACTGCATAGGCAGACTCAGGGGCCCCTCCTTCTGCATTTAGATTCCTCTAGATTCACACTGAACACATTATATACAATTGAGCAAGTCTGCTACCATCATTTCTTCTTATGCTGGGAGCCTAGAGAGAACCAGGAACCTACCAAGCGTGTGATGTGAGAGAAAACTAGTTGAAATTGGATTGCCTTATTGACATGTTCAAGTCAGCCCAAGTCCCTTGACTTCCCAAGGCCAGTGTATTATTTTCCATTACACTTTGTTCAGTGGCATTTAAAAAAATGGACATAATATTAGTACATCTTTCAAATGCCAGTTCACAGGAGGGAATAATTTCCCAACAGTGTTATCTAGTTTCTTTTCAAGTTCCCTGGGTTGAGGTCAGTCTTTGTAGTTAATATTGGGTTCCTGACCCAAACACAGCCTGTGCCAGTTATGAAGTCAGTTTTCCACGCTTTGGATAAAGAGGTGACCGTGGGAACATGTACTGCTCTGTCTCCAGCTTTGGCGGAGCCACTGAAAACCCAACCCAGCCTGGCTGTCCATGTCCCTGCACGGAAATGGGGACAGACAAGGACTGTCCAGCAGGAGGAAATGGACCCATTCTGCAAAGCCAGCCTTGGCATATGGAGCAAAAGAAAGTATCCTTCCCATTCAGGAGGAAAAAATATCTCTTTAGTTATTTATTAAGCAACACTAACACTGAAGTAATCTTTTCTTTTTAATTTATTTATTTACTTTATTTATTTTTGGCTGTGTTGGGTCTTCGTTGCTGCGTGCAGGCTTTCTCTAGTTGTGAGCAGGGGCTACTCTTCATTGCAGTGCGCGAGCTTCTCATTGCGGTGGCTTCTCTTGTTGCAGAGCACGGGCTGTAGGCGCGCAGGCTTCAGTAGTTGTGGCGTGCAGGCTTAAGTAGTTTTGGCACACGGGCTCAGTAGTTGTGGCTCGCGGGCTCAGTAGTTGTGGCTCGCGGGCTCTAGAGCGCAGGCTCAGTAGTTGTGGCACACGGGCTTAGTTGTTCTGTGGCATGTGGGATCTTCCTGGACCAGGGATCAAACCTGTGTCCCCTGCATTGGCAGGCAGATTTCTAACCACTGTGCCACCAGGGAAGTCTCCTCATGTAGATATTTAAACTGGAGAACACAGGGAAGGAAGTGAGAAGGCACACAAACAGATCCCAAGATCAAGAGACAGCCAGAGAGGGACTTGGCTGCTGGTCCAGTGGTTAGGACTCCTCACTTTCACTGCCGTGGGCCCGGGTTCAATCCCTGGTCAGGGAACTAAGTTCTCGTGAGGTGTGTGGCACGGCCAAAAAAAATAAAATAAAAAATTAAAAAAAAAAAGAGACAACCAGAGAAACCGTGGTCAAGTGTTACACTAATGACCCCCAAAGAAGTGACTTCCTGGTGTCCTATACCTGTGTAGTCCCCTCCCACACTGAGGCTAAGTGAAAGTGACTTGATTTGGCTAATGGGACATCAGCAAACAGGTCACAAGGAGATTTTTTTTTTTTAAGGGAATTCCTTTATTTTTATTTATTTATTTATTTATTTTTATTTTTGGCTGTGTTAGGTCTTCGTTTCTGTGCAAGGGCTTTCTCTAGTTGCGGCAAGCGGGGGCCACTCTTCATCGCAGTGCGCAGGCCTCTTACTATCGCGGCCTCTCTTGTTGCGGAGCACAGGCTCCAGACGCGCAGGCTCAGTAGTTGTGGCTCACGGGCCTAGTTGCTCCGCAGCATGTGGGATCTTCCCAGACCAGGGCTTGAACCCGTGTCCCCTGCATTGGCAGGCAGATTCTCAACCACTGCGCCACCAGAGAAGCCCCACAAGTAGATATTTAATAGGCACTTGCCACTGTGGCTGGCCCTCATGGAACCCTGGACTACCATGCCATTACCATTAAGAAGCCCGGGATAAAGGACTCCATGGAGAGCAGCCCAGTCAGGCCAGATTTGTCTCAGCTGAGCCCAGAGAAGACCAGTAGAAGAACCACTCAGTCAACACCCTGAATCATGAGAAATTAAAAAAAAAAAAAAAAAAGTCATTTTCAGCCACTGAGTCTTGAGAGTGGTTTCTTAACCAGCACGAGATAACTGGGGCTGCCACAACAGGAGCTCCTGCTGCTGAGGCCTCTGCCTTGTGACCTTTCTTTTCCAAACTGCTTTTATCCCTGGCTTGCCCAGGCCCAGCTGGGTGTCTATTCTGGGATTCTTTGAGATGTCCATCTTTCATATTGGCTCCTGTAGTCATACAGCAACCATGCATTATGTTAAGGCCGTTGTCAAGCCCCAGCATTCAAAGAACTGAGTCAAAATGTGAGTGTCTTTAGGGGAGGGATATTGTGGGTCTTTCTCACCATTACACCCCCATGCCTGGAATGGCATCTGTCACATAGTGAGAGATACCCATAAGTAAATGAACATGCAGATCTTGGGAGCTTGTTCGAAATATAAATTTCAGGGTCCCACCTCTGGAGATTCTGATTTGATAGATCTGGGTCAAGTCCAGGAAATTGCATGGTAATTAAGCTACCTGAGTGATGCCAAGACAGGAGGCCTATGGAACACATTTTCACCATTAAGGCCTCAAGTTATTCTTGCAACCAAAAGAGGCCAAATGACCACTTTTCTAGGTGACTGTAAATCAGAGTCACCTGGGGAGTGAACACTCTTGGGTGAATCCAGTGCAACTGGTCCACAGACTGAAGGGCATTTGGAAATCACTGGCCCAACCAACACAGTTCTCCGAAAGTCGTTTGACAACCAAACACACTTTTCTCATTCCTGAGAGCAGACAGGCTTCCTTAGTTAGACATTCTCACGCTAATCTTTAAGGCTTTTTGAAGAAAGGTTTCCATGATTATCGTGAGAAGTAGTTGTTAGGAACTCCTTCTAAATCTAATGGTCTCATATGTCAATGAGATATTGAGAACACCTCCGTCTCAAATACTGTGAGGGCTGGATGAGGTAAGATGCGTTAAGGCGTTTTCAGACTGAAAACAACATGTACATAATTTGTAAGCCTTTGAACATGCATGGCTATGTCATGTAGGGGATTAAAATATTTTATCTACTTTTAGATAATCAATCAGGATTTATTATGAGTTACCTTGTTCTCCTAAGGAAGGGAAAGCCAGACCTTCAGGACCCCTATGTAAAATGTTTCAGGGACAGAAAATCCTGGCTACATTTCTATTTCCTTCTCCTGGGGTTCAAAGCCGTGCACGATCTGAGTCCTGCATCACCTTGGCCTCTCCTTCCCCTGGCCCCTCTCCTCCCCTTCCTCCTGCCCTCAAGTGTCAGCCCTTCTAAAATACCAATGCAGTCCACTGGTTCACCTCTGTCACTAGCCCTGACTCAAGTTATGCTCTATATCTGGAATGTTCTGTATAATTGTCCATCCCCATCCACCTGGACCTTTCGTGAACCTTTGGTGACTATTACTATCTTCCACCCTCTAGTCCGACAGAATCGACCAGCCCGGTTTTTTGTTGTTTTTTTTTTTGCGGTACGCGGGCCTCTCACTGCTGTGGCCTCTCCCGTTGCAGAGCACAGGCTCCGGACGCGCAGGCACAGCGGCCATGGCTCACGGGCCCAGCCGCTCCGCAGCATGTGGGATCTTCCCAGACCGGGGCACGAACCCTTGTCCCCTGCATGGGCAGGCAGACTCTCAACCACTGTGCCACCAGGGAAGCCCCAGCCCCTGTTTTTAATGCCCGCTGAACGTTTATCCAAGCTCCTGTATCCCTTGGTTGGGCTTACCTAAGCCTGGAAGTGTCTGCCCTTCTCCCACCCCGAGGGCAGGGACTTTTCCATATTAATCCCCTTGTCTCCGGCCCTGAGCACAGTGCCTGGCACAGAAGAGGGACTAATAAATATGTGTTGATTTTATGAAAGCCGGGGGCTGTCTTTGGCAGGGTTTCAAGTTCTAGAGAAAGAAAGGCGCTCATGCCTGGCAGAGGTCAAGTGTCTCTCTCTGAATCTGATTTCCTGCTGCTGTCCTTTGCCCTTTTCTCCTCCATACGGAGACTTATGAAAACCAAACAACTCGCCCCAAGCTGCTTTGCCTGATCTTTAGCTCGTGGGGATATCCAGCAGGTTTAGAAGAGTTTGCGTACGTGGGTATCATATGCAAATGTAATACTTGATATAAATGAACAGATTAAGATATTCATGAGAAATCTCTTCTGAAGGCTAGTTGTGCATTTTTGGTGCCTACTAGATACCTCCAGCTAGATATCCCCGAAGCACTTCAAACTCAACACGTCCCAACCTAATAGATCAACTCCATCACACAAACCTGCGCCTTATCTACTGACCATCTGCCCACTGCCTGGGCGCCCAGCCCCAATGCCTCCGTGTCTTGTCATCTTAGAAAATGACATGTTCTCTCCATTCTACCCCCATGATAGTTCTCACATCCTTCCCAGACTCCTCCTTCCACTCCAGGACCTCCTTATCTCTCACCTGAGCTCCTATAAATAGCCTCCCAACTGGTCTCCAGCTTCCTCAGTTTTTTCTCGAAATTTGGCAACAGGTTAATCTTGCTAAAGCACAGATTTGAACAGGTTACTCCTCTGCTTGCAAACTTCTAACGGCTCCCCGGGGCCTGCCCACTGAATAAAGTCCAAACTCCTTAGTTGGCATCCTGTACCATCTTTAACAACCCTGTCTAATCAGACGCCATCTCTTGGGAAGTGAGGATGTGAGCAGGAGGCAGCAAGAGGCATCTTTCATTCAACAATTATTGATTAGCACCAACCATCTGCCATGCACTGTTCTAGGTTCTGGGAATACAGTCAAGTCCTTGATTTTATGGAGCTTATTTGTGAGAAGACAAAAACCAAAGTCATTAATATGTGTTTTCAAGATGACCGCTATCCTGAAAAATGAGTGTGGTAGGTTGTATAGATTGAGATTGCATTGGCCCCCATTCTTCCCTCCTTCCTGCATCCAAACTTTCTGCTACATGACCCAGAAGTTCCTTACACTAGAAGTAGCTGCACTTCTCCCTGCTGAACTTTGGGCTGGGCCATGTGACTTGCTTTGACCAATGGGATGTTTGCAGGTGTGATGCAATCAGAGGCTTGCAGCAGACTTATGTGGTCAAGCTTGTTCCTCTTGAACTTCTGCTTCTGCCATAGAAAGACTAGCCCACGTAGACTGCTGGTCCCAGAAGAAGGAGGAAAATGTGAAGTACAACCAAACTGCAAATAAGCTGTTGTTGTTTTAAGACACTGAGTTTTGGGGGGATGGTCTATTACTGGGGCAAAAGCTGACTGATCAAGGAACTTTAATTCTAACCTCCATGAGATCTACCTGACATCCCTGCCTTGGAGGCACTGTTCCAGAGGGACTGGGCTGCTGCTAGGGGGGTTCTCATACTTCCTTACTTCCACGCAAGAAACCCTTCTATGCAGGCAGTATCTTAATCTAGCTCTTTCATCAGTATCTATGAAACCTGAGTATGTCTTTTCCTTGTAACCTGAAAAAGCCTAGGACAATGTCTCCCCTACTATCATGAGGTCCTCGAGGGGAGAGATTGTTCTTGATTGCTCTGCTGGCACAGAGCCTGGTGTAGTGAATGGTACACTCCACTAGTTGTGGAAACTCCTGTCAAAATTAGTGGATTTAATGAAGCAGTCTTCCCTAGGTCTTCTCTTGGAAGATCTTTTTCTGTGCAAGAGACTATTATCCATTCAGTTTATCTATCTCCCCATCCACCCACTCATGGGGGCTGGAAAGCACTCTGTCAGGCACTGGGATATAAAGGCAAATTAGACATGACTGATCCTTGTCCTTATAGAGATCACAGACTCATAAAAGAGACAGATAGACTATTCCCAGCGGGGTGAGATAAAATCTATCAGAAATGAGAGCAAGATACTGAGGGAGTATAGTCTGGTGAGTCAGAGAAGACTTCAGGGATAAGATGACACTTCAGATGACTTTGATAAGCAAGGAGGAACTGACCAGGTATAGAAGGGGGAGAACATTCTGGGGAGAAGGTGCGACGGTACATGAACTTAAAGTCTATGATGAGGGTATGAGGGTGTGTGGGGCGGGGAGGGGGTGGGAAGTGGTGGGAAAGGAGGTAGAAACTGAGGCCTGGCCAGATGCCAGAGCCTTGTGTGCTACGGTCAGGAGTCTGGACTAGGTGCCGAGGGCACTGGGGAGCACTGAAGATTTTGAGCAGGGATGTGACATGTTTGGATTTTGCATATTTAAAAGACCCCCCCTGGCAACAATGCCTTGGGAAGGGACAAGGAAGCTTGTTAGGTCATTGCAGTGATAAAGGGGGGAGATGTAGATGACCTGCAATGCTGGCAGAAACCTAGAGAAGGGGAGGGGTGGGAGGGTTAGGAGGCTGAATGGATGGACCTGGTGACTGGGGGCATGGGTCGGGGGGAAGGAGGTGTTGCAAATGACTCCCAGGTTTCTGCTTAAACAGCAGTACGGTTGATGGCACACCACTCACAGAGGCTGAGAGCCTTGGGGTGGGGTGTGAGGATAGAAGATGAGTCCCTTTTGACCATGTGGATAAGGGGCCACTGTGGGGCTACCAAGTGTACGTTTCCCCAAACTCAGGAGAGAGGTGTATTTGGGTGTCCTGCGTGTGATGGTGGTTGGAACTATGGGTTTGTTTGCTATGTGGCCTGGTGCTTGAGCTGGTGCTTGCAGAAGCACTGAGGAGTCATCCCCACAGGGTAGGCAGGTTTTGGAAGCCCCCAAAGAATCCCTACATGGCATGTAAGACATTATCCTAGGGTGTTCAGGTGGGAAGCATCCTGGTTTACCTTTATGTTGCCCGAACCCTCCACAGGGCCCAGACATTAGCACATGCTCAGGAATGCTGGATGAATGAATGAATGAATGAGGTTCCCCTGGTCCTTTGGAAGTCATAGATGGAGAACCAACATCATTAGGCCCCATACCTGGGGTGATTCTGTAGGTTCAAGTTCTGAATTAACCAAGTTCAGCTTTCCCATAATTCCATACTTTCCAGAGGTCCTTAGGTGATTTCTAGAATCAATTTGGGAACTTCCTAAGAATGCAGATTCCCAGGCCCTGTGGCTAGCTATTTTATTTAGTAGGTCTGGGCAGGAGCCTAAGCATCTGCTCTTGAAACAAGCTCCTGAAGTCATTCTGATGTTGATGCAATGTGGACAATATTTTGGGAAAAATCACTCGTGCTGCATATTCCCCATTTCCCCATCCGGGTCTGCTCGGTACTTTCATTCACTCTGCTGTGTACCCAGGGAGGCTGCCTTCTGGGGCTTGTGCCACCCGTACTCCTTTGGTCTTTGGCTTCCATTTGCTTTCAGCCAGTGGGGGGCAACAGCAGGGGATGGGTGGGAGGATGGAGGGTAGGCATTGATTCCCCCTCTACCCCAAGCTGCGGTTCGGCACCGGCTGCATCCTCAGCTCTTGCTGAGTAGCCCCTCTCGGCCAGCTGCAGCTCTCGCCAAGTTCGGCTCCAGCTCCCTTCCTTCACCCCTTCAGGCCTAGGGGTAGTACTTCCCCCAGCACCTAGTCTCTGGCTGCTTCGCCATCTTGATTTCCTTTAACCTCACCCAGACCTCGAAGTATTTTGTTCATTCCATGCTCTTCAGTTACCTCTCTGAGTGTGCCTTCTGCTTCCTGCCAAGACAGGAGAACAAAAACACTGATTGGAAAAAGGCAGGAATTCTGGGCCCAGTTCAGTTCAGTTCAGTTCAATTCAGCAAACATTTACTGAGCGAGGTCCTGTGAGTCCAGCTCTATATCAGGAGCTGAGGATGCAGAAATGACTCAGACACAGTGCCTGCCTGCAGAGAGCTCACTGCTTAATGGGAGGTAGAGCCCCAGAATACAGGGTGATGTTGGTGTAACTTGGGGTCACACTGGAAGTGCAGGGGGGACCACTATGCCAGGAGTGGCAGACAACAGAGTCTTCCCAGAGGAGGTGACAACGTGGAATTTGGGTGGGCAGGGAAAGGATAAGAAAGAACAATTCAGGCAGAGATAGAATCACGAAGATGTGAATGGCAATGTCTGGGGTGGCTGCCTGGAGGAGGAATAGAGGCTGGGATCCTCATGCCCACTTTGCTGGAAGGCAGAGGGATGCCTCAGTCTTGAGATGTGGGCTGCTCCCCTGGCACGGGGGTTAGTCAGGGTGCCCCCGGCACTCCAGGTGGTTTGTGTGGGCTCGGGGGGCCTCCCACCCTTTCCCAACTGCCATGGTTTGGGCTCCTTTCCTTTTAAAGCAGGTTTAATTCACCAACCTATCAAAGCTCCCTTGCTTCCCTCAGAGGGGTATTTGGGGAAAAAAGAGGGAGACAGGGTGGAGTATTGGGCCTGGGGTCCATGAGGTTAAGACAAAAGAAAAGCTCTGGCTGGATGTACAACAGACCACCCTGATTTCACAAACTATCTCCATTGACTTCAAAGGAAGATGAGTCTGGCAAACTCCTATTTATTCGTCAAAAGCCGAATGAGGGCTTCCCTGGTGCCACAGTGGTTGAGAGTCCGCCTGCCGATGCAGGGGACACGGGTTCATGCCCCGGTCTGGGAAGATCCCACATGCCGCAGAGCGGCTAGGCCCATGAGCCATGGCCGCTGAGCCTGCGCGTCTGGAGCCTGTGCTCCGCAATGGGAGAGGCCACAACAGTGAGAGGCCCGCGTACCGCCAAAAAAAAAAAAAAAAAGCCGAATGAGATTTCACCTCCTCCAGGAAGACTTCCTGGAACCCCCTAACTAGCGCTCCTTCTCTTGTATTCATCATAGTCTCTGGAAATTTGTATGATCACCAGCGTATCTAGCCCACTTGACTACTAGATCCTCAAGTATAATACATGGGGCCTAGGGCATAGTAGAGCATCAGAAAATATTTGTTGAATTGACTTAAAAGGAATTCTTGCTGCACTAGGGGAAGTAATAATAATAGTGATATTATCAGCCCTTTGAGGAATGAGGAAACTAGCCCAGGGCAGTGAAGGAACTTGCTCATGATCACAAAGCCCATAAACAGGGCAGAATGGGGACTCGAAACCAAACAAGTCTGTTGATTCCAAGGGCTGGAGGATACACCGCTGGGCTCCTCACCCACACAGGCACAGCAGGAGTGGCTGCCCAGTGCTGCCCAGCCAGGAGATTGAGACTAAGAACCCTCATTGATGGAGCAACTACTCCTCTCCAGGAATTGTTCAGAGCACTTCATTTGCATCCACTCACTTAACCCTGACAACAGCTTTGTGTGGTACGTGTGTGGTCATGGCCCGATTTGACAGATTAGGATCCAGAGACTGGATGTGGTTAAGACATGTATCCAGGGTCATGCCAAGAATGAGGCAGAGCTTACAGTGAAACCCAGACTTATTCCAGAGCCCATGCGTGCTCTGAACCATCATACTTCTCCAGGGAACACGACACCAGATTCAGGTTCAGGAAGAAAGAGAAAACATTTATATGTATTATATTTGTAAGAGAGTGATAAACTGAAATATGCCTCTACATCATGGCAAAAAAAAAAAAAGAAAAAGAATAATGTTTCTAGAAGCATCCTTAAATTATACAAAATTATACACATTGTGAGTTTTGGAAAATTTAGAGCATCACAGAGTAAATTGCATGGGCCTGGTGGAATGGGCTTGTTCTGCTACTGAGCAGCTGTGTTGTCCTGGGCACATCTCTTCCCCTCTCTGGGCTTCATCTGTTTCCACATCTTCTTCCAGAGGCTTCATGAAGGTGTTTCCTTTTGGATTGCAAAAGCCATGGCAGTTTGTATCAAGCATAGTCTTTTAGCGCCCTCTACTGTCCAGTTACAGCACTGTCAGTGGTGTGGGTTAGAGGGGAAGGAGAATCCGCCTATGCTTGAAACAAATGGTGAGCAGTGAAGGACAGCTACAGGGGAAGTCCATGACGTAAAGCAAAAGCCAGTCCTGTTCCAACCCCTCAAAGACTTAGAAGTCCTGTTGATCCTGCCCGCACAATTTCAATTGTTTCCGACCTGCGTTTTCCTGAGTGCACATTCACATGCAGTCTGTACACCCACACATAGTACCACCTCTATTTTCATAGCATCACATTGTATGGTAAGTGCCTGTTGACACATCTGTCTTTTTAAGCATGGGGCCTGTGGTTACTCACCTTTATTTTCTCTTTCTGCCTCATGGGATAGTGTATGACACACAGGCCCTCAACTCGAGTTTACTGCATGGATGAACGGAGAGAGGAAGGAATGAATCAAGGAAAGAGAGAGCCCTCTGGGAAGAGGATGAGGTGAAAGGAGCAGGGAGCATGGGAAGTTCTGAGTTAGGAACTAGTGTGCCTCAGGTTCAACAAGGTTCCCTGCTGACCTCATGTTGCACTGGCATCTTTTCAAAGTCGGAGTGTGGAAGGGGTTTCATGAAGGGGACAAATGGAGGGCTTTTGGGGTATTGCTGGGGTGCTGGATACATGGTGTGCTCATCTTGGGAAAATATTTCAGCTATACACTTGTGTTCACTTAAAATTTTCGCATCTTTCTGAATGTATGTTGTACTTTGATGAAAAGCTTAGGTAAATCTAATTTGAGAGAGGGGTGGATATGTCTGCTTATGCCTTGTTCCAGAGGTAGAGGCAGGCTGCTGAGTTTCTTTCAAAGAGCTCACTCCATGTTCTGTCTTAGCGTCTGATGGCCCAGCTCTAGGGAAACCCATGTGACCAGACCCATTGGACTTTACCAGTGTTTGACGCTCTTGCCCACTCCCTCTTTCTTGAGATATCTCCATCCCTTGGCTTCCAGGACTCAATGTTTTGGCTCTGTGTTTGGCTACAGCTCCGTCTCCTTTGTGGGCCTCTCTTCCAAGAACATTCCTTGAAGTTCCCAAGGGTTCTGTGCTAGGCCTGCCCCGTTTCTAACTGCAGATTCTCCCTGGATGATTTCATCCCCTCTCATGGCCAACCCTGTGTCGATGACTCACAAATACATATCTCGAGCCCATCTCTCTCTCCTGAGCTGTGGACCACTTATCCAATTGTTTCTTTGACATCTTTGCTCAGACATCTCACTGGTAACTCCACGCACCATGGATGGTGTCCATTTCTCTCTGCACCCCTATCCAAAACCATGTTCCTCCTTATGTGTTCCTTATTTCAGTGAATGGCTCCACTGTTTATCTGGGGGTTGGGCTTAATTCCCTGCGGAACACTATATTATTGTTCAGCAAATCCTCACTCTCCCTTTCTTTCCATCTTGAGGCAGAGTATACTTCCATACTTCATTGACTTTGGGCTTGTCCGTGGGTCTTGCTTTGAATAAAGGGATGACCACGTGGCTGTTCCTAATAGAGGTTCTAGTGGCACTGTGCTGGGAGCCGCCTGTGTTGCTCTTCCGTTGGTGCTTCTGCCACCTGTCACGAGGAGAGCAGGCCACAGATAGCTGCTGTTCCTTCAGCCTGGGGTGCTTGAATGGCAGACATGTGGGGCAGACCTGAGCGACCTGGAGCCTAGAGCTGAGCCCAACTGAGGTTGAGTTCAGTGACCCACAGACCCATGTGCAAGAAATAAATGTTTGTTACTGTAAGCCACTAAGATTTCTATACTTTTCCAACTACTCACTCCCCACATTCGACCAAGACCTGTCAATTCTACCTCCTACCTTTGTCTTGATGCATCCAGTGCCACCATTTCCCACTGCTGCACCCTACTCCAGGCTCTTCTCATCTCTTGCCTGGACGCTTGCAAGTCTTTTTGCTGGTTTCCTCACATTCGATCTTGTCCCCATTAGTCCCATCTCCACACCGTAGCAAAAGTGATCTTGCGGGGCTTCCCTGGTGGTGCAGTGGTTGAGAGTCCGCCTGCCGATGCAGGGGACATGGGTTCGTGCCCCAGTCCGGGAGGATCCCACATGCCGTGGAGCGGCTGGGCCCATGAGCCATTGCCACTGAGCCTGCACAGCCAGAGCCTGTGCTCCACAACGGGAGAGGCCATAACAGTGAGAGGCCCGCGTACCACAAAAAACAAAAACAAAAACAAAGTGATCTTGCTAAAATTCAGGTCAGTTGTACCCCTTCTTTAGGCATTTCAAGGGCTTGCCATCACATTTAGGAAACTGTCCACGTCCATGGCACTCAAGGCCCTTGACCCTCTGGACACTGCCATCTCCCCTGCCCCTCACTCACCCCTTCTCCTCCATGCTCTGCCTACTCGCACCTCTTCCAGCTTCATGAGAGCCCCCTGCTCTTTCGTGCCCTGGGCCTTGGCCATGCCTTCCCCTCTGCCTGGACCACAGTCCATTTCCCTTGCCCAACTGCACGTGGATCACACTTCTCATCCTTTATGGGTCAGCTTAGGAATGATTTCCTTTGGGGAGTCTCCTCCGATTCCCACCGGTCTAGATGAAATCCAATTGCTATTTGCTCCCATGGCACCCTGAGCTTTTCCTACCCAAACACATATCAAGCTATTTACTCACTTTAATTTGCTTGTCTTTTCCACTGGACTTGAGCTCCCGCAAACTCAGGGACTGTATCAAAATTGTTCATCCTTACATTCCTAGTGTTTAAAAAGTTGCCTATGCTCATTCTTTCAGTTCAAATATTGTTTGTTGAAGAAATATTATGGGAAAATAATATGAATGGGCTAAAGAAGTCCAAGATGGAAACAAAAACCACAGAAGGGACTCAGAGAATGTGTAGTCTCATCCTTTCATTGTACAGATGGGGAAATTGAGGCTCAGAGAGGGCTTGACTAGACCAAGGACATGGAGGCTGTTAGAGGCAGAGCTGGAATTGGAAGGTTCTGATGGGACTGCCTGTGCTTTATTTGTTGTCTGATCTGAGGAATTTAAATGCTTAATTTAGGTTCTTAGGACCTGCAATATTAGCATCACCTGGGAGTTTTTTAGATCAGGCCCTGCTCTAGACATACTGAATCAGAATCTTCATTTTAACAAGATCTCCAGGGGCTTTGTAGATACAATAAAGTCTGAGAAACACTCATTTCAGTGACCAGGGGGACAGCTAATGTGGCTTAAAGGTCATTCCAATTCATGCAGGAAAGCCAGCTGGTACAGTGGGAAAGAAAACCCAGCCAAAATGTGGTGGCATTCAGTGCATGCTGTAAATCAAAGGCCAAACGTGTGGGCCCCTCACCTTCCAAAGTTCCAGATAGTTTGGGAGTCCAAGACCTGGACCGATGAGGGAATAATGGTTCAACTTTGGGTGAGGTGAATGAAGGGGGCTTGCATAAAGGGAAACTCCCAGAAGCCCAGCTGACCAGCAAACCTGATGCTGCAAATTTCCAACTTTTGAACCTGTAAAATCTAAAAAGAAGTTTAATAAATATTTATTTATTTACACAAATAATTCTCCCCATGCTGCTTGAGGTGGGGGTGAATGTGGTATACTCCTACCCTGCTAGTGACATTGTCAACTGGTGCAGGCTGTTTTGTAAACACTACAGCAATATGTAGCAACAACTACAACATTTTTTATCTCCTTGGACCAAGTAATGCCATTCACAAGAAATAATCCAAAGGAGATAATTCAACAGAAGTGAAAATCTATATGCATGAAGATGTTTGCTACAGATAACAGTGGAAAATACTAAATAAAAAAGGGAATGATTGAGCAAATTAGAATATGGTATCTTCACGACCATTTAAATTTAATTATAAAATAGCTACTATGTCTTACTTCATCTGCTTGGGGTAGAGTGGTGGTTAATAGCCTGGTCTCTGGGTGTTTGATTCTGGCTCCACCATTTACTGTGTGATCTTGGACAAGTTTACTTAACCACTCTATGCCTCAGTTTCCTCATCTGTAAAATGGGGATAATAACAATACCTACTTCATAGAATTGTTGTAAGGATGGAATGATTTAATTTAATTAATTAAAGTGCCTGGAATAGTGCCTCTATAAATTTGTGTTACTATTTTTTTAAGAGTCAAATTAAATGGCCTGATACTCTCACTCCACCTGACTCAGGAATGCTTTTCCTGCATCCTCAGGGCCTGACCTGTGATAAGTCCAAGACCCCCGGGGATGTTCCCTCAGTCCTCCTTGGAATCAGCCTGGTTTTCCAGCCTCGTGGAGAGAAAACAAGAGAATTTGCTCAGTTGGCCTGTACATTGTATTCTTTGTGGCTCATGTTGCTGTTATGGCGTTGCTATTGAAACAGGTGATTCAGGGGCCATCTTGAATTTTTCCTCCCTCAGCATTATGCCGGATTGTGGTAACTCCACCCCGTACAGGTCTTTAGTACACACAGACACACACACACACACGTGCACACACACACAACCACCTTCTGTAAGCCACTCCCCCAGCGCACCTGAGTCCTGGTTGCTGAGGCTGAACAAGGTCCCTTTCTTCTTCTCCCAACCCCTTGGTCTGTTTACATTTAGTGCCCTAGAATGGCTTACTTTTCAGTAGATGATCCTACTTGTTCCGATGATAGTAATAGCTACCATTAATTGAAAGCCAGAAGTGTGCCTGCCAGGTGTTCTGCTGTATTTTTACAAACGTCAGTCCTTAGAATGAAACTATGAGCCAGGTACCTAAGAGGTAAGTACCATTATTTCTATCTTACTGGTAGAGCCTCTGAAGTTCAAGCATGTTATGGGGTTTGCTGGAGATCCACGGTTTGCAAGTGAAAAATCCGAGATTTTAACCCAGATTTGTCTAACTCCAAAGCCCACACTCAGAACCACTACCCTAAACTGCCTCCCTACATAGGGACATAAGCAAGAAGTTTATGATAAATGGTAACTAAAAACGTAAAAGGAAAATTGCATCACTACAATGCACAGAGTTGTGCAAAAATATGTCTGCCTGTAGACAAAGCATTGAGAATATTTGCTGTGCAAGGGCCATAGGATTAGGTATGATTTTTTCATTTTAAGTAACTTCCTTTAGTGGCAGTTGCTGTATAGCTTTTACAATTTGAAAAAAGCTACCCTCCATCTGCAAAAATGACTGCCTTTAGGCCAATAGTTCTCAGCTTTGATTGATCATGAGAATCACCTGGAGGGGCTTTTAAAAGCGACCCAATGCCTGGGCTCCACCATAGATGAATAAATCAGAATCTCTGGGGGTTGAGTCCAGGCAGTGGTATTTTAAGAGAGTCCTCCCATTGATTTTGTGTGCAAGTAAGATTGAGGAACAGCTTCAGGGAGAAGCTTCACCTTCCACTTTCCTTCCAGAGAATCTAGCTGCCCCATATTCTGTGACCCCACGCTAATTAACTCAAGCTTTTCCCTCTTTGCCCAGGAAAAAGCTAGCAATATGACTTTCCCCCCCAATCCTTTTAGTCGATGGGCACTGAGAAGAATCTTTGGGTGGTGGAAATATTCTGTATCTTGATTGTGGTGGTGGTTAGATGACTGTATACATTTGCCAAAACTCACTAAACTAGACTTAAAATTGGTGAATTTTATTATGTGTAAATTATACTTCATTAAGCCGGTGTTTAAAAAGGTATGACTCTTGGAAAGGAAGAAATAAATCATTATTCACAGAAATCAATATTCATATAGTGATTGATTAATTCTCCTTCCTTGTGAATTAATTCTCTTTCTTTACATTGGTGCTCTGCTTCTCTAGTCCTGGCTTTCCTCAAATATTTCGCAATTCTTGGCTGCCTTCTCTTCTATGACTTTAGAAACGTCTAGTAAGCTTATGAAGGTTGTAGATATGGTCCGAGTCCCTGCCTCCCATCATTGTAGGGGAGATAGGCTGACTGCTGGTGCTTGTCATCTAGTATGGAGGTTCCTTCTCCTCCATCCCTTGAGTTTTTTAGGAAGCTGGGGCCTCAGAATCACACTCAGTGCTTCCACCTGGGAAAGATGCTGCCATCTGTTTCTTGTTATAGGTGAAGGAGGGGGAAGGGCTATCAGGTCTAGCTGCTTCTCAAAGTGGTTCTCAATTATGGTCTTTGAACCAGCAGCCTCAGCATCACCTGGGAATGTATTAGAAATGGGAATTCTCAGGCCCTGTCTCAGATCAACTGAATCAGAAACTCTGGGGTAGGTTTCAATCTATACTTCAACCTGCCTTCCTGGTGGTTCTCAAGGTTGAGAACCACTGTCTTGCCAAGTACCCCAGTTAATTTCCTGGACAATCACTCTCTTCCCTGATCCCTTTTCACAGCAGGCACTCTTGCAAGTATTTCAAGCTGAGGTTTCTTCCTTCCTGTTCCACCTTCAGTCCAATTCCAATTGCTTTCTATCATTCAGAAGTTCCCCACATTTTCTGGTGGATTGGTAGCACCTATTCTTGCTTTCTAGTGTTCCAATGGATTTTTTTTTTTTTTCCTTTTGCGGCACACGGGCCTCTCACTGTTGTGGCCTCTCCCATTGCGGAGCACAGGCTCCGGACGCGCAGGCCCAGCGGCCCTGGCCCACGGGCCCAGCCACTCCGCGGCACGCGGGATCCTCCCGGACTGGGGCACGAACGCGCACCCCCCGCATTGGCAGGCAGACTCCCAACCACTGCACCACCAGGGAAGCCCTCCAATGGATTTTTATTTTTATTTTTAATTGTGGTAAAAAGCATATAACCTAAAATTTACCATCTTAACTGTTTTTAAGTGTATAGTTTGGTAGTGTTAAGTGCATAGTTTGGTAGTGTTAAGTGCATTCCAATTGTTGTGCAATCCTCATCACTATCTATCTCAAGAACTCTTTTCATCTTGCAGAACTGAAACTCTGTACCCATTAAACAACTCCCCATCGAATGGATTTTTAAAAAGCATGTTTTTTTTCTGTCATTAAATGGAATTTTGGGTGTATATTGAGGTCATTGCATGTGCTCCATATACCATCTTTCTAAAAAAATTGTGGTTAAATATATAAGACAAAATTTACCATCTCATCCATTTTTAGGTCTACAGTTCAGTGTTATTAAGTACATTCATATTGTTCTGCAAGATCACCACTATCCATCTCCAGAACTTTTTCATCTTCCCAAACTGAACTCTGTGCCCATTAAACACCAACTCCCCTTCCTCCCCTGCCAGCCCCTTGTAACCACTGTCTACTTTCTGTCTCTATAATTTTTTTTTTTTTTTTTTTTTTGTGGTACGCGGGCCTCTCACTGTTGTGGCCTCTCCCGTTGCGGAGCACAGGCTCCGGACGCGCAGGCTTAGCGGCCATGGCTCACGGGCCCAGCTGCTCCGCGGCATGTGGGATCCTCCCGGACTGGGGCACGAACCCACATCCCCTGCATTGGTAGGCGGACTCTCAACCACTGCGCCACCAGGGAAGCCCTGTCTCTATAAATTTGACTATTCTAAGTACCTCATATGAGTGGAATTATGTAGTATTTGTGCCTTTGTGACTGGCTTACTTCACTTAGAATAATGTCAAGTTTCAACCATGTTGTGGCATGTGTCAGAATTTCCTTCCTTTTTAAGGCTGAATAACGTTCTATTGTATGTATTCACCACGTTTTGTTTATCCATTCATCGGTCAAGGTACACTTGAGTTGATTCCACTTTTTGCCTATTGTAATAATCCTGCTATGAGCATGGGTGTACAAATATCTCTTCATGTCCCTGCTTTCACTTTTTTGGAGCATATAGCCAAAAGTGGAATTGCTGGTGCATATGGTAATTCTAATTTTAATTTCTGGAGGAATTGCCATGCTGTTTTCCCTAGCATCTGCTCTATTTTATATTCCAACCAACAGTGCACAAGGGTTCCAATTTCTCCACGTCCTTGCCAACACTTGTTATTTTCTTTTTTTTTATCATAAATGGGTGTTGAATTTTGTCAGAAGCTTTTCCTGCATCTATTGAGATTATCATATGTTTTTATCCTTCAGTTTGTTAATATGGTTTATCACACTGATTTGCGTATATTGAAGAATCCTTGCATTCCTGGGATAAACCCCACTTGATCATGGTGTATGATCCTTTTAATGTGCTTTTGGATTGTTTGCTAGTATTTTGTTGAGGATTTTTGCATCTGTGTTCATCAGAGATATTGGCCCATAGGTTTCTTTTTTTGTGACATCTTTGTCTGGTTTTGGTATCAGAATGAGTTTGGGAGTGTTCCTCCCTCTGCTATATTTTGGAAGAGTTTGAGAAGGATAGGTGTTAGCTCTTCTCTAAATGTTTGATAGAATTCGCCTGTGAAGCCATCTGGTCCTGGGCTTTTGTTTGTTGGAAGATTTTTAATCACAGTTTCAATTTCAGTGCTTGTGATTGGTCTGTTTATATTTTCTATTTCTTCCTGGTTCAGTGTCAGAAGGTTGTGCTTTTCTAAGAATCTGTCCATTTCTTCCAGGTTGTCCATTTTATTGGCATATAATTGCTTGTAGTAATCTCTCATGATCCTTTGTATTTCTGCAGTGTCAGTTGTTACTTCTTTTTCATTTCTAATTCTGTTGATTTGAGTCTTCTCCCTTTTTTTCTTGATAAGTCTGGCTAATGGTTTATCAATTTTGTTTATCTTCTCAAAGAACCAGCTTTTAGTTTTATTGATCTTTGCTACTGTTTCCTTCATTTCTTTTTCATCTATTTCTGATCTAATCTTTATGATTTCTTTCCTTCTGCTAACTTTGGGGGGTTTTTGTTGCTGTTCTTCCTTCTGTAATTGCTTTAGGTGTAAGGTTAGGTTGTTTATATTAGATTTTTCTTGTTTCTTGAGGTAGGATTGTATTGCTATAAACTTCCCTCTTAGAACTGCTTTTGCTGCATCCCATAGGTTTTGGGTCATCGTGTCTCCATTGTCATTTGTTTCTGGGTAATTTTTGATTTCCTCTTTAATTTCTTCAGTGATCACTTCGTTATTAAGTAGTGTATTGTTTAGCCTCCATGTGTTTGTATTTTTTACAGACCTTTTCCTGTAATTGATATCTAGTCTCATAGCGGCGTTGTGGTCAGAAAAGATACTTGATGCGATTTCAATCTTCTTAAATTTACCAAGGCTTGACTTATGACCCAAGATATGGTCTATCCTGAAGAATGTTCATGAGCACTTGAGAAGAAAGTATATTCTGTTGTTTTTGGATGGAATGTCCCGTAAATATCAATTAAGTCCATCTTGTTTAATGTGTCATTTAAGCTTGTGTTTCCTTATTTATTTTCATTTTGGATGATCTGGCCATTGGTGAAAGAGGGGTGTTAAAGTCCCCTACTATTATTGTGTTACTGTCAATTTCCCCTTTTACGGCTGTTAGCATTTGCCTTATGTGTTGAGGTGCTCCTATGTTGGGTGCATAAATATTTACAATTGTTATATCTTCTTCTTGGATTGATCCCTTGATCATTATGTAGTGTCCTTCTTTGTTTCTTGTAATAGTCTTTATTTTAAAGTCTATTTTGTCTGATATGAGAAGTGCTACTCCAGCTTTCTTCTGATTTCCATTTGCATGGAACATCTTTTTTCATCCCCTCACTTTCAGTCTGTATGTGTCCCTAGGTCTGAAGTGGGTCTCTTGTAGACAGCATATGTATGGGTCCTGTTTTTGTATCCATTCAGCCAGTCTATGTCTTTTGGTTGGAGCATTTAATCCATTTACATTTAAGGTAATTATCAATATGTATGTTCCTATTACCATTTTCTTAATTGTTTTGGGTTTGTTATTGTGGGTCTTTTCCTTCTCTAGTGTTTCCTGCCTAGAGAAGTTTCTTTAGCATTTATTGTAAAGCTTGTTTGGTGGTGCTGAATTCTCTTAGCTTTTGCTTGTCTGAAAAGCTTTTGATTTCTCCATCAAATCTGAATGAAATCCTTGCTGGGTAGAGTAACCTTGGTTGTAGATTTTTCTCTTTCATCACTTTAAGTACATCCTGCCACTCCCTTCTGGCCTGCAGAGTTTCTGCTGAAAAATCAGCTGATAACCTTATGGGGATTCCTTTGTATGTTATTTTTTATTTTTCCCTTGCTGCTTTTAATATTTTTTTCTTTGAATTTAATTTTTGTTAGTTTGATTAATATGTGTCTTGGTGTGTTTCTCCTAGGGTTTATCTTGTATGGGACTGTCTGTTGTTCCTGGACTTGGGTGACTCTTTCCTTTCCCATGTTAAGGAAGTTTTCCACTATAATCTCTTCAAATATTTTCTCAGACCCTTTCTTTTTTTCTTCTTCTTCTAGGACCCCTATAATTTGAATGTTGGTGCATTTAATGTTGTCCTAGAGGTCTCTGAGACTGTCCTCAATTCTTTTCATTCTTTTTTCTTTATTCTGCTCCCTGGCAGTTATTTCCACCATTTTATCTTCCAGCTCACTTATCCGTTCTTCTGCCTCACTCATTCTGTTATTGCTTCCTTCTAGAGTATTTTTCATTTCAGTGATTGTGTTGTTCATCACTGCTTGTTTGCTCTTTAGTTCTTCTAGGTCCTTGTTAAATATTTCTTGTATTTTCTCCATTCTGTTTCCAAGATTTTGGATCATCTTTACTCTCATTACTCTGAATTCTTTTTCAGGTAGGTTGCCTATTTCATCTTCATTTATTTGGTCTTGTAGGTTTTTACCTTGCTCCTTCATCTGTAACAAATTTTTTTGTTGTTTCAATTTGGTTTTTGATGGGTGGTGCTGTATTCCTGACTTACTGGTTGTTTGGCCTGAGATGTCCAGCACTGGAGTTTTCAGGCAGTTGGATAGAGCTGGGTCTTGGTGCTGAGATGAGGACCTCTGGGAGGCCTCACTCCGATTGATATTCCCTGGGGTCTGAGGTTCTCTTTTAGTTCAGTGGTTTGGACTCGGACCTCCCACCACAGAGCTCGGGCCCAACCTCCAGCCTGGGAACCAAGATCCTGCAAGCTTTGTAGTGCAGTAAAAAAAAAAAAAAAAAAGAAGAAAGAAAGTAAAAAGAGCAGTACAATATCAAAGAATATAAAACAAAATAAAATTAGAAAGCTAAAAAATATATTAGGAAAAATAAAGCTATAACTGAAACAACTGCAACAAGGTAAAATAAAACCACAGCAGAAAAAAGAAAAAAAAAGTGGGGGGGGGGGGCTGGGGAACAAGCCAGAAGGAGAGATCACTAATAAAGTATAAGGAATAAAATAAAATTAGAAAAATAGAAGATTTATTAGGAAAAATAAAAATATAAAAGAATCAACAGCAATGAGTCAACAAGGTAAAACAGAACCCCAATCTAAAAGAGGAAAAATGAAAAGAGAAAAAAAAAGGCTTAGCTCTTGGGGCGGAGTTTAGGTGGGGGGTGGAACTCAGGCAGGGGTGGGGTTTTGGGTGGGGCGGGACCTAGGGGGTAGGGGGAGTGACATTTGAGTGTGGGGCGGGGCCTAGGCCAGGCTACATTTAAGCATGGGGCGGGGCCTGTGCTGAGGACCTGGTCTGGGAAGGGGTGAGGCAGCATGTGGAATGGAGGGCCTCTGGAGTGTGGAGTGCCGGAGTTTGGAGGTAGGGCCCTGAGTGGGGTTTAGGCCAAGCATGGTTGGAGGGGGTCTCAGAGGGGGTCTCCGAGTCTAGAGGTGGGGCCCTGGATGGGGGTGTAGGGGCAGGGCTTGGGCTCTGAACAGCAGGAGGGAGGCTCCGAGGGCAGAGGATTAGACCGGGGAGCCCAACAGGCTCCCTGGTACCTAAGTGGACAGGGAAAGCACCGGCCCTGTTCCCTTCTGTTCCTTTGTGCCCCTCCCCCACTGTCTCCCCCAGGGTCTCCCCTATCCCTGCTGGACCCCTAACTGTGGGTGGGCCCCACTGGGGGTAGGAATTCCTTCCCTCCCCCAACTGCCCCTGTGGAAGTGGAGGTGGGTGCCAGTCCCGTCCCGCCTCCACTTCTCCTCCCCCATCACTCCCCCCAAGTCCCACGTCCTACCCGGTCCCTGGGGGTTCCTTCCATCCCTTTAGGTGTCCATGGTCCCCCATTGGTGCCTGGTAGGTGCCCCAGTTGTGAGGAGACGCGAATTCCATGTCCTCCTAGTACGCCATTTTGACTCCGCCCCCCCCTTTTTTTTTTATGATAGCCATCCTAATGGATGTGAAGTGGTATCCCATTGTGGTTTTGATTTTATTTTTTTTTTAAATAAAAATTTATTTATTTATTTATTTTTGGCTGTGTTTGGTCTTTGTTGCTGCCTGCGGGCTTCTTCTAGTTGCGGTGAATGGGGGCTATTCTTCATTGCGGTGCGTGGGCTTCTCATCACAGTGGCTTCTCTTTGTTGCAGAGCCCCGGCTCTAGGCGCGCGGGCTGCAGTAGTTGTGGCACGTGGGCTCATTAGTTGTGGCTTGTGGGCTCTAGAGCCAGGCTCAGTAGTTGTGGCGCACGGGCTTAGTTGTTCTGCGGCATGTGGGATCTTCCCGGACCAGGGCTTGAACCTGTGTCCCCTGCCTTGGCAGGCGGATTCTTAACCATTGCGCCACCAGGGAAGTCCCCTGTGGTTTTAATTTTCATTTCCCTAATTATTAGTGATGTTGAGCATCTTTTCATGTGCTTATTGGCCGTTTGTATATCTTCTTTGGAGAAATATCTATTCTAGTACTTTGTCCATTTTTGAATCAGGTTTTTTTTTTGTCCCCGAGTTTTAGTAGTTCTTTATATATTCTGGATATTAATGCCTTATCAGATATGTAATTTGCAAATATTTTCTCCCATTCTGTTGGTTGCCTTTTCACTCTGTTAATAGTGTCCTTTATTGCACAAAAGTTTTTCATTTTGATGAAGTCCAATTTGCCTATTTTTTCTTTTGCTGCTTGTGCCTTTGGTGTCTTATCCAAGAAAATCAGAGCCAAATCCAGTGTCATGAAGCCTGATGTTTTCTTCTCTCTATGCCATCTTGATCTAGCCTCTAATAGCAGTTTCTATTTGTCTGCTAGATAAACATAAATATCTATCTTTCCCCCACCCTGCCCTTGTCATTAGCATGACTGTTTAAAACCTGGCAATTTTGCTATCGATCCACAATATAGATACAGCTGCTCTCTGATGAAAGGCTAAGACAAGCTGGAGTAAGTTCTGAATGACCTTGATCTTAACCCTGATCACAGTGAAAGGGACCGGGGAAGAGTAGAGAGGTGTTTTTGGAATCAAAAGGACCTCACCCCAAATCTGCCTGCCTCTGCCACTGCTAGCTGGGTGGTTTGGGGCAAGTTCTGCCTCTTTGAGCTTCAGTTTTTATTTTATTGTTTATGTTTAAAATGGGGATAGTAATACCTACCTTGAGGTGCAGTTGTGGGAATGACAGATAATGTGTATACATGTCTGGCTCTTGGAAGCTGGAAGCCCTAATTATTAATTATACTGTGTTAGACTTGGTTGTCACCCAGTACATCTCCTCTACTTGACCTGTGAGCACCTCCAGGGACCAGTGTAGCACATCTTCATCTCTGGATCCCAACACTTGGTCCCAAGCCTAGTCAGTGGTAGGACCTCTGTAGGCCTTTGTTGAGTGAATGATTTGGAAGGTGAAAAAACAATCCCTTGTCGCCAGCCTGAAAGCCATATCCCTGTCATGGCACATGGGTGTGAACTGGTGAGTCTGAGGATTCACATGAAATACATTCTTGCTCTTGGAATGTATTTCTTTCCACATATGGATGCCAAACGATGTCCAACTTTTCCTCTCTCCTCTTCACTGCTACTGTTTTTTGTTTACTTTCCAGGTGAAACTGATCCTGCATCCCAGACGGAATTTTGGAAGAGGTTTTGGTGGAGGTGAAAACCAAGCGCCTGAATGGTTTTATTGCTGAAAGTCCTGAGTCTGGGAAACCTCTCAGTCTTGGGGTTTCCCTCAGAATGAAAAACAAGGGGAAGCTGACTGGCAGGTACACGGACAAGACAGAGATCTTTTGAATTCCCAACTTTATCAAAGCTTGGTTTGATAGATTCTGTACAGTTCTGTTAGGTTACATTGAATTTGGTACTTAGGTGAGTATGGAGCAGATCAGATTTTTGTTCTGGTTCCATTCAAATTTTTATTCTCTGTACAAAGTAATACCATTGGCAACTTTACAAAAGTTACAGCGTGCAGTATTTCTTGACATGCTAAAGTGGCCAACATTGAGACTGAGGAAATACATGTATTAATTTTGGATCATAGTTCCTTTTCTAAGCCTATTTTTGGACTGCAGTTTGCTGTCATCAACACCAAATCTTCCTTGGTGAAGTATTTTCTCAAAAACAAGTCTTTATGAGTAATCATCAGAGAAAGGAAGCAGGTTAATTTTACTTTGAAAACTCTGTTGGGTGCCAAAGCTGGTAGGATGTACAAAAATACAGGCTTGAACTGTTTCAGAAATGGATTTTAAAGAATTGTGGCTAATATTTTTCATCCCAGTGACTATTTCTGAGTTCAAATTTAGTGGAAGATGATTATGGTTACTTAACAGAAACATGATCAGACAGGTATTTTATATCCTGGTACGTTCTTTTTTTTTTTTTTTTTTTTTTTTTTTGCCGTACGCGGGCCTCTCACCACTGTGGCCTCTCCCACTGTGGAGCACAGGCTCCGGACGCACAGGCTCAGTGGCCATGGCGCACGAGCCCAACCGCTCCGCGGCACGTGGGATCCTCCCGGACCAGGGCATGAACCCGTGTCCCCTGCATCAGCAGGCGGACTCTCAACCACTGCACCACCAGGGAAGTCCCTGGTACATTCTTTATGCTCTCTCACTGGGCCAGCAGATTCCATATGTCTAGTTCCCACGGTCTAGACCCTCCCTAGTGTTGTCAGCCCACCATTGACAATGTCCAGTTTAAAACACAGATCTGAGTAAGTCATCCTCCTGCTTAAAAATCCTCACTAGCTATCCCACTTCTCCCAGGATAAAGTCGAAGACATCCCAGGCTTGTGTGAGCTGATCCTCTGTTGAGCCTATAAGCTTGCTTCCTGGCTCTTTCATAGCCTTTTTAGAACCCTTCACTTATTCACATAACAAAAAATTAGCCATTTCAAACTAAACAAGTTAGTGGTATTTAGTACACTTACAATGTTGTGCAACCACCACTATGATCCAGTTTCAGAATATTTTCATCACCCCCAAAGGAAACCATGTACACATTAAGTAGTCACTCCCTATTGCCCTTCCCCAAGCCTCTGGCAACCACCAACCTACTTTCTGTGTCCCTGGACTTATCTGTTCTGGACATTTCATATGTATAGAATCATTGTGTGGAACATTGAATGGAATCATGTATAATATATGACCTGTGTGTCTAGTTTCTTTTATATAATACAATATTTTTGAGGTTCCTTTGTGTGGTGACAGTACAGTATTAGAAATTCATGCCTTTCTATGTTTGAATAATATTCTGTTGTATGGATATAGCACATTCATCTGATGGTAGACATTTGGATTGTTTCCATTTTTTGGCTATTATGACTAGTACATGCACGTATGTGTATTTGCTTGGGTACCTGTTTTCAATTCTTTTGGATATATACCTAGGAGTGGAATTGCTGGGTCATATAGTATTTCTATATTTAATGTAGAAGAATTGCCAGACTGTTTTCTTCCCTTTTCTCTCGTGTTTCTATAATACAATATATTCAAGAAAATTTCTACTATAGTACAGTTATAAGATACCTTTAGTTATGACAGGCTGTATATGTATCTGATGGCAGGGATTAGGTCTTATTTATTTGTGAATCTCCAATACCCGGTACAGGGCTGCACAGAGAAGGTACTCAAAAAATGTTTGTAGAATTGGATTGACTATAGAGGAATTATATGCAATTTTATCCTTGAGGAAGATGTGGTGTGTGTGGTAAGGCTGTGAATATGAGTGATGGGCTAAGTGGAGATAGGGTGTGGGTGAAGTGAAGAAGACCCTCCCTACTCCTTTGGACAAAGGAAAAGGAAGACCCGGTGTGGTAGAACTAGTTATCCATAGACCTGGCTTCTCTTGCTGGTTTGCCTTTAACTAACTCATTATAATTTTCTGAGAAGTTCGACTCTCCTCTTTGTCAAATGAAAAGATTGAATATCTTAGTGATATTCCATTTTTTGGGTTTGTTTTAAGCAATGGGAACTGTTTTATTCATATGAACTCACTGGTGGAAGCCCAGTATGCCTTGGTGGGGGGAAGGGCACAGACCAGAATGCAGGGCAGCCCCAAGACCTTGGCAGGACCCTGAGACTCAAGGTCCCAGCACATTCAGTAGCTCTGAGAGACCTCTGTTCTAGAAAGATCAAGGAAGCATTAATGCACACAAGTACATATTATTCTGCAAAAAAAAAGAATTTTTTCCAAGGAATAGAGAGGAGCTTAAGGATTGAGACAGCAACTTCAATGGGAAAAGAACAAAAGATCTGATGAAAAGTTACAGTGAGTAGTACATTTGGTTAAAAAGGGGGTCCCCAACCTCCTTCTCACCTCCTCATACTTAAAAAGAAAAGATGTTGCAGGTTGACTTCATGAATAGAATTGTCAAACATTTGTACTCTCCTAACTGTGAAAGGATTCCTGCTCCATAGCACTTCCTCTGCAAGTGTCCTGCCTGGTATCATAGCTGAACGTGTCGCTGAGCAGGCCTGGTCTGGTCCTTACTTTCTGGGTTTCCTTTTTCTTTTCCCCTCTCTCTCTCTCCTGGCAAAATGTCTTGAAAACATGACATTTACACTCCACCCTCATGTTATCTTTTCTCTCTAGTTCTTTGCTTTTGAACTAGCCTTGAACATCGTGAGGGTTAGCTGAGGCCCCCAGACCGCTTCCTGGCACGCCTATGGCATCAACAGGCCATAACCTCTCTCTCCACTGGATTGCTGCTGATGCTTGGCTTGCTTTGGTCTTGTTCAATTTTTTATTTCTGCTGAAGCTCATTTTTAGGCAACAGTTCTGAAAATATACTGCCTGAACCTCAAAATCTCTTCTGTTTATTCAGGTTGAGGCACAGAAGTCATTCAGGCACTGAGACCGAAGTTGGTTTACACGGATGTCTGAATTAGCCCCCAAACCATGTTTTTATTGTGAATATCCCTACGTGTCATCATAGAAACATAGTTCGAGCAGTGTAACTGCAAACAGTATTCACATTCCACTATTAACCCTCTTGTTCATTTTTTTTTTTTCTTTTTTTTGTGAGGCTCTTCTGGAAATTCTACAACTTCTTTTTTTTTTTTTTTTTTTTTTTGCGGTACACGGGCCTCTCACTGTTGTGGTCTCTCCCGTTGCGGAGCACAGGCTCCGGATGCGCAGGCTCAGCGGCCATGGCTCACGGGCCCAGCCGCTCCGCGGCATATGGGATCCTCCCAGACCGGGGCACGAACCCGTATCCCCTGCATCGGCAGGCGGACTCTCAACCACTGCGCCACCAGGGAGGCCCTACAACTTCTTTTAAAACAGATTTTCTGGACAATGACTGCCCCTTTTGGTGGTAGAGCCCTATTACAAAAATAGAAAGGAAATTCAGTTTCAATATCCCTCTGATTTTACTTTCTTAACAGTTGTTTTCCCTCCAAAATGGGCATGAACGTAAACACTGCAATATTTTCACCATTTCTTTAAATGCTTTTTAAGAAAGGGAACTTACAGTTTTCCGGAGGATACCTGTATGACGTTAATCCCTCTTGCTCCGCCATGATGCTGTGGGACTAGTGGAGGATTGGATGCCGTAATCCTTTAAATAGCACTTCAAAAATGATTTAGAGAAGCTAAAATCTGTCTTGTAAACCCCAGAACTTGTCTCAGATCTTGCCTCGATCAACTTCCAAAGTATAATGCAACGTGATCATGTTCCTCTGGAGAAACCTGTGAAACAGGTCTTTGAGCTCCATTGGATGTGTCAGAGTTTTAATTGATTCTTTACCATGTCTCTGCCCCCCCCTAATAGCAGTGCTAAGGACAGGACGTGTTTTATGGGAACAGTCACCCAGAGCTTAATTTGTTGTTGCGTAGTAGACAAGACTATTTCCCAATGAAAGTTAATCTGTTTCGTGCCCTGAGAGTTTCTTCCTGATCAAGTGTGGTCTGCTGATTATTGAGAGTGCAAACCTTGATAGCCTCCAATTAGCACTGATGCGATTCCAGGGAAAGCTTACTGCCTATTCCTTGCCAGTTATAGAAAAACATTTTGGTTGAAAAGAGGTGTGCCACAGAACTCTGTTCTTGAGTTCATTTACTTTTCTGTTGCTTCTTGGATCACAAGATAGGGGTGAGCCACACGCCCTTATTACAAGCCATATAAAGTACCTCACATATATTATCTCATTTTGTCCTCATGATAACGTTGCAAAGAGGGCAGGCAAGTATCATTATGCCCATTTTACAGATAAGAAAACTGAGTCCCAAATAGCTTTGCAACTTACTTAAGGAACCACCAGTAATAAGCACCAAGCAAGGACTAGAAAGCAGATACTCTTTTTAGTAATTACCCTCTTTCTTGGACATTAGCCAAGACTGCTCTACCTAGAGCTTACTGCAGTGGAATTTCTGCCCCCCAACACAATTCGTTTATTCATTCAATCCACAAACACTTGCAGTGAGTATGAACTTGGGGCCTCAAAATTCAGATCTGCAAAACAAAGGTAGATTTATTTTTAAACTTCAAGTAAATTCTCTCTTGGGTCCTCATTCCTCCTGGTGGCAGAAACTGGTCAATTCTAGGTTTTCTCTGCCAGCTCAGGGAATTTCCCCCTCCTCCCTTTTCTTCTGTAGTTGTATATAGGTTCAGGCCATTGGAAGGTTTGTGTGTGTGTGTGTGTGAGTGTGTGACAGTGTGTGTGTTATGGAGATGGTAGATGCATATGGCCTTCTGGGGTCTTGTTACTCTGATTGCTGTTGAAATGTGTGGCCCATCTGGTCTTCCAACACTTGGTAAATACTAGCATTTATTGCTATGTGATTTTTTAAAAACCCTGCTCTTGAGGCATCTGTAGAACTGCTGGCTTGCCTTCTTTCATCTAGCTTCTATGTCCCCCTTGTAAGTATGAGAGACACTTGGCTGCCCTCCTGAGCTACTCTGAGGATTTGGGGGAATTTCATAGGACTCTCTCAGGCCTCTTGGTTTAGCCTTGTCATATGTCTTTTATTCGAAGCTTCTCTCTCCTACCCTATTGTGTGTGGGAGTGGGGAGAGGAGACTGTTTCCCCACCTCCTCAGGTATCACCTTGTGTGAGGCACAGGTCTCCTCTACCCCTGTATCTACCAAACCAACCTGGGGTGTATCTCATTTCCCTGACTACACACATATCCCCTCACCCTGGCCTTACCCAAGGGAAGGAGGGAGGGTGGGTTGAGGGGCATAAACAGGGACATTCTCCATCATCCAAGTGTCTGCTCTGCTGTCCAATGCTCTCCTCTAGAGCAGGTAAATTTTACTTCCTCTGGGTCAGGGGGTGGGATGGGGGTGGGGAGGAAGGATTAGCCCAGCAAGTATTCATCCAAATCTATTATCTCTGCCAGGAGCTCAGCTTTTGAAGGTCAAAAGTTATGAGTTAACTATTTTTATTCTCTCTTCCTTGAAGCAGTAAAGGTGGAATGTCTTAGCTGTCTAGGCTAGGGGGCGAGCAATGGGGTACACATAACTCTCTGTGTGTGTGTGTGTGTGTGTGTGTGAGAGAGAGAGAGAGAGAGAGAGAGAGAGAGAGGGAGAGAGAGAGAGAGAAAGAGAGAGAGAGAGAAGCTGTTAATGCCTCATAATATTACCCTGAGTTTGGTCATTTTTGCCTAACATGTTCCAGATTCTCTGCCAGATGGGGAATATAGAGGTGAGCAGACTATATACCTTGCCTAAGATGTTTACAGCCTAGTGAGAAAGGCAGAGACAAGGAGGTTGGCCCTAAGGTGAGATGCAGGCTGAGAGTGGTGTGCACTATTTAAACCAGTGTAGTGTGCTGGCTGATTGGAAAGATGTATAAGGTGCCACTTGTACCCTTTCCCAAAGACCCAAGCAAAGACTTTACAATTCTACAGTTTCCCTGTTATCCAAGCTATTTGGTGCTCACCACTTTGGGTAACTGATCTGAACTAAGATTTAAGTGGAAAGCAAAAGGAAAATTAATAGTAAAACAATTATAATTTTGTATCTATGATCTCACAGGACCTTCTCCACCTCAGTGAGAGCTTGTAGGGTTATCTCCACGTGGCCCATATACAGCCAGGGTTACTTAATAGCATCTTCTAGGTACCACTGCAAGCTGAGAAACATTAATTTGGCATTATGAAATAATTTGAAGCCGGACCCAGCTTCCGGTTCTGGTGGGCGTTTGTCTGTTGTCTGTTGTGCTATGTGTCTTTGGCTCGTGAGTGGACGGTGGGCAGGCATCATGGATCAGGTAATGCAGTTCATTGAGCCAAGTTGGCAGTTTGTGAAGGACTCAATTCGGCTGGTTAAAAGATTCACCAAACCTGATAGAAAAGAATTCCAGAAGATTGCCATGGCAACAGCAATAGGATTTGCTGTAATGGGATTCACTGGCTTTTTTGTGAAATTGATCCATATTCCTGTTAATAACATCATTGTTGGTGGCTGAATACCTCTGTAGAAAAGTGTTTTTCATCTTGTGGATTGGTGAACAAGTAAGGATTTGAGACGCTCATGGAGTAAAAACTTGCCTATATGTTTTGTGTTTTTCTTTCATTTTTTTTCTTCCAAGACATTTTCTATTTGTAAATTAAAATAATTTCAAAATTTATAAAAAGCAGTAATTTCAACTTTTACTTCTGTTTCTCAAAAAAGCCTAAAAGAGAATATGTTCATTGCATAGAGCAAATTCCCTCCTCTTCTTTCATCTTCTCTTTTCTCCTTCTCTCTCTTCCTCTTCCCTTCCTATTTGTCCTATCTATCTGTCTATCTATCTATCCATCCATCCATCCATCTATCCATCTATCATCATCTATCATCCATTCATCTGTCTCATGGCCAGCTTTGCTCTTTTACCAGTCCAAATTCCCACCCCAGATCTCTCAAACTGAGCTGGCGTAGTCTTTTGAGAAAAAAAATAAACATTTTCAACCATTTCCTGTTTTAGTTTCCTCTCTTGCTCTTTCTCCTTTTCTTTTTCCTCTCCTTCCAGTCCAGTAGCAACCTGTCCTTTTAAATACAAATCTAAATATTACTTTAGCTACATATTATAGATCTAGAAAAAAGTCTGGTGAAGACAGAACCATCCTTAGCACGCTGTGGGTAGAGGTCGGGGTGATGGGTTGATGGGAGAGGCAGAGAGAGAGCTAAGGAAGCAAAGACTGTTTTCCTTAGTGGATGGAGAAGGTGATGCATTATTATTTGCAAGTCTATTTTTTTGATCCCTGTCAAACTCTTTTACAGATGGAGAAACTGAAGCCTGGAGAATAAAATAATCTGCCCAAGGTCACACAGCTGGTAAGTGACTGAGCTGTGGTTTAAATCCGGATCTTTGACATTAAGTGTTCTTCCTACTCACGAGTGGAGTGAATTCCCGGTTTCTCCCATAATTCAAATGAGAGGAAAATTCAAATAAAGATTCTCTCCCCACCCCTCAAAAGTAGTAATGGAGAGGACAGTTAATGGGAAAAAAATGGCAGGTCTAGTATGAGAACTTGTTGGTTCCTTGATATGGAGATGGTAATGGCTACCCACTGCCAGAAGGGAGGCAAGAACCAGGAGAGACAACAAGATGGAGGGAGCTGAAGGCCTTGTGAATTAACAGTATTGGAATTACATGGGTTCCGAAGTTTGTGTTTTAAGTGTCAGCCACAGGGAAACCTGAGAGATCTGGGTTACTGCTGAAGAAAAATATGTTACACAGTGAGAACACAAAAACCCAGTACTGTTTCCTGATTACTGTATTGTATAGTACATGGACCTTATAAAAACATTAAAACGTATAGCAGGAAGTGAGCAGCCCATGTAATACCCCAACTCACACACCCATAAAAGTCATAAGAAAATCTTCATATTTTTTCTATACAAATACTAATATGGTGGTAAAATAGCAGAATACCATTCATAATCTGTATGAAATCTTGCAATCATATAGGTTCCTTTACCTGTACCCCTTTATGTTATAGGTATTGTGGTGATTACATCTACATACATTGAAAACCCCATCAGACAACTCTGTCATTACTGCTTTAAACAGTCATACGTATTTTAAGGAGCTTAAGAGATGAAAATTAGTATCCATTTACTCAGATTTTTACCATTTTTGTTGTTTTTCTTTCATTCTTAAAGTTGCAAGTTTCTCTCTGGTATTAGTTTCCTTTTGCCTAAAGAATTTCCTTTAGCATGTATTTTAGAATCTGTCTACTGGTTACACATTCTCTTAGATTTCCTTCATTTGAGAATGTCTTTATTTCACCACCTTCATTCCTGTAAGATATTTTCACTGGATATAGACTCCTGGGTTGACACTTGTTTTCTTTCAGCACTTTTAAAGATGTTCAACTGTCTTCTGGACTCCATGGTTTATGAGAAATCAGTAGTCATTTGAATTATCTTTCCTCTAAAAATAATGTGTTGTTTTCCTCTAGACTCTTTCAAGATTTTAAAATATTTTTTTCTTGGTACTTAGTAGTTTTATTATGATGTGTCTGGGCATGGTTTTCTTTGACTTTATCTCGATTGGGCTTTACTGAGTTTCTTAGACCTGTAAATTGATGTCTTCCACCAAATTTGGGAAATTTGGGCCCTTATTTCTTCAAATGTTTTTATGTACCAATATCTATTCTTCTGGGACTCCAATGGCATGAATGTTAAACATTTTGATCTTGTCCCACAGATCTCCATGGCTCTGTTAATTGTTTTTCAGTCTTTAGTCCCTCTATTATTTAGATTAGATAATTCCTATTCATCTGTTTTCAAGTTCACTGACTCTTACCTCTATCATGTCCATTCTGCTATTGGGTCCATCTAGTAAATCTTTTATTTCAGATTATATATTTTTCAGTTTTAAAATGTCCCTTTTAAAATAGTTTCTATTTCTCTGCTGGGAATGTTTATCTTTTCATTCATTTCAAGACTATTCTCCTTTGTCTTATGGACCATCGTTATGATAACTACTTTAATATCTTTGCCTGATAATTCCAACATCTGGATCATCTAGGAGTTGGCATCTTTTGTCTTTTCCCTTGAAATTTTCTTCTTTTGTGTATGCTGGGTAATTTTGGATTGTATTCTGAACATTTAAAATATTATGTCATGAGACTCTGTGACCTATTAAAATCCCCTGGCAAATGTTGATATTTATTGGGCTTCCCTGGTGGCGCAGTGGTTGAGAGTCCACCTGCCGATGCAGGGGATGCGGGTTCGTGCCCTGGTCCGGGAGGATCCCACATGCCGTGGAGCAGCTGGGCCCGTGAGCCATGGCCGCTGAGTCTGTGTGTCCGGAGTCTGTGCTCCGCAACAGGAGAGGCCACGACAGTGAGAGGCCCGCGTACCGCAAAAAAAAAAAAAAAAAAAAAAAGATGCAGATTCTTGGGCCCCACTCCCGACCTAAGAAATTAGGACTGTGGGCAGGGCCTGGGAAAATGCATTTAGCAGGCTCCCCAGGTAATTCTTTTTTTAAATAAATAAACAAACAATTAATTAATTAATTAATTAATTAATGGCTGCGTTGGGTCTCCGTTGCTGTGAGCAGGCTTTCTCTAGTTGCAGCGAGTGGGGGCTACTCTTCGTTGCTGTGTGTGGGCTTCTCATTGCAGTGGCTTCTCTTGCTGAGGAACACAGGCTCTAGGCACATGGGCTTCAGTAGTTGCAGCATGCGGGCTTAGTAGTTGTGGCTCATGGGTTCTGGAGTGCAGGCTCAGTAGTTGTGGCACACGGGCTTAGTTGCTCTGCGGCATGTGGGATCTTCCCAGACCAGGGCTCGAACCCGTGTCCCCTGCATTGGCAGGTGGATTCTTAACCACTGCACCACTGGGGAAGTCCCAATGAAGATGTTTCTGGATGAGATTAACATTTGAATCAGTAGACTGAATAAAGCAGATTGCCCTCCCCAAAGTGGTGGGCATTATCTAATCTGCTGAAAGCCTGAACGGAACAAAAATGTGGAGTAAGGGAGAATTTGCTCTCTCTGCCTGACTCTCTTCAAACTGGGACATCTGTTTTCTCCCGCTTTTGGGCTCAAACTCAAACCAGAACTTACACCACTGGTTTTCCTGGTTCTCAGGCCTTCAGACTCAGATTAGAAACATACCATTGGCCCTCCTGGGTCCCCATCTTGTCAATTGAAGATCTTGGGGCTTCTCAGCCTCCACAGTCATATGAGCCAGTTCCTTATAATAACTCTCCTTATATATGTGTGTATATGTGATTTTAACTATATGTACTTTTATATATATTTAAATATATATTTATATTTATGTAACATATTTATATGCTGCATATATATTTATATATACTGTGTGTGTGTATATATATGTATATATACACATATATATATGTAGTGTGTTTCTCTGGAGAGCCCTGCCTAATGCATCTTCCTCCCTAGTTCCTCTGTGTCTTCCTGGTCCATCACCTCCCTCCGTGCCCAAGTCCCTTGCTTTGTCCCCTCAGTCACAGCAACCTGGTTCTCAGTAATGCTCTCCCTGTCCTATCACTCACCTGCTTAGATTTCCATGACTCCCTGTGGCCTTCAGGAGGAAGTCCCAGCTTTCCTAGTCTGGCTCAGGGATCTTTCTTTCTTTTTTTTTTTAAAGATTTTTTTTTTTTTAAGATTCTTTTTTTAAGATTTTTTTTAAGGTTTTTTTTTTTGATGTGGACCTTTTTTTTTTTTTTTTTTTTTTTTTTTTTTTTTTTTTGTGGTATGTGGGCCTCTCACTGTTGTGGCCTCTCCCGTTGCGGAGCACAGGCTCCGGACGCACAGGCCCAGCGGCCATGGCTCACGGGCCCAGCCGCTCCGCGGCATGTGGGATCTTCCCAGACCGGGGCACGAACCCGTTTCCCCTGCATCGGCAGGCGGACTCTCAACCACTGCGCCACCAGGGAAGCCCGATGTGGACCATTTTTAAAGTCTTTATTGAATCTGTTACAATATTGCTTCTGTTTTATGTTTTCGTTTTTTGGCTGTGAGGCATGTGGGATCTTAGCTTCCCGACCGGGGATCGAACCCGCACCCCCTGCACTGGAAGGCAAAGTCTTAACCACTGGACTGCCAGGGAAGTCCCCCGGGGAGCTTTCTTACCAACCACTCCAGCCTCCGCTCCCATCACCTGCACTCACCCATCCCTGACTCTCGGCCCTGATTTGCGGCAGCAACTTAAACTGCTTATATTTCCTGCTTCATGTTTCCCTGCTGTTGCTCATGCTGTCCCTGCTGCCTGGGATGCCCTCACCCTCCAGACGTGTCGGTTTACCTGCTAACTCCAGTTTATCCTTTACGACTCTACTCAGTCACCACCCCCTCCAGAACAGTCCCTGACCCAACTTAGCCTGCGTTAGCTGCTTCTCCTGTTGTTCCCGTGTTTGCCCCTGTTGTTTCTCTTATCAGATGTGTTATAATTTCCTCACGTGTGTCTGTCTTCTTCACTGGGTTGTAAGCTCCTTACCTTATTTAACATTGTACTCCTAGACCCTAAAATGTAACTGGTACTAAATATAAGTTTGTTGAATGAACAAAACCAAGTTTTTGTAGAAGGGCCTCTTTAGTACCAGCTGTCAAACTCTTCTCATACCACCTACCCCAGTGGCTCAAATCCAAGTGGCTTCCACCTGGATCTCTGCTTATCACCTCTTTCTGCTGCCTTCATGGACCCCTGGACCTTGTACTTAGTTTGGACTTTGGCTTGTGGTGCTTATTTCCTGCCTCTGAATTCTCACTTTTACTGATCTTCTGGTTTGGACTTCTGTGTCTTACCCTTTCCAGTAAACCAATGATCTCCTGTCGTCTGGGGCTACTTGAACTGCAAGACCCAGCCTTCTCCGTCTCATCCATCTTGTCACCTCAAACACCCCCCACCCCTGTCATCTTCAAATTCCATGTTACACTTCTTAGACATTAAATATTATTATAAATTTTATTTTATAATAATACCATGAGAAAAATGTCCCTCATAACAAAACAACAACAAATCTGTGCATTAGTGTGGTTATGTGAGATTTACAAGGTGCTTTCACACAATTTATTTCATTAAATCCTCATAACAACCTCGTATAGTGGGTTATTATCCCCATTTTACAGATGAGGAAACTGAGGCTCAGAGTAGTTAAATGAACTGCTTGAGATCTCATAGCCAGAGAATGACAGAGCATGGATCTTAGATGAGATCCTTTGACTCCAGAGCTTTGAACTCTTTGGAGTTCACCGTGGCATTAAAAGATGAGCTATAGCTGATGAAAAACAGATATATCTGATTGTAAGCTTGAAAACATGCCCTCTCCAAATCCATCTTCTATACTACTGTTAGCATAATTTTTTTTTTTTTTTTTTTTTTTTTTTTTTTTTGCGGTACGCGGGCCTCTCACTGCTGTGGCCTCTCCCGTTGCGGAGCACAGGCTCCAGACGCGCAGGCTCAGCGGCCGTGGCTCACGGGCCCAGCCGCTCCGCAGCATGTGGGATCTTCACGGACCGGGGCACGAACCCGTGTCCCCTGCATCGGCAGGCGGACTCTCAACCACTGTGCCACCAGGGAAGCCCTGTTAGCATAATTTTAAAAAACCTTAAATTCAGGTCAGATTTCTTCCTTATTACAATCCTTCAGTGGACCTTGGTTCCTCATCCAGTTACCTGGGGTTCTGTTGAACCTGTGTTTTAGCAATCTCTACCAATTGCCTTGCTCTAAAGGCCAATGGTGGTCCATGCCTTGGTGTTCTTTGACCTAATTTCCCACCTATAGTGCATCTGCCTTTTGCCTGGCCAGTACCTCCTTCCTTTCTAGCTCAGGTATCACCTCTACTCTGGACTCAACAGTCCCACCCCCCCATCCTCACTCTCCCTACTACCTCCTTCATAGTGTCATGGAGTGAGTCACACGCTTTTGTTCCAACACCTCTAACCATTTGTGGTGTTGTTTTCATTATCTGTCTGCCTCCCTCTGAAGACCTTTATATTCCTTCAGGTTACAAATAAGGCCCAAGTTCTTCTGTGTTTACAGACACAGCACGTAGCACAAGTCCAGCACAGAGTAAAAGACAGTGGATGTTTATAGAATGGATAGACAGATGGATAGTTGGAAGGATGGATGGATTCATTTTTAGAAGGATGGATGGACAGCTGGATGGTTGGATGGATGGATGCATGGACGCATGCAATAGTGAACTTCAGGTTGCCCTTTCAAATCCAGGTCTTCTTCTTCTTCTCTGTTTTCTCCAGTGGCAAAGTAATTAAACATTTTTAGTAGAATACAGAATATAGGATTAACTTCTTTCCCCCTTAGAATAGTATACTCATTGAGCTGTAGAGGAAATACAAGGTCACCTCTATCAACCCCCTGCCTTCAGACCTGTCAATGGGCCAGTCATTTTACTCTTAGATTATATTAATAACATTCCAGTTGGTAGAAGGAACCCCTTATACTGAGCACAAGTACACCTCCCTGAAACTACTGCACTTGGGTCCAGTTTTGTCTTTTTGAACCAATGTAGATGAGTAATCCCTCTTTCACAGGGTAGATTTCAACATATGAGATCATGGCCTACCTTATTCAAGACTCTGCTGCAAGTGACAGAAAACTCAGTTTAAACCAGGTAAATAAAAAAGGGCAGTTATTGCCTCCTATGAGCCAACTGCAGAATGGCAAGGATGGAGCTGTCCCCACAGTTGACTGGCCCCAGGCACTCCATCTCTCCATTTCTCGGCTTGTCTTCTATTTGTGTTTTGCTCCATTATTTCAACTTCTTCCAGATGGCTGGGAATCCAAGTACCACCATCTCTACAAACACATCCTTTAACTTACAATCCAAGGGAGAAAAGGCAGAAACCCTAGGGCAGGGCTTTGATTGGTCTGGTTCAGGTCACATGTCTGTCCCTGTGGCTAGAAGTCAGGGTACTGCAATTGAAACTGAAACCATGCATCTCAGATCAGGACTTGAACCCATGCGGCCGGGACTTGAACCCGGCCAAAACCCACAGTCTTCCAACTGAGATCACACGCCTGGTTTCAGGACTTAATGAATTTCAGGTTCTTGATGTCTCATCACAGAAAGAATTCATTGAGGGGCAAAGTGATAGGTAAGAAGTGGATTTATTTAGAGAGAAACACACTCCACAGACAAAGTGTGGGCCACCTCAGATGGTGAGAAAGGCACCAGGGTATGGGGTTGTCAGTTTTTATAGGAGTGGGTCATTTCATAGGCTAATGAGTGGGGGGGGGTATTCCAGTTATTTTAGGAAGGGGCGAGGATTTCCAGGAGTTGGGCCACTGCCCACTTTTTGATCCTTATGATAGGTCTTGGAACTGTCATGGCGCCTGTGGGTGTGTCATTTAGCTTGCTGTTGTGAGAGTATACTGAGGCTCAAGGTCTAGTGGAAGTTGACTTGTCTGCCATCTTGGACCCATTTGGTTCTAATCAGTTTATGTCATGTCCTTGGGCTATGTCATTCTTTCAGAGGTTGTGCCCTGCCTCCTTCCCTCCTGTTTCAAAACCCTCCTCCAGAATCACAAGGAATAGGAAAGGAGCAGGTCCTCTACAAAGCAAGGGAAACAGTTACCAGAATAAGAAGGCAAAGGATTCTGGTGAGACCAAAATAGGACATCGGCCACACCCTGCATTCCTCTTACCTTTATACCTTAAGATTTTGAAATTTGAGATTTGAGAGCAGCCCAGACCGTCCTAGGTCCCCCCTGGATACGCTCAAGTTTGTCAGTATCCCACTCACAATGTGACCCTCTTCCCCCAGTGGAATCCTGAGGAACACACTGTGCCTCGAGTGATCTGATCTGCACAGGACACAGCAGATTTCTTGGGTTCCTTGTTCTGAACATGACCATCCCAGTGCCAGGCGTATAGTGCATACTCTAGAAATAATGAATGCATCAAAAGATAACCATGATTCTCAAGCCAGTCCTGCCTAAACATTTCTCCCAAAGGCAAATAAGGCAGCTGTTTTGCAATTGGTAAAATATAGCAAAAGAGACACAACGAGTTGCACCGAGAATGAGGGAGCGTGTGGAGGCTATGGCTGGGACACCTCACCAGGTGCGCCTGGCGCCCCTGCTTGGAGGGAGGGCTCTGTCCTCCTCTGAACTTTCAGTTCACTGGAATCAGCTCCTCTTCCCCAAAGGCAGCAACACGGGAAGATGAAGATGTTTACAGAATAAAAACAAAACCCAAAAAACTGCATGTCCTTTTCCTGCCTTAGGACTTTGGCTTCAAGGGACAGAAAATTCAAAATGACAGTGACCTAAATATGAAAGACTGTCATTTAAACCAAGTGCAGAGGTAAGAGGTCAAGGCTGGAATGGCAGCTCCACAGTCCCTGGGGACCCAGATTTGCTCTTGTTTCTCCACCATCGTCTTGGTCCCAAGTTCCCACCATCATTCCACCATTCTAACAGAAAGCAGGAGGGAATAGAGGAAGCAAGAGGGTGAAGGTATGTTCCAGCGGTCTCAAGATTTCCAGAAAGCTCCCCTAACACTTCCATTTACATCTCATGGTTGGAACTTAGCTCTAGCTATGAGCGAGGCTGGGAAATAAGGTTTTTATTCCAAGCAGCTTTGTACTCTGTTAAAGCCAAGGGCTCTGTCAGTATGTAAGAGACAGGAAATGGATGCTGGAATGGGCAACCGGGATCTCTGTCAACGCTGCCAGGAAGGAAAAGCTGATGCTAAAGTGTGAAGGCAAAAGCAGGAAAATTAGAACGTGTCCTGCTGTGGTCTGGGCTACAGTCCTGGTAGGGATGTTGGAGAGGAAGACTTCAGTCCATCAGTTACGTTGCCAGAGCATCTTCCGTGAAATTAACCAGACCAGATTCAGGATGTGATCTTGGTTTCCTGTAACTAAACTCCCAAGCGTGATATGCAAGGCATTCTGCACCTGCCCAGTTCTACCTCCTTCGTATAGCAGCAACCTGCCATTCTCCTGCACTAGGACCACACCCAGCTCCCTGTCATTTCTAAACACGCTCAGGCCAGTTCAGTTCCCCTCCCTCCACACGTGCAGTTCCTGGTGCCTGGAAAGCACTTTCCTCCCCTCCTTGTGTGAAAACTCCCAAACACTGAGCTTTCGAGTTGAAGCTCACAAGGACCTCCTCCATGGGTCCCACCATTCCCTCCTTTGTGATTGCTAGAAGCCTTCCTCAGATTACCTTTGCTTTCTCGTCTTTATCTGTATGTGTTTTCCTCATCACCAACCACCCTATTTAAAACAGCAGCCCCCATTTCCCTCTAGACCCTTATCCTGCTTTATTTTTCTTTGTAGCAATTAATACCACCTAACATTTTACGTATTCATTTTTTTCCATATGTTATTGTCAGTCTCCTCTCATTAGAAAGTAATGTTTCCAAACTCCTGGAAGATATTTAGCTTAGGGATTTCATGGAAAAATGGGCAGGGGAGTTTCTTGGGATTCTCCAAATCATGTTATTCCTCTAAAAGATCTAAAAACTATTTTTTCATAACTTTACTTGTTTTAAAATGATAATGAGTGACTCAAATAATAAACAGGGAATCAATTTTTCTGTGATACATTTATGCCAAAATTTCAGAGATGTTCTGTTTAAAAAACCTGACGTATTAAACAAATACAAGTTTTGTGAATCATGAACCAATGTGTTGCGATGAGACTACATATTTCAACAACATACAAAAATGATTTCTACCTGATATTTTTTTTTTTTTTTTTTTGTGGTACGCGGGCCTCTCACTGTTGTGGTCTCTCCCGTTGCGGAGCACAGGCTCCGGATGAGCAGGCTCAGCAGCCATGGCTCACGGGCCCAGCCGCTCCGCGGCATATGGGATCCTCCCAGACCGGGGCACGAACCCGTATCCCCTGCATCGGCAGGCGGACTCTCAACCACTGCGCCACCAGGGAGGCCCTACCTGATATTTTTTTTTTTTTTTTTGTGGTACGCGGGCCTCTCACTGTTGTGGCCTCTCCCATTGCAGAGCACAGGCTCCGGACGCGCAGGCTCAGCGGCCATGGCTCACGGGACCAGCCGCTCCGTGGCACGTGGGATCCTCCCGGACCAGGGCACGAACCCGTGTCCCCTGCATCGGCAGGCGGACTCTCAACCACTGCGCCACCAGGGAAGCCCCCTACCTGATATTTTTGATAAAAGATTAAAAGAGAACATTAACACAAATTAAATACTCTTTTATTCGTTATATGACAAATATTCCAGGTATAAAATTTTTTTCATGTTGCATTGATTTGGTTGAGTTGTTAAGAGTCCAGAAGCATCTTTAAGTTGGTACATGTTCCTTCATACATGCTCATTTCCTTAATAATGAAAATATTATTTGAGCTGCCTACTTTGTTCAGCTCAAATATTGCCTCAGAGAGGCCTCCTTGGGCTGCATGGTTCAAAGCAGTAGCGCCCCACCCCTGTCTTCTCTTTCTCCCTTCCTCCCTTACCAATAGGAGGTAAGTTCTAAGAAAAGAGGAGTGACCATTTGTAAGTTGCAACCAGGCCCTCAAAACTCTACGAGTTCAATGTGAGTCCACACTGCAAGTGGGCCAACCCTTAAAATATTAGCAGTAGCAATAGTAAGTAGCAATAGTAATAACAGAGCTATTTCTTTTTAGCTCTTATTATGTACCAGGCGTCGTTTAAGTTTTTAAAATTAATGGTTTCTATGGGAGTAGATAGGATTATTACCCTTCGTTTTATTGAGAAGGTCCCAGAGAGGATAAATAACTTGCTCAAGGTCATGCAGCTAGTAAGTAGGAGAGCCAGGTGTTGAATCTAGAACACGTGCCTCCAAATTACATACTTTTCACTCTGACATCTTACTGCCTCCAGAACAATTTTATTCTACATACAACATGGTGTATGTTTCCAGGGGAAAGCTAGGTACGTACTCACTGCCTCTTCTCTGTGTTAGTTAAACCACACAGAAGAGGGGTGTGTTTGGTTTTGGGATCCACTAACTGGAGCCCTTTGAGAGAGGTCCAGAAATAAACCATGAAAGGTGGGGCTGAGAGCCTGATGATGCTTGACCTGGGAAGGAGAAAGCGTGTGATTGCTTCCCTACTTTCTTTAGGTCCTTGCTCAGGTCAGAGAGACACTGTTTCTGATCACCATTCAAAATGGCAACCTCATCACCCTGGTCCTTCTCCTGTTTAAGTTTTCATCATAGCCCTTATTACCACTTGACATTTTCTGACACATTTATTCTTGACCAAAGTCATTGTCTGTCTCCCCCACTAGAGAGTAAGCTCCATGAGTTCAAGGATTCTGTCTAGTACCATCTTTCCAGGGATGAGAACAGGGCCTGGTACAGAGTAGACATTCAATATACTTGTTGAGTGAATAAATAAAATACGAGTCCCCAAATAAAATATTTTCATTTGTTGACATACTATTCTAGTCCTTGTCCAGGAGTAGATTCAATTAGTATATACCTAGAGTAATATCACAGTGAGAATTTTATATCCTAAATTTTCCACTGATATTGAGCTAGGCATATTTTTCTTTTTGCTGAATTTAAACTTTACCCTCCTCTTTCTTTTCCTATCTCCACCCTCCCAAAGGCAATTAATATTAAAAGTCTATCCTCCCACATCTTTCTCCCATATAATCATGTACCTGTATGACACGTACATGTAAGTTTTTTCATCGTTTTACAAATGGATATATTATATATCTCTTCCATTCTGCCTTTCTCACCTATGTATGCAAGTATATACTTAAAGATATACTTACATACATAGATATACTTCTATATCTATGAAGATATAGAATAAACATTTAAAAAGCCCACAACATACTTCATGGTATAACTGTTTCAGCAATTTATACATTTCTTATGGACAGGTATTTCAACTGTTTTCCATTTGTTGCCATTTCTATCAGTCCTGTAATTTGCATTCTTACATGTATATTCTTTTGACTTTGTGTTTTATTTCTATTTGTTATATTTTATAAAGTGGGATTTCTGGAGTATTAAGGTGTGCAGTCAGAATAGATTTGCTAGATTACTTCCCCAAAGAGCTATAGCAATACACATTTCTGTCAGCAAAGGCCAAGAATGCCCTTTTCTCTCTGCAACCTTGTGTGGGGAAATAAACCTTCTCTGGATTTCTCAGTGCTCCTGTAAAATGCTCTAGCCTCCTGAGACATAGAAATGTATTTGGTATAAAGACAGGATGTTTGCCTTCACTTCTCCTAGGCACGTTTTGCTTTTCGTACACTATGAGAATTAGATCTATAGCCATTTGCTAATTCCTCTAATCCAAAAGGATAACAAAATTTCTCTTATCTCCCCAAATGGGACAAATGACTATAATCTGGACTAGATCCCTAGGTTAAGCTTCCAAAGTGTCAGGAATACTGGACCACTATTTCCCTAGTGTTTACGTTTCAAAAGGGAAGCCCAAACCTTGAAGCCATCTCTTGGTAAAAGCCTGAGACACCTACTGGGCTTAGCTGGCCCTTGGAGAGAGATTTTTACATTCCAAAAGGTCAGAGTGAGCAGCCAGGATCCTTCCTATCTCTTCTCCAAAGGTTTTTCTCTCTCCTTCCCAGAGAGGAGGGAGATGGCTGCCTCTCTCCTGTATACAAATGGAGGAAATACTTTTTTTCCATCCCTTGTCTATGGAATGAAACCTGCCACTCACAAGAGAATTTTTATCAGCCCTCACAGCATTACCTGTGGGTCTAGGAGTCAGGGACTGACACTGCACTTTACTCTGACTATTGATCTGGTTGCATCAATAAAGAACTCTTTTCTCTGACCCAAGTGCTCATGCTTCTGCAGTGTGTATATATATATATATATATATATATATATATATATATATATACACACACACATATATATATATACACACACACACATATATATGTATATATATATATATATATATATATATATATATATATATATATATATAAACTGTGCAAGTGGGAGAACATTCCAGACCCTTCACAGTTTTTGACACAGCATCCTGCCAGCACTGGGAATGTTCATTCTTTTTAATCTTTGCCAATCTAATGGGTGAAAACTGGCTTCTCACAGTCTTCTATTTTCCCTTCTATCAGTGAAATTGAACATATTCCATTTTACACATTTCAGTTACCTCGCGTGTGCATCTGTGTATGTGTGTGAGAATTGCCTTTTCCTAAATTCTGCCCTTTTTCCAAAGTTTTCCTTGAAATTTTTCTTATCAGTTTGTATGGGCTGTTTTTATGGTAATAGAATAGCTATGAATATAGGCTGACAGTGGCTCTTCAGCAAACGTTTTGCAAGTACTTTTTCTTCCAGTCAACCTTTCAGCACGACATTTGTCCTCATCCTGCTATTCTTCCTACATGCTTTGTCTGCTTTTTGTGTGCTATCTAACAGGAAGAGGGTCCTTAATGCCTGCTACTTGCAGGTCCGAATGCTAAAGCGAGTGCCAACCTCTTAGTTGGTGAGAAAGGGGCTAGAGTCACATGGAGAGAGGGTCCTTCCTGAGGGGCTTCCTGTAGGGAGGATGTGTCCATTGAAAACCTCCTGTCTGACCCTGAGTCTGATACGGAGGAGGAAACCTGGAGAAAAAGACACAGTCAGTTTCTCTGCTAGAGACGCTACTCCCGAAAAGGGAGAAGGTCATGGTGGGGATGTCCCAATGGCTGGTCACTGCAGCTTGGGGCTTGGGATGCACACTCCACCCTGGGTTAGGAAGAACTTCGACATCCTGACTTCTACTTTATCACGGGTCACCGGGCAGGCAGTCAGAAAGCAGAGCCTGCCCCCTCGCCTCACTCCCCTGGAGTCAGGGGGTAGGTGCCCAGAAGAACAAGCTGAGCAAGACCCAGAGCCAGCAGGAAAGGAATATGGTGCCAGCAGGCTGTGTTTGGACCAGAAATGAACAGGATGCGAAATGGGGCTGAAACCGCTGAGGCAGAGACCAGGGAAGCGGGACCCAGTTTCCATGCTGGATGCTGAGAGCAGGAGATGGACGACGAGGACCTGGGTATCCTTGGGGAGTGTGGTTCGAAAGGTAGAGGAGGCACAGCCGAAATGCCACTCGGGGCCAACAGGCAGCCTGCTGGGCACATTCCTTCAGTAAAGTTTCTTTCTAAAAAGAAACCACATGGTAGCTGATCAGAGGATGAGGTTTCTCTTCCAGATGTAAGCTCTGAGTGTACAGAAGTCAAGAGGAACCCAGGGCTTTATGAAAAATGGATATTCCTCGCCCTTAAAACTTCCAGAAGCTAGTAAAGACCGAGTTTCTAGGGACAATTGGCCGTAACACAGCTTGGGGGCCAGGAGGGCACGCTGACTCCAGAGAAATGTCAGCAACATCCACGGTGAGGCTGAGGGAATCTGCCCCTTGCCTGGGCTGTGGCTGGGGACTCACTGCCATTTTCCTGTTGGACCGCCAGTACACATGTGGGGAGGCCTGGCTGCACAGTCTCAGAAATCTCATTCTTTCCATGTGTCTTGTTGGCGAGGTTTCCTGCCACCCTCCTGGAGACTGGACAGAGCTGGCAGCAAGAAAAGAAAGACAAGTCAGGGCCATGCTGCTCTAAAGAGGCATTTGGGGTTATTTTCATGAAGGGATGGGGTAGCCGTGAGGGTGGTAGGCCAGGCAATAACTTTGCCTCTTGCCCAGATGTATAAATGAGAAGCATCAGACTACAGGCTGTCCAGCAGAACTTGCCATGAGGGTGGAAACAGTCCATATTTGCACTCTCAGATGTAATAACCACTAGGCACACGTGGCTAGTGGGCACCTGGATTGTGACTATTAGAACTGAGAAAGTAGATTTTTAATTTTATTTGATTCTCATTAATTAAAACTTGAACATAAGTAGCTAGCATAGTGGCTAGTGGCTATCCTATCGGACAGCTCAGCACTAGAGTATAGGGGTCAGGAGTTTGGGCTCTAGAATGAGACAGAGAATCTTGTTTCCCTCACTTCCTAGCTCTGTGAACTTGGAGAAGCAACTTAACCTCTTGGTGCTTCCCTCTCCTTTTATCTAATCTGAGGCTGATGGTACCAACCTCTCAGCCTTAATGGGGGTGTTGCCTATTCACATATGGAAACACTAAACAAACACGTTCAAATAAGTGTCACAGTCCTGAGAATCCACACCTGTCAGTCGAGGTGGAGCTGCCAGGAATTTTCAGGTAACGTAGGAGGCAGAAAGGGAAGGGATGCTTTCTGAGAAATGGGCTTGGAAAGAGTTCAGTTAATGAGCTTCTATCTCTGATGCTTGAGGGTTCCTGGCTGGTGAAGAGTGTTTCAAGAGGCTTTCCTGGGAGGTGACAAACTTAGGATGCTCCCCTCTGGGTGGGCTTTGTGTCTGAGAGTTGTCTGCAGGGCCAAGTCCTAAGCTGCTCAAGACTTTTGACAGATTCTAATGAGACCCCAGGGGGCAGCAGGAGTGCAGTGGTGTTGGAATCCATGTCCAGAGAGTCTTGCTTGAGAGAAAAGAGAGGTGATACCAGAGGCTGGGGAAACTTTTTCCCAAGCTTGTAGTGTTGTCCTCAGGACCAGAAGAAGTCAATCCAGACAACTTGCCTTTGGTCTAAAGCTACCCTAAGGCATCCGTGATGGTACTAGTCTAGGAAGTGGGTAGGTACAGAGAAGCCAAAAGCCTGGGAAGATGGCAAGGTCAAGTCCCATTTTCCTGTCTTTTGGTGGGAACTTTTTCGTTTTTATTAGTTTTAAAAAGTTTTGTTTTTAATTAATTAATTTATTTTTTTTGGCTGCTTTGTGTCTTCTTTGCTGTGCACAGGCTTTCTCTAGATGCGGCGAGCAGGGGCTACTCTTTGTTGCTGTGCGCAGGCTTCTCGTTGTGGTGGCTTCTCTTGTTGCGGAACACGGGCTTCAGGGGCGCAGGCTTCAGTAGTTGTGGCACGTGGGCTCAGTAGTTGTGGCTCACGGGCTCTAGAGCGCAGGCTCAGTAGTTGTGGCACACGGGCTTAGTTGCTCCACGGCATGTGGGATCTTCCCAGACCAGGGCTCGAACCCATGTCCCCTGCACTGGCAGGCGGGTTCTTAACCACTGCGCCACTAGGGAAGTCCCTTGCTGGGAATTTAGAAGCAAACTTCCAGCCTGGCTTATCAAGGAAAGTCTCAGGGTGAGGACAGGATTTCACAGCTAAATGTTTTCTTAAATTCCACAAGTCAACTCCACCCCTTTGCCTGCAGGTGACCTTTAGTGTGTTCCTAAGGCCTGGGAGCTGTGTCAGATCCTGTGTTAGGTCTTGGTGACAGGGTGACACAATGATGTCATTTGCCTCCTGTAATGTTGTGATTTATAATAAGCAATATATACTTGGTCTTCTTCCTCACAGCTGTCTCTGGCACAGAGCTCCCCAAACCCTTGGAATTTCCTAATTGGTGAGAGCAATAAAGATGTCTTTTGTTATGTTAATGAGGTGACCTTTGGAAAGCTTCTAAGGGTGGGGACTGGTTGCCAACCACCTGATTAGAGGGTTGGAACTCTCAGTCCACATCCCCCCTGCCACGCCCGTGGCTGATGATGTAATCAACCAGCCTATGTAATGAAGCCTCCGTAAAACCCCTAAGGATGGGGTTCAGAAAGCTTCTGGGTTGGTGATTTGGGGAGAGTGGTGCACTTGGGGAGAGCATGAAGCTCCGAGCCCTTTCCCCCCACCTTGTACTATGCGTCTCTTCCATCTGGCTGTTTCTGAGTTATATCCTTTTATAATAAACCAGTTGTCTAGTAAGTAAAATGTTCCTCTGAGTTATGTGAGCTACTCTAGCAAATTAATCAAACCCAAGGAGGGGTTGTGGGAAGCTCCCGTCTATAGCTGGTCAGTCAGAAGCACAGGTGACAACCTGGACTTGTGATTGGTGTCTCAAGTGGGGAAGTGGGGGGTTAGTCTTATAGGACTGAGCCCTTAACCTGTGAGATCTGATGCCATCTCCGGGTCGATAGTGTCAAAATAGAGTTGAATTGTAGAACACCCAGCTGGTGCCAGACAGTTGCTTGGTGTAGGGAAAAAACCCACATGTTGGAACTGGGTGACAGATTTGGACCTCCTAACTGGACTCCTGCTTCCAAGCCTCTCCATCACCTCTCTGTCCAGCACACCTTGTGAGTTTGGTCTTCCCGGGAAGCCATTTCCCTCACGGTGCAGCCCTGTTCCTTACTACCTCCTCTCACTCCCACACTAGGTCCACTCTGCTCTCCTGCTCAGGTTCCCACAGGGTCCTCAGCTACATCTCATGCCTCTAGCCTCTCCCCTTTGGTCCTCATTCAGTATACTCTTCCATCTGTTCTCTGCCAGGAATGTCCTTCTTATCCAAATCCTGCCCGTTGGCTTAAGGCTCTCTGCTCCTGAAATCTTTTCTACTGCCCTCGCTCCCATCCCCTCTCCTTCCTTGGACTTTCTCAGCGCTTACATTTTGACCCTACACCAATCAGCAGGGCTTTTGGTTCTGAATAAGGGAGCACCTCATTTGTCTCACGGTCATAAAATCCTGCTGCTCCAGTACCCACTCCCTGCTCCCACCAGATCCAGCCTCCTGGAAGGGCTCTGGGACCCTGTGGAATGGGTGCAGCCTCTTCTCAGGAAAGAGCTTAAGACTTTTCTCCCACGTGCTCATACAAACACCCCAGAGAAGCCCCCAGGATTTATGCGGGGCGGGTGGGGAATCGGAGCACAGTCAGAGAATTGAGGCAGGAGGCTCCGAAAGTCCCCCTCTGCCTCGCTAGATCCTCAGCAGGACTCTACAGGGCATTAAGCCCAGGTGATGCCATCAGGATCAAAGCCCAGTTAGTTGCAGTACCTGGCAAACGGGATCATTACTGTCATGCATCAGGATGCCAAAGATGGATGTGCTTCAACTGAATGACTAGTTTCCTCTGCTCTCTGGTAGTAACTTACTACCAGGTTAAGCTGTTTCTTTTTTTTGCGGCACGCGGGCCTCTCACTGTTGTGGCCTCTCCCATTGTGGAGCACAGGCTCTGGACGCACAGGCTCAGCGGCCATGGCTCATGGGCCTAGCTGCTCCGTGGCATGTGGGATCTTCCCGGACCGGGGCACGAACCCGTGTCCCCTGTGTCGGCAGGCGGACTCTCAACCACTGCGCCACCAGGGAAGCCCTAAGCTGTTTCTTGAGACGCTCTTGGACCTGAAGGTTAAGACCACATTGTCAACTCAGAGAAGGACACTTGACTGTGTACTAATAGCAGAGTATGTGTCTCAGTTGTCAAAATGTTGTACCCACAGCATAAGGGCTACGAGGAAAGGTGCCCCTCTGATTCATAATTAATGTCGCAAGGTAGTGGTGGGAATAATAATTAGAACAACGGACTTGGGTTCAAATCTTTCTGCTATTAGACCCAAAGTCTGAGAGCCTCAGTTTCCTTATCTGTGAAACAGGGATAATAATGGTAACTACCTTATAGAATGTTGTGGGGATTAAGTGAAATCATGCATTTGGAACACTTAGCGCAGTTCCTGGGACAATGGAAGTGTTCAATAATTGTTAGCCATGATTGATGTTATATGAAGAGTCCTATCATAAGATAGATCTGTGGTATCAAAAGACAGACATTTTTTAGGTTTTAGTAGTAAGTACATGAAGGGTACTTAGGTAGAAGCCTGTGAAGTTTTGGTTTTCTTGCTACCGCAGAAGTGAAGTGAGCCAAGGACACTGGTGGAATGTGACCTGGGGGTCTTGCTTTAGGACAGATGACCTGAGCATCACTTCTGGTTGCCCAAGTTTTGAGTTGCCTCTTGATGCTAATGGCATTGTGATGAGCTAAGTGTACACCGTTGAAGTAAATAGTAATTGGGGTTGAGCACCTGTGGCTCATCAGCTCCCCCTAGAGGAAGGAGTAGGGTGGTGCTGGAAGGGGTTGCCAGAGGCCACTTGCTGATACCACATGGGCCGAGTGTGAGCTCTGGATCAGGGACATCTTGGATCTGGAGTTTGAAAGCCTCTTGCGCATGTACCTTCCTGTAATCTCTCTTCCAGGCATGGTGAGACTTGTGAAAATAACCCCCAGCCCCTAGTCTGTCCTGCTTGTCGTGCCAGGGCAGGAAGAACACTCTGGATTGGGGGATAGTGGTAGTCATTGCTCCAGGGGCTTCTGTGAGGGGGCTTAGGTCGCCGGTGAGTGTGGTCGTCTGCTGCCCTGTTGCATGCCCTGCCATTTGCTGCTTCTAAAGAGGGCAAAGCCTGCCTGTGTGGGTGGGAAAGGTATTATTACTGGGGCTGTTGTGGTTATTGCTGCCACCACCGTCAGTTACACAGGTGGAAAAGGGTATTTGTTGCGTCAGAAAACTGCCATCGAGTACTCAGATTCCTCTACTTAGATCAAAGAAGGAAAGAGAAAAGAAAAAAGACACTAATGGGCCCTAAGAGACCAGAATGAACACTGAAGTGCATTTTTTCAGAAACAAAGGCCAGAGAAGGCAGTGAGATGTCCAGGGCAGCCATCTTCCTGGCAAGATACAACCCTCCCCCGACCCCTAAGGCCATTTTTGGTGGCCGACTACGTGGTAGAGATCCTGCAGGTGCGGTCTGTGCATTGTCTTGTGTAATCCTTGGGACAACCCCACGATCAAGGGGTCATTGTACCTCTTTTACAGTTAAGGCAAAGGAGGCTCAAAGACCTTAAGAGATTTGTCCACTTTGATAGAGCTAGCAAATGGGAGAGTGAAATTTGAACTTGGTTCTGACTAGATCTAAAGTTTTCCAATTCATAACTTGGATGTTGCCTCCAAGGGCTCCATTTTCCTTCTCAGTAAAATGGGGGAGTGAAAGTGGTTCTAAGGCCATCCTTCTAACCCCAGTGACCACAGGTGGCAATCAATAATTGAAAAAGGGAAAGTATAAGAAAGAATCCAGTTTGGTGAAACAGCAGTTGTGTCTGAATAGAGTGATCCAGGCAAGAAGTGTGTCCCAGGGGCTGGCAGGGGGCACAGGCAACTTTGGGAGCGAAGTTCTGAGAAGGTAGGGATTGAGACACGTAGAGTCTGTCTTCCTCAGGCCATTTGGGTCCCCTGGGAAGGACATTAAAGATGCTGTCCTTTTTTGTGCCACTCTGCCCTTTCTGCTAGCCATGAACCCTGGGCTCTCACTCTTTCTTCCTCCCTAGGAAACAGGCGGGCCTGTCTAGCTAGCTTTGGGCCACCAGACTGGACTCTCAGCTCTCAAAACTATGTTTTCCTTACCACTGGATGCTTCTCCTTTTATGCCTCTTCACCACAGGCCCAGCATCAGCACTGGGGGGTTCCTGGAAAAGTGGCTGGAGACTTCATCCCCTTGTCCATGTCACCAGGCAGCTCTTGTTTCTCTGGGAACTATTGTGAATGACCCAAGTACAAAAGTGTAAATCAAAGCCTCCTGATGCTTTGAGACCTTCACACTTTCACTGAACTGGCAACATCAGCAGCTCTGTCTGCACCCACTGCACCAGTATGACTGTTAGGATTCAAACTGTCACCAGAGCTCCAGCAGACAGGATTCTCTGACCTCACCCGTGATGCCAGAACATCCCATGGTCCAGCTCAAACTCATATCCAGCAACTGTAAGACCCTCCAAGACAGTTTCTTTTTTGCAATAAAAACCCCTATGGATGTGCACTTGTGAAAAAAAATCAATTTTATTAATGTATAATTTACAGATTAAAATGTATCTATTTTACGTGTGCATTTGGTGACTTTTGACATATTTATACACCTGTATAATCAGTATCATGATCAATATAGAGAACATTTACATCATCCTAAAATGTTCCCTGTTCCCTTTCTCAATTTTCCATCCCTGGTCCTAGACATTCACTGATCTGCTTTCCGTCTTGATAGATTTGTCTTTTTTATAGTTTCATATAAATGAAATCTTCCAGTATGTAGTCTTCTATGTCTGGCTTCTTTCACTCAGCACAAAAATGTTGAGATTCATCCATGTGATCACATGTATCATAGGTCATTTCTTTTTCTTTTTTCTTTTTTTTTTTTAGTAACTTGCAGGTTTTATCAAAATGAATCAAAAAAGAAAAAGAAAGAAAAGCAAAGGGTAACACAACCCCATATCCCAAAACTTTCTAGATTTTTTAGTGCAAGAAATGCCATATCACTGAAGCACTTGAGGATTATCATGAAATCCTAGCAAAAAATGTAATCACCTCAGAAGTGGTAATAAAAAAGAGAAACAACCAGAGAGGCACACATTGTTATTTATTTATTTATGTTTTTGAATTTTATTTTATTTTTTTATACAGCAGGTTCTTATTAGTTATCTATTTTGGGTTTTTTTTTTAAAGGATTTTTATACTATATTAGAAAACTACAAAATAAAAAAGGGATCAGTCGACATATATCTTAGAAGTCCTTCCAGAGTCTCTGTACCCACAGCCATGCAGGCTGCCTGTCGCCTTGCTCTCCGCTGCTCAGTCTGCGGCTCGTTGAAGGATCACTGGTGATGACTCAGGCTCTAGTTCACAGTCACACTTGTTCTGCCAAATCCAAGACCCCGAATTTATCCAAATTGTAGAAACATGCTTTGACCACCCATCCACCTAAATACCTCCCATTCAAATAAACAACAGCTTTAATTGCTGATTCAACCCTCTCAAATTCTAAAAATATTCGTACCGCTTCATCATCAGGGGCACCAGGAATTTCAAATATCACACATTTTCCAACTTTGCCATATTTTTCACACTCTTCCTTGGTTTCAACTTCCAAGTCTTCATCTACCTCTCCTGCACCAACCATGTTCCTTAGTAGGACCACTTTAGTAGGACACTTACGTATTTCAGCTAATGGATTTGAATCTGACTTCTTGGTTGCATCTTTCTCAGTGGCGTCGCCCACGATGATCTTGCCTCCCCGCTTGCTGGTCTTCTCCACTGACAGCGCTGTGCTCAAGCCCTGCTCGTGCTTCCCCAGACCCTGGCCTTCCCGGAAGCCGTACTTCTGCATGATTTTATGTGCTACTGTGCCACCCATGTTGGGGAGGAAGGAGTTGCCGGGGCCGGTGGGGGATCTGGGTCTGTCTTGTTCCTCGTACACTGGGGGAGGGATAGCAGCTTTGGAAGACGGTGAGCGAGGTCTTGAATCCTCTGCATAAGGAAAGTCTTGGGGTAACTCTTTGTGTTTCTCTACAAGGGAAGTGGGTGGTGCAATGGCAGCTCCGCCCATACTTCTCTTCTTCCTCTCTGGCTCATAACCTACATCTTCATCAGAATCTGAATCTGGTCGCCTGGAAAACCCCCTAGCTTCATGTCTGTCTTTACGCCTCTTTTCTCTCTCTTCTATTTGTGTCTTTCCAGCTCCCGCTGTCTCTGTCGCTCCTCTCTTTGGTGCTTCACTACTTTCTCAAAATCGTTAGGAAACATGGGATCATATTCATCAGCTAGGGGAATCAAAACTTCTGCAGAAAACCCCCTGGGAACCGGATCCTTGAGGCCCACTGCCACGTGCGGCGCGGTGTCCACAATCTGCCTCTGGTCTGAAGAGGCACCTCGCTTCAGGTCGATTACCGGGGCAAGGACTGTACTTTGTTTTGTCCTCTGGCTCTTCTCCTGAGTGACAGCTGCCTTCTTCACCTGGAGCTGAGACTACAGAAGTTTGAAGTTTGGGGACCAGGCTGCTGTTTTTGAGTCACTGGTCTCCACTCCCAGGTCGTCGTACAGGGACATCTCAGTTTAATGCCGGCCCGCCCGGCCGACGCTCCCAGGCCGCGGCGGCGCTCCGGGGCCGAGGCGCCGCGGACTCGACGGGCTGGGCGCTGGGTGTCAGCCCCAGACGGCCGGACCTCTCCGGCGCCAACCCCTACGCAGAGTCCACCGGGCCCCCAGCGGCGCCGTCATTTCGTTTTTTTTTTTTTTTTTTTAAATTGAGGTATAGTTGATGTACAATGTTATGTAAGTTACAGGTGTATAACATAATGTTTCATAATTTTTAAAGGTTATACGCCACTTATAGTTATTATAAAATATTGGCTATATACCCTGTGTTGTACAATATGTCCCTGTAGCTTATTTCTTTTATACACAGTAGTATGGCACCTCTTACTCCCCTACCCATATGTTGCCCCTCCCCTCTTCCCTCTCCCCACTGGTAGCCACTAGTTTGTTCTCTATATCTGTGAGTCTCGTTTTTTTTTTTTTTTTTTTTGTGGTATGCGGGCCTCTCACTGCTGTGGCCTCTCCCGTTGCGGAGCACAGGCTCCGGACGCGCAGGCCCAGCGGCCACGGCTCACGGGCCCAGCCGCTCCGCGGCATATGGGATCCTCCCGGACCGGGGCACGAACCCGTATCCCCTGCATCGGCAGGCGGACTCTCAACCACTGCGCCACCAGGGAGGCCCGAGTCTCGTTTTTGTTATGTTCACTAGTTTGTTATATTTTTTTAGATGCCACATGTAAGTGGTAGCATACAGTATTTGTCTTTCTCTGTCTGACATTTCACTTAGCATAATTTCCTCCAAGTCCATCCATGTTGTTAAAGGTCATTTTTATTATTGCTGAGTAGTTTCAGTTGTATGGATATACTTCAATTTGTTTATCCATTCCCCTGTTAATGGACAGTTGGATGGTTTCTAGTTTTTGACTACTATGAATAAAATTGCTATAACATTTACATACTAATCTTTGTGTAGACATGTGTTTTAATTTCTCTTGGGTAGCAGCCAGGAGTGGAATTGCTGAGTCTGTGGTACATATGTGCTTAACTTTATAAGAAATTTGTGTTAGGTTTTGTCAGATACTTTTTTTTTGCATCTATTGAGCAAATCATGTGGGTTTTCTTCTTTGATTGTTAATATGGTGAAATACAATAATTGAAATTCAAACGTTAAATATTCAAACACTTGATCCATGCTGATTAACCTTTTTTATACATTGCCTGACTTGATCTCTTAAAATTTTGTTACAGATTTTTGCAATCATATTATGAAGGATGTTGGTCTCAGTTTTTCATTTCTTTGCAATGCGTTTGCCTGGTTTAGGTATCAAGATAATGTTGGTCTCATAAAATGACTTGGGAGGTGTTCTCTCTTCCTCTGTTCTCTGGTAGAATTGGTATTATTTCTTCCTTAAATGCTTGATAGAATTTATCAATAAAGATATCTGGGTCTGGAAGTTTCTTTGTTAGAAGGTTTTAAATTACCAATTGATTTTTTTTTTCTATTTTTTGGCCATGCCACGCAGCATGCGGGATCTTAGTTCCCCAACCAGGGGTCGAACCCATGACCCCTGCAGTGGAAGTAAGGTGTCTTAACCATTGGACTGCCAGGGAATCCCACAAATCAGTTTTCTTTAACAGATATTGAGATACTCAGATTTCCTATTTCTTCTTGAGTCAGTTTTATTAATTTCTATCTTTCAAGACACTTGTCTATTTCATCTAAGATGCTGAGTTTATTGGCAAACATCTTTTCACAGTCTTCTCTTATTGTTCCTTTAATGACTTTAAAGTTAGTAGTGATGTTCCCACTATCATTTCTGCTATTGGTAATTGTGTTTTTTTTTCTTTTTAACTTGATCAGTCTGGCTAAGGGTTTGTCAAATTTGTTGATATTTTTTCCTTTTAACTTGATCAGTCTGGCTAAGGGTTTGTCAAATTTGTTGATATTTTGTTTGACCATATTCTATTTCATTGATTTCTGTTCTTATTTCTGTTTACTTTGGTGAAAGTTTAGACAATTAATCTTAGACATTTCTTGTTCTTGTCTTGTTTTATTGTTAACTTTTTAAATGTATAGAAATGTATGCCTTAGGAAGTGAGAATTTCCCATAACCCATTCCCCCCTGAGGTAACTGCCTTTCTACCAATGTGCTGATCACCAAAGACATACTAAAGGACTTCACATCCCTCTAATCCACCACATGCCTTTGAACATGTGTGCCTTTGCTCCTGGCATTCCTTCAGAAAGGAATACTCTCCCCAACATTCTCCACCTGGTGAATTCATAGTTATTAAGGTCCATCTCAAATACCACGTCCTCCTTGAAATTTCCTTCAGTTCTTCCAATCAGAGTTCATTCTCTTCTCTGTGTACCACTGGACTCTGTGCATGATTGTACTATATTGATCATTGGAAGGGTAGAATTTGAATATGGCCCACTTGTTCCAAAATCCACACTTTCGTGTGCTATGCTGCTTCCTTGGCATTTTTCTATTGGGTTTTAGAGCAGTTTTCTATAATTCTTGACTTACTATACTCTTTCTGTTTGTTTTAATTGAGGTATAATTCACATTACATAAAATTCTCCTTTTTAAGGTGTACAATTATTACAGGATTTTAATCTCAAATTTCTTTATGGAAAGAATTATATTTATTTTAGTATTTCCAGTTCCTGGTAAAGTACTTAACACTCAATATAAGACATTCAGTAAATGTTTCCTGAATTAAGAAAATAAGTGTTTACCATATGTTCTCTGCTGGTATTTCTCAAATTCAGTGTGCATACAAATCACCCAGGGAGACTGTTAAAATGCAGATTCTGATTTGGAAGTGGAATCTGAGATCTAAGCTTCCAACAAGCTTTTTACATGATGCCTATGCTGCTGATCTGAGGACCACACTTTGTTCTATTTGTTTGTTTTATATTTTTATATTTTTTATTTTTTAATGTTTTTATTGGAGTGTAATTGCTTTACAATGGTGTTAGTTTCTGCTGTATAACGAAGTGAATCAGTTATACATATACATATATCCCCGTATCTCTTCCCTCTTGGGTCTCCCTCCCTCCCACCCACCCTTCCTATCCCACCCCTCTAGCTGGTCACACAGCACCGAGCTGATCTCCCTGTGCTATGCGACTGCTTCCCACTAGCTATCTATTTTACGTTTGGTAGTGTATATATGTCCATATATACACTACCACTCTCTCACTTTGTCCCAGCTTACACTTCCCCCTCCCTGTGTCCTCAAGTCCATTCTCTAGTAGGTCTGCGTCTTTATTCCTGTCTTGCCCCTAGGTTCTTTTTTTTTTAGATTCCATATATATGTATTAGCATATGATATTTGTTTTTCTCTTTCTGACTTACTTCACTCTGTATGACAGACTCTAGGTCCATCCACCCCACTACAAATAACTCAATTTTGTTTCTTTTTATGGCTGAGTAATATTCCATTGTATATATGTGCCACATCTTTATCCATTCATCTGTCGATGGACACTTAGGTTGCTTCCATGTCCTGGCTACTGTAAATAGAGCTGCAATGAACATTTTGGTACATGACTCTTTTTGAATTATGGTTTTCTCAGGCTATATGCCCAGTAGTGGTATTGCTGGGTCATATGGTAATTCTATTTTTAGTTTTTTAAGGAACCTCCATACTGTTCTCCATAGTGGCTGTATCAGTTTACATTCCCACCAACAGAGCAAGAGGGTACCCTTTTCTCCACACCCTCTCCAGCATTTATTGTTTCTAGATTTTTTGATGATGGCCATTCTGACCGGTGTGAGATGATATCACATTGTAGTTTTGATTTGCATTTCTCTAATGATTAATGATGTTGAGCATTCTTTCATGTGTTTGTTGGCAGTCTGTATATCTTCTTTGGAGAAATGTCTATTTAGGTCTTCTGCCCATTTTTGGATTGGGTTGTTTGTTTTTTTGATATTGAGCTGCATGAGCTGCTTCTGTATTTTGGAGATTAATCCTTTGTCAGTTGCTTCGTTTGCAACTATTTTCTCCCATTCTGAGGGTTGTATTTTCGTCTTGTTTATGGTTTCCTTTGCTGTGCAAAAGCTTTTAAGTTTCATTAGGTCCCATTTGTTTGTTTTTGTTTTTATTTCCATTTCTCTAAGAGGTGGGTCAAAAAGGATCTTGCTGTGATTAATGTCATAAAGTGTTCTGCCTATGTTTTCCTCTAAGAGTCTGATAATGTCTGGCCTTACATTTAGGTCTTTAATCCATTTTGAGCTTATTTTTGTGTATGATGTTAGGGAGTGTTCCAATTTCTTTCTTTTACATGTAGCTGTCCAGTTTTCCCAGCACCACTTATTGAAGAGGCTGTCTTTTCTCCATTGTATATTCTTGCCTCCTTTATCAAAGATAAGGTGACCATATGTGCGTGGGTTTATCTCTGGGCTTTCTATCCTGTTCCATTGATCTATATTTCTGTTTTTGTGCCAGTACCATACTGTCTTGATTACTGTAGCTTTGTAGTGTAGTCTGAAGTCTGGGAGCCTGATTCCTCCAGATCCATTTTTCATTCTCAAGATTGCTTTGGCTATTCAGGGTCTTTTGTGTTTCCATACACATTGTGAAATTTTTTGTTCTAGTTCTGTGAAAAATGCCATTGGTAATTTGATAGGGATTGCATTGAATCTGTAGATTGCTTTGGGTAGTAGAGTCATTTTCACAATGTTGATTCTTCCAATCCAAGAACATGGTATATCTCTCCATCTATTTGTATCATCTTTAATTTCTTTCATTAGTGTCTTATAATTTTCTGCATACAGGTCTTTTGTCTCCTTAGGTAGGTTTATTCCTAGATATTTTATTCTTTTTGTTGCAGTGGTAAATGGGAGTGTTTTCTTAATTTCCCTTTCAGATTTTTCATCATTAGTGTATAGGAATGCAAGATATTTCTGTGCATTAATTTTGTATCCTGCTACTTTATCAAATTCACTGATTAGCTCTAGTAGTTTTGTGGTAGCATATTTAGGATTCTCTATGTATAGTATCATCTGCAAACAGTGACAGCTTTACTTCTTCTTTTCTGATTTGGATTCCTTTTATTTCTTTTTCTTCTCTGATTGCTGTGGCTAAAACTTCCAAAACTATGTTGAATAATAGTGGTGAGAGTGGGCAGCCTTGTCTTGTTCCTGATCTTAGTGGAAATGGTTTCAGTTTTTCACCATTGAGGAAGATGTTGGCTGTGGGTTTGTCGTATATGGCCTTTATTATGTTGAGGTAAGTTCCCTCTATGCCTACTTTCTGGAGGGTTTTTTATCATAAATGGGTGTTGAATTTTGTCAAAAGCTTTCTCTGCATCTATTGAGATGATCATATGATTTTTCTCCTTCAATTTGTTAATCTAGTGTATCACATTGATTGATTTGCATATATTGAAGAATCCTTGCATTCCTGGGATAAACCCCACTTGTTCATGGTGTATGATCCTTTTAATGTGCTGTTGGATTCTGTTGGCTAATATTTTGTTGAGGATTTTTGCATCTATGTTCATCAGTGTTATTGGTCTGTAGTTTTCTTTTCTTGTGACCTCTTTGTCTGGTTTTGGTATCAGGGTGATGATGGCCTCATAGAATGAGTTTGGGAGTGTTCCTCCCTCTGCTATATTTTGGAAGAATTTGAGGATAGGTGTTAGCTCTTCTCTAAATGTTTGGTAGAATTCGCCTGTGAAGCCATCTGGTCCTGGGCTTTTGTTTGTTGGAAGATTTTAAATCACAGTTTCAATTTCATTCCTTGTGATTGGTCTGTTCATATTTTCTATTTCTTCCTGGTTCAGTCTCGGAAGGCTGTACGTTTCTCAGAATTTGTCAATTTCTTCCAGGTTAGGACCACAGTTTGAATTGCAACACTCTAAGGTTCCTCCTCTCTAGAGTAAAGGTAGTTCTCCTGAACATACGCAAGGGGGCGCAATGGGCAAACATTTCTACTGCTATTTATAACAAAGTAGTGAATGAATTCCCGTGACATGCTTTTTGGCAGCTGTTTTGCTAATTATTATTTATTTCATGCAACAGGCACAGTAGATATCTCAGTATACTAAAAATAGACTTTCCTTTAAGCCATGTTTTGAAGAATTTGCCACGATTATGCTCATAGAAACTGGAAACCCTCACAATCTGTTATTAGAAGTGTCAAATAAGAATAACACTAAAAAATTATTAGATATGAGAGATCTGAAAGATGTGAAAATGATCATAATAGTGATAATAAAAGTAATAATGATAGTATCAGTCATTTATCGATACCTATTAAGTGTGTAGTATTGTACTAGCTGTCTCACATGAATGGTTTCATTTAATCTTCACAACCACCCCATGAAATAGGTAATATTGCCCTCATTTTACAGGTAAGAAAATCGATGCTTAGAGAAATTAAATAAAATGCCCAAGTTCTGGAAGTCATAATTGGAAGGGTAGAATTTGAACATGCTCCATCTTTTTCTTTTTTTTTCTTTTGAATTTTATTTTATTTTTTTTGAATTTTATTTTATTTATTTTTTTACACAGCAGGTTCTTATTAGTTATCTATTTTATACACATCAGTGTATACATGTCAATCCCCCCAATCTCCCAATTCATCACACCACCACCACCACCCCACCCCCCAGCCACTTTCCCCACTTGATGTCCATATGTTTGTTCTCTACGTCTGTGTCTCTCTTTCTGCCCTGAACATGCTCCATCTTTTTCCGAAGTTCACACTCCTGTGTGCTGTGCTGCTTCCTCAGAATTTTCTTTTCTTTTTTTGTGGGGGGAGGATTTTCTTTTGGTGTTTAGAGCAGTGATCTATGATTCTTGATTTGCCATACGCTTTTAAAAAATTGAGATATGATTCATATGGCATAAAGTTCACCCTTCTAAAGCACACAGTTCACTGGTTTTTAGTATAATAAATACAAGGTTGTGCAACTATTGTCATATCTAATTCCAGAATATTTTTGTCACCCCCTAAGAGAAATCCATACTCATTAGCAGTCTGTCCTCATTTTCCCCTTCCACAGCCCCTGAAAACCACTAATTTACCTTCTATCCCTATGAATTTGTCTATTCCAGGCATTTCACATAAATGTAATCATGCAAGTCGTGGCCTTTTGTGTCTGGCTTTTTTCACAGAGCATAATGTTTTCGGAGTTCATCCATATTGTAGCATATATCAGTCCTTCCTTTTTATGTCTGAACAATATTCCAAAGTATAGACATACCACATTTTGTTTATTCATTTATCAATGGATAGACGTTTGGGTTGTTTCCATTTTTTAGCAATTATGAATAATGCTGCTATGAACATTTAGATATACATTTTTGGACGAACATAAATTTTCAGTTCTCTTGGGTAAATACCAGGGAGTGGAATTGCTGGATTATATGTTAACTCTATGTTCAGCTTCTTGAGGGACTTCTAGATGGTTTTCCACAGTAGCTGCACCATTTTATATTCCCACCAGCAGTTTCCTCCATATAATTGTTGTTGTTGATTTACCAGGATCTGGTGATCATGAATTAATTGAAGGGGAGATAATCAAATTCTCAAACATGTTTCAAAATGAGGTGCCCTTTAATTTTTTAAAATGATGAGTGGACTTCTGCCTACTGCTGTGGAAAGAACACTGAACTGGGCTTCTTCATCATTACCTATCGTTCTCTATGATTAACTGTGTGACCCATATTATGATCTAGTCCTTCAGACTCTCAGCTGTAGATCTGGGATAATAAAGCCTGCCTTGCTTCCCTGGTGGTACTGGCATGAAGTTAAAGCCAAATAGCTAAGGCAGGACAAAGCACTTTCAGAAATGAAAGAGTTGCCAAAATTAATGAAGTTTAAGCACCAGTGCCCCTCTTTTGCCTTGGCCCTTTCCAAGGCCCCGGTCTCTGGCCACTCTGTAACACTTCTCCTCTAGTGGGGTGGCACTGGAGTGGACAAGGACGTGTTGAGTCACAACTAAAGGTAAGTTCAGCTGGGCTCTATGGGACTTGTTTCTAATAAGGTGAATCCTAGGTATCAAGAAAGTCATGGCAGTATCTTCGTTTATTCAAAGACAAACTGTATTGCATCTAGTACCGTACTAAGTGCTGGGAATAGAATTTTTAAAAAGGGTAGTTGGAATTTTTTTTTATTATGGTACACGGGCCTCTCACTGTTGTGGCCTCTCCCCTTGCGGAGCACAGGCTCTGGATGCGCAGGCTCAGCGGCCATGGCTCACGGGCCCAGCCGCTCTGCGGCATGTGGGATCCTCCTGGACCGGGGCACGAACCCGTGTTCCCTGCATCGGCAGACGGACTCTCAACCACTGCGCCACCAGGGAAGCCTGGTAGTTGGAATTTAATATAGCCTTCTGGGACACCAATTTGACAGAGCACACTTATTGATAAAATAAGCAAATATAGAAGAATTACATAACATGACTAATAAGCCTGAAAAAATAGATACATATCACATATATCCAACAAATAGAATATGTACTTTTTTAATATGTGCAACATTATGTTTATGCCTCTGTATACACTGCATTGTGCTCACCACCAAAAGTATAGTTTCCATCTCTCAGCATTCAGTTGATCCCCTTTACCTGTTTCACCCTTCCCCCTACTCCCCTTCCCCTCTGCTAACCACTACTCTTTCCTCTGTATTTATTTGTTTGTTTTTATTTGGTTTGGTCTATTCATTTATTTAAAACCATTTTTTATATTCTACATATGTGTGAAATCATATGGTATTTGTCTTTCTCCATCTGACTTATTTTACTTAGCATAATACCCACAAGGTCCATCCATTTTGTTCGAATGGCAAGATTTCATCTTTCTTTTATGGCTGAGTAGTATTCCACACTCATACATTGATGGGCACTTAGGTTGTTTTCATACCTTGGCTATTGTAAATAATGCTTCAGTGAACATAGAGGTGCATGTATCTTTTCGATTAGTGTTTTCGTATTCTTTAGATAAATACCCAGAAGTGAGATAGCTGAATGTTATAGTAGTTCTATTCTTAATTTTTTGAGGAACCTCTTTACTGTTTTCCATAGTGACTGCACTAATTTACATTCCCACCAACAGTGTATGAGGGCTCCCTTTTCTCCACATCGTCTCCAACATTTTTTATATCTTGCCTTTTTGATAATAACCATAGAATATGTACATTTGGATCGTACCTTGTATATTTATTAATATTGTTCATGTTCTAGGCCACAGAAAAAGATCAATTTATTCCAAAGATTATTTTATTCAGTGTCATGCAGACTATGTTCTGTAATTATAATGCAATAAAATTAGAAATCAATAACAATAAAAGAGTTTAAAAACTTTCCTTTTTCTGGAAAACAACAAACAACAAAAACACATCAAAAACAAAAATAATCCCCCAAATCCTTGGGTTAAAAAGATCATCATATGTCAAAATTCATGAGGCACAAAGTAGTATTTAGAGGGAAAAATTATAGTTTGAAACAAATTTATCAGAAAGCAGGACCATTGGAAGGAAAATAAACAAAGCATTCAACAGCAATAGCTTGAAGAAGACAACTGAGCAAACTCTACTCATGGGGTTCTGATTTATATGTACACAGGATGCTGAGTGAGCCCAGTGGAGGTGCATCTAACCTGCAGGGATCACATGTGAGCTGTTTGATGGAGTATAAGGAATCAGATTAAGATATCTGGGAAAAGCAAAGAGCAAGTGCACTGAGGTGAGAAGCAGCCAGTGGTTGTGCCCCACTGCAGGGAACGGTTCCTATGGAGAGGAGGTCAGAGAGAAGGCAAGGGTTATGTCAGACCATGAAAGCTTCGTTGTGAAATAAAAGGAAGGCATAACACATTTTTTTTAATAAAAGGATGATGATTTCAAATAAGAGTTTGAGCTCCAGGGTCAGATGATGCTGAGTTTGAATCTCACTTATGCAAACTGTGGGGTTCTAGCTGTGTGCTCATGGGCCAGCCATTTAACCTCTGCAAGCCTCAATGTCCTCACCTTTAAGTAATAATAATAGTAATAATAATAATAATAATAATAATAATAATAGCTACCTGATAAGGGTATTGGTGTATAAAGCACTTAGCACAGTGCCTGGCATAGACTTAGGATTTATCTGTTGTTCCAGTGTAATTGTTCATAGCACACACTTTCATGATCAAAAGTGTCTCTGTTCGGCTGATAAATTATATGATCACATCAAGTTGGCACTCAGTATGTCACCTCTATGTGTGCGTGTGAGGGCTTTAGAAAGATCATCCTGGATGCACATTGGAGCCTGGATTTGAAGGACACTAGACTAAAGACAGAGGGGTCACTTAGGAGGGACCTGAACCAGGCAGGTGAGGACAGACTGGAGAGTTCCAGCAGAGAGGTGTATTTTTTAAAAAGGACGCAGCTTTTACACAACTGGTGACTACTAAGATGCTTCTAGGCTTCATTAATATTCCTCACTTAGAGCACCAAGTGGGTGGTGACAGGGAATTCACCCCAGTGGGTCCAACAGAAGGAAGCACATATTCGGGATGCAGGCATGTGGGATGGTGAATTTTGGATGCGGCAACTTTAAAGACGTCTGGGGGATTGCAGCATGGAGGGGATCATTACAGAGTCAGAAAGCAGAATCTGAAGTTCAGGGAGAGGCCAGGTCTGGAGATGGAAATATGGGTCTTACCTGTGTGTGTGAGCAAACGAGACCACTCAGGGAGAGAAGTGAAAAGTGAGACGAGATGAGGGCTGAAGAGCAAGCCCCGAGGAATAGTGCCAGGTAGGCGTCCATGAAGGATGCTGTTGCCCGGGAGCTTGGGAAAGCCAGGAGAAAAAAGAGTCAGAGCAGACAAAGAGGGCAGAGTCTCAAAATGCAGTGAGCTGTCAGTGGCATCAGTTCTATGGAGAAGTTGGATAGGAGGAGGGCACAGAAGTGCCATTGGGTTCTGCCTGTGACGTCATGGCTGCTTTGGGAAGAAAGTTTCCAAGGAGTGGTGGGGTGGAAGCCGATTGCAGAAAGTTTAGTTTGAATGGCAGCTCAGGAGGAATGAAGAGTTAAGTTGTATTTATAACATTTCTCAGACTCGTAGATTCAAGTCAAATCCATAATTCTGATCATTAAAAGAATCCCTTAGTTCTGGTATAATTCCTGTGGCTGAAGAATGAGCATCCCTAGTTGTTGCTCATTGTGCGCTGATATCGTGCCGGACACCCTGGCCACAGTGTCTGGTGTGATAATCCCAGCGAGGGGATGAGGAAGGTGTCCCTTGACAAATGCAGAAACTGAAGTTCAGAGGCTCTACGTGACCTGCTCAATGTCACACAACTACCCAGTCCCAGAACTGCAAATCACACTCATCTCTGATCCACTCCAAGTCCAGTTTGTTCCTCTGAACCTCAACTCCAACCTCAGAACCTTCCCTCTTTTTTTAAACTGTCTGAAAAAGAAATTCAAAAACCCCGACTACATAGTAACCACTTTTAAAAATAAAAATGCAGAAAGTTCTCATAGCTGCCGATGGAACCAATCACTTGTTCGTCACGGTATAACCTGGGGACCTCAGAAATGTGAAAAGCATTAAAAAAAAAATCACTGTGCTTTCTTGTGCTGAAAGGGAACAGTGGAAAATGACCTGTCTTTCCTACCTGAGCCCCCCCCGCTTTAGGGGAAACAAGGAAACTTTGTGTATCTTTCAGTCCCAGAAAAGGGGGGGCCTTGTCTGTGAGTAAAATAGCAAGTTTCATCTTAACCTTCAAGAATGATGTCTTTTCATGTTTTCATGGGGTACCTGAAGCCCTGCCAACCTCATGAGTGAGAAACCAGACCCACTCACCCTGGCCTGTCCACACCAGTCCCCACCACATCGGAGGCTCTTTCTGAGGCTCTTTCAGGGGTGTGAGTGCACCCTTGTCCTTGGGGAGCATTCATATGTTATTCTCTACAGCACATGCATGTTCTTTACAGCCTTTTCTATGTATGGAACACTTCATAATATGGTCCCAAAGGCATGCTTAAAAAATGTAGAGAAAAGTAAGACTAATATTTTCAAGAGAAGAAAAAATCTTTTTTTAAAAATAGATCTTTATTGGAGTATAATTGCTTCACAATACTGTGTTATTTTCTGTTGTACAACAATGTGAATCAGCCGTATGCATACATATATCCCCATATCCCCTCCCCCTTGCATCTCCCTCCCACCTTTCCTATCCCACCCCTCTAGGTTGTTGCGAAGCCCCGAACTGATCTCCCTGTGCTACACGGCTGCTTCCCACTAGCCATCCATTTTACATTTGGTAGTGTATATATGTCCATGCCACTCTCTCACTTTGCCCCAGCTTCCCCTTCCCCCACCTGTGTCTTCAAATCTATTCTCTATGTCTACGTCTTTATTCCTGCCTTTGCCACTAGGTTCATCAATACCATTTTTTTTTTTTTTTAGATTCCATATATATATATGCATTAGCGTACGGCATTTGTTCTTCTCTTTCTGACTTATTTCACTCTGTATGACAGTGTCTAGGTCTATCCACCTCACTACAAGTAACTCAATTTTATTTCTTTTTATAGCTGAGTATATATGTATATACACATATATTCCATTGTATATATGTGCCACATCTTTATCCATTCATCTGTCAATGGACATTTAGGTTGCTTCCATGTCCTGGCTATTGTAAATAGTGCTGCAATGAACATTGTGTTACATGACTCTTTTTGAATTATGGTTTTCTCAGGGTATATGCCCAGTAGTGGGTCATATGTTAGTCTATTTTTAGTTTTTTAAGGAACCTCCATACTGTTCATAGTGGCTGTATCAATTTACATTCACATCAGCAGTGCAGGAGGGTTTCCTTTTCACCATACCCTTTCCAGCATTTACTGTTTCTAGATTTTTTGATAATGGCCATTCTGTGAAGTGATACCTCATTGTAGTTTTGATTTGCATTTCTCTAATAATTAGGGATGTTGAGCAGCTTTTCATGTGCCTCTTGGCCATCTGTATGTCTTCTTTAGTGAAATATCTATTTAGGTCTTCCACCCATTTTTTAATTGGATAGTTTGTTTTTTGGATATTGAGATCCATGAACTGTTTGTATATTTTGGAGATTAATCCTTTGTCCATTGTTTCATCTGCAAATATTTTCTCCCATTCTGAAGGTTTTTTGTCTTGTTTATGGTTTCCTTTGCTGTGCAAAAGCTTTTAAGTTTAATTAGCTCCCATTTGTTTATTTTTGTTTTTATTTTCATTACTCTAGTAGGAGGTAGGTCAAAAAAGATCTTGCTGTGGTTTATGTCAAAGAGTGTTTTTCCTATGTTTTCCTCCAAGAGTTTTATAGTGTCTGGTCTTACATTTAGGTCTTTAATCCATTTGAAGTTTATTTTTGTGTATGGTGTTAGGGAGGGTTCTAATTTCATTCTTTTACGTGTAGCTGTCCAGTTTTCTCAGCACCACTTACTGAAGAGGCTGTCTTTTCTGCATTGTATGTTCTTGCCTCCTTTGTCAAATTAGGTGACCATGTGTGCATGGGTTTATCTTTGGGCTTTCTATCCTGTACCGTTGATCTATATTTCTGTTGTGCCAGTACCACATTGTCTTGATTACTGTAGCTTTGTGGTGTAGTTTGAAGTTGGGGAACCTGATTCCTCCAGCTCCATTTTTCTTTCCCAATATTGCTTGGGCTATTTGGGGTCTTTTGTGTTTCCATACGAACTGTAAAACTTCTTGTTCTAATTCTGTGAAGAATGCCATTGGTAGTTTGACAGGGATTGCATTGAATCTGTAGGTTGCTTTGGGTAGTATAGGCATTTTCACAATGTTGATTCTTCCAATCCAAGAATGGTATATTTCTCCATCTGTTTATGTCATCTTTGATTTCTTTCATCAGTGTTCTATAGTTTTCTGAGTACAAGTCTTTCACCTCCTTAGGCAGGTTTATTCCTAGGTATTTTATTCTTTTTGTTGCAGTGGTAAATGGGATTGATTCCTTAATTTTTCTTTCTGATTTTTCATTGTTAGTGTATAGGAATGCCAGAAATTTCTGTGCATTAATTTTGTATCCTGCAACCTTACCAAATTCATTGATTAATTCTAGTAGTTTTCTGGTGGCATCTTTAGGATTTTCTATGTATAGTATCATGTCATCTGCAAACAATGACAGATTTACTTCTTCTTTTCCAATTTGTATTCCTTTTATTTCTTTTTCTTCTCTGATTGCCGTGGCTAGGACTTCCAAAACTATGTTGAATAATAGTGGTGAGAGTGGGCAACCTTTTCTTCTTCCTGATCTTAGTGGAAATGCTTTCAGTTTTTCACCATTGAGTATAATGCTTGCTATGGGTTTGTCGTATATGGCCTTTATTATGTTGAGGTAGATTCCCTCTATGCCCATTTTCTGGAGAGTTTTTATCATAAGTGCGTGTTGAATTTTGTCAAAAGCTTTTTCTGCACCCATTGAGATGATTATATGGTTTTTATTCTTAATTTGTTAATATGGTGTATCACATTAATTGATTTGCATATATTGAAGAATCCTTGCATCCCTGAGATAAATCCCACTTGATCATGGTGTATGATCCTTTTAATGTGTTGTTGGATTCTGTTTGCTAGTATTTTGTTCAGGATTTTTGCATCTACGTTCATCAGTGATATTGGTCTATAATTTTCTTTTTCTGTGATATCTTTGTCTGGTTTTGGTATCAGGGTGATGGTGGCTTCATAGAATGAATTTGGGAGTGTTCCTCCCTCTGCAATTTTTTGGAAGAGTTTGAGAAGGATCGGTGTTAGCTCTTCTCTAAATGTTTGATAGAATTCGCCTGTGCATCCATCTGGTCCTGGACTTTTGTTTGTTGGAAGATTTAAATTACAGTTTCAATTTTGTTACTTGTGATAGGTCTGTTTATATTTTCTAACTCTTCCTGGTTCAGTCTTGGGAAATTGTACCATTCCAAGAATTTATCCATTTCTTCGTGGTTGTCCATTTTATTGGCATATAGTTGTTTGTAGTAGTCTCTTATAATCCTTTGTGTTTCTGCAGTGTCAGTTGTGATTTCTCGTTTTTCATTTGTAATTTTATTGATTTGCGTCCTCTCCCTTTTCTTCTTGATGAATCTGGCTAAGTGTTTATCAATTTTGTTTATCTTCTCAAAGTTAGTTTTATTGTTCTTTGCTATTGTTTGCTTCATTTCTTTTTCATTTATTTCCAATGTGATCTTTATGATTTCTTTCCTTCTACTAACTGGGTTTTGTTTGTTCTTCTTTCTCTAGTTGCTTTAGGTGTAGGGTTAGATTGTTTACTTGAGATCTTTCTTGTTTCTTGAGGTGAGATTGAATTGCTATAAAATTCCCTCTTAGAACTGCTTTCCCTGTGTCCTGTGGGTTTTGGGTCATCGTGTTTTCATTGTCATTTGTTTCTATGTATTTTTGATTTCTTCAGTGATCTCTTGGTTATTTAGTAGTGCACTGTTTAGGCTCCATGTATTTGTGTTTTTTACAGTTTTTTTCCTGTAACTGATTTCCAGTCTCGTAGCGTTGTGGTCAGAAAAGATGCTTGATACAATTTCAATTTTCTTAAATTTTCCAAGGCTTGATTTGTGACCCAAGATGTGATCTGTCCTGGAGAATGTTCCATGTGCACTTGAGAAGAAAGTGTATTCTGCCACTTTCGACTGGAATGTTCTATAAATATCAATTAAATCTATCTGGTCTGTTGGGTCATTTAAAGCTTGTGTTTCCTTATTTATTTTCTGTTTGGATGATCCATCCATTGATGTAAGTGGGGTGTTAAGTCCCCTACCATTATTGTGTTACTGTTGATTTCCCCTTTCATGGTTGTTTACATTTGCCTTATGTATTGAGGTGCTCCTATGCTGGGTGCATAAACATTTATAATTGTTATATCTTCTCCTTGGGTTGATCCCTTGATCATATGTAGTGTTCTTCCTTATCGCTTATAACAGTCTTTATTTTAAAGTGTATTTTGTCTGGTAGGAGTATTTCTACTCCAGCTTTTCTTTTTTTTAAAATAAATTCGTTTATTTTATTTATTTTTTTATTTTTGGCTGCCTTGGGTCTTTGTTGCTGCGTGCGGGCTTTCTCTAGTTGTCATGAGCAGGGGCTACTCTTCGTTGCGGTGCGTGGGCTTCTCATTGCAGTGGCATCTCTTGTTGTGGAGCACGGGCTCTAGGCACACGGGCTTCAGTAATTGTAGCACGTGGGCTCAGTAGTTGTGGCGCACAGGCTTAGTTGCTCCATGGCATGTGGGATCTTCCTGGACCAGGGCATGAACCTGTGTCCCCTGCAGTGGCAGGCGGATTCTTAACCACTGCGCCACCAGGGAAGCCCTCCAGCTTTCTTTTGATTTCCATTTGCATGGAATATCTTTATACATCCCTTCACTTTCAGTCTGTATGTGTCCCTAGGTCTGAAGTGGGTCTCTTGTAAACAACATATATATGGGTCTTGTTTTTGTATCCATTCAGCCAGTCTGTGTCTTTTCGTTGGGGCATTTAATCCATTTACAGTCAAGGTTATTATCGGTATATATGTTCCTACTACCATTTTCTTAATTGTTTTGGTTTTTTTTTTTTTTTTTTTTTTTTTGCGGTATGTGGGCCTCTCACTGTTGTGGCCTCTCCCGTTGTGGAGCACAGGCTCCGGACACGCAGGCTCAATGGCCATGGCTCATGGGCCAAGCCGCTCCGCGGCATGTGGGATCCTCCCAGACCGGGGCACGAACCGGTGTCCCCTGCATCGGCAGGCAGACTCTCAACCACTGCGCCACCAGGGAAGCCCCTTGGGTTTGTTTTTGTGGGTCTTTTTCTTCTCTTGTGTTTCCTGCCTAGAGAAGTTTCTTACCATTTGTTGTAAAGCTGGTTTGGTGGTGCTGAATTCTCTTAGCTTTTGCTTGTCTGAAAAGCTTTTGATTTCTCCATCAAATCTGAATGAAATCCTTGCTGGGTAGAGTAACCTTGGTTGTAGATTTTTCTCTTTATCACTTTAAGTATATCCTGCCACTCCCTTCTGGCCTGCAGAGTTTCTGCTGAAAAATCAGCTGATAACCTTATGGGGATTCCTTTGTATGTTATTTTTTGTTTTTCCCTTGCTGCTTTTAATATTTTTTCTTTGAATTTAAGTTTTGTTAGTTTGATTAATATGTGTCTTGGTGTGTTTCTCCTAGGGTTTATCTTGTATGGGACTCTCTGTGCTTCCTGGACTTGGGGGACTCTTTCCTTTCCCATGTTAAGGAAGTTTTCCACTATAATCTCTTCAAATATTTTCTCAGACCCTTTCTTTTTCTCTTCTTCTTCTGGGACCCCTATAAGTCAAATGTTGGTGTGTTTAGTGTTGTCCCAGAGGTCTCTGGGATTGTCTTCAATTCTTTTCATTCTTTTTCCTTTATTCTGCTCCTTGGCAGTTATTTCCACCATTTTTTTTTCCAGCTCACTTATCCGTTCTTCTGCCTCAGTTATTCTGTTATTGATTCCTTCTAGTGTATTTTTCATTTCAGTTATTGTGTTGTTCGTCTCTGTTTGTTTGTTCTTTATTTCTTGTAGATCTTTGTTAAACATTTCTTGTATCTTCTCAATCTGTGCTTCCGTTCTATTTCCAAGATTCTGGATCATCTCTACTGTCATTACTATGTATTCTTTTTCAGGTAGATTGCCTATTTCCTCTTCATTTATTTGGTGTTTTAGGTTTTTACCTTGCTTCTTCACCTGTGACATATGTTTTTGCTGTCTCTTTTTTTTTTTTTTTTTTTGATGAGTCGGATTGTGTTCCTTTCTTACTGGTTGTTTGGCCTGAGGCTTCCAACACTGGAGTTTGTAGATGAGGACCTCCAGGAGATCTCACTCTGATGAATATTCCCTGGGCTCTGAGGTTTTCTGTCAATCCAGTGGTTCAGACCCGGAGCTCCAACCACAGGAGCTTCGGCCTGACCCCTGGCTCATGGACCAAGATTCAGCAGGCCAAGCAGGGGGGTCAAAAAAAAAAAAAGAAGGAGGACAATAACAAAGTAAAAAAATAAAATTAGACTAGGAAACTAACATGTTAGAAAGAATATAAAAATAAAAATATAGATGCAACAACAACTGGAAGGTAAAACAGAACCACAACAGTAAAAAAGAGGAGAAAAAAAAAAGAAAAAAGAAAAAAGTGGAAAAGGCCTTGGCTGTGGAGGGTGGGGCCTAGGCAGGGGTGGGGTTTGGGTGGTGGGCGGGGAAAAGGGCTGGAAAAGGCCCTGGGGGGTATGGGGTGTGGGGCTTAGGCTAAATGGAACAGAAGGGGCCCAGGTATGCCTCCCACCTCTGGTCTCAAAGGGCGGGGGAACCCACCTGGGAGCCCAGCAGGCTTCCTGTGCTGGAGTGATCAGAGCCAATGCTCTCCGCCCCTCTCCTACTCCTCCGGTCCTGGAGGTCCCCTCCTGCCTGCCTCTCCTGCTCTCCCCTGGCCTCCCTCCTATGCCTGCAGGACCAGTGTGGTCCCCAGGGTGGGGGTGGGGGCTTGGAGGGTGGGGGACCCGGCCTAGGAGCCCAGTAGGCTTCCCAGGCCGAGTGGGCAGGGCAAACCCCCTCTGCTCCTTGTCCTGCTCCTTCCGTCTTGGAAGGCGCCTCCCACCTGCCTCTCCTGTTCTCTCCCAGCCTCCCACCTATGCCCCCAGGACCAACGTGACCCGGAGGGAGCCTCTGAGGGCGTAGGACCCAGCCAAGAGCTGGGTAGACTTCCCCGGCCGATTGGGCGGGGGAAATGGTGGGTGTGCTCTCCCCTGATCTGAGCCCCCAAGGGTCCCTGCAGGTGTGGGAACCCCTCCACCCTTTCAGCCACCCCTCAGGGGAGCCAGTACTGTCCTGCCTCCACTTCTCCTCCCCACTCTTTCCCCACAAGTCCTACAAGTTTTCTTGGGCATTCCTCCCATCTCCTTGGGCACAGAGGTCCCCCACCAGCATCCGGCAGGTGCCCTAGTTGTGGGGAGACATGAACTCTGTGTCTTCCCACACCGCCATCTTGACTCCGCCCCACTCCCAGAAAAAAAATTTGCATAAAGCAATGGATAAATAAAATGGGTAATACATTTAATGGCATACTTGACAGTTAGAAGAGTGGGTGAGACCTGTTTGAATCTGGATGAAGCTCAAAAATACATGATTTTGTGAAAATAAAACATTGCAGAATTACATGCACAGTGTGATATTTATCTACATGTAAAAATAATAAACAATCTACAGATTTTCAGTGGATATAGTCATATGTAAAATTACATATTAAGGATATTATACCAGTCTTATAGTTGTGGTTACTTTGGTGCCAGGAAGGTGGTGGGTGTTGAAGGAATGGGGATTAGTGGATGATGAGGAGGGCTTCAGCTTGATCTATAACAGCTGTTCAAAAGTGTGGTCCGAGGATCCATAAAAATCCCCATGACCCCTTCAGGAGTTCTTCGGAGTCAAACTATTTTCATAATAGCATGAAGATGTCATTTGCTTATTTCATGGTGTTGACATTTGCACTGATGGTGTGAAACTAATGGTGTGTAGAACTACGGGGTCCTTAGCAGGAATCAGAGAGTCATCATTATATCCCGGGCTGCCACTCATTTGAAGTGAAAAAATAAACCTGCCAGTTTCACTTAAGATTGACCCGAGGAAGTGGTAAAAAAATTATTAATTTTATTAGATCTTGGCCTCTGGGTTCATTTAAAAAATATTCTAAGTGCTGAAGTATATATGAAATATCTTTGCTGCATTCACGATATGATGGTTGTCTTGAGTAAAAGCACTTGTGTGTTTGAGTTGAGAGTGCAATTAATCGGTTATTTTTCACGGAACACCATTTTTGTTTGCAAGAATGACTGACAGACAAACTGTGCCTATTCAGACTAGGGTATTTGGCAGATATTTTCCTGAAAATGAACAAAACGAGCCAGTTACTTCAAGGAAAACAAGTGACAGTTATTTGTTTCCCATGATAAAAGTACAAGTTTTCAAGCAAAAATTAGAATTTTGGAAAACTTGTTTGTGCCACCATGATCTTGACAGCTTCTCGACACTTAAAAAGTTTTCTGATGAGATTGGTAGTCAGCAAACAGGATGTAAAATTTTTTTAAATTTTATATTGGGGTATAGTTGATTTTCAATGTTGTGTTAGTTTCAGTTGTACAGCAAAGTGATTCAGTTATGCATATACATATATCTATTCTTTTTCAGGTTGTTTTCCCATATAGGTTATTGCAGAATATTGAGTAGAGTCACCTGTGCTATACAGTAAGTCCTTGTTGATTATCTATTTTATGTATAGTAGTGTGTATATGTCAATACCAACCTCCTAATTTATCCCTCCTCCCACCCCACCATTCCCCTTTGGTAACCGTAAGTTTGTTTTCTCTGTCTGTAAATCTGTTTCTCATTTGCAAATAAGTTCATTTATATCTTTTTTTTTTAGATTCTACATATAAATGATATACGATATTTGTCTTTCTCTTTCTGACTTACTTCACTTAGTATGATAATCTCTAGGTCCATTCATGTTGCTGCAAATGGCATTATTTCATTTTTTATGGTTGAGTAATATTCCTTTGTATATGTACCACATCTTCTTTATCCTTTCATCTGTCAATAGACACTTAGGTTGCTTCCATGTCTTGGCTATTGTAAATAGTGCTGCAGTGAACATTGGGGTGCATGTATCTTTTCGAATTATGGAACAAACAGGATTGTATGATATTGTGTAATAAAACAAGCCAAACTTTGGAAGATCTGCATAAGCCAGTGAACCAATATTTTGCAAAAGACCAATGCATTTTGTTACAAAATCATTTTATTCGTTTTTCTGCATTTTCAACTCTAAAAAAACTATTTGCTGTAAGGTATTTATCTTAAAATAAACCTAGATTACTAGAACTAAAGTTATTTAGGCGGTGGGACAGCAATTCACAACATATATAGCTTATAGCCCCAAAGAACTTGTACTTACCTTTCTCTCCCAATTATGTTATACTTCATCTTCCTTTTCCCCCAGCTTTCTCCTTTCCCATTTCCCTCTGTCTTCCCCATGCCCCCAAGTCAAAATGACAAATGAAGCCAAGAGTTGTTGATGTTGCCCGTGTGGGTGTGTGTGTTTGTGATGGATTGGAGGGTATCAAATAATTGCTGATTTTGTTTATTTTCAATATGTTGCCATTAATACAGTCCCTTTCCTCTGTCTTGCTATTAAAAGAGAAACTTGGAAGTCAGAGAAAAGACATTTGAGCGTGGATCCTTTGTCCCAAATGTCTTAGTTAGAGGCATTTGGAGGTAATATATGGAGATCTTTTGAAATAAGGAAGAAAAGAGGCAAATATATCTCTAGAGTAATAAGACCAAGGTTATTGTTTCTCAAGGAGTGGGGCCAGCATCAAAGTAGTGGGAGAACATACATCCTTCATATTGCCTGGCTGGGAGTCCTGAGAAGGCTAATGAATTCTTGTGGTCCCAAGTCATGTTAGTTAGACTTCTGGTATTTTAGGGAGAAACTGGTCCCAGCATGGCAGGTATAATCGAAGCATCCATGATCCCCTGCCTCCTCCTAACTCAGAACTGAAGCCCACCGCCCCACGAGCGGAGTCAGCAGAAGCATGAGCTTGAGTTCATCCCCGTGAGCTTATCGTGATTGTCATTTGGGCCCAAGCTCGACAAAGTCAACCTTCTGGGCAGGACCCATGTCTGAAGCAGCATCTCCAGCCACTTCTCAGGGACCTATTTTGTCACCCTTGTGGTGTTAATATCTGCCACAATTGATGTCTATTGAACACTTACTGTGCACCTGAGTGTGAATCATTTTATTTACTTCTACAACATTGCTCTGAGGTTATCATCCTGTGGCCAGGGATTGGCTGGCTTCCTGCCATTGGGCACACAGCTAAACTCGATTTCCCAAACTCCTTGGCAGTTAAGCCTGGTGGTAGGACTGAGTTTTGGGCAAAGACTTGCTAGTGAAGGTCTCGTGTGTTACTTCCCGGCCTGGCCTGCATACCACTCTCACATCTCTGACCCTCCGTGTTCTTTTCTCCTCTATCTTGTGAAGACAAGCACGGTGATGTTGGGATATAAACTGGAAGGCACTGGCTTTTGAATCACATCTTGGAGGTCAACCACTGCTCGGTAACACCTGGTTTGGACTTCAAGAGAAAAATAAACTTTTATTGTGTTAAGCCAGTGAGATTTTGGGGGTTTACATACAGCAGCTTGTGTTCCTCACACGAATACTCATCCCCATTTTGGACGTGAAAAAACTGAGCCTTGGAACATTGTGTTTGTCCACAGTCTCACAACTAGCAAGCAGATCTGTGTAAGCTTGAATTATGTATGTTTATTTCTTTGGGAGTGAGGTGGCAAGAATCTCAGTCAGGTAGTAGTTGGAAGTATGTATGTGTGTGCGAGAGGGTCGGGTACAGTTCCACCAGTGTTTTGGGCTGTGTGATTCCCAAGATCCCTCTTGATCTCAAGCAGGAATGAGAAACGTGAGTTTCAGGACCATCCTCTTCCCTAGTCAAGGGATTGAGGGCTCCACCATGTACTTCTGCTTCTAAGCATTGCTGAGCAAGAAGCAGTGACCCCCAAAGTGACTGAAACTTCACCCCCAGTGTGGCTGCTGCCATGTGGCTGACTGACAAGATCCCAGCCCTTATCTGGGCTGCAGAGGGCCTGGCCACGATGATGCCGACCTACGGGGGAATGTAACTCTGTAAGATGTCAGCTTTCCCAGGGATATCAGTTTCGGGAGGCTGGCAGGATGTGGAGGGAAAACAATCTCAGGCTGGCTTCCCTTGCTCAGGGCGATACCTCCCCTCCCCCATCATGTGGAATTTCCACTGGAGCAGGCAGAAAACAAGCCACCCTCCACCGCTCCACTTCTCAGCCAACAGTACCAAGGCCGGCTGACCTTCTTCCTCATAACTGCATCCCCAGGGAATTGCCTGTTGATGAAGCCCATGCAGTGGTGGGGTTCATGTCTGTCTCCCAAGCACACACCCATCCTGCTACTGTTTGTGAATTCAGGAACTAACTGTTAGAGTGTTGGTGCTCAAACAGAGCAGTTATTTGGGCTGATACCCCCATTTGAGGGTTTTCTTAGTTTTCTGACTGAGGCCAGAGAGAAGTGACTTGATGGAGGTTGTATAACTTTTTTTTTTTTGAGGTCATATAACTTGCTGGTGGCATATTTGAGCCCCTGCTAGATCCTCAGCATTACCTCGTATTGTGTTGCCAAGGAAACAGACTCCGAGACTTTAAGGCTTTGGTGCAAGAAATTTATTGGATAACGCGAGCACACGGGTAAGGGAGTGAAAGAGGCAGGACTGGGCAGAAGGACTTGAACTGTAATTTAGTTGCAGCAGAGACACCAGTTGATCCCGCGGGGAGCAGTGAAACTGAGGTGGCCCTTCAGAGATGTTCCAAATTGAGGCAAGAGGGCTGAGAGTTTGTACTCCCTGCCTGGGCCAGTCGTGGCATGCTGGCTGCTCCCAGGGAGGGGTCATGACCTCAGGTGAGGCAGCTCCCTTTGGCAGAGGGCAGTTTCCAGGGAAGGGCTGTGTCATGAGCTGGGGGAATGAGTGTCCCAGTCCTGGGTCCCACAGGGGATCTGGATGGAAGACCACAGCACTTGCTATACTCGTTTACATGGACAATAATGCTGAGGTTTAAGATGACAGAAATTGAAGTTTAGGAAAAAGGTGTCACCGAGGTCACATAGCCACTAAGTGAATTCGAAAAATTTAGGTCTCTGGTTTCAGACTTTCAGCTTGAAAGCTCAAAGTAGCTGAAAGGCATGACAGAGGACAGACAAGGTTGATCTTGAGACTGGGAGACTTCCAGTGCAGGGAAGTGGCCCTAGTGGGATGCCTGGCCAGGGCGGGTTGACCCCTGAAGCATGTGCTGGATGGGGAGAGAAAACTTGGTGGGGCCAGGGGCAGAGGAGGGGAAGAACTTGGCAACAGGGGCAAAGGATAGGAGGAGAAAGCTTGGTGCTGGATTCCAGAAAGCCTGGGCTCCCAGGAAGAGCTAAGGAAGTCCTGTAAACACTGAATTCCCATTTCCCTGCTGTTTTTTTTTTTTAACATCTTTATTGGAGTATAATTGCTTTACAATGGTGAGTTAGTTTCTGCTTTATAACAAAGTGAATCAGTTATACATATACATATGTTCCCATATCTCTTCCCTCTTGCGTCTCCCTCCCACCCTCCCTACCCCACCCCTCTAGGTGGACACAAAGCACCGAGCTGATCTCCCTGTGCTATGCGGCTGCTTCCCACTAGCTGTCTATTTTACGTTTGGTAGTGTATATATGTCAGTGCCACTCTCTCACTTCGTCCCAGCTTACCCTTCCCCCTCCCTGTGTCCGTTCCTTGGGGGCAGCAGTGGGTGAGGTGGAGAGGAGGGGCCACCCTAATAGTTCCGAGGCCTGAAGGAGGGCACCTCCTCCCCAACCAGCAGACCCTCATCCCCCTCCCCCCTCCCCTGGGATGTAAATGCCTTGGGTGATTGGTAATATATGAGCAGGTGGTCCTAACACCTGGGAGGCATATATTCTACCAGGAAAAATTGTGGAAGTCTTTGAAATGGGCCTAAAAGACCACTAGGTGTCTTGTCTAAGGCACCCTTCCTGATTAGCTGCACCTTTCGTTGCCTTTGAGCTGTTTTGTAAATCTGTCAGTGGTGGAAAACTGATAGTAATGCAAATGACTCTTGCCCATAGAAATGCAAATGAATTTTGTCCAGTGGAGATGCAGTTGGTTATCTCAGGGTGGATATTGACTAGTTTTGCATTTATTTATAAATTCCTTTCCGCATTCCGGATTGCCTTGTTAATGTATGTTCTTGAATGCTCCTTTGACCTGGTTGTAACACCTTACTGGTTCTCTTATCAAAGAGTTAAATAAATCTTAGACACGTGCTCATTTAAAAAAAAGGAAAAATAAATCCAGGTCCCCTTTCTCTCAGCTGAGTTGCCCTAAAACCAGGCAACGTTAAGCTATACTCTGCAGAGCCCTCTTAGAGCCCACAGGAAGGGGGCTACACTGAGAGGACTGAAGGGACTCAGCACCCTCATGCCAATCAGAGAAGTTCTGCTTTGGTCTACTTTTGTCCCCCCAACCCAGACACACGGCCGGGGGTGGGGGGACATCCACATAAGATTTCATTGGAACCAAGATGTTATGGGTTGAATTCCTCCCCCCACCCCGTACCCCTCCCCGACCCCAGCCAAAGATGTTTAAGTCCTAATACCCAGTACCTGTGAGTGTGACCTTATTTGGAAATAGCGTTTTTGCAGATGGTCAAGTTGGGATGATGTCATTAGGGTGGGCCTTAATCCAGTATGACTGTATTTTTATAAAAAAGGGGTGGGGGCTTCCCTGGTAGCGCAGTGGTTGAGAGTACGCCTGCCGATGCAGGGGACGCGGGTTCATGCCCCGGTCCAGGAAGATCCCACGTGCCGCAACGGGAGAGGCCACAACAGTGAGAGGCCCGCTTACCGCAAAAAAAAAAAAAAAAAAAAAAGGGGGGGAATATGCACACACACACACGGGGAACGCCATGTGAAAAAGAAGGCAGAGATCGGGATGATGCACCTATAAACCAAGGAATGTCGGGTATTTCCAGCAAACCACCAGGAGGGTGAGAGGAGCAGAAGATGTCCTCCCTCACAGCCCTCAGAGTGAACCAGCCCTGCTGCCACCTTGATCTTGGACTTCTAGCCTCCAGAAATGTGAGGCAATAAGTTTCCGTTGTTTAAGCCAGTCAGTTTGTGGAACTTTGTTATGGCAGCCCTAGGAAACAAATACACCAGGCTTCCACAGCTGCATGTGGTATAAACCACTAGATTTTGGCTCGCTAACCCTCTCTTCACCATGAGAAGTGGAATTAGGACTGCAGAGTGTTACAAGGCTTCGGGTACCTTAAATATAGCCACCATTCAAGTGGGGAGGCATCCCATCTTTTTGGTTGTAAATCTTCTCCAGGACAATATAAAATCCAAAATAGCACGCCCAGCTGCAATTTGACATTACGTAATTACAGTTCTCCTGTTTGTTGTAGGCAAAAGCAGAAACCCTCCCAGTGTCTGAAGAAAAGGAACAGACTGTTGCCTGAATGGCACCCAGTTACTTCATCCTCAGTTTCCCAATCAGAACCGTCATTGGTTGCACCTAATTAAGCTGTCTTCCCAGCCTCCTGGCATCCGACAGGTTCCCATTGTAATTACTAAGGTTTCCAAGCAGGGCTGGCTTTCCTGCACCTCTGCACGCTCTCCTGGCAGGCAGGGGTGGTTTGGACTGTGATGAGATCTTGGCTTTTCCCGCAGCATATACTGGAATAAACACTGATTGATTTTGAACATTATTTTAGCGAAACCTTGGTTTATCCAATTTTTCAGCAAGAATTTGACTACCAAAGAGAACACACCCAGGGCTTGAAGGGGGAGTGACCCACATGCCTTGCAAGGGGGTCTCTGGCAGTTCTCTAGGTTGCTGGGGGCAGTTGGTGATGGGGCAAGTGGGTAGTGAACCTGGGGAATCAGCCTCATGGCTCTCTTAGGCTGAAGTTGTCTGCTGGTCAATTCTCCTCTCTGCTTCGTGATCCACTTGGTGCCTATCAGAAGCCCTTGCCTTGCCTGCATTCCCCAGATTGATTAAGCATTTTCCTCTGATGGAGATCTGATCAGGTGTTTTCCTGCAAAGGTTCAAGTCAATGCCCCAAGCCGGTTGATGGGGAGGGCGACAGAGGTAAAACAGGAATAGAGAATGATGATTCTACTTTGCATCTTCCTTGCTTATTACAATGAACTTGGCACAGCTTCCCTACGATGATCAGACCTCATTTCCCACGCTCCCTCTCTTTTTCCCTCCCATAGTCTTCTCTTTAGGTTTAGAGTTTTCCACTTCATCTACACCCTCCCCATAGGAAAAAACCCACACAGTCCCATCTTGTGTCCTGTGAATCTGACACCTTGGTCTTTAGCTGGAAGTTAATGAAAACTCCTCTGGGTGCCCCAGGGTGTGTCTTGTGTGAGTTCTTTCATTGAGTCCTTTTGTCACTTCTAATGTTCTGCCCACGAACTTCTCTCCTGCCTTCAGAGGCATCTCCTGGTCCCTTGTGACTTCATAAAGTGGTTTGTCACCTCTGCCGTGTCTGTGAGTGTCCACAGTGACATCCACAGCAAGCAGTCAGTCTCCTAAGGCTGCCAGAGCTGCCAACTCTCCATATATACCTTGTGTTGTCACTGCACTGCCTGGTGTCATCAATTCTGGGCACGACTCAAGAGGAGGATTCTTCCCCAATATGTGCCATGCTTTGCCTGTGGTCTCATTTTCAGTTCAGGTTTACACTACAAAGCAAATACGTGCTGGGCTGGCTCAGCCCCAAGCCCACCCCAAGGCCAGTGCCAGCACACAGGGGACAGGCTAGTGACGTCTTGTTGGGGTCTGGAGCCTTGTCTGTGGAGTCCTGTGACCGCAGGGATAAGATGAACTGAAATGACAGAGAGCCCTGGCTCCATTGTGGACCTGTCTCTATCACGTGGCTACTCTTCTCATGACAAAAGTGATCATATACAAGGTGTTTGCTTTTCCTGGCACAAAGCACAAGCTATTCTTTGAGCCCTTCTGACATTGCAGACTTAATGGTGCCTGTTGCCTTGTGGCTGCTTGTAAATGTTTATCCAGAAACTCGCAAGGCCAAATATGTCTCGTCAGTTGTGTTCTCAGAGCAGAAACTTCCATAGTGTTTCTCCTGTTAACTAAGAAGCTTCCAGAACAGATAGGCCTATCTCTAAGTGAATCGAGCAGAAGCAGTAGGTTAGGCTGGCAAAGCCAAAATCACAATTCAAGAAGCCATCCAACAGGAACTCATGTGTTTTGGGGGGAGCTGGAGAGCTACTCTGAATGAGATTTTCTCCTGTGCTAAAAAACATTCCTTTAGCAAAGTTAACTAATGAAACCTAATCACTATAATAAAATACACAAGCAAAGAAACAAACAAAACATCATTCCTGACCTACTGTACAGCACAGGGAACTCTACTCAATATTCTGTAATAACCTACATGGGAAAAGAATTTGAAAAAGAATGGATATATTGGGCTTTCCTGGTAGCACAGTGGTTGAGAGTCCGCCTGCCGATGCAGGGGACACGGGTTCGTGCCCCGGTCCAGGAAGATCCCACAGGCCGCGGAGCGGCTGGGCCCGTGAGCCATGGCCGCTGAGCCTGCGCGTCTGGAGCCTGTGCTCCGCAACGGGAGAGGCCACAACAGTGAGAGGCCTGCGTACTGCAAAAAAAAAAAAGAATGGATACATGTATATGTATAAATGAATCACTTTGCTGTACACCTGAAACTAATACAACATTGGAGCATCATAGCTGAGCCTAGCCTGCCTTAAACATGCTCAGAACACTTGCATTAGCCCACAATTGGGCAGAATCACCTAACACAAAGCCTCTTTTATAATAAAGTTTTGAATATCTCATGTAATTTCTTGAATACTACACCAAAAGTGAAAAACAGAACGGTTGTATGGCTATAGAATGGTTGTAAAGTGTATCAGATGTTTGCTCTTGTGATCACGTGGCTGACTGGGAGCTGAGGCTCGCTGCCGCTGCCCAGCATCACGAGGGAGGATTGCAGCATATATCACCAGCCCAAGAGAAGATCAAAACCCAACGTCCATTCTCTACTGAAAGGAGAAAAGGTTGTTTCACAGCATTGTAAAGTTGAAAATTGTTAAGTGAACAGTCATTTGAATGGAATTGCTAATGCATAGTGGTCAAGGTCCCATCAGAAGACAGAAACTACAGCTGTTTTTATATTTTTTTTAAACACCAACCTGGTCCTGGTGGGTGGAGTATGGGGTCTCCCAGAAAAGGAAGCTGGATGTGGCCGGAGCCCTGAGGGTTCATTTTGACACTTTAGGTATGTGTATGTGTGACTAGGTCTGGGTCCAGGTGTAGGGGCAGGAAGAAGATGAACGGGATTTGAAACAGACCAGCATCATGGTACAGACGTCTCCTTCCCTCTTGCCAGGTCAGTATGTGGCGTTTCCAGCCTCCATCTGATGCCCCAGGCAGCCCTTCACAGCTCCTGCATGGCGTGTGGACCTCCAGTCTATCTTCTCTTTTTGCAAGAACATGAGGCTTTGCTGTTTGTCCCTGAGTCTCTCAACCACTTGAGTCCAGGTCCAGCTCTTATCCTTCTGTGAACCACTTGGCTTTAGTTTTTGCCCCTGAGTTGAGCTGTGCATATCTCCCCTTTATCATGTCTGTGGATTTTCTTTCTTGCTTCCCAATTAATCTAGGTATGTAATAAAGTTCCTTATTTGGGTGGGTGGGGGACTTGTGTGGTGTTTTACCCTGGATTTTTACGTACTTGTGGCTGAGGTAGGTAGGCCATTCCGTGACAGGTGAGTTTGTCGTGGTGACCTAAGTGCCCCGGAGAGTTCTGACAGGGTGAGAGTGAGGAGAGATACAAAGGGTATATGAAGATGTTTCTGGGCTGGGGACTAAGAATGTGGTCTTGTATCTGCCCCTGGTAATGATTTGAATTGTTTTAAATTACTCTTGTTCATATGTGGTTTAGTTTATTATAATTCCACAGACAAATGGAGTTACACGGGCTCCAGTTATATTTGAAATATGACTTCAGGTTTCTAATGATGATGATTGTGAATTTATTCATCTCAGTGCTTGCCATACAGTAGATCCTCAATCCATATCTGTGGAGCAGATGTATGCACGAGTAAATGAATGAATGGGTGACAGTTTACTAGGACAAAAATCTTACAGTTGGGGTCTTCCATCCTCAATAATTTGACAGCTCTGATGACTTGAGGAGGTGCTGTGACATTGACCAGCAGCTGCAAATTAAGTTAATAAACAATGGCTTTCCTGACAGAGGGGGACACATGGGAAATGTGAAAAGCAAAACTAGAAAGAGAATGCTTGAAGGAAAACATTTCTCCAAGGAAGCGACAAATTGAAGGTGACTTTAAAAAATAAAAGGAAAGGCATTGATGACCTTATGGTAGAAAGGCTTTATTGTCTCTGTGGAGAAAAATCAATGAGAATTTTAGAGTGAAAAGAGAGGAATCATGGGTTTCTCAGCTCACGCTTTGTACAAGGTGTAGTGGCGGCTTTGCCTCAGGGGAAGCTTTTATAGCCTCAGGAGGAAGGAGGCTTCCAGGAGCAAGTCACAGGCCAGCTGGGGCACAGTCCTGATGGACTGAATGGCGGGAACAGGAAACTGACTCAGAAAGGATTTATACTTTGGTGATGTAGGGAAAGGAAAGTGGACCCAGTAAGAGAGATCACTGGTTCAAGAAAGGAGGAAGAACTTGATAATCACTTTAAGTTGATGAGAACAAGTAGCAGAGAGGCAGGTGTGAGAACAGAAGCTAAATCAATGGCAGTTATCAGTGAAATGGGATCAGAGAGGAAGCCCCGGACAATGGGCAATAATACTGGACCACACTTGGGAGGAGAGTGGGGACAGGAAGCTTGGGAGGGGGAGACCCCAGGGTGCATAAAAGGAGGAGAGTGATAGGGTCACAGCTTGGCCCTGAGGTTGTTAACAAAGAAGGCAGAATGATTCCGATCTGTTCCTCCATCCTCTCTCTTTTAAGGATATGGTATTCCAACTGGAAAGAGTAGAACAAAGAGCATGTAGAAGGGAATTGCAACCAAATACCAGTTAAGGAAACAGGGAGAACCAGGCCCAGATGAACTATATTCCAGAGATTAAAAGAGCTAGAAGTGTATGAAGCTGTTGTCAATAATCTATGAGTAATTATAGAAAATTGGTGTTGTCCAGCAGATTGGAGTTGAGTTGTCCTAGTCCATGTGGGATGCTATAACAAAATACCATAGACTGAGTGGCTTACAAACAACAGAAAATGATTTCTCACCGTTCTAGAGGCTGGGAATCCAAGATGAAGGTGGCAGCAGATTGAGCGTCTGGTGAGGACCCTCTTCGTAGTTCATAGATGGCTATTTTCACTGTGTCCTCACTTGGTAGAAGGGGACAAAGAACTCTCTGAAGTCTCTTTTATAAGGGTATTAATCCCTTTCATGAGGCGCTACCCTCATTACCTAATCACCTCCCAGAAGCCTTGTCTCCAAATACCCTAATACTGCGGATTAGGTTTCAACATAGAATTTTGGGGGCACACAAATGTTTAGTCTATAGCATGAGTTAACACAATTTTCAGCAAGCCACCACTGGCCCATATGGAGCCTTTGTGTGATTTAGCAAAAGGCACCTCTTCCTCAACATACTTTGCTTCCACCTGTTGGAAAATTATAACAATATAATTTTTAAAGAATGGGACACTTTATGGCCTTCTGCCAGAACAATTTTTACAATATTTAAGGCTCAAATTTACAGTATCTACCATGTATGTGGTCCCTCCTTATATGTGACACTCTTAAGTATATATCACCTGTATCCCTTGCACAGTCTCTGATTTCAGGACAGAAAAATGGTAGGTTACAGAAATTATAGAATAGGAGCATGGTATGATCCTTGGAAAAATTGAAGGACACTCAACTGTTTTACTTGGGAACATTTAGAAAATAATGTGGTGATCAGCAGAACTCATCAGGAATGTTGATTAATGGAGAAAAGGTAATTTGATAGACTAGTCTGTTAAAATTACATTTAATAGGGAGAACTTGTACATAACCCTTGAGTCTGAAAATAGTGCCACAAGTGTAGGATGGGGGAAAGATGTAGTTTAACAGAAGCATGTGTGAAAAGAATTTGCCAGGAATCTCAACATAAATAACTGATGAGAAGCGATCCCTATACAAAATTTTGGGGTCCTAGGCTTCAGCAGTAAACTTATTAGAAAGACAGAGATTAGGGCCCCTTTCTATTTTTTCAGTTCACCCCAGGATTTTACATTTGCTTCTGGGTTCCACACATGAAGACAGATATACCTAAACTGGAAGAAATTCAAATGTTTGTCTAGGAAAGCGAGAAAATGGAATGGAAAATACATTGTTTGTGTAGCAGTCTAAGGAATTGGTGGCATTAGCTGTGAGACAGGAAAAATTACTTGTAATTTATAACTTTCCCATTGAATGGCTGTGGTCAAACATTCTTCTGTTTGCTGAAAGCAAGTCTTCCTGGGAATAATAACCTTTGGCATTCTCATTCTGGGATTCTAGAAGAAAGCTAGAGACCAAACAGAGGGCAGTCAACGGGAAAGATTTTTGGGAGGAAGCATGTGCAGGATGGCAACCAGTGGGGAGCGAAAGCCTCTCTCCAGAACATCAGTAAAATCTTTGGTAAAGTTTATATTGCTCACTGTGGGTTGTGGAAGGTATTTGTTGCTGCAGGCAGGCTGGGATGAAGTGTTGAGTCCTGCTTCAAGGTGGGCTAGGTCACCTTGGAAAAGAGAATTTTCATAGGGAAGGTAATGGTTGCGAAAGGCTGTAAATTGAAAAAATTAGTAGCAGTTGCTTTCTTAACTCTCTTTTAATCTACAACAATTCCCCTCCACCCCCTTTGTCAGACCATTCATTTGTGGAAGTCATATGGTCATTTCTCCTGCAGAATTTCCTCCATTCTGGACTTGGCTAGTTGCTTCTTGTGGAGTTTAACTTGTTTTTCTATCCCTCTACCTCCCATACTTTCTCTAGACCTGTAGCTATGTCTGGAGACTTGATTTGATTCAGGTTCAATTATTTTGGCAAGAATAACTTGTACATTTTGCTGTATACTACCTATACCTCACATTGATGCATGCCATGTTCCATTTTTTTTTCCATTTTTGTGTGATGCTAAGCTGATCAGTAGGTTTAAGAGTTGTCAGTCTGATCCATCCGTTAAAAATTTCCCATCAACTCAATGATTTAACATCCACCAATGATTGTTGTCTAGATGCGTTCTTTCATTAGGGGTTGCAAAGTGGTCTTTTAAATTCTATCATGCCTTCTGCATGTATTATCTGAAGTTATCCTATAAAGAACAACTTACTCATCAACTATTTGGTTATGCTGAAATATAGTCATAGAGGAAAATCAAGATAAATGCTCAATTCTTGCCTTTTATCAACTTTCAGAATAGTTGAGTTGATATCCTAGCAACCTCTAAAAGTGACTAATGCTTATTATTATTGTTATTTTAAAAGATTGTATAACCCAGGCAGTACTCTTAGATGATTTCCTTCTTCCTCTAATTCTTGACAGACGTTCCCTAGGGTGGTGCAATCGTTGTTCACCACATTCCCACTGTTTATTCCTTCATAAAGCAGTTCAGGTCTTATTGAGAGTGTTAAATGAGATGATGTGTTTAAGGCTCTTAACACAGGACCTGGCAGGTAGTAAGCGTTAGAAATATGGAAACTATTATTATGAAAAGATTCTTGAAGCAGACTTGCACCTCATCGATCCACCCAGACAATCCCTGCCAAACATCAGTACCTCCTCCCTGCCAGACCCTTGGGGATTCAGCCTGCTCAGTCCTACATCAGAATTCAGTGGTAGCTTGTTTCATCAGAACATCAGGCAGCTGGGTCCTTTAAGCCTGTCCCGAAGAGAAAGTACTTCTCCCCACTTCCTATATCACTGATAGTGTTTCTTAATGCTGAAGTTATTTATCTTATCTTTCTTTCTTTAACATATATGTTTTGGTGGACTTTTGCATGAAAATGAAAACTATTTCTCATGGTTGTGGCATTCTTGCCCCTCCTGACTCACTCTCCATCCTATACCGTGCTCCGTGCCAGGAGGCTGTCTTCATCAGTGGGCTTCTTTGCCCTCTGGCTTCTGGTTGGGCTGTGCCAGTGGGAGGCACAGGCAGGGGACTTGGACTGAGGTGATGGTTTTTTAAGCAGCTCTCTCCCTGTCAGGTTACTGTATATGGGCTGTAGCCCTACTGTGGGCTGCAGCTCCTGTCTGGCAGCTCTCTTCATATGTTCTCTCTAGTTTCTGGCATGTGCTCATTCTCCATCAGGTAACAGCCCCCCAGCATTTCAAGGCACCAGGTAGTGCACCATCCATTGGTTGCTTTTCCTAAATCCTCCCCTTGACTTTGTAAATAGTACCTTTATTAAACTCTGCTGAAATTTCCGAATGTAAGTGTGCAAACTGTGTCCTGCTAAGTGGTAGGTACAAAATTGTTTATGTTAGTAAAAGATCAGAAACAACCTAAAATAATCACAAATTATAGGGGATTAGTTTACCAAATTATGGTGTAGCTATACGACACAAGAATATGTAGCCATCTGAATTCAAGTTTTTGAAAATATACTTAATGACAAATGAAAATGCTTATGGTATAATATTCAGGATCACCCAATTTTATAAAATAAAGTGTGTGTCTATGTGTGTGAGTATGTAGAAAAAGGATTAAGTTCCTTTAACTTAACATTAAGTTCTGTGTAGGATTGTGGTTGATTTTAACTAAATTCATGCTTTTTAACGTTTCCCAAATTAAAAAATGAAAAGGTAGAGTTTTGTAAGAATAAAATCAACACATTTCATTATTTCTATATTATTTAAATCAGTTTTCTACTTAATGTCATGAATGGCAATTATAGCAATACCAAAAGAATTACTTCTGGGCAGATGTTTTTTCCTATTCGTATATTGTTTTGATGTTTGTAATCTGCTTTAAATTACTTCAGCATAGAGGTGTGTGTGTGTGAATATGTTTGTGTGTGTGTGTGTGTGTGTGTGTGTTACTCTGAGCTGCTCTCTAGGGGCTGTCAGTTGCCCTAATCAACAGTTCACACCCCAGGATTGATCAGCTAGCACTTAATCAGAAAGGCCAGGCCCTAAAGGCAGCTGCTATAGCATTTAAGTTGTCTATATCTCAATCACCACCAGAGACTTTATTAGTTAACATAATGAATGTCAGAAATGAGTTTTCATGGATGAAATTTATGTCTTGTTAATCTGCATAACAGATGTTAGAAGTAGGCTCTTTTCAGTGAAATTAAAGGGTCTCCAGCTATGTGAGTTGGCTAGCATACTTTAGAGATGGTTGCCACCCTTGCAAGTCTTACAGCCTGATCTCTTGGGGCTGGCACCTGAGGTTTGGTCCTTACTTAAGTAGTTCTCTGTTGATGCAGAGTGGAATGATTCTGGTTGCTTTCTGTGGACAATTAGGGTGACAGAATCCTGCCTCTGGAACACTGTGACATCTGCCTCTGGTTAATGTTCCATGCAAGGTGGAATCAGAGCATCTAAAAACCAAAAGAGGTTATATGATCTGGTTTTTGTGCTTACTTACTATTAAAGTTTGTTTAGTTGGTATCTGTACGTGTGGAAGAATTTGATCTGAGACTTGCTTTCATAAAAACCTGGTAGCAAGGGTGTGGAGGTGAGCTACTTTTTGGTTTGGCCAAGACAAGAACCTGAGAGTCTTGGATGACTGAAGTAGCGTTACGTCCATTTGCAACATAGAGAACTTGGACTCCAAGGCATGTGTTGGAATACTGTCAGTTACAAAGAGCTACTTGAGGATGGAATTAGGATAAAATACTCTTTGGCTAGTTGAAATACCTAAAGAGTATGCAGCAGAATATGTTCCCCCAAAGCCAAAAAGTTTGTGTATTGCTGTCCATTGTGCCCTCTGCCTTCGTAGTCCTGGTACTCACCTGCTCCTAAGGCCAGGATGTTGCCGGTAGAGAACAGATCAGAGCCCCGGAAGGTGGGCATGACCCTCCCAGGTCAGAGGAGGAGAAGAATGGTTATGAAAATAATTTCAGGACTGAAAGAGAAATAGTGGCCCCTTCCAAGCACCGTTGGGTATCTCCAGGAGACAGCACATAGATGTAAGTCACCCAAGGCCTCAATGCCTCTCCAGGTTAAGAAGTAAGGCATCAGTAGTTGTGGGCATGTTGAACGTATTTGCATACTGAGATTGCTTAGGATTTCTCAGAGTCATCTACAATCTCTCTACCTTTGTAATGTGCATCAATTATGAATTCAAATATAAATAGTATTTTTATTTACTAAAATTCCACTGTTCTAAAACTATTGAGGCAGCTGGATAATGTTGCCTATATAACTAAATGACGTTAATTCATTTAGTATTTGATGATATATTTTATGGGCTCGCTTAACCCGATAAACCTTTTAGATGCAGTTCTATTCCAAAAGGCATCAAGTGACCAGCTTATTGAATAAGCAGGACTTTACTTTTTCTAAAATAAATAAATAAATAGATAAATAAATAAATAAATAAATAAATAAATAAAGTTATGGCTGCATTGGGTCTTTGTTGCCGCATGCCGGCTTTCTCTAGCTGCGGCGAGCAGGGTCTACTCTTTTTTGCAGTGTGCGGGCTTCTCATAGCGGTGGCTTCTCTTGTTGTGGAGCACGGGCACTAGGTGTGTGGGCTTCAGTAGTTTTGGCACTCCAGCTCAGTAGTTGTGGCTCGTGGGCTCTAGAACTCAGGCTTAGTAGTTGTGGCGCACGGACTTAGTTGCTCTGCAGCGTGTGGGATCTTCCTGGACCAGGGCTCGAACCCATGTCCCCTGCACTGGCAGGCAGATTCTCAACCACTGTGCCACCAGGGAAGCCCAGGACTTTACTTTTTCTCTAAACTTCTCTGTTGACTTGTCTTTCCCTTCCCCCGGATGAAAGTCTGGGCAGTTCCCATAGCTTTTCCAATCACTCACTCGCAGGTTAACACATTGTCTAATTAGTAAGTCCAGTCTGGTTGAATAGCAAACTTCAATCTTCCATCCAATTTAAAGTCTCTCCTCTCCCACAGTGTGGACCCTTGTCAGGTGGAGACTAACAGTGGGGAAGGAGGCGTGGTTGGATTCTTCACTATTCCTCACTCTCTTACTCTTTCTCCTCGACTCTGTGGCTTTGGCTTCTCCAGGGTTAGGGCTAGAGAGGGAGAGGAGCAAGAGGCAGAAGATCCCTGCCTTGACTTACAAGGTAGATTACAATGTACTTGTAATCTACATTGGTGCCCTCTGGGCGGGGCCAGTGGACAAAGGCCAATTCCTCCTCTATAGGGCTTTCTGTTGGGTTCGTTGGAGCTATCCTTCCTGGGGCCCTCCTATTTTGGTTACTTGGTATGGCACTTTCCTGGACAGTCCCTGACCCTCGGTGGCTCCCTCCACACCCCTTCTGGTGGGATCACCTAACCTTCCTCCCTTCTGAGGGATCCATATCTAACACCTGGGATGCATGTATGCATCTTTGCCCCTCCACACTCTTCAAGTGTGGGCCAATTGCAATGCAGCCCTCTTAACTGTACCACCAATGGCCTCTCCAACCAGCCAGCTTCTCACATTTTGACAATTTCAGATATAGGTCAGCTCCAGACTCTGTCTTCCAATCACCAGAGTATATCTATCAAACTCTGAGACTTGAAACCCATCCTCCTATGGCTTTAGGTGAGAACAACTTCCCCCTTCCTTCCCATTTCCCAGTGGGAACGGAGGGGAAATGCCACAGCACACCAAGTCTTTTTCTTAAAAAACTCCCCACTTCCCAATCTCTGTGACAAATCCCTAAACCTGTCCCAGTGTGAGGAGTGAAGGACTGCAGAGCCTGCCTCACGTTTCTAAACTCATCCTGCATAGGTGGTGTTGTCCTATTGTACTCAGCTGCAAGGAGAGGGAAAGGCATGTTTAACATCCTGTAACTCTAACTACCCACAACCAGGGGCAGTTCTATTTAAAATGAAACATTCCAGAGGAGTCATGATAATTAAGACTTCTACTGCAGTAGAAGTAAGCGGGTCATGCCTGCTCTCAAAATCTACCAGGCCAACATCATCACATTGACTGTGAGTCTGTCTGAAGAACTTGGAGACTTCAGTCACGAACATTAACTACTCAGGGTTACTTAGCTTTGGGAAAGTCCCTAGAGACCTCCATTTTGCATCAGCTGTCAACTGGTTTCTATCCATATTCCAGGCAAAGTTGGAGCTACACCAACCATCTCCAGATTCTCTCTGTCTCTCTGAGACCCATATCAGGACGGAACAGGCAGTTCATGGAATAGTCTTCATAGAACTGTGATCTAATTCCATGGGTTTCATTGAAGGTCAGTATAATGAGCAACCATTTACAATTTCCTTTTAGCCATACTAGAAACGTCAGGAAAAAAGCAAATCTAATGGAGAAATTACCAACTACCTTTAATCTTCCATGTTCAATCTTCACAACATGGAAGTTGTGAGGTAAAACTGGAAATTATAGAGAAAGAAAGTAGAGTCCAGAAACACCAACACTGCCTTATGACTCCTGTGACAGCGAGAGAATGTGTTACAGGGGACACAACTGAAAATCACAGGTGATTGTTCTGCCTCATTTGGGGACAAATCCTATTGCAAATAGCTAGCAGAACAAATTTTCTGGAAATTGTAATAATTGCATCTGGGCTAGAATGGAAGAAGAAACAATTGGGACTATTTCGTTTAAATGCCAAGAACAAGAACAATTTTAACAGCAGTAAAAAGTAGCCTCTGACTAAAACATTCTCCTTGTTCCCCCAGCGTCCCTCAAAATCTTCACAGTCTAGAGCAGTGTTTCTCAACCTTTTATTCATTATAACCCAATAAGGAGCTTTTTCAGATATTTTTTTCCTCATCTCCTCCTCCCATGAAAATTTAATACCATAAACATAATCTAATTATGTTTATGTAAATATAAAAGTATATGTATACTTACCATCTATATATCTACATCTATATCTATATCTGTATCTATGTGTGTGTTTTATACATAAAAAGAGTAAGATTTTTTTCACCTATATTAATTTCCCAGGACTGCCATACGAAAGTACCATAAACGTGGTGACTTAACACAGATTTACTCTTTTATGGATCTGAAGACTAAAAGTCCAAAATCCAAGTGTTGACAGGGCCGTGTTCCTCCTGAGGATCTAGAGGAGACTCCTTCCTTTCTGCTTCAGCTCTGGTAGCCCCAAGCATGCCCTGGCTTGTGGCTGCGTAACTGCAATCTCTGCCTGAGTCTTCACATGGCCTTCCTCTCTCTGTGTCTGTCCTCTTCTATCTCTTATAAGGACACTCATTGGATTAGAGTCCACCCTCCTCTAGAACGATCTCATCTCATGCCTTACCTTAATTATATTTGCAAAGACCCTATTTCGAATAAGGACATATTCTGAGGTTCTAGGTGGACATGAATTTTGGGAGATGATATTTAACCCATTACAGATCCCAAGAACCAAATTTGGTCCCCTTGGGGATGACATCATCCTTGCTGAGAATACCATAATTTAGAGAATAAATGGTATTCAAAGCACTCCAGAATCTAAATCCAACTAACTTGGAGAAGTGAATGCTGTCAAGTCTTTGAAGAGATACCCTGACCAGTCCTCTGCTGGTGACTTTTGTAGTTTTCTGCAGAGGGATGCCATGGTCCCCAGAGGAAAGTCACAGCACTATCAGTCCATCTGCCCTCCTGCACCCCTCACCCAGCTGCTGAAAGGGTGCTTTAACTTCTGTCATCCTCCACTGCATCCTCTGTAAAGCGGGGAGAATCAGAGTACAGTATCTACTTCCTAGAGTTAATTTTGGCTTTAATTGAGGTCATGCATGAGGAGGGGTTCGCTCAGTGTCTACCATAGAAAATGTGCTCAATTAATGATTAGCAGTTATTTTTATTATCATTCTTTTTTCCCCACTGTGTCCCCCCTGAAAGATGGTGCTCCCAGTCCTTCCCCTTGACAGTTTCATGATCTGATTCCTCTCTCTAGTGATGAGGCTTCCTTTTTAGCTGTCTCTCCCATTTAATGACAGCCCATCTGATCTTTCACAAGCTTCAGCTTTATTTCCCATCAGGAAATCATGAACATGCTTTTTCTTGGCTCACAAAGCTTGCCTTGATATAAGTTGGGGAACCATGCACAGGGGAGGGCCAACCATCAATGTAGTGAGCCAACTATGTCATGAAAAAACTGGGTGCACTGGTCAGCTCTGGTACACTCCTCTGGGGAAGGGGGGTTCTTCTCTGTGACTTCTCTTCTAGAAAGGTAAGGAACCTATGCATTCGCTTTTCTGGGAAAATATTTTATTATGTCATATGCTTGTGAATAATTTGCATTTCAGGGCATTCATCTCTGCATATTTCTAACTTTAGGCTTTTTATCTTTGTCTTTATCCTGTGGCTAAAACTCTATGGCAGAAATAAAGGTGGAATGGGTGCCCTTGACTCCATCAGCCTCAGAGGGACCTCTGTCAAATGGTCCCACTCACATGACTGGAAACTCTATCCTGTGGTTTTGATTTTATCTGACAAGTAACTTGAGATTTGTATTCACAGTTCCATGTTTTTCCTCCATGTTGCACCAAGAGTTCTTGGTCATATAGGATTGTGCTTATGATCATTTAAACACTCTTTGTTTTACATACCCTTTGGCAGAGCTAAGCATTTGTGGGGACTTGAATGATATTGGGGATCGTTGCTTGAAGGACATGCTGATTTTTTACTCTTCTAGATAATCTATCATATATCCTTGAGTCAAACTAGATCCCAGAGACCCAGGAAGGTGGGCTGCACTGTTCTGACAGCGGGCAAAGTTAACTTTGCTGAATTGCTTCTTGATTTGATGCCTTCAGCCTATATAGGGGTCCTCATGGACCCATCCCTAGGAAGCTTCTTATTCTGTTGGTTGAAGAGCAAGGCTGAGGGTGTCATGCTTTCCTTCCATGGTGTCCTCTTGGAAAAATGCTTATCTTCACTACTAAGAAGATCAGTACTTCTCTTGAATGACAGCTCTGTTTTTTGCCTCATGGATGTTGGGAACTGTATATATGATCATGTTTCTTTTCTTGTGTTGGATGCTGCAAAGCTTAGAACCAGTAGGTGGTTCACCATAGCCAGACTGAGGACTGCCTCACTCCAAGCTCACTCCTATCCCTTTCCTTGTAGTCTTTTTTCTTCTGCACTATTTAAAATTTGTGCTCTTTTATTGTATTTTAGTTTTCCTTGTAAGATCCCTTTTATCCTTTTTGGAATAAAGTAGGAAACACATTTTTTAAGTAAATATTTATCTGAGAGAAGAATTAAACTAATTTTGTATGATCCCAATGGGCAAACTGAGGATTCCTTCCTTTTTTCTATCTTTTCCTGCCCTCCCTCCCTCCCTCCTTCTTTCCTATCACTCAAATATTTAACATGTCATCTATGAGGAACTGAAATAGGAGACTTAGGGAGATAGAGGAGGCAGCTTCTAGCTGTTTAAGAAATGACTTTATAACGCTCAGTCCTGCCCAAAGATAAACAATTACCACTTGTACCAGAACTTCATAATTTACAAAGTGCTTCTGCCCACATACGACCTTGTTTTATCTTCACAGCAGTGCTCAGTTGTAGGGATTATTATCTTTATTGATCAAGAACCCGAGCTTTAACAAGAATCTTGGCCAAGGTAACTTAGCTGCTAAATGGGGGCGGTAAGAATGGCTTCCTGATTTTCTGGTTTCAAATCCTTGTTTGCCCTTTCCATGACCTGAGGCACCCCACCACTTATCCCCCCTCCACTTGCCGTGCGGTGGGCATACCCTCTCAGTCTGAATGTGTCCCCTTTCACTCTGATGTCATTTTTACCCAGAATGTGAATTCACAATTCACATAGTATCAGTGCTGTTTTTATTCTCTGTGATTTAAAAGCCGACAAAGGGGGGCTTCCCTGGTGGCACAGTGGTTGAGAGTCCGCCTGCCGATGCAGGGGACACGGGTTCGTGCTCCGGTCTGGGAAGATCCCACATGCCGCGGAGCGGCTAGGCCCGTGAGCCATGACCGCTGAGCCTGCGCATCCGGAGCCTGTGCTCCGCAGCGGGAGAGGCCATGACAGTGAGAGGCCCGCGTACCACACACACAAAAAAAGCCAACAGAGGGACTTCCCTGGTGGCGCAGTGGTTAAGAATCCGCCTGCCAGGGGCTTCCCTGGTGGCGCAGTGGTTGAGAGTCCGCCTGCCGATGCAGGGGACACGGGTTCGTGCCCCGGTCTGGGAAGATCCCATGTGCCGCGGAGTGGCTGGGCCCGTGAGCCATGGCCGCTGAGCCTGCGTGTCCGGAGGCTGTTCTCCACAACGGGAGAGGCCCCAACAGTGAAAGGCCTGCGTACCGCAAAAAAAAAAAAAAAAAAAAAAAGAATCCGCCTGCCAATGCAGGGGACACTGGTTCAAGCCCTGGTCCGGAAGATCTCACATGCCACAGAGACACTAAGCCTGTGCGCCACAACTACTGAGCCTGCGCTCTAGAACCCGCAAGCCACAACTACTGAGCCCATGTGCCACAACTACTGAAGCCCATGCGCCTAGAACCCGTGCTCCACAACAAGAGAAGCCACCGCAATGAGAAGCCCGTGCACTGCAATGAAGAGTAGCTCCTGTTCACCACAACTAGAGAAAGCCCATGCACAGCAATGAAGACCCAACACAGCCAATAAATAAATAAAAATAAATAAAATAAATAAAATAAAAAATAAAAGCCAATAGAGATATGCCAAATATGTTTCTGCTTTCATGCTTCAAAGTTTTGCTTCAGGAGGTAGCATCTTCCGTACAGGGGCCACATGAATGCTGGTTAGAAAACAGGTGGGTCCCTGTGCCAGTCATTCAGTGCTCTATCAGATTCAGCAGAGCATTTTTGAGTCACCAGGTGCCACCACCTCCACCTGGGGAGGTGGCTCTAGATTGCTCTTCACGTGGGTGCATATTGTGTGTTATCTTAGGGAGAGCAGAACGGTACCTTCTGGAACAAAGCTAGGGCTTATCATAGCATGCCCCACCAGCAACTATTTAAGGTACTTTTTTCTCCAAACCCAAAAGTTGGGGAGTATTATTATTATTATTATTATTTTTGGTGAGGGGGGCCTCCTCACCATGTCCCTATTTAGCATGAAAAAGTAAACATTTCTAGGTTGCTCATTTATTTAAAGGAGTATTGAATCATCCCTTGTTATCCTTCCTTAAACTTATTTTATCTTGTTGAAATTTCTCCAAACTTACGGCTTATGGATGGCACACTTCCTTAACTTCCAGAGAGATGCAACTGCCCCCATTTTTATGGTTCTTTGGTCATTTCCATAAGGTCATTGCATGTAAGCCCTTGCATGGAGTGTATCAGGCAGGGTAAGTCACGTTGTGCTGAGGTAACAATACACCTCAATTAAACAAAGGTTTATTCCCTGCCTCGGTCCATGATGTGTCAGCTGGGGGCTCTGCTCCTCATTGGCTTTACTCTGGGACCAAGACTGATGGTGTAGCCACCACCTGAATGGCAGAGGGAAAGAGTGTCTGCACTTGTGCACTGGACTCCAAAACTTCAGCCCACCAAAGCGAATCACTCAGCTACACCTCACTTCAAGGAGTAGGAAAAATCAAACCCACCATGTGGAGAACCCAAAATATTTGGTGCAGTGAGTTAGATCCTTGTGCTACACATTAATCTTATCTGGAAATGTCAGCATTTATCTTTTAGGCAAAAACCAGGGGACCTTTTTTTTAAAATTAATTAATTAATTTAATTAATTTATTTTTGGCTGCATTGGGTCTCTGTTGCTGCACGTGGGCTTTCTCTAGTTGTGGCAAGTGGGGGCTGCTCTTCGTTGCGGTGCGCGGGCTTCTCATTGTGGTGGCTTCTCTTGTTGCAGAGCACGGGTTCTAGGTGCGTGGGCTTCAGTAGTTGTGGCACGCGGGCTTCCGTAGTTGTGGCTCGCGGGCTCTAGAGCGCAGGCTCAGTAGTTGTGGCGCACGGGCTTAGTTGCTCCACGGCATGTGGGAACTTCCTGGACCAGGGCTTGAACCCATGTCCCCTGCATTGGCAGGTGGATTCTTAACCACTGCACCACCAGGGAAGCCCATAAACCAGGTAAACTTTTATTAGGGGTTTGGAATCTAGAGACTAAATCTGCCACTTACTGCCTGGTACTTTTGGATGAGTCCCTATGCCTTCTGAGTCCAATTCCCTTTTCTTGATGTTTAAGTAATAACCCCCTGGTCGGGCTACTTGCATAGGATTATTGGTGAATGTCAAGGAGATACTAGATATGAAAATATTTTGAAATGTGAAAAAAGTTTTATAGATAAAGATTGTTCAGCTTATTGCCGTGTCTTTTTTGGGTAGAATAATAATTCTAACTCATATCGCTTAGATCAAAAATAAAATACACCCATTCTGAGGACAGGCACCTTTCTCTGAAAATGATTATATCAGTTCTACCGAAATGTCAAGAACCTTTTAAAATTAATGTATAAGGCACTGGAGAAAAGGCCATGCCAAGGCAGCACCTGGCACAACTTCCCAATAGTTACCTTCATGTAACTACGAGTCTAGATGCATAGGTTATTTTGTCTTTAGACACTTGTGGGAATACTTCCAGTCAGACCAAGAAGGATTATCTCTGCCTTTCGCCGGCCCTTTCTGAGTTGACAGGTAGAAAATTGATCATCAGAAAAGAGCACACAAAACTCTAATACTATAAATTGTGACTGGATGATAAGATTTCCTGGGCAGTCAAATGAACCCATTCGACATGATTCCCATTTTTCATGGCAGTTCATAATGACCTTCCTTCCTTGGGGCTCCCTAGAGGGGAGAATCGACCAGATATGCTCTTAGGTTCAGCAGGGTGGCTTCCTTTATCTTGAATTTCACAGGACACTGTGGAATGTATGACTTTTAGGTCCCTCAAAGACTCCCTTCACTGGGCACATCTGGCCAAGTGGGTAGCACATTTGCCTCACAAAAACTGATCCTTTATTCTTGGCTTTTTTTTTTCATTCACTAAACACTAATTAAATACCTGTTATGCACTGTGTTAGCTACCTAGCTAGTATGGATGTAAGATTAACGAGACCCAGTCTGCCTTTGAGCAATTCACAGTCTAGTGAAGGAGACAATTATACAGGCAACGGTGACTGTACAACATGTTAGAGATGCCCAGGAAGTGCAATGAGATATCCTGGCAGCTTAGAGCAGGGGAGCCTCGCTGTCTCTAGAGGTCAGGGAAAGCTCCCAAGAGGAGATAAAGTGCCATTTGGGTCTTAAGGATGATTCAATGGCTGTCAATACAGAGCAAGAGAACTGGGGACAGAGGAATAGCATATGTAAAGACCTAGAGGCTGGGAAGACTTCCTGTTATGAAATTTGTATAACTGGGGGTCATGATGCTCTGCAGAGCCACAGTTATAGGGGCATGTAGGACCAGCTCTGTGCCAGGGAGGCCTGGGTCTCCCTCAGAACCAATTCTTGTCATCCCAGGGGGTTAACCAAAGGTGTAACATATGTACATTACACGTTGGGTTGGAGCCCAGAGAGCCCTTCCAAGTTTCCCCCACTTCTTCCTTCTCTGCTCCTCTGCCTTCTCCCCGACCTCCCACTCCACCTCCCAAGGTTCTGGATCCAACCAGCTGCTACCATGGTTGGCCAAGCCCAGGACACTCTGTGCCCCTTTGGTCTGAGGTCACTGCATCTTGGGAAAATAACAGTGGATCTTTTTATTCCTCAGAACGAGGTACCTACCAGACAGATTCACCTCTCTCTTGCTAATACCCATTACCCTGAAAGCCTTAATTGTGATGCATGATTATGTTAAAAGACTTTCTTCCCATAAGGGAAGAGGACAGGAAGGAACAAAGCAGGTGAACAGTACCAAGAGCCATGCGTGTTCACTTTGCTTTCTGAGGAGAGGAAAATCTCAGAGAGCAGCCATGTCTGTGTTTGCATCGCTCTCTGCTTTCTCCCCAATCTACTGTTTTCATGGTAAGAAAAATAAGTCCTGCCTTTTGAGAGGGTGAAACAAGTTCAAGAGCTTCTTATCCAGCTCTCCCTTGATGACAACCTAATGGTTTCCATTAGATTTGTTTTCCAGGTTATATAAACCAACAGCCTTGAACGCTGACTTGGGGTAAGCAGAATAAACCAAAGAAAAAGCCAGTTAGAATGTATTGGTGAGGCATTTAGTTTTAGAAAAGAAAATCTGCAGTTGTTCTTTTGTAATGGAGATTTGTGGATCAGTTGTGGCTGATCTGATTCGAAAATCCCGGAAGCTAGCACTGCATTTTGAAATGGTGCATTGCTTGACCTGAGGTTTAAGCTCATTTTGGAGCCAGTTCTTCACCTACCACCCCAGGTTCTTCCTGAAATGTCCTCGGAGCCTTCTTAAGAGCAGAAAGATGCTTTCCCATTTCCTCCCCGCAAACCATTACATTTTCTTTCAGTGTAACACTTTATACAGTGATCAAATTATGTGGTGACCATAACTGAAAAATATCTGCATACAAAATTCTTCCTACTCTGGCAGTGTTTATGGCAGGGACTGTTATGAAATAGCATGTAAAACATGGACCAGCTTAAAATGATTTTGCTTTTTAAAAACAGGCTCTTCACTATGGAGAACAGTATGGAGGTTCCTTAAAAAACTAAAAAGAGAATTACCATACGACCCAGCAATACCACTACTGGGCATATACACTGAGAAAACCATAATTCAAAAAGAGTCATGTACCAAAATGTTCATTGCTGCTCTATTTACAATAGCCAGGACATGGAAGCAACCTAAGTGTCCATCAACAGATGAATGGATAAAGAAGATGTGGCACATATATACAATGGAATATTACTCAGCCATAAAAAGAAACGAAATTGAGTTATTTGTAGTGAGGTGGATGGACCTAGAGTCTGTCATACAGAGTGAAGTAAGTCAGAAAGAGAAAAACAAATACCGTATGCTAACACATATATATGGAATCTAAGAAAAAAAAAAGGTCATGAAGAACCTAGGGGTAAGACGGGAATAAAGACACAGACCTACTAGAGAATGGACTTGAGGATATGGGGAGGGAGAAGGGTAAGCTGTGACAAAGTGAGAGAGTGGCATGGACATATATACACTACCAAACGTAAAATAGATAGCTAGTGGGAAGCAGCTGCATAGCACAGGGAGATCAGCTTGGTGCTTTGTGACCACCTAGAGGGGTGGGATAGGGAGGGTGGGAGGGAGGGAGACACAAGAGGCAAGAGATATGGGAACATACGTATATGTGTAACTGATTCAGTTTGTTATAAAGCAGAAACTAACACACCATTGTAAAGCAATTATACTCCAATAAAGATGTTAAAAAAGAAAAATAAAAGGTTGGCAACCTCCCCCCCAAAAAAACAAAAAAACAAAAAATCAAAAAAAAAACAAACAACAGGCTGTTGATTAATGAAACCTGAAGGTATTTTGCAGAGACATCACTGTGCATGTGCAACATGGAAACCTGTGTCTCCAGGATGACCCCGGAACCAAGGATCTTCAGTCTATGGAATTCAGAGAATAGAAATGTTGCCACCAGAGCTCTTTACAAAGCAAGAACTCCTTCAGTGAGGAAAATCCAGCTTCCAGCAGCAAGAATAGCTTGATTACCATATATGGACTGATTCAAGATTAGCCAGTCAGCTTCCAGGTTTGAAATTCTCCTAATTCCTTAAATTTTGCCCTGAACCTTGGATCTGGGAGACAGATTGGAGCTCTGCAGGTCGACCTCGCAATAAAGCTCTTTCTTTTCTCAAAAGCCGATGCCAGAGTATTGGCTTCTGTGTGCCTTGGTCAGTGAGCTTTCGTTTGGTAGCACTAATCTCTGGCACCCAGTAGGTTTCTAATTCTACCACTATGCCTGGGACATAGCAGGTGTTCAATAAATATTTGTTAAATAAATCTTATATAAAATCCCTGCTCAAAAACTTCCAACGGCTTCCTATAAACTTTCAACTTCCTCCTGACTTACATATTAAGAATCATTCTGTGTAGTTTGGAGCTGAGAGTTTTGAAGAATATCTTTGGGTCTGTGACCCTAACTATGACCCAAGTTTCTTTATTACCTCTAAATACTTAGAGTATCTACTAAGAGTAGGAAGGCTTCCCCACCTCATGTCCTCATTAGCTTTTCCTTGAACTATTATTATGATTTCTTATCTTGTCACCTTGCCTCCTGACTCCCCCTTATTTTAATCATTCATAATCACTCTCTCCTGACCTCAGGACCAGCCACATAGTTTGAAGGTCCCAGTGCAACATGAAAAATGCAGGACCCCTTATTCAAAATTACTTAAACTTTCAACACCATGGCAGCAGGACATTACACCAAGCACAGGGCCCTTCTGTGCTCAGGGTCCTCGGTGAAGGCAGAGTCTGCATATTCATGAAGCTGATCCTGCCTGAGTTCAACCCTTTTAAGGCACGGTTTCAGTCATGGTAAGTCCTTTTTCAAAAATGTTCAGAGGCTTCACGTTGTCTAGAGTTGTAATTATAGGGACTTATATCAATTTTGATCCCAACCAACCTTCCCAGCTTTATCTCCTAGAATTCCTCTTTATACACCCTATACTTCTTCCAAATGGAACTACTTAATCTTGCCCAGAAGGTATCCCTTCCTACCTCTGTGCCTTATTTGTACTGCTCCCATTACTTAGAATGACGAGCCTCGTTTCCCATCATCACAAATCCTATGTGAAATCTTTCCTGATCCTTTCATTAAAAAAATTTTTTTTATTGAAGTATAGTTGATTTGCAATATTGTGTTAAGCTTCAGGTGGGATCCTTTCATTTTTTTTTTTCCAGTATGCGGGCCTCTCACTGTTGTGGCCTCACACATTGCGGAGCACAGGCTCTGGACGTGCAGGCTCAGCAGCCATGGCTCACAGGCCCAGCCACTCCGCGGCATGTGGGATCTTCCCGGACCGGGGCACGAACCCACGTCTCCTGCGTCGGCAGGCAGACTCCCAACCAATGCGCCACCAGGGAAGCCCAGGATCCTTTCATTTTTAAGAACTCTTTTCTCCCTCTGAATTTCTAATACCATTTTAGCAGAGTCCTCTTTTGTTCTTTTACTCTTTAATGAGCTCCAAGACTGTCTCAATGCTGTGGAAGGTACAAAGATGAACGTTATTTATTCTACTGATACTACTGTTAGGCTCTTTTATGCTCTCGAGGGTGGGCTTTGCCTAGACTCACCTGTGTCTGGCCTTTCGTAGAGAAGGTGCTCATATACTTGTTGAATAAACCAGTGGTTACGAGTTGACTTTCAAGAAAAGGGCATACGTTCACTTGTCAGGCAAATATTTATTGAGTACCTACTATGTGTTAGACTCTCTTCTAAGAGCAGGTAATACAGGTATGAAAAAGGCAGACTGGTGCCTGCTTGCATGGAGATTATATTTTTATGGGTGGGAGGCAGGGAACAAACAAACAAACCAGAAAAATAATAGCTATTGCTAACTGCGTTGGATGTCATTGTGAAAGGGTCGTGACGCATAGCATTTTCATTATCTTTCAGTCCTAAATATTCGCTAACATCCATTAGGGATGATTCTTTGACTCACAGGTAATTTAGAAGTGTGTTTCTAAGCTTCCAGACAGGAAACTTTAACAATTACCTCTTAAGTTTTTACATTGTTCTGTGGCCAGATCATATACTTCGTATGACACTGACGCTTTGAAACATGACTTGCTTTATGGACTAGGAGATGGCTGGTTTTCACCACTGTTCCATGTGTGCTTGGAGTACATACTGTTTTCAGATACACTGTTCTGTGTGTCCAACAGATCAAGCTTATAAATACTCTCATCCAAACCTTCCATATCCATCTGATTTTGTCTGCTTGGTTTATCAATTCCTAACAGAGACGTTAAAAATCTCCCACTTTGGTTTGTGAATTGATTTCTCCTTGTAGTTGTGTCAGTTTCTGCTAGACAGATTTGAAGCTATGTTCCTGGTGCACGACTGTTCTACCTTCCAGGTGATTTGAACCCCTTTTCATTACGTGGTGATAGTCCTCCTTAGCAGTGCCTTTTATCTTAAAGTCGACTTCATCTTATAGTACAGCCAACACCAGCTTCCTTTTGGTTACCATCTGTTTCTTAACTGGAGTTTAGTCAAAAGAATTTTATTAACAGTTTTTTGGAAATATAATCCACATACCATAAAATTCATCTGAGTTTTGTCGACGTGCATTCGGTCTGGCTGCCTGTGGCGTTGGACTTATCTCTGCCTCTGTGTATCCTCCATTCACCCGGCTTAGTTTTAGGTTTTACTTTCTCTCCCACCTCCTCCTAGACTGACACTGTCCACCCCACTACATTTTTCTTCTTTCTAGTTTAGTAACACTGTTTCTATCTTCTAGTGGTTATTTTAGGATTTTTAATGTGCATGTTTATCTTAAATGATAATCTTTATCCATCTTACAAATAAATTTAGAATAATTCAATTCCAGGCAGCCTGAGGATGGCCCCGCCTTCCCCCAGTTACCAAGCCTGTCGATTCCGCCTTCAGCTCTGGCTACGGGAGTTGGTTTTTGTCTTTTCCAAGAGAGTTTGGGGCTGACACAGCAGCCACAGAGGCCATTCCCTTCCTGCTCCTGTGAACTCGGGAGAGGAGGAGGGGGCCAGTGAAGACCCAGCCCCTCCCCATGCCACTCCCTCCTCACCACTCCCTCGTCCCCCACCCCCGAATTTTCAGGGAGCGTTCTGGCCTCACCAGAGGGGGCTGGAGCCCGGATCTGGGTCACCCCTTCCCCGGATCTGAAGGCTCTTCTGCACGTGCGGCCTGGGCCCCGAAAAGTCGGTGAGGACAGGGGGGCAGCGTCCTATTTCTGCTGGGAGCCTGAGCCTGCCGGGTTCGAGGTCGGGCAGTCGGGCCCTCAGGCCAGGCTAGCCGGCTCCAGGTCCTGGGGCAGGATGCGGCCCCTCTTGCGGGTCTTCTCCAGGCGCCGCTCAGTCTCGGCCTCCTTGTTCTCGCGCGAGTTCTGCCGCCACGGGTCCTGCAGTTGTTGCGTCTTCTCCGCCACACGCGCTGTGCGCTTCTCCCACGCGCGCTGGCGCTGCGCCCCGCCTCTTCTTGCGCTTCGGGGCCTCCTGCAGAAGGTGCTCGTCGTCGCGGATATTCACGCCCTCGGCCTTGTCCAGTAGGTTTACCCACTGCATCTTTGCCTCGAGCTCCCGGGCCTGGCCCGCGTCCGCGGCCCGCAGCTCCTCCAGCCGGGCCTGCCGCGCTCGCAGGCGCCTCAGCTGCTGCCTAGGCCTTGCCTGTTAGCGGCGTCAGGTTGCCCTTCCCCTTCTGCCTCTTCTCCTTCCTGTGCTGCGCCTTGCGGGACGGCTTCTCTTCGGTCACCTCCACCTTGTTGAAGAGCAGCCCCGGCCGGCCTTGCGCCTCCTCGCGGGGCGCCTCAGGGGCCGCTCAGCGTCCTCCGCGCCCTCAGGGGCCTCGGGCGCCTTCCGCTTTGCCCTCAGCGCCCTCGCTGCTGCTGCTTCTGGTCGCGCTCCTGCTTCCTCCACTTCTTCCGACGCCTTTTCTCCAAAACGGCGGGAGACAGCTCCTTGGCGCTGCCCTGGCCCCGCGCCTCCGGTATCTTTTCAGGCAGGCGCTGCCGCAGAACGTCCAAGGCAAGTAAAGAGGTTCTTTGTCCAGGCCAGCCGCAGGGGCCCCAGTGGAGCTGGAGGCCTCCTCCTCCTCCTCCTCCTCCTCCTCCTCCTCCTCGGCTGCCACCGGCTTCCTGACCTGAGACTCTCCGCAGGGGCCCGGGCCTTGGCCTCGGCAGCCTTCTCCTCCCGTTCCTGGGATTTCTTCAGTGCTTTCTTCCTCTCCTTTTTTAGGAGCCCAGCAGCTTCTAAGACTCGAGTTTTGCCAGCCGACTTGCGCTTCTGCGGCTCGGGCCTGGGCTGGGAGCAGATCTTCTTGGCCAGGCTCTGCAGGTAAGCATACTTCGCGAGCAGAGAAGCCATGGCTGGAGGCTCAGGGGTCGGGCGGGGCTCGCTTGGGGTCCTACTCAGGGGAGGAGGGCCGGGGTTCAGCATCCCGGCGGCACCCGGCAGTCCCTGGCCTGCGCTACCCTCACCTACCCGTCTGCGCTCACCAGAAACACTCCATGGATTAGGGTGGTAGTGGCTTGATCCCCTGGGCGGTTGTTGGTGCCATTCTTGAGGACGGAAGAGATTAGGGGAGGTGTAAGTTCAGATTGCTGTTGCAGGGAAATTCTGCCAAGTGGAACGGGAAAGTCTGCATAGGCTTTGGTATGGTATGCAGTAAAGGATTAACCTTTCCCCCAGAGAGGCCTGGCCTTTGCCCTTGGCTTCTGGGAGGTAACCTCTAAGACCTTGGAATGTCCTGCCTGATTTGTTTAACCTAGGGACCTTTGGCCATGCCAGATAGTCTATGCTAGCAGTGTGATTTATAGTAGGGTCCTTCAGTCATGAGGCGTGAACTTGACCTCCGGAGACTAAGGTTGTCCACATGGGCGGTCAGCCATATCTATGTGACTGAGCCCCAGTAAAACCTCTAGACACCAAGGTTCATGTGAGCTTGTCTGGATGGCAGTAGCTCGTGCATATTGTCACACATTGTACCTGTGAGAAATAAACAGTGTCTGCATAACTCCACTAGAGTCCTGTGCTAGAGGTCCCATGCTTGGGACTCTCCTGGACCCTTCTCTGTGTACCTCTTCCCTTAGCTGCTTTTAATCTGTGTCCTTGTGCTGTCATAAACTAACTGTGAGTACAGCAGCTTTCAGTGGGTTTTGTGAGTCCTTCCAGCACATTATCAAACTCGAGGGTGATCTTGGGGGCTCTCTAACTTGCAGTTGATAACAGAGGTAAAGATGGCCTTGTAGACCCCCGAACTTTGCATTGAGGGTATATACAAACTCAACAAAGAGAAGCCCTGTGTGACTCAGGTCTTATACTCTATTGGTCACCTGAGTCCAGGGAGACCTGAAGAGTAAAAAGAGTAAAGAACCTGTTGTCTCTTGACCAGTGTCCCAGAGGATTTCTCTTTTCCTTTATGCCAGTGTCACGTTAAGAATCATCTACACTCTTTGGTCAAAAGAGCTGCCTATAAGTGTAACCTGGAAAGACAGGAAAGAAAGGCAGTGCCTTTAGTCATTGTGCATGATGAAATCTGTGGGAAGAAATAACACTCCTGATATGTCAACCACAAGTATGGTTTTCATCTAATTGAATCCATTCATCACTACATTAAAAAAGAAGCTGATGCAATTGAAAAGTGAGTTCAGTTAGTCCATCCTCCCACAAAAAGTCGCACGCACGCACACGTGGGCGTGTGTGTGTGTGTGTGTTGATGTGAATCTCATCTTAAAGAAAATATAAATTCTGGCTTCAGGCAAATGAAGGTTTATTTCATGTGGCAGCTTCCTTGCATGCTGCTGATGGTTACAGCATGTGGAATTACTTACAACTAAAGCCTTTGATTGAAAATGTGGACATAGCACTCAATTTATCATCCTCTTCTCTGAGATTTAAAAGCTCTTTAGAACACAAGCTAATACCAGTTTCTGTTTTAACAAATCAGAAGTATCTTTTCATGGACTAAATGACTTCCCCATTTGGCACCTCTCAGAGCACGCCCCTCCCCCCTACTCCCCTTGCTGCAGAGGTTGTCATATACGTGCTGGATACAGGCAGCTTGGAAGAGTGTGTCTTATTTCACAGACTCCAGCAAGGCAAGGGCAGCAAGAGTAATTGTTCAGAACTGTGAAAACCAGACACTCTTTCCTCGATATCTCAGCTTGGATCAGGATTGCATTAGTTATCTGTTGCTGTGTAACAAATTACCCCAAATTTAGTGGCTTAAAATGATATACATTTATTAACTCACAGTTTCTGTGGTCAAGAGTTTGGCATAGCTTAGCTGATTCCTTTGTTTTGGGGTTCCTCACAAGACTGAAATAAAGTTGCTAGCTGAAGCTGTGGTCTCATATGAAAGCTCAGCTGGGAAGGATCCACTTCTAAGCTCATCCAGGTTGCTGGCAGAATTCAGTTCCCAGAGGACTGTTTGACTGAGGGTTGCAGGTCCTTCCTAGCTATTGGCTGGAGATTGCTCTCCAATCTTTGCCATGTGGACCTCTCCAACGTGGCCACTTTTTTCATTAAAGTATGCAAGCAGAAAAAGCAATATGGAAAGTCTAGCAAGACAGAGATTATAACATAATTATGGAGGTGACATCCCATCACTTCTGCTGTATTCTGTTGGCCTTCTCACTGTCAAGGGGAGGGGATTACACAGAGTGTGAATACCAGGAGGTGAACACTCCTGTTAACACTCCTGGGAGCTATCATAGTGTCAGTCCACCAGCAGGACAGGGTCCCTGGTTGAGCAAGTCACAGTATATCCTCTTACAGAGAATGTGCTGCATGTTTCTGAGTTTCAAAAGTATTTGTGGATAGGTTCAGCAGGCGAATTGTATCTTTGAAGAAACTATGATGTCTTGGTGGCAAATTTATGTCTTTATTCTGGCTAATTTTCTCATTTTTCCCATGAAATGTTGTTTTCCATTCTCTCCAAAGAATCTGTTTTCTTTCATTCCTCCTTTTATTATAACCTAATAAATGCCTGGTCAAATTAGAACCTGGAAAGAGCTCAGGGTCCTTGGGCAGAATAGCCTAGAACTTAGCAGGTGGGCAGTAATGTGTTGGCTCAAGGCAGCTTTCTGATCTTGGCTTTTCTCAGTTTTACTATTTCTCTTTTATGTTTTTGAGGCTCTGAATCAGGCACCCACACAGCTCCAGAGCTGCTTCCTAGCAGTGTCTTCATGACAGAGCATTTCCAGGGAATTCCGTGCTTTACTCTCTGGAGTTTTAAAGCCTATTGAATCGGTTCCCACCAGTGTTCCTTGTAGACATTACTAAAAGTTACAGATGACATTCTGACTGTAAACCAATATGAAGCACCCACGTGTCTTTTTCAAGGGGGCAGTAATCTCAGGGATTAGGAAATTGTTGTTGCTATTGTTGTTTTCGGTCACCAAAAAGTATGAAACAAATTCATCCAATCACTCATTCACATGTTGACCTATACTCATTTGAGAACTGTCATTGACTGTTGGTATTGAGAATGACAAGATGCAAAAGGCAGTCACTACCTTTATTAATCCTCGCTCTTCTTTCCCTTCTTGGCTTTCTTCTTAGCATCCACAAAGGTGTTTGCATGCTGCTCTAGCCTCTCCTAGAGATAGAAAACATTTTATCTCTAATGCTTGTTAGGGTCCCAGCAGATTCGGAACTACTATTTCCTAGGTCTGAACACAAAGAGTCAAGGGCAATTCTTAGGCCCAGTCAAATCAGCAGCTCCTTCTTCATGTTCTTCTGGGGACCCAGGGGCTATTCAGAGCCTGCCTGCATTGAGCTGGACCCAGAGTATGCAAGCTTCCTGTTTTCATAACATGCTTGGGGGTGGTGGACATAAAAGGGGAGGAGGTGGGGGGATGCTAGGTATCTGAAGTCTAGAGGAGATGATTAGAGTCTTTTAAAAGATGAGATCAGCAAATCTCTGAGCCTGTGATGAGGCCTAGGGGTACTTTTCAAGCAAGTTAGTGTATGCTAGAATCACCTGTGGAAATTTTTTGATACATATTCTATTTGCATATATTTTGATCCAGGAGAGGTCAAAACACGGCCTAGGAATCTGCATTTGCACTTAGCATTCCTCACATTACAGATGCTGAAGGTCTAAAAAGCACCGTTTAGAAATGGTGAGACTTCAGCAAAATAGGTAGATCACATGTAAACCATAAGAAAAATCCAGAGAATGAATTTACTATTTGTTTTTCCCTTCATAGATGTCAGATATATAATCACAAACACAATACCACCTACTTGTTATTTTTGACCAGAGGTGGAATGGTTGCAATGCTTATTAAATGAGGGAAAACTGAAAGCTGTAATTAAACCAACTGGCTACTTAATTCGGTCATTCATCTCCTCCATCGAAGGAGCATTCATTCATTTCCTTTCTTTTCTTTGATTCAAGAACATAGTCACCTATGCTTTATGAATGAAAGTCAGCAGCCTTTCACAGCTAGACAAAGCCAGCTTGGGACAACCAGACAATGTCTCCTCTATATTTATGCCTTTAAGTCACACCCTGAGTAGCCACTGTTGTTCTCTCTTGAGGAAAACAAACCGAAGTTTGGAATTACAAAGACTCAGAGGGGGAAGTCTATGATCTGCTTAGGAAAAAAGAGCAAGATACAGATAAGAATATAATATAATTAGTATAATATAACATCTATCTATATGTACATAGGTATATAATATTTTTATGATGCAAAATTTTAATGATTTTTATGAAATACTGTGCTGCAGTATTTTTATGAGGAAAAAGAGGTGAAGATAGACTCTACCCTGTTAATATTTTTTCCCCCTTTGGGGAATTGGAGATGAGATTGGTGTGGGAAATTATTAACTTAATTTTTTATACCTGTGTAGTATTCTACCTGTTAACAGTGAACCTATAATTTTTTGGTATAAAAATTAATATTACAGTATGTAATAAGTGCAAGGAAATTCCAGCTTTCAGGTCCAAAGTCTCTGGTATTTTAAAGTTAAAGGAAGAGGCTAGGTATGGAGGTAGATGGACTCCAACTGGCCTCCCATCAAATGCCTTTGCTCAATGTCTTTTAGATTAGATTTGCTAATGATTTGAGATGATGGACTGTTTGCTTTCTTCTTTCCTCAATGTGTGCATGCAGTCTTACCAGGAGGCCAAGTGGGTATCAACATACAAACACAAAGCACCCCCCAAATGAGTAAGAAGATGGCAGGATTTCTGATAAGACATCAAATGTGCCCTGATTTTGGAGTTGAGATTTTTGTTTGTTACTGAAAGTGACCAACTGCTTATTCCTTAAGAGTGACCAGCGAAAGTCCTGGGGCCTGCTCAAGTTTTGAGGCAGAGGTAGGGAAACCATTCATTCATTCATTCATTCACTAAATAAATTTTTTAAGGTGAGTAGAGGGCCAAAAATAAGTTGGATATTGATTTCATCTGCTAGTAGCGCTCGGTCAACAGCTGGTTATTTTAGCTATTATAATTGAAAATCGGTAAAATTCAATTTATTATTTAAGAAATTCCCAAAAGCACAAAAGGATAAATATTATGTGATTCCACTTATATGAGGTACCTAGAGTAGTCAAATTCATAGACAGAAAATAGGATGCTTGTTGCCAAGGGCTGGGGGAGGAGAAAGAGAAGTTAGTGTTTAATGGGTATGGAGTTTCAGTTGGGGAGGATAAAAAAGTTCTGGAGATGGATAGTTGCACAGCAATGTGAATGTACTTAATGCCACAGAACTGTACACTTTAGAACGGTTAAAATGGTAAATTTTATGTTATGTATGTTTTGCCACAATTAAAAAAGATAGAAAATGCAAGATGCTTCCAGAAACCTCTTCGAAGTGCAGCTTTCTTGGATCTTATTACCCTTGCAGTGTGGACCTAATTCTTACAATTCAAGGGGAAAGTACTGAGGTGACCAACTGTCCCACTGTGCCTGGAACTGAGGGGCTTCTCTGGATGCAGGACTTTCAGTGCTAAACCAGAAAGTCCCAGGAAACCCAGAGCAAGTTGGTCACTTGAACAGTAGCCACCACAAGCACACCTTGTGTGCTTGGAAGAAAAACAACAGGATGGCAAGATGGTTAACCGTGGAGAACAAGGCGAAGTAGTGGGTGGTGAGGCAGAGTCTTGATGGGGGAAAGCAAGACCAATCAAGGCTTCCTGCACCTACAGTAGTAGAGATGCTTTTTTTTTTCCTTCAGTTTCTTTTGAAATCTGAATTGCTTTGACTTCTTTTAATTTACCTTTTCGATTATCAGTGAACAATTCGAATAAGAAAATGGTGCAGACCTAAAGTTGGGGGTGCTGGCAAAGAGTACGCTGCAGGACGTAATGCAGAGACTGCCTGTTTTGTATGTGTCCAAGTTAACCCCCCAGGTCTTCTGCAGAATAAACAAATAACTGAAATGGCTTCCTTTGATGACCCACTTGGCTGCCTGAGGGCAAAAATCCCCTGACAGGCCTTTTTGCTGGCTGCCGGCTGGTCAGCGTTTTACCGAAGCAAGAAATCAAAGTGGCTTGGTTTTTTTGTCTCCTCTAGTTCTCTTTCTCATATTTAAGTCATTTTATTTTGTATTATTTTATTTTATTTTTAGAGGAAATTAATGTATTGTTTTCCCTTGTGCATAATTAAATAGTATGCTAATAATTTTACCATATGTCTTTGAGTTATTCTTTGACTCTTATTCTGAAGGCTCCACTGTGAATGTGTAGATTAAAGCAAACCTGGATCTTTTCTGGTCCTGGACCCCTTGGGTCCTTGGCTCATCTCTTCTTGGCTCCTGTCATAATGCTTATGTGGCGATTGGGTTCTCTGGCTCTCACACACTAAACTGATTCTTGGTCACATTTGTTTCTGCTTCTGGTTCTTGCTCTAGTTGAACAGGGTGGGTTGAATCTACCCTGGTGACAGCAGTGGTGGCATCTGGGTTTTAATTCTGTGGCCTGGCCATTAAGTGATTGCTGTCAAGTGGCAGTTGATAAGAATCTGTAATCTGATTTCTATGACCTTTTTTTGGTTGTATGCCTGAGGATTCTGATTGTTCCTGGCACTTGAATGCAAGGTTGAAAAGTTTTTGGTGTTTCTCTTCCTAGATTCTCTCTGTTTATGTATTTCGGTTTGTGTCAATTTGGCTTCCTCTGACCCTCAAGCTCAGAGCCTTTTTTCTTCTTTCAGAATTCTGGTAATTTTTCATGTGCATTTATTGTGGTCCCAATTGTGCCAATATCTGCTAAGTTAAAATTCCTGCACCACAATTAAAAGGAAGCTGAATCCCTAGTATTCAACTGTCTGCTTTTGTTTTTCTTAACAATTGAATAATGCCAAAATTACTTTCTTCAGGATTTATAAAATAAGGCAAAAGAAAGGAGATTATCACTATTGTTAAAAAAAAGAAAAGAAAATATAATGCACCTAGAAAAAAAGAGAAAGACTGTTTTGGTAAATTCAGAGGGAAAAATCACAAAATTACACAGATTTTCAACACTGTGTTTCCCAAGAGGAACAAATGGTGATTAATTACACGTTTTTATTCTTCAACTGATCAATATCCTTAATAAATATTAGTGCCTGTATTTTTACCTTAAATTCTTAAACTCCTCTAACTTGTATAAGAGTTGATAAAAAATTCCCGGTTTATAAATATGAAATATTTTTTGAGCAAATAGAGATACTTTGTCTACCTCTAGAGAGAGTTGATAAGTTAGATTATAAGATCTCAAAATCATTAGGTTTTGCTCCATCAGGAACAAATACCTTTTCTGATTAACTTCTATAAAAATTTCAATATATTAAGTGCTTGTATAAATGTAAAATAAGAGAAACTAAAAATTCTAAATATGATTTAAATATGTTGACTATATAAGAAATTTTTTCTGCTAAAGCTGTAACCTAGAAAAAAAAGGCTTAAGTGTGAGTTTCATTTACAGCCTTTGGATACTAGGTTAGAAAATCAAATGGAAAAATTTGCTTTAAAACATGTTGGAGATTTTAACATATCATAATGTAAAGGTATGGAAAACAGCTTTTTGAAATATTCATAATCAAGATGACTGAAAATTAAATTGACTTAATAAATTAGTTTAAAAACAACTTTATCTCTTCCCTCTATGCCAGTCTTGGATAAATTTTTTTCATGGAAAGCCTAATTAATTTGAATTTCCTAAATTCTCTCTTAGTTTAGCTAGTTATATTACCTAAAATCGCTTTGTTTAAGATTACAAAATCAAGGGAACTATACTCAATATCTTGTAATAACCTATATGGAAGAGAATGTAAAAAAATTATATATATATATATATATATATATAAATGAATCACTTTCCTGCACACCTGAAACTAACACAATATTGTAAATCAACTATATTTCAGTAAAAATTTTAAAAAAGATTACAAAATCACAAAATCATGTGTTCAACTGAATTAAATTATAAAAGGTAATTTTTTTATAGAAAGAGACTTGTGGACAAAAATAGCTATATAGTTCTTGCTTTTCTGCTTCACGTTTTCTGTGTCTAGAGAAAAAACTTGATTGCTCTGGTTAAAGATAGCAATTACTAAAAATCCTGAGATTATACTGGTATAATTATTAAAAAATAAATATCTGTATACAAGATAATGGATATATTTTGTCTGTTTATCAAGGGAATTGTTACAGTTTATTAACATCGCAAACTTTATATATTTTATGCATAGTCGTATATATTTAACAGATGAAACAATCATAAACTCACAAAAAA